>NC_060076.1:20260000-20885000 GCF_922984935.1 Meles meles
GAACCATGGGTCTCAGGTTCCGACTCACAGCTGCTCCCTGACATCAAGCAGGCCTAAGCTGAGGGCGATTCGGCCACAGTGCAAGGGGAAGCAAGCGGTCCAAGGGGGCCTGGAGGGAAGGGGAGGCTTGGATTCAAGAGACTGAAAGTCAGAAAGATTCAGACTCTTCCATCTCCAGGGGCTGGGGCCCGGCTCTCTCCCCACCGCTGCCCTAACTATGAGTAACCTGAGAAAAGCATAAAAAATAATGCCTTAAAAATTCATGACTTGCTGAGTTTCTGAGCTCCAAGTGAACCTGGGTCTCGGGCACCAAATATAGTCCTGTTTAGGGATCTCCTGGGCCAAAGGATGGACCAGGAGCAAGTTAGAGTCCAGGGCATGGCCCAGGGCCTGTCAGTCCTGCCCGAGCCTGTCCCCACCTACCTTGAGTTTCTCCCCGTTCTCAGCGTCCCCACCTCCTGGCGTTCTCAGCAGCGGGTCTGGAAGATGACAGATCAGAGTCAGAAAATTTCTGTTGGCACATAAGAGTCCATTCCAGAGACCGCCCAGAGGACAAGGCCAGGGTGCCAGGCCCATGTGTCTGTCCAGATCACTGCCGGCCTCCAAGATGTGGGCGTGCTCGAGCTCAGGCTCAGCCGGGAATCCGGAGCCCGGTCTGTGTGTGAGAAGGACAGAACAGAAGGGAACCCAGAATCCAGGCAGGGCCCCCTTGCCCTACCTATCAAGGCGGACACCCCAAGGCCAGCAAGGCAACCTGGGGAGGATCCTGGTCACAGAGGAGCCATGCAGAAATCTCCTGAAACCCAGTTCTCCATAAGCTAGAGTGGAGGGAGCTGAACCACATAAGGTCAGGCCTCTAGTTCTCTCCTGGGAAAATCCAACCACAAAAACAAGGTATGGTGGGCAAATGCTGCCTGCAGCCTGCATTCCAGCAGGGGCTCGTGAGAAGCCCCTGGACCCCTGACTTGACTGCAGCCAGTGGTGACAGATGCCACAAAACACAGGGGCGGTGCCACTACTCAGGAAGGGAGAACGCAAGGGTGGAACAGCGTGTCCAGGCAGAAGCTGAAGTGATGTCCACGCACCTCTCCGGGGCCGCAGCCGCCGCCGGGCCACCTTCAGGTGCTTGGTCCGGCCCAGGTCTTCCCCCAGAAGGTAGTACCAGCCGCTGACTTCCTGTCACAAGGGAAGGCATGACATGCTCAGACAGAGGAGGCAGAGGCCCCAGGCCAGAATGCCACCAGTCCCCCCTCCCCCCCCAAAAAGCAGCACCTGGAGAGCCTCTGTCAGAAGCATCATCTCAGCAGAGACAGACACTCCAGCCGCGCTGGCCCAGAGGGAGCTGCCATCCCAACACCTCCAAGAAGCTCTCCCTGATGCTCCAGGCAGAGCTGGTCTTCCTCCCTGCTGAATCCCCACAGCCTCTTGTCCCTGGAGGACAACGGTCGACTTGCCTGCCTGCCTCCCCACTGGGCTGTGCAGAGGCTCTCTGATGGACCTAGCACTGTGCCTTGTATACAGTAGGAGCCCAGTGAATGTTGACAGAACAGAAGGGTGGCAGTGCAAGAAGGATGGAGAGGCCAGAAAGTAGGCATCTTGAGGCTCCTGAGCAGTCCCCATGGGGGGACTTCATTCCCCAGAGGGAATGAAGCCAGCGCTGCCGTCAAGAGAAGATATTGGGGACCTACGTGCAGGGTAAAGAGTCCTCAGCCACCTACCCCAGACTCCACTCCAGGACACAAAGTAGTAGGGCCACCACATCTCTCTGCCTCCCCTGCTCAAAAGCCTTCAGTTTGGGGTTGGGGGTGGGGAGTGCAGGGTTGGATAAGGAACTGGGTACCCAGAGGAAGGGTCTCAAGATTCCACAGTCCTCACTCAGCCAAAAGGAAAGCTCCACAGACGATGGTGCTGCTCACTCCCTCCCTGACACACTTGCTCAACCCGAAAACACGAGAGCCAATAGATGACGTTAAGAGGATGAGAACCCCTTAGCCCTCCTCCTCCAGGGCAAGCCCAGGAGGGCTCAGAACTCCAAGGGATCTGCCAGCATCCTGGTGTAGCAGACTCCAGGCCCAGAGCCCCCTGGAATGCTTTGAAGCTGCCTGACAACTGATCTCTGACAAGCACCAACCAAAGAAGAGGACCCAAAGCCTGGTCGGAGGAACAATCAACAGTGTTATTATTCAGGCGGTGAAGCAGGCAAGTCAGAAGCTCCACCCAAGGGCTTCCAGACAAAGAGCTCCACAAAGGGCTGGGCGTGCTAGCCCTGACCTTGATGGGATGATCCTTCCAGAAGCTTCCCTGGGGCTCACCTTGTCCGGAGTCAGGAGCGACTTCACCCCAAAGCTCATGCAGCCAATGAGTCCGCTCTGTCTAGGAGAATAACGGAGACTTGAGTCAGCACCTTCTTGAAGGGTTCTATCGGGAGACCAATTATTGCATGCAACATACATCTGCCTGATTCCCTGTGAGCAATTTGACCCACATCGTCTCATCTGATCCTTCCAAATGTGTGAGTTAGGCTGGAGAGGGCTGAGTCTCCGCATTTCACGGAGGAAAAGGCCGAGAGGCTCAGAGTTGGTCCCCTTCCCAGGTTCACAAAACAAGTGAGTAGTCAGGTCCTGTGGGAAAGCCATGCACCCTAGCTTGGAAAGCCATACTCCCTCTACCAACCGCAGAAGCTCAAGCCTACCAGGCTTTGGAGACTTTTTTTTTCCTTTAATTTTAGTAGAATCAATATACTGTGCTATATTAGTTTCAAGTGTACAGTATATGCAACAACTCCACATCTCCCAGAGCTCATGAAGATAGGGCACTGTCTCCTCTCCCCCTCCTCCACTTCTCCTCTGGTAACCAGTTTGTGCTCTGTACTTAAGAGTCCAGGTTTTTTGTCTTTTTTTTTCATTTGCTCATTTGTATTGTCTCTTAATTACACATGGGGTGAAATCGTACAGTATTTGTCTTTCTCTGCCTGACTTATTTCACTCAGCATGAACAATTCTGGTACTGAGGAGATCTGAAGAGCCACGCCTCACTGGGAATTTCAGCACCCATCTCAGTAGACTGGCGCTCAACTGAAAAGCTGTGGGACCTCAAGTTCAAGAAGCTTTTCTCAGGTACAGGTAGGACCTTAGCAGTTCCAGGATAGGTTCAGGTCATGGTCCCAGTCAACACAAAAATTGTTGAGACTAACCTGACCTGGACAAGTAGGTGTGAGCCAGGGTCAGGCCATGTGGGCGGGGTCACACTGTGGCAAGAGGCTGAGTTCAGTCAGGTCCTCCATGGCTAAGAGTAATTCAGAGTTCTGGAAGACTGATCACCATTGAGTCCCAACGTCCAATCAGGGACTGACTGATAGAAGGCAGCTTCCAGTAATAATGGCATAGCCTAATGCTAATGAAATTCAAAAAATAATCTTGCTGGGTGCCTGGGTGGCTCAGTTGGTTAAGCAACTGTCTTCTGCTCATATCATGATCCTGGAGTCCCGGGATCGAGTCCCACATCAGGCTCCCAGCTCCACAGGGAGTCTGCTTCTCCCTCTGACCTTCTCCCCTCTCATGCTCTCTCTCACTGTCTCTCTCCCAAATAAATAAAATCTTAAAAAAATAATAATCTTGTCACTGGGAGAGAAAATGAAATAATTGACAAATCTGTAGTTTAATGAGAGGGACACCCACAAAAATATTAACAATGGTTGTCTCCAGTAGATGGGATTCAAAGGTTTTTGTCTTCTTTGGGTTTTCAGTGTTTTCAAATTTTCATAGGGAACAAGCACTACTTTTGTAATCAGAAAAGAAAAAAGTATAAAAGCATTTGAAAATACTTCTACTCTCCCATATCATTCTCTAGCCTAGCACGAAAGTCACTTTTTCATTTTTCTGTTCTCCTCTTTCTTAGTGCATCCCCAACTCAGACTGCCCCAGAGACTGGTTTGATAGCTGTTAATCAAGAAATGACATGAGTATTTAGATGGAAGCATAATCCTTCAACATCTGAGGGACCCACATAGAGGAGGGATTGAGCAGATACTGTGGAAGACACAAGAGCAAAGCCAAAGATGGAAGGAGCTGCCCAGACGGGTAGTGAACTCCCTGGAGACATGCCTCCCAGAACCTGCTCTAGGGCGGCCTAAGTGAGGCCAGGGGCTCTAGCCGAGAGTACAGCCCAGAACTCTCTGAAGAGCCCACGCAAGTCCTGTGCACTACAGCCTGTTCCCGAGGACCAGACACAGCAAGTCCAAGGTGGGATCCGGACATGCAAGTCTAGAGGAAGCTATCTCGGACTCCTGCAGGGCACCTGCCCATGCCTTCTCCAGTCTAGGACCAGTGGGCCAGGTCTCAATGAACACATACTGTTTGCATTCTCTGGAAAGGGTAGCAACTCAGCACCAGACTGTCCCAGGCAGAATAAAACTAACGGCTTCTCACAGGCAACCAGGTCAAGTGGGGGCGGGGGTGCCAAAAGGCAAGGACTGATCCTCGAAACCGGTGCCCCTGCCCCACAGAGGCACACTCTGCCCCTGACCGTGCCTCCCCACCTCTTGTCACTTGGCTACTCCCCCTGCTCCCTCTCCCTGCCCTCATTTCCTGTGGCCTGGGCGCCACGGTTCCCCCTCTTCCTTGCCCCCTCCCGTCAGACAAGACCAGATTAATAATCTACCCAAAGAGGACAGTGCACTCAGCCCCAGTAAAGGGACCCTTCCGCATCCCTCTCCCCAGCCCACCCCCAGAAGCAAGCACTCCTCCCTCCTGGGAAGTGGTACCAGCCACAGGGACCATCACCAACAGCAGACACCAGTCTGAGTTGCCATTCCAGGAAAGCCTCGTCAAGGCTTCGCCAAAGTCCTCACCACGAATTTAATTTTATTTATCAACACATTCAAGGGCAGCCCGGCTTGTATCTAGGTGCTCACACCTTCTTGGTGCACACTTTCCTATCACACTGGGTATGGCTCTAACTTTCTACATGTCCAAGCACGATGCTTTAGCTGTAATAAAGGCTGCCTCTCCCCTCTGCTCTTCAATAAGTGGAATTTCATTCCCTGAGGCTTAGAGAATGCTAAATGGTTAATAGCTTCCCATGAGCTTTGCTTCCTGTTAAGGGGCCTCCAATGATTTCATGCTAATTCAGGCCAAGTAAATTGTCACAATTAATGTCCATAAGCAGGAAACTCACTCTAAGTGTTCTTCAATTAGCTGCTCCTTAAGCCTGCTTTTGAAAAATCTTTGGAGGAAGAAAGACTTCTTTTACATGTAATCTGACCTGCAAAGTACTAGTCGGTCAGCTTATAAACTTGGGAACAGGTGATTACCCTGGAGACTGCCTGAAAACGTCACGACCACCAAGTCTCAGGGGCCAAGCCTTGGTGACTTCTGAATGCTGAACCCTGAGCTCAGGGCTCTGGGCACTCAGTGAAGGCTTGACAAATGGATGAATCCATCATGCCTGTGGTTGGTTGGCAGGCACTGGGCAAGGAGCCGCAGCATTAAGGAAAGAAGACAAACATGCAGGGATTGAAATAGCATTTCAAGACAGCAATACAAGGCCTATCACTGACAGGGCGAGATTGGCAGACAGATGAACAGTGCAGGCAACAAATGCTGAAAGCTCCGGGAGGGCTGAGATGCTGGAAGAAAGCCTGAAGAGCTGAGCCAGGGAGAGGAAGAGCACTTTGGGCAGAGGGAACAGCCAGTACGAAGACTCAGAGGTAAGACTTCATGGAACACTCATGGGGAAGAGTATTTGGCTCAGTTACCTTTTGAGCAGAGGGCACGAGACCCCTGCAAAATGAAAACGCATTATTTTCAGGGAATGCTTTTCCATTCTCTCTGCAGGGGCCTTAAACTATTTCTGTTGCCAGGTTAGAGCATTTAATCTCAATTTATTTTTACTTTGGTGGCTTAAATTGAACACATATTTTTCCATTCATTTTTTTTCTTCATTCCCCGTGTCTGGTCACAAGCTTTCTAACATGATGGCACTGTGCTTGGCCCTGAGATCCTGTTTGGGAAGTAGATTAAAGGCGGGACAACAGGACAGGGTATGACACACAGCAAAGAGACTCTCCATAAATGTTCCTACTCTTCGCATAAAGGATTATGTGTTTAGAGCCTATGTGTGTTTTGTTCTTTTTTTAGCGCTGTGCGTGACCTTACAATCCCAAGACTGTTCTCTGGCCACTGGTTCTGAAAGCGCTATGACTGATACTAGAAGCTTCAGCGTGGCCTTCACCGTATCATCAAATAAAACTTTTAAATAGCTGAGTTCCATAGTCAGTGATATCAAGGAGTTACTGTTAATTGTCAAGCATGATAATGGTACTGTGGTTGTTTTCTTAAGCCATCTTTTAGAGAGATAGAGAGAGAGGACATGAGATGATGTCTGGGATTGGCTTTAAAAAAAATCCACTGGAGGAGGGAGAATGTGTTGGGGCAGGGAGGGAATTAGACTGGCCATATAGTGCTGATTGATGAAGCTGGACTATGACTCCATGAGAGCTTATTATATGATATTTCCTACCTTTGCGTATGTTTGAAAACATCTATAATTTCTTGAAAATTCACAGAACCTGAAAGCTGAAAAAAATCTTAGCATCTTCCACTGAATTTCACAGTTGAAACTGGGGCCCGGAGTCGGGGAAGAGACTTACCCAAGGTCTCCCAGTGATGTGGGCATTAAACCAGACTCCTGGCCTCAGGCCTGGTTCCCCTCAGCACCCATTCTGTCACCACGATGAGGTGGCATCACCCAGCATTTCCCCCAGAATGTCTTTGTAGACCATCTTGTCCCCCCTCAGACGAGTCCACAGCCGTCACTGGCAGGATCGTGAGAAGTCATGAAACAGAGGCTTCCCTTTTATCTCTTAGCAGTTGCAAAGTGCAGCTGCCACATATTCACCTGGATGATTTATGTAAAACCACACGACAAATGCCATGGGAAACAGCCCAGGCCCCAAGGAACAAGAGTACCGATACAGTGTGTCACAGAAAGAGTACAACTTTCGAGCTGTTTACCACCTGCATGAGACAGTCAGTGGGGCTGTGACATGGTTATAATTACACAGGTTTGGCACCAAGCTGCCTGAATTTGAATCCTGTTTCCACCACCTCCCGGCTGTGCTAGCTTGGGCAAGTTACTTGATCTCTCTGTGCCTCTGTGTCCTCACCTGTCAGAGAGCAACAATACCATTACCTATTTAGACAGCGTTTTGAGGATTAAATTAGACAATGCATGGAACAGGCTGTGCAGTGTCCACACACAGTGGACATTTGGTGTCTAAAAACCTCACACAAGCTCCTTCGCCTTTATAAGCCTCGGTTTCTTCTTCTCTGAAGGGAGGGACGGTAAGAATTCCTGCCTCCTGGGGTTGTGATGAGGATTAAATGAGATAACGTATGTCGAGTGCCTGGCACAGAGAAGAGTTCAGTCAGTGTTTGTTTCCTTCCTTCTGTGATGGTCTTTGATGTTGCTAAGTCGCATGTCTGTCCTTCGTCCTTCGGAGAAGCACAATGTGGCCTGAGAGTGTTCCACAGGGCAGAAGTTTCCTGCAATTGCTCGGTCTGCCTCCCCCAGCTCAGAGGCCTTCTGGCTCGGAGATGGATCAACACCACGCCTCCCCATGGCCCAGGGGGCCTCTGTGGCGCTGGCAGATTCGGAGGGGCCATCTGTCCCCCAGTGGGCCTGCCTGTGCCTGCTGTGTCCCTCTTGAGCTTTGGGTTGGGACTGTGACCACGAGTTCCACTCTGTTTGGTTTAATAAGGAATCTCACTTTCCCAAAATAGGCAACAAGTGGAGACACGGCCTCTGTCACGCTGCCCCGCTGGGCGCTGACTCACTTTCCCCCCAACCTCACTTTCTTTTCCAAAAATCATGAACTGCCCTCTGCTGGGCTCGCCCTGGTCTCACAGGAGGGCAGACCTCCGTGGCAGATCCCTGCATGGCGCCCGCCTCCAGCACCTGCTCTCCTCCTTGCCTCCATCCTGTGGGCTCCCCTGATGCCCTCCTCTGTCTTCTTCAGGTTTTCCTGTCAAGATGGGATTCTCACCCTTGAGCCTGGTCACTCACATCCTGGGCAGTCCCCCCTACTTCACCTACCACCTTGGTGGTCGTGGCTCCCATATCCTTGGCACGGACCTCTCTCCCTCTGGGCTCTGTGTCAGCGAGGCTGCCCCCACCACCACAGCTCCCATCTGGCGGCTCTCCAGCCCCTTCTTCCCAGGGGGCCCAAAGCTGGTCCCCTTCCCCTCCACAGCATGCTGGTTTGCTTGGGGACACCACCTAATACTGGGAATGACCCCTGACTTCACCTGCTGCTCTCACAGCCAAACCACCACTAAGTACCACTAATCTCATCTCCTAAATCTGTCCTAGGTCTGTTTCCCTCCTTTCCATCCCTAAAGCATCTCTCTCACAGATCACTCCAAGACCTCCTAGCTCCTCCCCAGCCTTCCAAAGCCCTACCAGGTGATCTAGAGCCAGATCTGCCTCTCCCCTGCTCAACACTCCTCAGTATCTCTCCACCGCCGACTTCCCAAACACCAAGCTGGTGGCATGAGGGTTCCCCGAGAACTTGTATAAATGTCGATTCCTTGGCCCTACCCATGAAGATCAGACTGAATCCATCTGACGTGGCCCCTGGGAACCTGTGTTCTCTGCAAGCATCCCAGGGAATCTGATGCAAATCCGGGACTGAGAACCACCGACCTTAGGAGGCAGCCCACATGCCAAGAAACACCTACAGAATCAACTGATTTGGCTTATACCAACCTCTTCATCTTATCTCTAACTGCTCCGTACTTTATACCTGACCCTCCTGCCACACCGGGTAGTTTGGAGACCCTTCCCCACTCCTTCCCTGTCCTGCCCTCTATACTATGCTGGTTCTTTCTTCTGTCCTTCTGCGTGCACCCCAGGAGGCAGTATAGTGAGAGTGAGACTCTGGGGCCTCAGTGCCTGGATCCCCAGCCCAGCTCTACTGCCTATTGGCCATGTGACCTCTGGCAACTGACTCTCTTCCTTACCTTCCATTTCCTCTTCTGAAAACTCAGGCAAAACCCTACTCCTCTTAAGAGTTAAGAATTAAATGAGATAACGCACTGTAAACCCCGGGCTTGTGGTCAACACCCAATAAACTGTTGTTCTTATTATCAATGTAATGTCCTCTTCCTCACCCACACCTCTAAGTCCCTATCAGTGATCCTCTGGAGAGCAGGATTGTCTCTGATTGACCCCATGTGTCCTCAGCATCTAGAACAACGTAGTCGCGTGGGTACCCAGAAAATGGCAGCTGAATGAATGAGGCCTACAGCACCATCATTTCCATGAGAAAAAGTATATGCTCCATTAAAAGAAGTATCCTTCCCTATGAAGGCAGAATAAGGCTCAATTTTTAAAAGCATACCAGCTATAACATTTAAGATACTAAAAAGCAACCCCAAAATATCTTCCCAGTCTAAGCTGGTGAATAGAGCTGATTTTCATTCACTGAGGCACTTTTCCAGTTACCACTTGGTTCTATGATGGCTTGACAAATGTATGATCACAGGGTCCCCCAGATCCCTTTGGCTGCACCAGGGGAAAGAGCCCCTGCTGCTCACGGTAGGCAAGGCACTCGGCCCAGCTGCTCTTACCCCTCTGCTGGGCAGCTAATTCTCCCCTTCACCCGAGCACTCCTCGCCTGTGCTGGACTGAACTCCACACTAAGGATCACATCTGGCTTCCCATGTCCTGGGAAGGACCCAGACCCTCCTGTTTGGCTCCTCCCACATAAAACCTCGTCACCTGCCATGCAGCCTCCTCATGGCAGCCTGAGCCCAGTATGCGTCACCCTGACTCCTGCCTTTGCTCATGCAAAACCTTCTCTCCTTGTCTTATTCTTGATCTCTGCCCCAAGTACACAATCCCATTTCTTCCGTGAAGCCTTCCTGGATCACCTTGGCCCACGAGGAACTTCCCTCTTCCTACACTTACTGTCCTTATTACTCATTCAGCCTTGGATCCATTCAAACAATATTTACAGAACATCTATGTGCTAGGTATTCAGTATAGTGATGACTAGGAAAGAAATGGGCCTATTTTTCTAGGAGCTTCTACTCATATGGAACTGAGCCTGTTATATGTGACTATAATCAGTGTCTACACAGCACCTAGTGTCCCTTCCTGCAAGTGGGCACCTTGAGAACAGAATCCACAGGCAGGCTGGCTGGTGTCCCCCAAGGCCAACGCAGTGCCTTATTGATACCAAGGGTACAGCAAATACTACTTGATAACACGGTCCTCGGCATTGTCTGGTGTTATGGGGACTCAAGGGAGGGCTAGTCTCTCAGGTTGAGTGTGGCCACTACTACTCAGTCATCTCACAAGATTTAACTGTTGCCTGCTGGCCGCCTGTCTGCCACCTGCAGGCCGAGAGCAGGCTCTCCCCTCCAGCTCAGCACTTTCCCTCACCTGGAGTCACCAGCCCTATTCCACATAGTGACCAGAAGGCGCTTCTGTTCATCTTCCTCTTGGACAGGACTGCAAAGCAAACCAGATGGTCAGGGTGTTAGTAGGGCCAAGCTCCATGCTGGACCCCCAGAGTCCATCACAGTCGCAAAGTTTAGAAATAACTTAAACAACCATAAGGAGCTGGTTAAAGAAACTCCCAGCAGGGTGGGAGGTGAGCATTCACACACACAGAAGAGCTTACCTCACCTTGTTCAGGACAAAAGGGAGCTTACAGCACACTATTATAGAACAATCCCATTTTTGTAAACACCTGCATGCACGCACAGACATACACACCCACACAAATCAAAGACCCAAAAAGAAATAAGCCGAGGCAGGTAGGGCTCAAGGGGTTTTCTCTTTTCTTCTCTTTGCTGATCTACTTTTCTACAATAAACAAAATTGTTTGAAAAAAAAAAAGCATACTTAATTTTCAGTAACAGAATACCGAACGGCCATTCCTTCCCATCGGTCCCAGAGTTCAGGGAGGGGGGAACAAATAATAACAATACTACTATTACTTCTACTACTACTAATAATAATAAACAGCTAACCATGCATTACACAGTCTCATTCACAGGTTAGCTCTCCAAGGTCGGTACTCTCACCAGCCCGTTTTACAACTATGAAAGTTGAGGCCCCGGGGAGGGTAGCAAGTTTTACGAAGTGGAGGGATTCCTCCACTTGGAAAATTTCTTCTACCCAAAGAAAAGCCTTGGCCTGAGGCACGGTGGGAAAATGCCTACTTGTCAGGGGCTGCCAGCCTCAGGCTGGGCACTTTGGTTGTGAGAACCAGCCAAGTGACACCTTATCACCATGGACCTCGCAGCCGGGCCCGGAGCCAGCAATGCAAGGACACAAGGGACGGGAAAACACAGACATCCTTCAGAAGTCACTGTTTTTCTGCTCAGATCCACTTCTAGATTTGACAGACAGAGCTGTTTCCAGATAAACCCTCCTTCCCTCTCCCCTCGAGGGCCCCAGACTCTTACAAGAAGAAGTGCTCGCGGAAGACCGGCTCTCTGCAGTCTGGGATGGTCTGTGTCTTCTGGCAACGCAGTCGGTTATCTTCAGGGATCAAAGAAATCTTGAATTGGAGAAAAGTAAGCATGAGAAGAGGGCTCATGGCCTCCGACACACCGGAGCCCAGCAGCTGACTCTGCCCACCTCCCAGGGGAAAGGCTTCCCGGGTGTCCTTCAAACTGGCCTCTGCGGAGGAGGACAGGGTACCATCCTCAGTCAGAGGCCAGGAGACAAACAGAAGCTGCTGCCGAGGCACTAGAGTCAGAGGAGGGGACAGGGAGCCAAGAAAGGTCCCCGCAGCGGGTGACACCACCAAGGTAACCACAGGCTTGGCCATAGATGGGGTATACTTCAGCCATCTCCGGTCTTCCTCTCAGCACTGGCCTCTCTCCTGAGTTCCCCGCAGCTACTCAGTGCTCCCTTCCCCAGAGACTCTAGGTCAGCCTCCCCTAAGGCCCCAAATCCATGTTCTCGCCCTCCAGCTGCTCCTGCCCTGCTCCTGACCAAGTCCTCACCGACAGGGACCTCTGACCAGCCTGGGGGCTTTGGGAGAGAAGAGAGGGATACATCCCAGCTGCCACACTCTGGGAGGTGCCTGGCCTTCGGCTCTGGCTGGAAGTAGGCCCTCCGCCCTGTGGGGCCTCTGTCTTCACAGCAAGGGCCCCACTCATTTGGATCTTCTAGGCCTCAGAGACACCTCTTCCCCTCCACCACCCAGACCAGGCCATCTTGCTTCTGGTTTTGCCAGGGAGAGGAGTGAGAATAGTGCTTTTCATGAGAGGGCTTGGGATTATCTGTGGATTTCTGTCACACACACATTCACGATGCTCACTCATGGGGATGACCGAGCTCACCCATAAGAGTCCAGCTCTTGGGGCACCTGGGTGGCTCAGTGGGTTGAGGCCTCTGCCTTCAGCTCAGGTCCTGGGATCAAGCCCCGCATCGGGCTCTCTGCTCAGCAGGGAGCCTGCTTCTCCCCACCCCTGCCTGCCCCTCTGCCTACTTGTGATCCCTAGCTGTCAAAGAAATAAAATAAAATCTTAAAAAAAAAAAAAAAGAGTCCAGCTCTTGTAGGAAGCCATAGGGACCAAGCTGGGCTAAGGGCCTATTCTAGCTCAGTGCCTCATCACTGGACCTAGTTAATGCCTAAGGACCAAATAAAGAGGCGGTCCCTGCCACCTCAAATGGCCCCAGGCCCACTGATGTGCTGAGACCTTGGGACACAGTCTAGTGACATGGCTCCCCACTACCCCCCCAACCCACCCAAACACACACCTCCCCCAGCTCATCAAATACCTTTACGTAGGGATCACAGATGCCAGGGTCTCTGCTCATCAGGCCTTTTCCTTCTATAACTAAAGAGAGAATGAAAATGTTGGGGTAGGTGGCTAGGTGGGAAGGATTATCACTAGCCCCTAATGTGTGTGACAGCCATTGGTTATTAACCCCCTCTGGTCCAGTCCATCCCCACCATTTTCCACATGCAGGCAGCACTCTCGCTGAGACAATGCAGGATCCCTTCGATTCCTTGAATCTTACAGCTGAAAGAGAACATCAAATTTATCAAGTTGAACCCCTCGTTTAAAAGGAAAGATGAGACTATCAGGGGACCCAGAAATAGTGAGAAACCCACCCAAAGTCATAGAGCAATCAGAGCAATAGGAATGCCAGAGCTGGGTTTGGATCCCTATCTCCTGACTCCCAGTCCAGTGCTCCTTCCTCCACACAAGACTGGAGAACTCATCCTGCACCGTCCGCCGCGCTGGGGCTGCTGGACAGTATAGCGCGGCAGGCAAAAGTCCAGGTCCAGAGACGGGCCCCAGGCCCCGGGCCTGCAGACCAGCACCAGCGCCAGCTCCACTGCTGACTAGATGGGAGAGCTGGAGCAAGCGGCTTTGTCTCTCTGCCGCTGAATTCGCTGGTTTTCAGTGGAGGAGTGATCATAATGGGTTCGGGGTCACGACATCCACTCCACATGGTAGGTCTGCTGCGTAAAGGCAATAATGTGTCTAAAGTGCTTAGCAGAGGGCCTGGCAAGCAAGTAACTGCTCAAAGGACGTTTGCTAGGGAAAAAAATAATAATAAATAAAGGCAAGGGACAGGTGGCGGTAAGGCACAGGCCTGATCCTGAACGTAAGCCCCACCCGTTTGCCTGAGGTCTGCAGAAACCGGGCAGCCCCTTGGCTCTTTTTTTTTACTGTTCAGTGTGGATGGAGCCCTAGGGTTAGGCTTGGACGGGGCTCCCGTAGTCTGAGGCATGAAGCCTGAGAAGCCAAAGGAGAGAGAGAACAGGCTGGAAGGGATGAAGAGCCCCAAGACTGGGGTGAAGCCAAAGCAAACTGTGCAGGACAAATGAAGTGGTGGAGGCCAAGATGCGTTTTACAAAATCTGTTTGCACAGCTGGAGTCCGGCTCTGGCCCACAAAGAACCCCCCTCTGCTGGTCCTTGGGAACGTCACCCGGGGCCCCCCCAAGGCCAGGACCGGAGGACCCTAGGCGCCTGCTGGTCTACGCTGCCTGGTGTCCTAGCTACCGTTCCTGTGTGCATCCTTCCTCCCAAGGGCGTGGTCACAGGGAGGGGGGCAGGCTCCAGACCTGAGGAAACCCTGGGTCTCCCTGCCCCGCCCCCTCCTGACCCCGTGCAGGTGCAGCAGACATGGCTGCTGTCCCATTGCACTCCCGGGACAGCCCAGAGAGACGCCATGTAGTCAGGGCCGTGAGAAGGACACAGAGGAGGAAACAACATACTCAGGTAGGTCACGGGGGTGACTCCTGGAGGGGAAAAGGTGAAGCAAAATGAGCCTTCCTTCCTGAATCTTAATGATGATTAAGGCAGGCATGTTTCTTACAAAATCAGAGGGAAGGAGAGTTATTTTTCAAAAGGAATTCAAAAAGAAGGCAGGCGATCCCAGGCACAAGAGACCTTGGGAGCAGAGGCTCAGAGGCATGGCAAGCATGATGCCCTCAAGGGGGTACAGGTAACTGGCCAGAAAAGGGGGTGCAGGGAGACATTAACAGCAAGAGCCACACAGGCTAGAGAGATAGGCAGGGCCTGCTGGGATAAACAGAAGAGTCCAGGCAGCAAAGGCCATGGCAGAAGTTCAGGAACTACGTGTGTGCTGGGTGGAAGGACAAACAAATGATTAATGGACAGGTAAAGTGTAAGATCCTCTGGGTGGCACATAGGACCTTCATCACCCAGATACTCACTGTGGAGCAGCAGAACCCGGTCCTGGGCGTCAATCGACAGCTTCAGCTGACCTAAGGAGACAACAGAAGCAACTTCACTCCATCTCCTCGTTGGGGGAAAGACAGGGTAGCAGTGACAGGGCTGCTCTTTTGTTCATGTGAAGTGATTCAGAGATCCAGACACACTCTGGGTTGGAAGAGAGCTCAGAAGCCACCTAGTGCAGCCTCTTCACAACATCAGGAGTCCTTTCTGCAGTACCTCCCACAGTGGTTCTCTATTCTGGGCTTGCACCCCTCTGGTGATGGGGAGGTCACTACTTTACAGGGCAGCACAGGTTAATGCCGCAGAGCTCTCTCTGTTGGACAGCTGCAAAAGTTGTTGTATCTACATCAAGACGAGCCCAGGCTGGAGGGTTAAGGATCCTGGGCCTTATTCAGAAGTCCATGGGAGTCAAGGGGTCAAGGGGGAGGACAGGGAAAGCCCACCATTGTGACAGACAGCTAGCTGTATTCTGGAAAGGCAATAACAACACAAGGACAAGGAACAAATGATCGGAGGAAAAGCAAAAAAAAAAAAGAGAGAGAGAGAGATCAGGGCAGAGAGATCCTTCAAAGTCAATGCTACCAGCCTCCACCATTGCACAGGATCCTAATCTCCCTAAAGAAAAGCTAGCATAGAACCATGCTACCTGATGGTCCGAGAACCTCCAGCATCAGAAGCATCTGGATGAGAGCTAGAAATGCAGAATCGCAGGCCCCCATCCCAGGCATGCTGAATCAGAATCTGCAATTTAACTAGCTCCCCAGGGAGGAAGTAAAAGTTGAGGAGCCCCAGACTAGAGCATGCTGGAGGGCCTTTGAGTGTGTTTATAAGCTTGGAAAAGGCCTTCTGAGCAAGACACAAAATGCAGGGGCACCAAGGGAAAAGATAGACAACTCTAACTCCTTACAATTTTTAAATGTCTACTACAATTAAAGATATCATAAACAAGGTTATGAGATAACACAATACAAAAATAGACAAAGGTCATAAACTGCAAATTCAGAGAAGACAAAACAGCCAATAAATGTACGAGGCGATGCTCGACCTCACAGAGACCTGGAACATGCAAATTAGCCATAAAATACCATTTTCTATCAATATGCTTGGCAGATTGTTTAAAGATCATGTTGGGGCCCCTGGCTCGCTCAGTGACTCTCGATCTTAGGTTTGGAAGTTTGAGCCCCACCTTGGGTTTAGCAATTACTTAAAAATAAAATCTTTAGGGGTGCCTGGGGGGCTCAGTCAGTGGGGGGTCTGACTCTCGATCACAGCTCAGATCTTGATCTCTAGGGCCATTGAGTTCAGGCTCTGTGTTGGGTTCCACACCACTTAAAAAACAATAATAATAAAATAAAATCTTTTTAAAAAAGAGACGGATAATGTCAAATGTTGGTTAAAAATGTAAGAAAACAGGTACTCTCATACCCTGTGGGAGGAAGTGCAACAAAGGGAAATTTATGATAGCAGTATCTATCAGAATTCAATTGTGCATGTCCTTCAACCCAGCAATTCTACTTCGACGTAACTATCACAGACAAAAATCCACACACCTGAGCTCAAGGCTGGAGCTCCAGCACTGTTTAAAACAAGGACAAATTGGAAACACCTGAAAAGTCTGTTAATATGAAAATGGTAAATAAGCCATCACTAGCTGTGCTTGGAATGGTAGGGGCTATTACAAAAAAAAAAAAAAATAATAATAATAATAATAATAATGGGGATGCCTGGGTGGCTCAGTTGGTTAAGCGACTGCCTTTGGCTCAGGTCATGATCCTGGAGTCCCGGGATCGAGTCCTGAATTGGGCTCCCTGCTTGGCAGGGAGTCTGCTTCTCCCTCTGACTCTCCCCCTTCTAATGCTCTTTCTCTCTCTCTCTCAAATAAATAAATAAAATCTTTTTTAAAAATAATAATTTTTTTTGGAAAAAAAAAGTAAAAAAAATAATAATAATAATAATTTTTTTAAAATGGGGGAATTCTGTATGTCCTGGCAGGGGGAACGCTGTGATAAGTTTTTAAGAGAAACAAGAAAATTGCAGAACAATACAGATGACATATATTTCTATGTGTGTGTGTGTGTGTGTGTGTGTGTGTGTGCATGTTCTAAAAGGGTACCAAATGAAAAACAGGGATCGTGTCCAGAACTGGAGGAAGGGAAGTCAAGAGGAATTTTATTCTATCACTTGTTGTTTCAACAATACAAATTATATGAACTATAGCATTTCTATAATTAAAAATAAGAGGGGGGCGCCTGGGTGGCTCAGTGGGTTAAAGCCTCTGCCTTCGGCTCAGGTCATGATCTCAGGGTCCTGGGATCAAGTCCCGCATCAGGCTCTCTGCTCCGCAGGGAGCCTGCTTCCTCCTCTCTCTCTGCCTGCCTCTATGCCTAGTTGTGATTTCTCTCTGTCAAATAAATAAAATATTTTAAAAAATAATAATAGGAGGAGGCATGCCTGGGTGTCTCCGTCAGCTAAGCATCCAACTCTAGATTTTGGCTCAGGTCACGATCCTGTCATGAGATGGAACCCTGAGTCTGGCTCCGTGCTCAGTGGGGAGTCTACTTGAAATTCTCTCTCTCTCTCTCCCTCTGCCCCTCCCCTCTGCTCTCACTTTATTTATTGATAAATAAAATATTTTAAAAATACAAATTAAATTAAAAATATGAAAAGGAAATGAAAAAAGAAGGGAAGAGGGGAGAAGAGAGGAGGAAGGGAGGGAGGGGTCCTTCATAACAGAAGGACCAGGGCTGGAAAGCAGGTGAAGAACAAAGAGTTGGTTTTTCCCCGGCTTTTCTAATTTTTTCAAAGACAACATAAAAACAAAACAAAACATCAAGCCATCCTCACAGATGCCCAGTGGCCCTTCAGCAAGGACAGAAGAGAGAAGGATCATACTCCTCTTCCTCAATGACATGCTCAAAATTTTTCCTCACTCCAGTGGACTCTTTCTGGAACCTTAAGAAACCACTGGACTCAATCCACCTGGTGGACAAATACTGGGGAGACAAGGAGGATAGGGCAGGGCCTCCCAGCCTGCAGCAACCCCACACAGCAACCAGAAAGCCCTTGCATCCATGACAACCCTGTCTTATAGTCATCTGCCTCTGCTTGATTACCTCTAGTGACGGCGAGCTCACTTTCTGTAATGGGAGCCCTTTTTCTTTTGCAATAACCCTGATTGTTCAATACTCCATCTTATATTGAACCAGAAGTGGCCTCTCAATAGCTTTTATTGCCCAGACATGGTTCTGCTCTCAGTCTCCGGGCTCTCTTCTTCCACCACTCCTCATGGCACAGTGAGACATCCCCTCATCATCCCAACTATTTATCTCTGGACATGCCCCCATGAAACTGGGACTGTGGCTGGGGCTTGTGCATTGCTGCTGGCTGGAGGAAGGCCAGACAGGGGTCAGAGAACAGAAAGGAAGGAAATTCTGAGCAGCTCACCAACCCCTGGGACTTGGAAACCACTTGCTCGTCACACTTTGGGGGTATTTAAACTGCAAACCTAGTCAATCCAGACTCCAGCAAACTCTTGTCCAGCTCTTCATCCATCAGAAATTCCTGCTGTTCTGCTGCCCAGAACACAGATCTCAGAACCCCGGAGGCCTGTTCCAGTTCCAGCCCTGACTACTGTCTTCGCTGTCAGAGGCACCTTGTTCCCCAGCTGCCAGGTGGAGCTAATAACAGGGGCTACTGCACTCACCAAGTTGTGTTTAGATCAGATAATGCTGGAGGGTGAGAAGGTCCTTGCATGAAAGGCACCAAGAGAATCCGTAGCATTATAAGCTCAAGATCTGAACAATTACCACTTTGGGGCCCTCTAGACCTGAAAAATCTACAAAAAATGTGCTGGACCCAGTGTGGGGTAGGAGAAGGCTTTGAAACAGACAAAAATGACCAGCATTCACAGATCTCATCTCATGAACCCAAAGGCAACTGTGTTTAATCCCAAACATCTTTTCTGAAACTATTACCAGTGCAAAGGCAGGTTTGGCCCAAACATATCTGGCTTTCCGAAGCTGTGGGAGCCAGTGAGTTGCATGGTACCATCACCTACCCAATGGACTGTTCACAGAAATCAGGATGGACAGGGCAATACAAATCAAAACCACAGTGAGATACCACCTCACACCAGTCAGAATGGCTCAAATCAACAAGTCAGGAAACGAAAGATGCTGGTGAGGATGCAGAGAAAGGGGAACCCTCCTACACTGTTGGTGGGAATGCAAGCTGGTGCAGCCACTCTGGAAAATAGCATGGAGGTTCCTCAAAAAGTTGAAAATAGAGCTACCCTATGACCCAGCGATTGCACTACTGGGTATTTACTCCAAAGATACAAATATAGTGATCCAAAGGGACACCGGAACCCCAAAGTTTATAGCAGCAATGTCCACAATAGCCAAACTATGGAAAGAGCCCAGGTGTCTATCGATAGACGACTGGATAAAGAAGATGTGGTGTGTATATAGACATATGTAAATATACATACATACATACATAGTACGGAATATTACTCAGTCATCAAAAAAGAGATGAAATCTTGCTATTTGTAACGATGTGGATGGAACTTGAGGGTATTGGGCTAAACAAAATAAGTCAATCAGAGAAAGACAATTATCATATGATCTCACTGATATGCGGAATTTAAGAAACAAAACAGAGGATCATAGGGAAAAAATAAGACAAAACTAGAGAGGGAGACAAACCATAAGAGACTCTTGGTCATAGGAAACAAACTGAGGGTTGCTGGAAGGGAGGGAGGTGGAGGGATGGGGTGCCTGGGTGATGGACATTAAGGAGGGCACATGATGTAATGAGCACTGGGTTATATAAAACCGATGAATCACAGACCTATACCTCTGAAACCAATAATACATTATATGTTAATTTAAAAAAAAAAAGAAAGAAAGAAATCAGGATGGAGACATCTCCCAGCACAAATGGTCACTAGTTCCACTTGACAAACATTAGCCAGGCACCTGCAGGGGGCCAAGTCAGAAGGACAGATCTGAATGCCCGGGTGCCCAATGGCAGGGAACTGGCAGCCCAGTGACCAGGGCAGGAGCATAAGCAAGGCTCAAAAGTGGAGCTGAAGCCCAGGATGGGCCTGGAGCAAAGAATGACTCCGAAATCAGAGGAGTCTGCCTAGCTCCCCTTGCAGGACTTCTGGGGGAGAGCCAGAGAAACCAAGCCCCGCAGACCAGATTCAGGCCCCACCGGCAAGGGATACACCCTCCCCCAGCCGGTCCATGGGCCCACAGAGAAGGGCAAAAAGAAGAATGTGTCCCCACCCCCCACCACCTTTGACCACTGCCTCCCCCTTAGCCCATCCCATCCAATGAATGCTTCTCCAGGGCCCTGAAGTCACCTTATCTCACCTCCTCAATTGGAAGGCAGAACAGTCATGCCCAGATATGGAAGGAGACTTGTCCTGGGCCCAGAGTGACATGGGTAAGACAAACCAGAATGAGAGACCAGAATGCTGGCCTCAACTCCAGAACTCTGGCCTATGCTCTGAGCTGGTCTTCCAGAGCCATTAATATGCACCACTGCATTTGCCAATGCCACCCTGGGCTTCAGGAGCCCAGAGAGCCATCATCAGGCACAGGACCATGGCCACAGCTTTGCTTTGGAAGCCAGGAGGAAACCAAAAAGAGGGCAGGTTCGAAGAAATGTCCCCAAGACACTGCTGGCACAGGACCTAGGGGGATTCAGACTCCCTGGGACCTGCAGAAAAAAAGGGCATGGAAGCCGGCTAAAGAAATTCAATCTGGCAGACGGTACTCCGTGGAGGGCCACGGGAAGATGAACTCAGATTCTCAGGACACAGCCAGGGAGAGACACACTCAGAACACGAAGCAAGAAGATGAGGGCTGCCCACCAGAGCTGACCTCAGGGGTCAGCAGAAGCGTGTCCTAGAGGGAGCTCACGGCACCCTGGGGTGTGCAGGGAATACATCTCTGAGGGACTTGCCTGGCTGGCAGGAAGGAGCAGTCATCCCAAAACACAGTTCACCTCAAAGGCAATTCCCCATTTAGGAGCTGTCATGTGTTGAAAGCCACAGGAAGGGGGAGGATGCCAGGACAAATGTACAAAGGAGGTTGGATCTCTGCAGAGCCTGGCTGGCCACCAGCACTCGCAGATTTGCCCTGCATTTGTGGGGACGAGTCTGTACCTCAAAGCTGTGTGTGCAGGAGAGCGGGAGGGAGACAACCAGCTGCTAAGCACCCCTCTCTCTGGGATCCTGGGCCACCTGACCCACAGGGCAGCCTGACTGAGGCTCCAAGAGGGGTATACCTGTTTACCAATTTCGCTTTCTCCCCTCTAAAGGACAAATGGCAGGCTGCAGGGGTCTTCCAAGTGTTTGTTCTTTTGAAGAGGGAGAATCTCGAGCTCCCTTTGGAGAAACAGCCTGGCTTAGGCTGATGCCTGCTGGCGGGAGGAGGCCTACAGAGCCCCGGGTGGTGGAGGGGGCTGAGTGGTGAGATGGAGACGATGGCAGGTCAGTGTGACTCTTCTCTTCTGACTCTCCACTTCCTTTGTAACCTGATATTAACGGGGCCTCCCAAGCTGATTTTCCTTCAGGAATACGTTGCTCTCGCCAGCATACGTCGGCTAAACTCTTGGCAGCAGAGACCCTGAGCTAAAACCAGCCAGCAAAACCATTCCCCAATTCCTGACTCACAGGGGAGATACTAAATGTTTGGGTTTTTTAAGCCAATAGGTATTGGGGTACTTTGTTATAAAGCAATAGATAATTAATACACCCCCATATTGCCTCCACAGCCGGGGGACATAAACCTGATCTCAATTCTGGGACAATTTTTCAATTTTTAAAATTGTTAAGAAAATACGGTTCTAAGATAAATATGACTAAGGGAACAAAAGGCCCTCCATTTGTGAGGTCCCTGATTGTTCTCCCTAAAGAATTTTGATAGATTCAAACCAGACTTATTACCAATTCAACTATAAAATCTGGAATTGCCCCACATTAACCCACCGACGGCCCAGCACGTTCATGAACATGCTTCACCCGCAGAGCAAATGGTTTTCTTTTACACACATTCGTGTGTCCGATACCACAATATATAGAAAATTCACATTCTTCTTTCCTTTCACAATCTCCCTTTAGATTTTATTATAATGATTGTAATTCCAAAATTGTCAGTTTCACCACATTTTATATTTTATATGTTATATTTATATTTTATATTTACTTATGTCATATTACAGACTTTTTCTCCATAGTTACGTATGTTATAATGATGAGCACCTATGATATCCTTACCGATGGCTTGAAGCCACACCACGAAGTCAGTGATTTATTTTCATCATGTCTTATAGGGTGTTATTTTTTTCACTATCAAAGTTTTCCAGCAGAACAAGTCTAATACGGAAAACACAAGGGCGGAAGCCAGAAGGAACCATTAGCAAAGCACGGGTTTTGGAGTCAGTAAGACCTGGCTTGGATCCTGGGTCCACCACCAATGGTGCTGAATCACTGCACCTCTGTCTCTTCGTCTATGCAATGGAAAGAAGAAGAATCATACCGTTCGGGGTGGGGGGGGGCGGCTCTTGTAAAACTGAGCTCTAACGTACATGGAGAGCCTGGCAAATAGTAGGCACTCCCACTGACAGGACAAAAAGAAGGATGGAAGGAAGTAAAAGGGAAAGAAGGATGGAAGGGTTGAAGGAAAGGAGAGGAGATGAAGAGAGTAAAAAAATGACTCAGAAAAATTAGAAAACATGCATAGGGGACTTCTATTTCTGAGATGACAGACCCACTGAGGAAATCTAGAAGAGTTGGGAAAAATATTTAAAAGCAGCTTCGTGGGGAGCCTGGGTGGTCTAGTCGGTTAAGCGTCTGCCTTTAGCTCAGGTCATGATTCCAGGGTCCTTGGATCGAGTCCTGAATTGGGCTCCTTGCTCAGCGGGGAGCCTGCTTCCCCCTCTGCCTGCCGCTCCCTCTGCTTATGCTCTCTCTCTGACAAATAAATAAATAAAATTTAAAAGTTTAAAAAATAATGTTTAAAAGCAGCTTCGTGGAGATACAACAAGACAGAGAGGAACTACAGAGCAGGCTCTCGGGGCACAGAGGTTCATGGAATGAAGTTTAATGTTTTCCTGAGCTAATTCTCTCCTTGGGGTGTTTTCAAATTCCAGAGAGATGACGGAGAAGCTGAGAGGCTGAGCAGAGTTTCTGTCTGCCTCACAGAGCAAGAGGAACAGGAGTTGGAGACCAGGGCCTGTCAAGAGTGGGGTCCTTCTGAGCCCTGACCTTTTGGATCGGAACCCCAAAGGGTTGTTCCTCAGGAATATGTGAGCCACAATGAAATGCAGTTCCTCAAGGGCCTGCAGCTTAACCTCAAATAATCCAAATCCCTAACATTAAGATTATTCCAGAACACTAGTGACTTCAAGCACCTAACAGAAGCAAATATCTTTTTTTTAAATAAATTTTGAAGATTTTACTCATCTATCTGACAGAAAGAAAGAGAGAGAGCATAAGCAGGCATGAGCCAAAGACAGACAGACACTCAACCAGCTGAGCCACCCAGGCTCCTGAAGCAAATATCTTTTTTTTTTTTTTTAAGATTTTATTTATTTATTTGACAGACAGAGATCACAAGTAGGCAGAGGGGCAGGCAGAGAGAGAGGGAGAAGCAGGCTCCCTGCTGAGCAGAGAGCCGGATGCGGGGTTCGATCCCAGGACCCTGGGATCATGACCTGAGCTGAAGGCAGAGGCTTTAACCCACTGAGCCACCCAGGTGCCCCAGCAAATATCTTTCTAAAGGAAGACATCATCCTAGGTCTGCACCAACAAACAGAACAACAACTCTGTTCATGGCATTTGTAAGGGACATAGTACACCCAAAACATAAAGAAACAGAAAGATTGACAGAAATAAGATGGAAAAAGATACACCAGGCAATTCATTGTTAATCAAAAGAAGGCTGGGTGGCTATGTTAACGTCAGGAAAAGTAGACTTTCTCTCCACTAGAAATAAAGAGAAGGCTTAATAATAGTAAAAGTTTCAATTCACTACTAAGATAACAGTTGTAAATTTGTATGCTCTAGCACATAAAAATATATAAAAGAAAGACAACTCTAATGACAAAAAGACAAATGCACAACCACAGGAGGAAATTTAACACAACTGTCTTGGTAACTGATAGTACAGATGGGGGAAGGCGGAATCAGCAAGGATGTAGAGCATTTGGACAACATAATTAGCAAACTTGACCAAAATCTGACACATACCAAGAACACTACACCCAACCACTGCAGACCTTTTCAAGGACACACATAACATTTATAAAAACTGACTGTATCCTGGGCCATCAAAGGAGGGAAAGGATGCAGAGTATATCCACTGACCAAAATACAAAACAAAGAATAAACACATTACCAGAAAATCCCCACTGTTGGGGAATTGGGAAACATGCTTCCAAATCATCTAAAGACTTGAGAAAGTAGGATTATGAAAATTAGAAACTATTTCAAACTGAATGATAAAGAAAAAATCTGCATGTTGAACATGAGGTCTCTGGATATTGGCCATCTTGACTGCCCGTCCCCTACCCTGTGAAAGTCACACAGATATTTGCTTTGTGATGAGTCACTCAGCTGCACGTCATCTGGGGGGACACTTTTCTGTTGGTATGTTACATTTCAAAAAAAAAAGGTTTTTTAAAAAATAGAGCAGAATTGGAAAAGACAACAAAAGGACTCTCGATAGGCCAGAAACTGAGAATTTCTGAATGCTCCCAAGCAAACAGACCCCCAGATGGCAGGAAAGCCAATGAATGCTGAGGACCCCGACCAGCAAAGCATGAGCCCCAGAGAAGTTGTTGGAGGGGCTTCCTGGCCAAGCCCAGGGCCTGGCCCAGGCTCTGAGCAGCACAGCCAGCCAGGGGCAGCTGGCGGGGCTGGTCACAGTCTCCGGTTCAGGGCCTCGCTCACTGCTCTCCGACTTGCCAAGCAGCAGGCTGGCATCTGTTCTACAGAAAATACACTTGTCATCTCTGGAGGAGCTGGGTTCTAGGCCCAGTTTACATTCTCCCCTCTCCTGGAGCCAGAACACCTCCTTAGAAGGCAGCGTGTCGCCAACTAATAATGTTACTTGAACGTGTCTCTTGCTGGGGGACAAGGCGATGTACCCATATGCTTGCGGGCATGCGCGCAGATACACACACGCATGCACACTCACACACACACACACACAATACATAAACCTCAACAGTACTCTCCCTGGAAGGAAAACAATTTTGTCTCTTTAGAATTCCAGAGATCCCGGAAATTTAGTTCCCTTTAAATGTTTGAGCTTGGGGTAAACCACCAGCTAGGCAGGACTTTCATCTGGTTCTACCAGGGCAATGCCCACTCCTGAAGGCCAGGGGCTACCTGCCATCCTGGGGAAAGGCCAGAGAACCAGAGTAAACTCAGCAAAGACCTTCATGTTAAGGGAGTTCACACTGGCTGCTGAAGCTGCCTAAATTCATAGCTTCCAAACCAGGCTAATCACCAAAATACTTCTGTGGCTTCTTATAATTATAGATTCTCAGACTCCAGGCTAGACTTATCAAGATCCTAGGAATCTATGGTTTTGTTTTTTTTTTAAAGATTGATTTATTTATTTACTTTGAGGGAAAGAGAGAAAAAGAGAGCTGGGAGGAAGGGGTAGAGGGAGAGAGAGTTTTTTTTTTTTTGTTTTGTTTTGTTTTTTTAAGATTTTATTCATTTATTTGATAGAGAGAGAGAGCATGAGAGGAGAGAGGTCAGCGGGAGCAGCAGACTCCTTGCCAAGCAGGGAGCCTGATGCGGGACCCGATCCCTGGACTTAAGGATCATGACCTGAGCAGAAGGCAGTTGCTTAACCAACTGAGTCACCCAGGCACCCCGGGAGAAGGAGTCTTAAGCAGACTCCATGCTGAGCAAAGAGCCCCACACAGGGCTCGATCTCCCAACTCTGAGATGACGACCTGAGCTGAAACCAAGAGTCGGATGCCTAACAGACTCCAGGCACCCCAGGAATCTGTGTTTTCAATGGACTTGCCAGGTGCTTCTGCCAAGTGACCAAGTCTGGTAACCACTGATACGAATCTTCATTCATGAGCAGACAAGCAAAGACCACTCCATGTATGAAAAAAATCAGCAGCTCAAAGAGAGGCAGCATTTGTCAAGGAAATAGGATTTAAGCAGGAAACAGGGCAGAACTTTCCAGTGTCATCTGCGTCCTCGCTCAGAGAGTTCTGAAAGGAGACTCTAAGAGCAGGAGGCTCCCCACCCCACCAGGTTCCTGCCTGTCTGCTGCACACTCAGGTCACAGTCACTGGTTCAAGAAACGACCTTCCCAGATAACCATCCGACCCACCCCTGAGGCCACGGTGGGGCCAAGGATCCAGTCCCTGCTGGTCTGGACACTCCCAACTTCCCAGATCTTGCAGGATGATTAATTCAATAGAGAATATGGAGTGATGTTAGGAAGCAGTCACAGTATACCAGTAAGGAAAAGTAATGAGTTCTAAAACTGTACAAATAATATGGTCTTGATTCTTTTCAAATTGTTAACGCACCCCTACACACACACACACACACACACACACACACACACACACAGAGAGAGAGAGAGAGAGAGAGAGAGAGAGAGAGAAGTAAGTCTGGAAGGATATAAACTGTTAACTGATGACTATCTTTTCTAGGAGTCAGAGAACAGGTGATTTTTCACTTTCTTCTTTTCACTAAGTTTTCAACAATGAAGCCATCTTTCAGTGATAATAAGGAGGAAAAAACAATGAACTATATTTTTACTTTTTTTCAAAAAAGATTTTATTTATTCATTTGAGAGAGTGAGCAAGTGAGCATGCAAGAGAGAATAAGCAGAAGAGGGAAAGGGAGAAGCAGACCCCCCCGCTGAGCAGGGAGCGGAAGTGGGGCTGGATCCCAGGACCCCAGGACCATGACCTGAGCTGAAGGCAGACGCTTCACCAACTAAGCGACCCAGGTGCCCCGATATTTTTACTTTAAAATCAGGACATAGCTAAGGTAATAGAACCTCAAAGCTCTTGACACTCTTTCCCGACCACCCCAGCCCCACCAATTTAGGTCACCCCAGAAACCTCCTTGGTCTGGTTGGCTCCCACATCCCAGTGGGGTTAACGGGAACTGCACGCAAGGGCCGGGGAGATTAAAGGACATAAAACACTTGACATAAGGCATGGCACATGGTAAATGCTCAACAAACGGCCGCGGCTTCATTCCTCCCACTGTGGCGCTCCACCCACTAGACCAGTGACTTCCAGGATGCCACACCATAGGCCACTGCTGGGGGCGAAGCCACTGCTTTTCTACCACTCCCTGTGCTCCTAGAGAAAAAGGGAGTTTGTGCAGAACCAAGTGTGCTGATAGAGGTAAGCTTGAGAGCAGAAGAGCCAGAACCCCAGGGAGGGCCTAACTCCTGGGCTGTTCTGTCAGTGAAATCTGGGCAAAGTCCTGCGTGTTGCAGTAAGGACCCCAACCTCTACAAAGAAAATGGCATACAAATTTAAGGGGGGGAAAAAAAAGCAGTACTGGACAAATCCTCTCAGAAGGCTTGAGCTTAGGTAGCAACTCTGGCCCTGGCTCCCCGGGATCTGGATCTCCAGTCTCCACGGAGGAACTATTACCCGCTCTCCACAGGGAGTGGCAGAACCAGGGAGGACACACACAGCCGTGAAGGCGGCGGCCATCTCTGACAGGGCTTTCAGCCTTATCATGGCTTCTTGGGAGGCTGGACTTGCCCAGACCGTTAGGGCAGCTGCTGCCCGGCTGCTCTTTGGGGGCACTGAGGTGAGCTAGCAAGGGGTTTGGGAGCAGGGGCCTACTGACCATTTCTTTCTACCTCAAGCCCTCCAGGTCAGGCCTGTGACCCTCCTGAGAGGCTGGTCACTCCCGCATTAGAGAATTCTCCCATATCTGCTGTGGGTCAGCGATCCACGGTGCAGTCGCCAAGGTGCGCCCCACACCTGTCCTAAGGGAAAGACGATGGAGGAAATCTCCAGATGTAGTAACAAGACGGTGATTCAACCATGAGCTGCTGGCTAATGGGAAACTCCAAGGGTGCAAACCGGGTCTCTGAAAGACGGATGGAGCTGTGATGATTCCGGCCCAGTGAGGCAGGAGCGGCTGCACTTGGCACCACTGGCCAGGCAGCAGGTGGTGGCCCGGGGCTTGCTCAGCCTGCCCCACCCCCCGGGGCACCCCTAGAGGAAGGGACCAGAGGAGGCAGCCACTGCTGCTAGTCCCACGTATCACGAAGGTGAGGTGGGGGGTCTTTCCGGGCGCTGGGAGTAGGGCGAAGCAGCGCTGGCAGCCAGCTGTCGCGGGCACTTACCAAAGGTGGTGAGGTAGAAGGACAAGTCTGGGTGGGCACGCCGGCTCCCGAGGGAGACACGGTGCAGGGAGCGCTCCATGGCCTCCCCGCCGCAGCAGGCCAGGACCGCCTGCAACCCGAGGCGTCTGTGTTGCTCCCCTGTAACCGAGGCAGCAGGTTCACCCGCCCCCGCCCCGCGCCCGTGTCCCGGAGGCGGGAGCCGGAGGCCGGCTGCGGCGAGCGTTTGAATGAATGAGCCGGCGCGCCGGGCCCTGATTGGCCCGCGCCGGTTTGAATGCGGAGGTTTCCACCTGACGGATCCGACGCCGGCCCCGGGGGAGGAGGCGGCAGCGCCCCAACCGCTAGGGCATGGGCCGCAGCTGCAGCCCGGGCGGCCCCTCCTCCGAGCTCCCTACCGTACGTCTCCAGGAGTCTGAAGGAACCGGGCGGCCACACCAGGGCTCCCGGCTCCAGGCCGGAAGTCCCAGCCCCAGGTGAGGCCCGTGGCCCCTGGCGTGTCCACGCAGGTGGGCTGGCCTGCTCGCCCAGCTCCCCCAGGCCAGCAATTAGCCAGGTAACACGCTTTGAAGCTCAGACCTGTAATCACCAGACTCAAGCAAGCGCAAAGGAGCATCTTCCCAGCCCGGCACAGTAGGTTTTGGAAAAGTGTTCTCCGTACTTGGACTGGCTGCCCCCACCAGGCTGCAGCCCCTTCCCAAACTCTGCCTCCTCTTGGATGGGAGCAGCCTGGCACAGGTCCAGGCCAAAGCAGCTTGCTCCAGCCAACCTCACAGGCCCCCATCTGCAGCCTGGCCCTGTGGAACGGGAGCGCAGGCCCACAGCATTCGAGGGGACAGAAAGGATGGGATGCAGGGAGGGTAGGTGCTTTCAGTCTCCAGAGCAGGTGCCAGGAGGCAGAGCTGGAAGGAAGGTCAGTCCCTACATGTCTCTGTCAGCAAACATTCGTGGGACACCTCCTGGGAACAGTTTCACACCAAGACATCTGCTCTGCAAATCTCTGACTGTTGCTGCTGTGGGAGGGAAAGCTGCTGGTCTTATGTAAATCTAAAAATGGGAGGTGTTGGAAGTTGCCAGATGGATATCTGGCCCAGGGATCCACTCCAGACAAGGTTGGAGGATGCAAGAGAGAAAGTGGGGAGAAAAGTTATATGTATTGTGTACCAGGTGCTAGGGGCTGAGCTGGGCACTTTACACATATCATCTCATTTCATCTTCACAGTGATCCTAGGAAGTATCAACCCCAGTATACCAGAGATAAATCTGAACCTCCGGCAGAGAGGGTAGGTGACTTGTCCACGGTTGGCAGAGCTTAAATTTGAACCCAGGCATGCCTGCCCCAAAGGCCAACCCCCATCCTTTCTTCTTTGTCCTCCATCCTGCCTTATGGCCAATAGCAAGTACGGGCTGCAGACTTGCCTCCTTGAGGCAGGTAAGGAAACTTGAAGCCACAGGGCCAGCTGGCTACCAGCAGGGAGCAGAAGCTAGAGAAGGAGTCCCCAGATCAGCAAACTGGTGGTCAAGTGCAAATGAGCCACATAAAGGCCAGTGGACTGTTTGAAAGCTGGCACGTTGTGAAGCCCTGTTCTGCCCTTTTCCCAACCCCCATTCCATGAGCACTGCCCATAGCAGGGACAAGCCTACTCCCCTGGCCCTAACCAATGACAGTGGACATACCTGCATGCTGGACTTGAACATGCCTGATTCTCCTCCTGGCTGGGGGAATCTGCATCCAGGCATCCTTTCTGGGCAGGGAGGTATGCTGGCCCTGCCGCTCCATCCAGACAAGGATAAAGGCAACCTCAGGCTCAAACCACAGGATGTAGAAAGGACACTGAGGCTGGAGTTGTTCTAGAGCTGTGGGAACAAGATAGAAACATGAGTTAGGCATGACCCAAGGATGCCCCCTGAGAGGGGTGATTATTCCCAATAGGAGTTAGAAAGCGTGGCATTCTGGAGCCAAGGCAAAGTAAGGTCCACAGGGAAAGGGAGAGCAATATGTCCAAGATGGCAGTGGTCCCTTCCCAGCTATGCCAGGGACCACTGTGGATCCTGTCCTGGGGAGAACAATCTGGGCTCAGAAAGCCGTGAGCAAAGTACAGACGCACCTTCAGGCGGGTGGGACCCCGAAGGGCAGGATGGAGCTGTACTATCTGAATGTGGCCTGGGGGGGGGCAAGACTGAAGCCCACATTAGCATCTCACCCCACTCAGGATAAAGGCCCACTCAGCAGCTAACCTATTCAGTTGGAAGAACCTAATGCCATTCCGATCCTGAGCTGACCCCTCTAGGGGCACCATCTCCACCACCTTCACCATCAACAGGAAAGGCCCTTTTACTTAGTAGAACACTAGACATGTCCTTCTCTTAAAGAGGGAGGTCACTCTTGGGGCACGTGGGTGGCTCAGTCGGTCAAGCAGCTGCCTTCAGCTCAGGTCATGATCCCAGGGTCCTGGGATTGAGCCCCACATCAGGCTCCCTGTTCAGTGGGAAGCCTGCTTCTCCCTCTCCCTCTGCAGGCTGCTCTGCCTACTTGTGCTATCTCTCCATCAAATAAATAAATAAAATATTTTTTTAAAAAAGAGGGGCGGTCACTGTTTTCTCAGGAGAGAAGAAGACAAAAGTAAGTGGGAGCCTGGGCAGTGCTGCTGCAGGAGAAACCGGGCCTGTTCACCCACACTACTGTCCAAAGGGGACATCCAGAAAGGGTCGTAGTTGAGGCACTGCTTTCCCCAAGAAGACAGGCAAGTTTGTTGACCAAGTCTGTCTTTCTGGCAGGCCCTGAGCACCCTAGCACACCTAGGCAGTGGGCCTCCATGTCTCCCTCACACCTTACTCACACTCCACACGTATGTAGTATACTACAGACACAACACAAACACGTGTTGCACGCACTCTACACACATACACATACATACCATAACACTGCCCATGTACATCCGTGCACAGATACACCATAGACGGGGCACCGGGGTGGCTCAGTCAGTTAAGCACCTGCCTTCCACTCAGTTCATGATCCTGGGGTCCTGGGATAGAGCCCAATGGTAGGCTCCCTGCTCAGTGGGAAGTCTGCTTCTCCCTCTCCCTCTGCTGCTCCCCATGCTTGTGCTCTCCTTCTCTCTCTGTCAAATAAATAAAATCTTTAAAAAAAAAAAAAAGCTGGCAGTATATTCATGATCTAGTGCTCTTTATTCTAGGAATGCAAAGATCATTCAAATTTAATGAGCATATTAGTGTAGAGGTTGACAAACTATGCCTACAAGCCAAATCTGGCCCACCCCCTATTTTTGTACCAGTGGACTAAGAATGGATTTTACTTTTTAAAATGGTTGAAAAAAATTTAAAGCTTTTCTATGGTCATAAAAAATTTCTAAATTTTAAATTAAAAAATGAATTTAAAATATTTACAAAATATATGGCAAATATGCATATATGAATCAAGAAGTCTTACAAATCAGTAAGAAAAACATAAATGTACCAAAAGACATGGATAATCATCACACAAGAGAGGCAGTGTAATTGACTAATAATGCATAAAATACTGGTAAACCAGAGAAATGAAAAAGAAAAAAAAAATCATCTGCCTCCAGGAAGTTCAAGTATTTCTTCTATTAATGAGGCAACTAAGGGTCAGAGTTGCTAACTGAATCAGGTTGCCAAAGCAGTAAGTAAACAGTGGAGAAATCAGAATCCAGCCAAAGAATCACTATAGAATGTCGTCTTTCCTACCAGGATGGCTAGGTTACAAACAAGAGGACTGAGACCTCTGTGGCTCTTGATGCATTAAAATTCAATTCAAGGGGGGCTCCTGGGTGGCTCAGTTGGTTAAGCATTTGCCTTCAGCTCAAGTCATGATCCCAGAGTCCTGGGATTGAGTTCCAGCATCGGGCTCCCTGCTCAGTGGAAAGCCTGCTTTTCCCTCTCCCTCTGCCTGACACTCCCCTTGCTTGTGCTCTCTCTCTGTCAAATGAACAAATAAAAATCTTAAAAAATTAAATTAAATTAAATTAAATTCAAGGGACCCCTCGGTGGTTCAGGTTAAGCATCTGACTTTGGCTCAAGTCATGATCTCGGGGTCCTGGCTTCAGGCTCCCTGCTTGACAGGAAGTCTGCCTGTCCCTCTCACTCTGCCCCCTCCCCTGCTAGTGCTCTCTCAAATAAACAAATAAAATCTTTTAAAAAATTAAAAATAATAATAAAGTAAAATCCAACCAATGTTTATGGAGCTAAACACTATTTTGTGCTGAGCCTCACACTTGTCACCAGGATTCTAGAAGTGAACAAGATGGAGCATATGATCTAGTAAGAGAACTGGGTGGGCGTTACAATAGAGGAACCATCTTGTTGACCTGTGGCAACACAGATTAACGTGTGGGAACGTTAGTTAGCCTGGGGAACTGGGCAGGCTGAGCTGGTAAAGGAAGTCAGAGAGGACTTTGCAAAGAAAGCAACCTGAAAGATGATTTAGCCAAGCAAAGGAAGTGAAGGAAGGGTTACAGGCCAGAAACACACACACACACACACACACACACACACACACACGCACACAACACACCCAAAGGCCAGCAAAGGAGAGCAAAGCATTGTTCATTTGAGGAACTCGAGATGGGAAACAGGGTGGCAGGGAACTTCAAGTGTGGGGGTGGAAGTAATATGCAAAAAGATAAACAGATACAAGCTTCACATAGTATTAAAAGGAGCTTGGAAGGTGGTTCCCCAGATGAAAATCAGAGGCTGATCCCCCACCCCAAGAAAAGCAGAAAGGATGTCAGGTGAGCAGAAACTCTGATATCACCCAGAGGAACTATCAAATACGTACCTCTTGAAAGTTTCAGAATTTGAATTTCTGTAGAAAGGAAATGGGTTTGGCCCATGTGCAATTATACAATTTTATCCCTGGAGATTTAAAGACTGGGTTAAACCCGAGCCTAAAAAATTATAGATCTCTAGAGCAGTTTTCATCTTTTTAACTTCAACCCATATAGTAAATCCATATTTATAATGGGAATCCAATGATAAGCTGGAGACAATTCATACAGGCCTATGAGGGCAGATAGTGAAATTTTTAGGATTTTGCAAGCTGGCTGTTAAACACAGCCATTATTAAAATTATATTACGCAAACTAACAAACTCAAAATAAACTCTCAAACTCATCATTTCTTAACTATTTCATTTTTTTTTTTATTATCCATACACTACTGTGCAACTCTCCCCAACTCCATGTGCAGTGATGTCACACCGGTAGCTGGAAACCAGCCATGGCGGGAGTATGTGCACTAAAGAAATCGGCAAGTACTACAAATCGGGGCTTTATTTGGTTTGTTGATTGACTGTCTAGATTAGGAAGCAACTCTATTTGCCAAAATACCATTTAATTAAAACTATAGGTTGGCTACGGATGCAAGAGTTAGGAAAAAATCAGTGGAGGCATCCTGTGACAATCAATTCATTATATGGAATTTATGACAAAGAATTGTTGTATATTTTATCAAAAAAAAAAAAAAAAAAAAAAAAGGAGCTGGGGCTTTGTCCTGAGAGCACAGGATAGCAGTCATCGAAAGATTTTAAGCAAGATTCCAGAATGGGGCTTTAATTCATGGTTTAGAAAGATCACTCTGGCCAGAGTGAAAAAAAAAAAAAAAAAAAAGGATGATGGGGGAAAGGGGTGGCCTGAGGGTTGGAAATATGGAAACAGAAAGTACTTTAAAAAAAAAAAGGAAACAAAGTCCTGTTAGGTGAAGTCTTCTCCAGGAGCCCAGGCAGAAGATGATAGTGGCTGGAAGGCATGGAAAGAGGTAGAATCTATAGGACTTGGTGATTGGTTGGAAGATAAAATGCAAAAATGGAATCCTGGCTTGAGAAATTCAATGTTTAGAAGTACACTTTATGGGAGTGCCTGGCTGGTTCAATTGGGAGAGCATGCAGCTCTTGATCTTAAGGTTGTGAGTTCAAGCCCCACGCTGGGTGTAGAGAGTACTAAAAAAATAAATTTAAAAAAAAAAAGTTGCCCTTTACAGAGATGGAGAACGTGGAAGGAGGAGCTGGCATGAAACTGAGTGACCCACGCACCGCCAAAGTGGAGATATCGAGTGAGCAGCTGAAGATCCTAGACAAGAAGCTCAGGAAAAACATTTAGGCCTAACATATGGATGTGGAAATTCCCAGGAAAGCTGTGGGCATGGATAAGAGAGTCCAAGGAGCACACTTAATATGAGAAGAAGGCTTAGGAAAGAACCAAGGACTGAGAAGACAAGCAGGGGAAGAAAGGCACGAGAGGGGTAAGGAAAGCCAGAGAGCGTATTAAGAAGGAAATACTTGTCAACCGCGTCAGATACTGTTGAGAGGTCAAGTAGGTTAATAACTGAGAAGTGTCCACTGGCTTTAGCAACAAGGCAGTCATTGTTGACCTTCTATCCCAGAATAAAATGCTAGGAGGCAACAGCTCCACATGAATGAAAATGTACCAAATTCACTCTAAAGGGAAAAATACCCTGGGCTCAAAGCCAGAGAATATTCTTGGGTCATGTTTTCTTCTTGTCCTAAATTTAACCAGCTGGAATGCTTTGTAAAGTGCTATTTTATTCACCCTTGAAATGCAGGATTTGCTTTTTAAATGTATGTCTGCAATTCATCTTCAAGGTAGAACACAGTAGCTTTGGATTGGTGGTTCTCTACAAGAGCAGCCTCTGGTCGCTGTAAGGACCACTGAGAAACTGTAATTTGCCTCAGATGGAGAAGACTTTGGTGATCTAAAAACACAAACAGGGTCTATGTGGGAACCATGTAAAAAACTTGAGATTCCAAGTGAGCCGAGAGGTGCTGTTGCAAAGTGAAGAAACCAGGATGTGAAGGCCATCTGGCTGTGGCATCTGTCACACCACTCGTCTCCAGGGTTGATTCACTTGGCCTGGTTGGCCATGTGGGTGTCCCCCTCCTCCCTCACTGTGCCGTGTGCATTCCCCCAAAGTTGCACACTTGGGCAGAGTGGATCGCCTTCCTTGATAGAGGAGGGCCGGGATTCAGTCAGGGGTATATGTGTAGTTGTGCTCCATTGCTAGAACCTTCAAACAAGCTCTCAAAGTACAAGAGACCAAAGCCCTCACCACCAGAGAATTGTAAAATAGTAGGTTGAATCCAAGGACAAACACTAGAGATTTAAAATCCAGAGAAGTAAAGCAGGGTCCCCAGCCTCTCCTAGAATGGCTCGGTGTCCTTGTAGTGATATTGAAAGCCCTTTCCAAGAGGCAACCTCTTCCTGGCCTGCCAATAAGCAGGTTGGCCTGGCACAGTCAAGAGGTCCATAAGGGCCTCCAAAAGTCTTCTGAACTTTACAAAAATCTCTGCCTCCAGCCAAGATGGAGTAACATCTTGGGACTGGAGCCAATCCAGGGATTGGATTTTCCCTCTCACCTGAAACAACTGAAAGACTGGACAAGACTATGAAATAATGATTTTCAAGATATTATTAGACCGCAGACAACAAGGTCTCTGAGAAACAGAAAACCAACGAGGTGAGCCCGATGATTGCTCCAGTTTACTGCCCGGAGAGACTTGCGAAAAGGGAGAGGGAAGCTAGGCCAACTCCAAATCCCTGAGTTGAGGAGTTCAGGAAGCCAAGGCAGCTAGAGTTCACAGGCCAGCATGTCGGAGAGGGAGAGCTGCACAAAGAGAGCCCCAGAGATCTATAGAGGGTCTCCCTTCAAGTCCTCAGATAAGTGCTTATAAGCTTATGGGTGTGAGAAGAGTACCCCAAGGCTGGGGAAAGAACCACTCATAAGGATTAGAGGGAATCATCTTTGAGACTCACCAGGACAGGATGAGTTCTTATACTTATCAGCCACACTGGGATGACCTCCTAATTCTTGGGGTACTAGGTAGGGACTCAGAAGGGTTTTGCTTCAGTTGTGGGGAGTACTTAGCCCTGGACTGAATAACACTCTGGTCCTATCTGAAAAAGCTTAAAAGAAAGACCCCCAAAGGATCAAAATGTTTCTAAGTAACATAACAAGCTGAGGAATACTTAGAGGAATACAAAAATACCCAAAAACCAATGAGATAAAATTCACAATATCTGGTATCCAATAAAAACTCACAAGGCATGCAAAAAAGCAGGAAAATGTGGCTCATACTAAGGAGAAAAATCAAGCAATAGAAACCAAACCAGGAATGACACAGATGATAGAATCAGTAGACCAGTACATTATAATGGTTATTACAACTCTGTTTTTATGTCTAAGGAGCACCTTTAAAGCATGCTGAAACATAGAAAATAAAAAGAAGCCTAAATCAAACATCTAGAGTTGAAAAATATGATGTCTGAGAGGCAAAAATACACAGGATAGGGTAATAGCAGATTAGACACTTTAGGGAAAAGAGATTAGTGAACTTGAAAACAGAGCAATAGAAACCATCCAAAATAAAACATCTGGAGAAAAAGGAACCCCCCACACACAAAATAAACACAAAGAACATTACTGAGCCACAGGACAACTTCCAGCACCCTGATACATATATAATTGGAATCCCTGAAGAAGATAGGGCCCAGAAATATATTTGAGAAAATCATGGGTAAAAATTTCCCAAATCTGATGAATATTTCAAAACCACAAATCCACAAAGCCCAATGAATCCCAAGTGAAAGAAATATGAAGAAATCAGGATGCCTGGGTGGCTCAGTCAGTTAAGCGACTGCCTTCGGCTCAGGTCATGATCCCAGCGTCCTGGGATCGAGTCCCATATTGGGCTCCTTGCTGAGCGGGGAGCCTGCTTCTCCCTCTGCCTGCCACTCTGCCTGCCTGTACTCTCTCTCTCTCTCTCTGACAAATAAATCAATAAAATCTTAAAAAAAAAAAAGAAAGAAAAAGAAATATGAAGAAACATACACCAAAGCACATCATGATCAAATTGCCTAAAACCAGTAATAAAGTGAGTCTGGAAAGCAGCCAGAAAACAAAACAAAACAAATTACCTACAGAAGAACAAAGATGGTATTAGCCTTCTCATCAGAAACACACACCAGAAGACAGTGAAGCAGCACCTTTACTGAAAGAAAAAAAAAAAACAACGCCAACCTATTTTACCCAGCAAAAATACCTTTTAAAAAAACAAAGGTGAGGGGCGCCTGGGTGGCTCAGTGGGTTAAAGCCTCTGCCTTCGGCTCAGGTCATGATCCCAGGGTCCTGGGATCGAGCCGCACATCGGGCTCTCTGCTCAGCAGGAACCCTGCTTCCTTTCCTCTCTCTCTGCCTGCCTTTCTGCCTACTTGTGATCTCTATCTGTCAAATAAATAAATAAAATCTTAAAAAAAAACAACGGTGAAAAGGAAGATCTTCTCAGACTTCCCAAAGCTGAATGAATTCATCATTGAGAAAACCTGCACCGCAAGAAATGTTAGTCTTCCAGGCAGCAGGAAAATGATACCATCTGGAAGTCTTGATCTGCACAAAGGAATGTAGAGAACTAGAAATGGTAAACTACATGGGTCCATACATTTCCTCCTATTTTAATCTCTTGGAAAGAACAATATAACTTGGATAAGGAACCATTGACTACAAAACATCCAGAGCTCCTTGCATCCTGGAACAAATGGTTTTATGCTGCCTTGTCTAAATTCTGACAAAGGAACTGCAAGAAACCAACTCCAGGGGAGCAATTTGCAAGCTATCATTTGCAGTCACATGGGAGTATGGATCTTACTTAGGGCAGAGAGTTGTTTAGATACCAAATGCAGCAAACACAGCTGAGGGCTGTGTCTCAGCTGGACTACACTCAAGCTGGACCGGGAGGCTTGTGTAGAGCAAAGCCTACGTCTGGATCAGTGTCCCGTGATGGGGAGTACCCTTCCCATGGACAGCAGCAGAGCATACTGGGAAGAGCTCTAGGGACAGAGGTCAAAGGTTCTCCAGAGAAATTTCATGGGGAACTTGGGAATAGATCTAGGTGGGTTTGACTGGAGCTGTAACTGGGAGAAGGAGCATGTCTTCCTGTCCTGATCACTCCTGGACCCCTTTTTCTGCCTCCTACCACTCTACTGAAACTGTTCACTCAGAGGTCACCACTGACTTCCTAATTATGAAAAGCATGTGCCTGTTCTCAGTCCTCATCCGCCTCGCCATAGTTTTCCTCCCACTTCTCTGATAACTCCTCTATTCTATAGCTCTTCCTCTGATCTAGGGAGGCGTGTTCCCCAGCCATGCCCTTTAATCCCCTTCCCACCTCTGGATTCCCTCCCTCCAAGATTTCCTCTCCTGCTGCTACTCTGGGCTGTTCTGATGAGGACTCAGAACTCTCTCCAACCCTGGGCCCAGGGCCACCTCCGCTTTGCCACACTAAGCAACGCTCTTCTTCCTCTCGGCGCCCACTTCCTCCCTGACTGCTCATCTAATTTAGCCCTCATTGTCTGCTTCCACATCTTTCCACCCAGCTAGGTCGTGTGCAATGTTAACGCAGTGACTGAGGTATGTCTTCTTAGTAGCTGCCTCCTACCCACCCTACCATCTGGCACAGAGTTTAAAAAGTGAGCTTGCCAGGAAATTTGGATCGAAAATCAACATGCAAGGCATAAATTGTGAATAACCAAATTACCTTCAAATAAGCCCTCCGTCACCCATAAAATACACATGGTATTGTAAATCAGAGAGGGAATGGCATATTTGCCTTCCCCATCTCGCACTCCCTCTGGGCTGTTTTTCCCCTGAGTGGCAGAGCTGGAACAGCCCCCGCCCATTGCATTATACTCCCCTGTCACTCCTTCCCACTTGCGCTTCATTTTTTGGCCCTGTACATGGATTTAACTTCTATAAATGAGAAGCATACAAAGCCATAACGCCATTGTAAAGGTCTGATGAAGGAATTCTTTTATCTCTCCTTAAACTGGTTTTTCCTCTTGGCCTCCAGGTTTCTGATAATGACAGCCCCTCACTAACTCAGACTGAAAACTTCTTGGCTCCTCCCTCTCCCTCACTCCTGCTTTCTAGTTTCCAGGTTCTTGTTAATTTTTCCATCGGGCCAGGCCCTTTTGTTTCCGTTCCATTGCCGCCCACACACTCCAGGACCTGTTCACCCCCCCATCTCGAATTCTACAGATAGCCTCCTGACTGATCTTGCAGGCTTACTGGTCTCTCTCCAATTCATGTTTTACTGTCATCAGATTAACAATTTCTCCCCCCCCCCTTTTTTTGTTAAGATTTATTTGTTTATTTTAGAGAGAGAGAGAGAGCACAAAGTCGGGGGTGCAGAGGGAGAGGGAGAGAGAATCTGCAGCAGACTCTGTGCTGAGCACAGAGCCTGACATGGGGCTCAATCTTAGGACCCCAAGATAGCAACCAAAGCCAAAACCAAGAGTCGGATATCCAGTCGATGGTGCCACGCAGGTGGTCCAGACTGACACTTGCGAAGCACTACTTTAGTCCTATCACTCCCTGAGTCAAAAGCCACGGATGGCTATCACACAGAGCCCACTCTCTCCAGCCCAGCGTCCAAGGCCTTGAACAACAGGGACACAAGCTGTCTCCAGCCCTACATTCCCCTCTTTCCAGACTGGAACACGACAGTCCTTGCTTGTCCCCCCCGCCTTCTCTCACCTGCATCACTTCCCTCCACCTACCTAAAGGCCACCCCCGCAAATATCTCCACTTGCCAAAACCTAAAAGCTTCAGATGGTAGCCTCCAAAGTGCCCCTTTCTCTTCTCATTACTATAGCTCCTTCTCTGTACCACTCAGCTCCCACAACTACATTGTTTGTACCCTGAAGAAAAGAGATGTGTAATCTACCGTTTTTATTCATTCGCTCATTCAGCGTGTACTATCGAGCATTTACAATGTGCCAGGCACTCAACTAGGTACTGAAAATACGCAGTGAAGACAGATGCCACTCACGGAACTCACGGTCTGGCTGTGGAAGGTGGCAATGGATAAGCCGCAAACTCCACAGAGGCCAGGAGAGGAAAGGTAGAGAGGAGAACCTCACCCTGCTGGTGGTCAGAAAAATCTTCCCCAAAGAAGTAACATGTGAGCTGAGATCTACAGAATGGGCAGAAAGTAGTCAGGCAGAAGGGGAAGAAAAGAACTGTACAGGTTGAAACTAAAGTATAGAAAAAAAATTGTTTTTTTAAGCCTGAAGATAAGAGAGGACATGCCTCATTAGAACCTAAAGAAAAAAATCATGGCTAGAGCACACAGCACCAGGGAGAACTGGGGAGAACTGGAACTGGGGAGACAAACAGGACCCACCCAGGCCTCAAACCTACCTTGTAAGGCTTGTGAGACAGGCAAAAGGGGTTGGGTTTGATGCAGAGGCCTAGAGAGAGTTTTAATTATCCCTGGAGATCCCTTCCAAAATAAGGCCATCCTTAGAAATAGTATAGATTAAAAAAAAAAAAAAAAAAATCTGCATTTGTTGGTTTCATCCTCCCTGAATTTTTAAACAGGCAAAATCTGATCAAGATAAACTTAGGAGACGAAAAACAGCATAAAGACCTTCAGATAATTTTTTATTTTTCTACCTGTCAAATGCTGCCTCCCTCAGTCTCTGCCCAATGGATGACTGTCAGGATCATCAATAGTTCCGGTTTTCCCAAATCCTAGGCCTCTGGGAATGTTCTGGAATTTGTCACACCCCTGAAATAGTTCTTCCAGTGACAATCTAAAGTGTTCAAAGACTGATTCATTCATCAGAGCATTTCAATTGGATCATATATCTCATTGGTGAAGTGTGGGGGTTTTCTCCATGTGCTCAACAAATAAATCTCTTTGATTGTGTAGACCATGGCCCCAGAAAAGTACCAGAGGCCTCCAGTCTTGGAAGAGTATCATTTTCGCAATGTAATATCACCACCTAGTGGTCCCAAACAACTTCTCCACGTGCTCCAGAAGAATTTCTAGCTATCTTCCCAGGAATGACTCTTCATCTCCCCAGAACTTTTAGTTTCTCTATCAAGATAACTAGGGGTTGGCTGTCATGTAGTATGTATTCAGGGTTTGTTAAATAAATGCATAAACAGAAGGACAAAATAATCTCATACCCTGGTACCTTCTGGCAACTGAAAGAGACAATTTAGAAAGTCTTTCCCAGACTCCCTTGGATTCCCAAGGGCCTCTAATCATTCTTACCTAACAGCCAGAGGTATTTCTGTCTTTAATTTCACAAACAATTCCTTTAGGCACATTTGAATAATGGATTTTTTTAAGAGTCACTGGTACCCTGGCTGAAATCCGGACTCCATCCTGTCAAAGGGAGCTTACTGTAACCCAGAAACAAGGAAGAACAGAGTCTGTTACCCCAGATGTCAGGACTGAGACCAAAACAAAGGAATCACTGACCCTACAGGGAGGAGACTGTGGACACAGACTGTCTGAGGACTCTTTCCTTGACTCTGCTTTCACGCACAGGTCAAACCAAGCCAGGTGTCATTGGGAAGTGTGCTCAGAAAACATGGTGATCCAAACAAAGTGGCCTACCTTAAGTAAGAATCACAAAGAACGAGAGAAAAGAAAAGAAGCCAGAGCTTTTTATAAGGATCCTAGGACAATCTTCAAACCAGCTAAGTCTTAAGACCTCTTGTCTGCTTAAATGCATAAAGTGGATTTCCAAGCAATTCTAGCTAGATCCTCCTGGCTGCTGGGCCTTCCTTCTCCTGATGCCCATGGTGCAGGTGGTGAGGAAATGGCAGTTAGCAACAGTTACCTGTTCCTCTTCGCTCAGAATGTTGGGAGGCTAATTCAAAGTGTTCATGAGTGCTCCTTCCCCTCAGTCCATTCTTCTTTACATGGTCTCATCTTTCCTTTCTAATGAACACTGTCCCAGGCTCCACTGTGTGTTAAAGAGAGGGAATCAAAGAGGTATCAGATTTCGGTGGATGAGAGGAGCAAGGGCCCAGGTTCTAAGCCCAGCCCCTTTCCTTGCTGGCCTTTGATTTCTGGCAAATGACTTAACCAGGTCCTGTGGTGAAGGTTGTGGACCAACTCTAGGGTTGCCGCTCATAATGTAATCATTGTAGATTTTTATATTCATTGAGAGAATTTTCAACAGATGGTAGTAAAGTGTCTTTAAGGATGCCTTTTTTTTTTTTTCCTAATTCGCCAATGTCCCAAATGAGTTGTCCTCAAACCCTGGATTCTGAGCCTCAGTTTTCTAATCTATAAAATGGAGGCAATCCACATTTATCTATAGAGTTGGCCAGAGAACCAACTGAAATACTGGGTATACACTGCCTTAAAGACTGTATTGTGGCATGCAGATTATACTGCCCTAAATTCTGTTTGCGATTGGAGGGATTGGTGTAAGAAAGGTGAAACAGGTTTCAGCCCACAAATGGTTTTCCTCCCTTTGAACACAGAAGCAAAGGCCAGTGTTCAAATAGCAAACATCCTCTCATTCAAAATGATTCAAGGAGCGCCTGGGTGGCCCAGTGGATTAAAGCCTCTGCCTTCGACTCAGGTCACGATCTCAGAGTCCTGGGATCTAGCCCCGCATCCATCGGGCTTTCTGCTTAGCGGGGAGCCTGCTTCCCCTTCTCTCTCTGCCTGCCTCTCTGCCTACGTGTGACCTTTGTCAAATAAATAAATAAAATCTTTAAAAATAAAAAAAGAGCACTAATTTTAAAAAATGATTCAAAAGGTAACTTTGTACTCACCAACAAAACTGAAAAGAATGTGCCAATTTCTGAGAGTTGCTTAATTAAGTGTGTAGTTGAATTAGTAATAGAATTTCTCTTCTGAGTTTTCAGAAAAAATAAACAAATGAAAGCTCAGCCCAGGCCCCTCCTCAGCCTCACTACTGACCACTGGAAATCGGGGTTGCCTGAGTGGACAGGTCTGAAAGAAGACCAAGGAGTTGAAAAAAGGTGTAATTTTTAGGTTAACCCACACAAGTCATTCTACAATGTAATGCACATTCGAGAAATAATTCTTTCAGAAAAACAACCCATGTGACCCCTCTCAGATGCCTCTCACTCTCAAGATTCAGCTAAGTATAGTTCAGTCTAGTAACACAAATGATGTCATAGAATTTTGATTTGGCTTGGGAGAGAGGAACGAGTAGACAGCAGTTTCAGCTTTCTAATTTGGTGTGTTTTGAGACAACATTAAAAAAGAGTTAACATTTGAAAAAAAAAAGAGTTAACATTTAATCTGCCTCTTTTGTACAAACTGTACTTAGCAGAACCAAATAATTGATGAGGGATAAGTTTGTCTTATTTTTTTTTAAAGATTTTATTTATTTATTTGACAGAGAGAGAGAGATCACAAGTAGGCAGAGAGACAGGCAGAGAGAGAGGAGGAAGCAGACTCCCTGCGGAGAGCCCGATGCGGGGCTCGACCCCAGGACCCTGAGATCATGACCTGAGCCGAAGGCAGCGGCTTAATCCACTGAGCCACCCAGGTGCCCCATAAGTTTGTCTTATTAAAAACTATCATGTTGGGGGGCACCTGGGTGGCTCAGTTGGTTGACCAGCCGACCTTGATTTTGGCTCAGGTCATGATCTCAGGGTGGTGAAATGGAGCCCCGTGCTCTAAGCTCAGCCAGGAGTCAGCTTGGGATTCTCTCCCTCTCCTTCTGTCCCTCCCCCTGCTTGTGTGCTCTCCTTATAAAATGAACAGATAAATCTTAACCAAAAACAAAAAAGATGTCAGGCCCAGTCCTGAGTTCCACTTCCATCATAAGAGTGTGAGAAGTTCACAGACTGCTATTCAGTGAAACTGGTGAAAATTATTTTAAAAAATATGTTTATGCGGGGCACCTGGGTGGCTCAGTGGGTTAAAGCCTCTGCCTTTGGCTCAGTGGCTCAGGTCATGGTCTCAGGGTCCTGGGATCGAGCCCCACATCGGGCTCTCTGCTCAGTGGGGAGCCTGCTTCCTCCTCTCTCTCTGCCTGCCTCTCTGCCTACTGTGATCTGTCAAATAAATAAATAAAATCTTAAAAAAAATTTAAAAATATATATTTATGCCTCTGAAAATAGCCCTAAGAGCCAAGAGCAAATTGTTTAAGAAAATCTACAAGGGGCGCCTGGGTGGCTCAGTGGGTTAAAGCCTCTGCCTTCGGCTCAGGTCATGATCCCAGGGTCCTGGGATCGAGCCCCGCATCGGGCTCTCTGCTCAGCGGGGAGTCTGCTTCCTCCCTCTCTCTGTCTGCCTCTCTGCCTACTTGTGATCTCTGTCTGTCAAATAAATGAATAAAATCTTTAAAAAAAAAAATCTACAAAAGCTCGTTAGGAACTGAGTCTATGCTATGTGACCCTAGAGCCATGCTCTCCCCGTCCCCACCCCAATTTCAGCGAGACAGAAACTACTCCAGACCGCTGCTGCCCAAGAACATAGGGCTCCCTCCCCTGCTGCAAGGCAGGGGGTGGTCTCCCCAGGAGGGACAGATGTCATCATTTCTCATCCTGCCGGCAGCTACTGGTGGCTGAGGCTAAGGGCTAGTGAGTACCACCAGTGGTCAGGGCTCTCTTCTTCCACCCGGCTCCCACTTATGGGAAGGAGACTCGACCCTGCATCCAGAGCTGGTGAGAATAATGGGCTCCAGCTGCCTTGATCACAGCTCATGGGCCACAGGCCCGGGTCAAGGGCCTTCATTGCCCGAATCTAACCTACTGGGTACATGAGAGTTTCATTATATTATTCTCTTGACTTTTAGGTAATTTTGGAAAAAATTTTCTATATTAAAAACTTTAAGGACAGAAACATGAAAAAAAAAAATCTTTCCAAAAACCAAATCCAGGGGCGCCTGGGTGGCTCAGTGTGTTGAGCCTCTGCCTTCAGCTCAAGTCGTTGTCTCAAGGTCCTGGGATCAAGCCCTGCATCAGGGTCTCTGCTCAGCAGGGAGCCTGCTTCCCCCTCTCTCTGCCTGCCTCTCTGCCTACTTGTGATCTCTCGCTATGTCAAATAAATAAATAAATCTAAAAAAACCCAAAAACAATAACAAAAACAAAAGCCAAGTTCCCCTGAGACTCTGAAATGTTGAGTCTTTACGAGCATCACTGAAACATTCCCACAGACTCAGTAATGTAGATGCTGGAGCTTCAGACTCTTATACAGGCTAATACAAATACTATTTTGTAATGTAGATGCTGGAGCTTCAGACTCTTATTCAGGCTAATACAAATACTATTTGATAATGATTATTGGGTGCCAACCCCGAGAGAAGCCATTTCCAGAGAACGAGAGGAAGAGCTAGGAACACAGTATGGGTTCCCACAGGACAAACTCATCTTTCCTTTTTTTTTTTTTTTTTAAATTTTCCAGTAATCTCTATGCAGAATGTGAGGCTTGAATTCACAACCTCGAGATCAAGAGCTGCATGCTCTGTGGAAGGAGCTGGCCAGGTGTCCCAAAACTCATCTTCCTATGACTGGAAACCTTTCAGAGCTTCAGAGGGGAGATAAAAGTGACCCAGAAAACACATCTACAGAAATTTCTCTCCCATCCTCCTAGGAACAGAATGAGTCTTTTCCTTAAGCAGTGGTGTTTAATCACTAAAATTTTTCTGCCCCTAATGAAAGAGAAACGACCTCAGTTTAAAAAGGGGGAGGCTTTTTCTCCCTCACTGATTTTAGAAGTAAGGAGAAGTGAATGAAGAAAGCAGAGTCCCTACAGTGAGGCCCTCATGAAGGCTCCCAGGAGCATAAGTCCCCTCTCCTTTCTGTCTGTATGTCCAAGGTCTCTGTCCCCAGGATTTCAAGTATCTTTCTCTGGAATAAGGTTGTCCTTTGAGGTCTAGAAAGACCCTTCACTCTGTGACTCGGAGAGCTGGTCCTCCTCATCCTCATTATCAGTGGCCTGAAGAATCCTCAGGAGCTTGAGCTCAGGGTTCCACCTTCTAGATGTATCATCTGAGAGGTCCTCTGAGCTCCTGTCTTGGGATTCCAGCACAACCCAGTCCTGAGCGCTGATGTCCTTGTTAGAGGGTTCTGTCTTGGATAACTCGGGATCTAAAAGAAGACCAGCCATTAACTGCATGTACCTGCAGCCCTCTCCCAATCGCGACAAATGGAGGACAGAGAAGGAAGGGCTGCATGTCTTTAGGACCCTTCTGAGGGAAGAGAACTATGGCGTCCAGGGTGGTGGACCATCCTTGTCAACACAGGTTCAGCGCTCCCTGGCCTGAGTGACTTACTGGGGTTCCTCCACCCTAGTAACTTACCGTCCTTACCGGCAAAGGAATCCAGATGATTCTCCAAGTATTCCATCTGTGGCCTCTCTGAATCCTGAAATCCAATGGAGTAAGTGTAAGGAAACTTGAATCAAGACTTTAAGAAAGAAAAGATTTTCTAAGAGATGCTTCTCTTAGAAAAATTAACATCTACGACAGGACAAAATGCCACCTCCTGAGACGAAAGAGAGAAGGCTGTATCACAGATTCTTTGTCCTCCAGGCTGACCAGATGAAGCCAGAACCCACTTTCCCCCATTCACAGCTGTCAGCTGAAGGTAGATGGCCTCCAGATGTGGCTGCCACCAATTCTTCTCAGTCCTGACTGCACGTGCTGCTCCTCCCACCAAGAGATGGAGTCTGTTTTCTCTCCTCTTGAGTCTGGGCTGGACTTGGGATTTTTAAACCAATATAATGTGGCAGAAATGACATTGTTTCAGTTCCAGTCCTCTCTCTCAAGGAAGTGCTTCCACGAGATTACCACACTGTCAAGAACCCCAAGTGAGGCACAATGAAGAGACCTCATGAAAGAGAACTCAGACAATTTGGCTAACAGCCCCTCACCCCCAGAAGCCAGCTGAAGGCAGCTGCATGAGTGACATTAAGCAACACCAGAAAATCTGGCCACTCACCCTTCAGAATCCGAAGAACGACTGCCACAGCTGTCTCAGCTTTGAGGTGGTGTGCTATACAGTAACAGGGAACTGAAACCATTTGGAATGGCTCTGGTGCTCTTACCTTTCTCAAGGTGGGTCCCTCTGACTTCGTCTGCTGGGGCTGCTTTTTGTCACTTTCTTGGCTTGGTAGAGTTCTGTGACCTAGTGAGCACAAAGTCAATCAATTCTCTTCTTACTGGTACTTCATATCCCACCATTGGGCTGCTAGTTGAGCCCTAGCCTGCAGGTGACTCCACATCCAGGATGAGACAGGTTAGAGGAGGTGAAAGGCAGATGGGCCTCTGAGTTCTCTTTGTGACTCTGTTCACTGGGACTGTGAACACATGTATCACAGAATTAGAGATTAAGGTCAAGTGTATGTTAAAACACTCAGGGAAAAAAAAAAAAAAAAGACTTAGGATTCCTCCAAGAAACTGAAGGGGCTGATATCTGCACATCAGAGAAGCAAAAGAAACCCTGACCCTATGTTTTCAGTTAATGAAGACTTCTCTTACCTTCTGGAACCAACCCAAATGTCCCCATACTGACCTCTGAAAATGAAACCCCTTCCTTCCAAAAGCTCTGTTTCTCTGATACTTCTGCATCAGCTGTTTCCCCAACTAGCCCCTAAATGCATTCATCCTCTCCTTTCTCAATTCGCTTTCTCTAAACGAACATCTTCCCGGAGCGCCTGGTGGCTCAGGCAGTTAAGAGTCTGTCTTTGGGGGCGCTTGGGTGGCTCAGTGGGTTAAAGCCTCTGCCTTCAGCTCAGGTCATGATCTCAGGGTCCTGGAATCGAGTCCCGCATCGGGCTCTCTGCTTGGCAGCGAGCCTGCTTCCCTCTCTCTCTCTCTGCCTGCCTCTCTGTCTGCTTGTGATCTCTCTGTCAAATAAATAAATAAAATCTTTAAAAAAAAAAAAAAAGAGTCTGTCTTTGACTAAGGTCATGATCCGGGGTCCTGGGATCTCTTGTGCTCTGCTCTCAAATAAATCAATAAAGTATGATGAGGAAGCAGTAAGCAAGGTCCACTCTGAGTGGAGCCAAAGAAGCTCCTAAGGTTTAGGGGATTCTTTCTCCCCCCTTTCTTTTTTTTCTGCACTCAAATTGAGCAACATCGCAGACACCTGGGGGGCTCAGTCAATTAATGTCTGCCTTTGGCTCAGGTCATGATTCTAGAGTCCTGGGATTGAGTCCCACATTGGGTTTCTTGCTCATCGAGAAGCCTGCTTCTCCCTCTGCCTGCTGCTCCCCCTGCTTGCCCGAGCTCTCTCTCTCTCTGACAAATAAATAAAATCTTAAACACACACACACACAAACACACACAAAACAAAACAAAACAAAACCTGAGCAACATCAGATGGATCAGAATAAGTATATCTGACATGGATGGAACTAGAGGGTATCATGCTGAGCGAAATAAGTCAATCAGAGAAAGACAATTATCATATGATCTCCTTGATATGAGGAAGTTGAGAGGCAACGTGGGGGGGTTGGGGGGTAGGAGAAGGATAAATGAAACAAGATGGGATGGGGAGGGAGACAAACCATAAGAGACTCTTAATCTCACAAAACAAACTGAGCGTTGCCGGGGGGAAGGGGGTATGGAGAAGGTGGTGGGTTATGGACACTATAGACGGTATGTGCTATGGTGAGTGTTGTGAAGTGTATAAACCTGGTGATTCGCAGACCTGTACTGCTGGCGCTAATAATACATTATATGTTAATAAAAAATGTAAAAATTTTTAAAAAAGAATAAGTATATCCTTCAGCTCAGACACATGATAAAGATTCCAAAAAGGGGAGCTACCTATTCTGGTCTTCAGCATGAACACCCGAGGAAAAGGACTGCCTGTCAAGAATTAGCCTCCTGCCTCCAGAAGGGATCTAGATGCTGTGCTGATCTCAACCCGAGCCCCCAGGGACTAACTCGTGGCTGGGGTGGGGGTGGGGGAGCTGGACTCTTTTCCGCCTCATTGCTCGCTCTTCATTCTCAAACCACTCTGCCTTTCCTAAAGTAAGACCCGAGGGAAAATGACTCTGACTCACGCTCACGGTCATCTCTCGAATGCCCACATGAAGCAGACATTTGGCCCAGCTTGCTTCCTTAGTAAATGTTTGATGGAAGGATGATGCATGGTAGCCCAGGCAAGCCAGAACATTCCAAGAAGAATTCTGAATGCTTGATGAAGGCAGGCCCCAAAATGACGGACGTGTCCAGCTTTTCCTGCCCTCAGCTACATCCTGAGATCCCGTCCCTCCCAAGCCCGCATTCTCCTTACCATAGTGTGGGCCATACACCACGGCACCAGAACGTTTATGCAAAATGTCCTGACTCCCCAGATCACTCTTGGGTTTCTTTTTAGCCTCCTGAAACCCACATGAGAAGGAACTGAATTAGGATAATCAGAAGTGAAGAAAACATTTCAAAAAGAGTCTAAAAGAAGGAAGTTAGTGTCTGCAAGCAGACAGGAACTCTGGATCTAGAACCAGGAGGAGAACCAGGAGACTGGCGCCTCATCCACCCCTTCCCATTCAGGCCGCGCCCCCTGGCCCCTTCCCAGCCGGTCCTCCAGCCTCCCTCATGGCCTCTCTACCTGTCTCTTCGGCGGGGTTTTCACCTTCCTCTGCGGCTGCTTCTGCTGCCACTGCTGCTGCTTCTTGTGACCTGGTGACCAGAGCACCGGCTCGGTCCTCTTCTCCCTGACAGCGCCCACCTTCCCCAGGGGCTGCTTGCTGGGCCCTGCTCCACAGTGGTGACACCCTCTCTGACAGAACCAAGCCATCTGTGGTGGGGGAGGGGGACTGCCTCCTGAACCCGCGGTTTTCCGAGTCCTGCACGGGAGCCTGTATGACTCTGGCCACAGATAGAACAAACTGAGACCCACACCAAGCATGAGAACTGTGGGCTGACGGGACAGTAGCTGAGGACCCGGCAGCACCAGATGACATACCTTCTGTGTTCAGGTTGTGATAGAATTTCTTTGAATGTTTAGGATATCTCAATGCTGGTCTCTGGAAGGGGGAAAAAAAAGAAGAAAAGCTCTACTAAAAGTGTTTCCTTTTCCTAAAACAAATCCCTCAAATGCAGGTACCCATGTAGCCAACCAGCACTGTCTGAGAACCAGATGCACGCAGCCTTATAGCAGGGGCTCTGGAGAGAGGAAACGGAGTGGGGAACAAAGTGCAGGAGAAAGAGAATGTTCCTCAAACCTCTCCCCGCATGTTTGCTTTCACCTACATATAGCCCAGCCCTTCCGTGGGGTGTGGGTCCGGCATGGAAGGGTAGAGAGAAAGAAAGTGTTAACCCCCTCCAGCCTCGAAGAAAATTGAGTTTAGAGTAACATCTAGACTTTTCTCTGAGGCTCCCTAGCTCTCACCTGCAGCGTGAGGCGGTGTACGGTTAAGAACATCTTAGCAGAAATGGCATTGTCGGGTCGGCTCTTTTCCAGGGGAGCTTTCTTCTTCATCATGGCCAACTGTGTCCTCATCTCCAGAGAAGGCATGGTCTTCCCCTCATTAGGCAAGAGGCTGGAGGGGACAGAGACAGCCAGTCAGCAACAGTTCCTCCTGGAGAGTGTGGCTGAAGAAAAAGGATGAAAAGGGCTCCAAATTTGAATAAATTTCCACTCTGGACCTGAAAAGGCCTATGCCAACAGGTGCTCATTGGGTAACAGCTTTCAATTCGCTGAGGACAGGTGTTCTTATCCCCATTTTGCAAACAGTGCATTAAAGCATTAAAGATGCTAGATTACCAAAATGCACAAAACCAGGAAGTTTCAATGCTTAGTCCAAAGACTATCTCACTCCAAGACACATTTCCTCTTTTTTTTTTTTTTAACAGATTTTGTTTATTTATTTTACAGAGGGGGAGAAAGAGAGTACAAGCAGGGATGGGGGCAGAAGGGAGAGGGAGAAGTAGGCTCCCTGCTGAGCAGGTAGCCCGATTAGGGGCTCGATCCCAGGACTCTGGGATCAAGACCTGAGTCCAAGGTAGATGCTTAACTGACTGCACCACCCGGGCACTCCCCAAGCCACATTTCCCCCTGCCTCCCACTTATCCAAAACTCACTTAAAAAAGAAGAGTGTGGGGGTGCCTAGCTGGCTCAATCAGCAGAGTATGCAACTCTAGATATCAGAGTCGTGAGTTCGAGCCCCACGTTGAGCATAGAGCTCACTTTAAAAAGAAGGAGGAGGGGCACTTGGGTGGCTCAGTGGGTTAAGCCTCTGTCTTCGGCTCAGGTCGTGATCCCAGGGTCTGAGATCGAGCCCCACATCAGGCTCTCTGCCCAGAAGGGAGCCTGCTTCCCCCTCTCTCTCTGCCTGCTTCTTTGCCTGCTTGTAAACTCCTTCTCTGTCAAATAAATAAATAAAGTCTTTAAAAAAAAATAAAAAGAAGAAGGAGAAGAAGAGAGGAATAGTGGTTACTAGATCAAGTAAGAGAACAGATGTAATGTGTTTCTATAGTGCAGGGCCTGGCACGTGATAAGCACTTGGTAAATGGCAGTGATTCCTGTCACCACTGTACATTGGTAAGTCTAAGACTTCACTGAACAAGTGGCAGGGAGAGGAGTTTTTCTTCCCTCCTTCCTCAGAAAGAGCATGCTACTTAGTGGCTTCTCTGCTTCAGAGAAGAGCAGGTACCCTGACTCTCCCACTGGCTTACGTGATACGTACTCCTTCAGTAGATCCTGAGGTAACATGTCAAATTGGTTCCAGAAAGGTACAGACTGTTGCTCAAGAAATTGTATGGGCGAGGGGGGAGGCACAATCATCCCTGGAGGCCCCAAGGGTGTCTCTGTTTTCTGCTTTCTGGAGAGCCAACTATCTTTCTAGAAAGGAACAATGGAAACGAAGCACTCTCTTTAGTTCCACTCCTTCCCATCAACATCCCAGCTTCCCAGACATAACCTTGGCAGGCCAAACTCCCTGTTTCCAGACCCGCTCCAGCAACAACCCCTCCTTTGCACTGAGAAGGCTGCCATATTTTCCCTCTCTGGCTCCCCACTCCATGGTTGAATTCAGATCATACAGGCATTCATTCTTTGGGTTTTTTTTTTTTCCAAAAAGGTTATTAATTCATTCACTGAGCAAACTGAACAAATATTTGTTGGCCCACTATGTGCCAGGCATAGGGCTAGCACTGGGGATTCAGCAATGAACAAGTGGACCAAGACACTCCTCTCATGGATGTAGCAACCTCCCAGCTCTGTGACTTACCCAAGGTTACATTTACCCATAAATGGTGGCAGAAGAATGAGAAACCCAAGTCCACTATAAACCCTAGTCCACTGAAGCTCTCTTTCTATCACACGGGGAATTTGTCTTTATTTGTCAAAAATTCCTCCTGAATATCCAAGGGCTTCCTCCTAACTTTTCTACAGGGAGGAAGTAGGGAAGAGAGACCCTGGATAGAAAATGTTTGGGTAATTCCTTAAAAGGGGTTTCTCTTGCAAATTGTATTCATTTAAAAAGAATGGCACAAGATACCTGAAAGGAAAAGCAAAACAAAATTCTACAGAGTAATCTCATAAAGGTTTGACCAAAACACGGAACTTACCATCGTAGATATCATTCTCCTCTTCATCCAGTCCTGGCTGGGAAGAACATGCTTCTTCTCAGCTGGACTTGAAACAAGAACAACCACAACTTATTCCCAGACATCTAACATAGAAGCACCGAGGATATTTGTGAATGATGACCACGGAGATGTCTTTCCTCTCTTCAGTGGTCAAAGATGGCTGTTTGGAAGCCTGGAGGAACCACCTGCCTGGAAGCTGTGAGAAACAAGACCTAACCTCACATCTACATGAGGTTCCCTGCCATTCTCTCCTACAGTCCAGTAACTTGTTTTCACAGCATTAATCCAAATTAGTAATTATATACCTCCGTGTGGTGATGTTTGTAAGGCCTGGATCCCCCCACACACTCTAGGACAGGGAGCAAGTCTGGTTCTTCAATAGATTCTCACAGTTTAGCCCAGAGGAGGTGCTCAAGTATTTTTTGCTCTGTCATCTTCCTGGGTAAGAGGGCTGGAGCTCTAGCTGTCCACTTAGACCTTCAAAGCCCCCATGAGACACCATAGAAAATGAAAGCCACGGGCTAAGGAGGATGACCAGAGAGCCAGAAAGAGTTCTGGTTTCTGATAGCCTTGTGGAGCTGAGGTGCTAGCTGTGACCCACCCACGTCTGGGTTTTTTTTATTTACATGAAAGGAAGTAAACCTTTAGGAGTTTTTGTGTTTATATCACACATACACACACACATGCATATATGCAGAAGCACTGACAGGATCATTAAAAAATAAAATAAGGGGGCTCCTGGGTGGCTCAGATAGTTAAGTGTCCGCCTTTGGCTTGAGTCATGATCCCAGGATCCTGGAATCAAGTCCTGCATCTGGTTCCCTGCCCCTTGGGGAGCCTCCTTCTCCCTCTGCTTCTGCCTCTCTCTCTGTCTCTCATGAATGAATAAAATATTATAAATAAATAAAGTAAGAAGAAATTCTTAAATCACATCATATCTACATAATCACTTAACAAGAGTCCAAAAGCCTCAGCATTCACTGAAGAAAAACCAAACGCTTTCTTCCAATGGTTCTCAGTAGAAGCAAGCCTCTGGGCCCTCACCAAATGCTCCTCCTGCTTTGTGCACAAGTTCTACATGCCGTTCATCTTGTGCCACTGTTCTAGGCCTTGGGGCTGAGACCGAAGATTCAAGCGCTTCACTGAAAATGTTTTCACGAGCTGGGGATGGCTAATAAAAGAAACTGAAAGGGGCGCCTGGGTAGCTCAGTATGTTAAGTGTCTGCTTTCAGCTCAGGTCATGATCTCAGGGTCCTGGGATCGAGTCCCACACAGGGCTCCCTGCTCAGGAGAGAGTCTGCTTCTCCCTCTGCCTCTGTCCCTCCTCACTGCTTGTGCCCTCTCTCTCGCTATCTCAATCTCTCTCTCAAAAAAATAAAATCTGAAAGACAGACAGACAGAGAGATTGGTAGGAAGCATCTGTTTCTTAGAGCTCACAAATACACAGGCACTACCTCGCATGCTATTTCCCGCCATGGAGGATTTGACATGGAGAAGCCCCGCCACAGGAAGCACAAAGTGCATTAACTCGAACCCCAGTGGAGCAAGAGGCAGATATAAGACACTATGACCTTCTTCTCTAGTTGGCCTCCTATTACCTTACAATGAGGCGGCTAAAAAGGAGATCACAAATGGGACGCCCACACGGGGCAGGAGGGACTTGCAGAAGGCAAGGGTGGAAGGTCCCCAAGTTCTGGACACAATACTCACGTCACGTGCCTCTCTGGTTGTTCTGGGATCCAGATTACAACCATATTTCTAACATCTTGAGGGCTGGGAAGTTGTGTCTCATTCAAATTCAGCACTGAAAGCTAAGAGAAAGATGGAAAGCCTTCGTATGGCTTGAAGGTACCGGCTCCTGATGGTATTCAGAACGGGCCTAAGAACTGAATTATCACGCTAATGAAAAAGACAAAAGGACATTTCTTATCCCCAGATTGTCTTCATAACAACTTCCCAAGAAACCAGACACCAAGAGGTACTCTGCAAGAGTGAGCATTTAAAGAGAATAGTGTCCCCGGCACTGAGCGACTTTCCACCCCATCCCCTAGAGGGGAGCTTGGGCTTTACCTAAGGGAACACTACTCATTCTGCCTCCTCCACTCCAAACACTTAGCTCCCATGCAGATAACACAATACAATTTGGGAACAGGGAGGGAATTGGCAGGGACAGAAGCAAGTTTTCTGCTTTTACAGACTGTCTACAATTATGGGCATCTACATGAAAGGTATGGTCACAACACTTTTCATGTTTAGTCATTTAAGATATCAGAACAGTGCTCAAGGAAACCTTATAAATTATCTAGTCCCTACCCATGGCAGGATATAGGGAAGGGGAAGAAAAAAAAAATAGGGTTGTGGGGCGCTTGGGTGGCTCAGTCAGTTAAGTGGTCGAATCTTGATTTTGGCTCAAGTTATGATCTCAGGGTTCTGGGATTAAGCCACGCTTCAGGCTCCGAGTTCCTGAGCTCAGTGGGAAGTCTGTTTGAGATTCTTTCTCTCTCTCCCTCTCCTTCTGCCCTTCCCCCGTGCTTGCATGCTCACTCCCCTCCCCCAATAGATAAATACATTTTTTAAAAAATAGGATTGTCCCTATGAAAAGGAACTGATTGGCTTGGAGGAAATAGGGGAGACTTCTTTGAACTGTAAACCCTTTTATGCTTTTTGAATTTTGAGCCATGTGCATTCAAATAATGATCTTAAAATGAATTTAATCTAACCCTTTATTCTAAAGAGGCCAAAGAGGAGAGTGATTTGTTCATTCGTCCATTCAGACACATCTACCCTCTCTCTCTCTGTCCCTTACACTCTCCGCCAGATGACAGTGAAAGGTGGAGTATCTCTTGAAACAAATAAAAGGCATCCATAAGACTGCAAAGAACAGTACATCTCCCTTTATTGTAGATAAGTGGAAGGGTTTTTCGTCCTAAGCTCTGACTTAGCTCGGCTTCTAACTAGCTATGTGCTTTAGCTATTCAATTCCCTATCCGGACCTCAGTTTTGTCAACTGCAAGACCTATGAGACAGACCACAGTAATGTTCTTCAGTTGCAACTCCAACTAATTCATAGGTCACGGAATCAAATTTTGTGAATTGTAGCCTACGTTGCTTAGACGTAGAATAGAGGGGTGCCTGGGTGGCTCAGGCGGTTAAGTGTCTGACTCTTGATTTTGGCTCAGGTCCTAATCTCAGGGTCATGAGATCAAGCCCCGCACTGGGCTCCATGCTGAGTGTGGAGCCTTCTTAGGATTCTTTCTCCCTCTCCCTCTGTCCCTCCCCTGCTCATATGCACACACTCTCTCTGTCCTTAAAAAAAAAGGGGGGGGGCGCCTGGGTGGCTCAGTGGGTTAAGCCGCTGCCTTCGGCTCAGGTCATGATCTCGGGGTCCTGGGATCGAGTCCCGTATCAGGCTCTCTGCTCAGCAGGGAGCCTGCTTCCTCCTCTCTCTCTCTCTCTCTCTCTGCCTGCCTCTCTACTTGTGATCTCTGTCAAATAAATAAATAAAATCTTTAAAAAAAAATTAAAAAAAAAGGCAAACTAGAATAGGACAGAAAATATCAGAGTGCATTACTCATAATTAGGATAAAGATTGTTCTATGCTATTTTGTTGTAAAATGTATTTCTTACTGTAGGTCATAACTAAAAAGGTTGACAGTCATCAGAGTAGATGACCTGAAGGCCCACTTTCGGTGTTACATTCCAGCATTCTAATTTCCCCATATGATGACAGGGTTTACTTCGCAGCTGAACATGCTGTATGTGGAATACAGACAGAAAAGTCTTGACTTATGCCAAACAGGCACACATCAATCCCACTGGTATCTGGGACTTCTGGAAACAGTATAGCACGTAAAGACATTAGGACAGAGCCTAGCATACACTTAAGGGCCCAATGTTAGAGAGTTACCATTATCCTTATTCAGATTATAGTCATCCTGAATGTTAAACAGAGGCAAATGTTTTATTCCCATCAGTAAAGAGGAAATGCTGAAGAAGTACCTTTTTTAATCTGTGATTTACTTTAGGAGATCTATCGGGACGGTTGATTAAATCTTTGTCAGGTAGGTCCTTCCGAGTCCTAAAAAAATGAGTTTCCGAACATGACACTGAGACACAAAAGAGCTATGGGGATGGCAGTCAGTGCTACGAGGACAAGCCTTCTGCTTATCCACAGAAAACCTGGGGCTTAATACTTTCTGAATGAATGTAGGATCTCCCCATTTGCTTAAGTTCTGTCTTTTTGTTCTGGAATAGCTCCCAAACAGACATTGCACACTGCAAACATTTGACAACTATTTGTTGCAACAGCCTGAATGCAGGGCCTGTGCCTCTCTCTCTCCAACTACAGACAGATATATCACCACCAAGACAAGCTGATGGAGTACCTTCGCTGTAGACGTGCAGAGCATGTTAAATAAACCAAACGTAGTATTTACGTACAATGGAGTATTTTTCAGCCTTAATAAGGAATTTAATTCTGATATATGCTCCAACACAGATGAAACCTGAAGCCATTATGCTAAGTGAAATAAGCTAGCTAGACACAAAAGGACAACTATTATATGATTCCACTTACAGGAGTCACCTAGAATGGACAAATTCATACAGACAGAAAGTAGAAGAGACATTAACAGGAGCTGGAGGGAGGAGGGAATGGGGAGTCACTGCTCAATGGATATGGAGTTCCTGTTTGAAATGATGAAGTTCTGGAAATGGATGGTGGTGATGGCTGCACAACACTGTCATGTGTTTAATGCCCCAGGACAGTACCCTTAAAAACAATGGCAATGGTAAATTTTACATTATGAAAAAAAACTGTCTCCTTACATTTCATATCACTTGCTATTATATTTATTTTTTAAAAACTGTATTAAGTGTAGGAATAAATAAATATAGCAAAGAAGTATAAGATAAAGATCCAACTCCTTAGCCTGATTTATGTGCTACAGGCCACTGCTTTTTACTCCAGCTCCCCAGCCGCAGCTCTGACCACTCTCCTGTACCTGCTCTATGATCCACGCACAAGGAACCCTTCTCCTGGCACCTAAAGAACTTCCTCTTTCCTCCAGGCCTCGGCATATGCTCTTCCGGTAGTCTAGAACTCTCCTCACAGGCCCCTCCCACCTGCAAGCCCCCCTTCACCAGACTGCTCCCACTTCAGTCCACAGATTCATGTGCCACCTGCACACAGGACGGTGGCCTGGGTGAGGACTCCATCCCGTGTGCTTCCACACACCCGGGGGGCCCCTCTCTCTCCGCGCTCATCACATGGGACAGTTCTCGGCCTCCCCAGCAAGGCTGAAAGCCTTTGGGGGTAAAGACTATAATCTGTTTACCACAGAGCCCAGCAAAGTGGTCCCTACCAAGACACATTTGTGAATTCAATGAGTGATGACACGAGTGAGGTAATGGTCTTTGCCTTCAGAGGCCCTGACTGGGAGAAGCCACCTTCTTGCCAAGGTTCAAGTCCTAGAGAACCAGAAAGTAGTCCTACCCTTTCCCATACTGTCTTTAGCCTAGCAGAAATCACCAAAGGCTGTTTACATCAAATGGGAGAAAAGGGTCCAGTACAAGGGCCTCTAGGTGTGCCTTGCTTCCAAACCACGCGGGTTCCAAATGCTTCAAGTCTAAGTTTTCTGCAGATCCCTGTCCCTTAGCTTCTCATATCAACGCGCTCTAAGTGGATGCCTAGGCTTTGTGGGAGATTCAAAAGGAAACCACTGCTTCTGCCTTCAAGAGTTTACAAATAGTTTTATACCTAAAAATAAAGGATAAGAAAATAGTATGTGTGGACACCGTGCTCAGATGACCTGCAGAGGCTGATGAGATACCCTCCGTGGTGGGCTGAATTGTGCCCCCCACATTCTTACATTGAATCCTAACCCTCAATACCTCAGAATTTGAGTCCCATTGTATTTGGAGATAGGGTCTTTAAGGAGGTAATTAGGGTAAAATGAAGTCATAGAGACAGGCCCTAATCCAATATGACTGGTGTTCTTGTTAAAAAGAGGAAATTAAGGGATTAAGAATACACTTATCATGATGAGCACTGAGTAATATAGAGAATGGTTGAATCACTCTATCATATACCTGAAACCAATATTACACCGTGTGTTAACTATACTGGAATTAAAATTTAAAACTTTATTTTTTTTTATTTTATTTTTTTATTAACAAATAATGTATTATTAGCACCAGGGGTACAGGTCTGTGAATTGCCAGGTTTACACACTTCACAGCACTCACCATATCACATACCCTCCCCAATGTCCATATCCCACCCCCCTATCCCTATCCCCCTCCCCCCAGCAACCCTCAGTTTGTTTTGTGAGATTAAGAGTCTCTAATGGTTTGTCTCCCTCCCAATCCCATCTTGTTTCATTTATTCCTTTTCTACCCCCTAAACCCCCCATGTTGCCTCTCAACTTCCTCATATCAGGGAGATCATATGATAGTTGTCTTTCTCCAATTGACTTATTTCGCTAAGCATAATACCCTCTAGTTCCATCCACGTTGTCACAAATGGCAAGATTTCATTTCTTTTGATGGCTGCATAGTATTCCATTGAATATATATATGCCACCTCTTCTTTATCCATTTATCTGTTGATGGACATCTAGGTTCTTTCCATAGTTTGGCTACTGTGGACATTGCTGCTATAAACATTCAGGGGCACATGCCCCTTCAGATCACTACGTTTGTATCTTTAGGGTAAATACCCAGTAGTATGATTGCTGTAGCTCTATTTTCAACTTTTTGAGGAACCTTCATGCTGTTTTTCAGAGTGGCTGCACCAACTTGCATTTCCACCAACAGTGTAGGAGGGTTTAAAATTAAAAACTTAAAAAAAAAAAAAAAAGAAGGGGATGTGATGTTAGGTGGCTCAGTCAGTTAAGCATCTGTCTTCCACTCATATCATGATCCCAGAGTCCTGGGACAGAGTCCCACATTGGGCTCCCTGATCAATGGGGAGCCTGCTTCTCCCTCTGTCTGCCATTCCCCCTGCTTGTGCGCTCTCTCTCTCTCTCTGACATAAATGAATAAAATCTTTAAAAAAGAGAGGAAGGGCATCTGGGTGGCTCAGTTGGTTAAGTATCCGCCTTTGGCTCAGGTCATGATCCCAGGGTCCTGGGATGGAGCCCCACATCCACTGGGCTCCCTGCTCAGAATGGAGTCTGCCTCTCCCTCTGCCCTTCCCCCAACTCGTGCTTCTCTCTCTCCCTGTCTCAAATAAGTGAATAAAATCTTAAAAAAAAAAAAGGGTAAAAGAGGAAATTAGGACAAAGACACACAGAAGATAGACCATGTTAAGACACAGGGAGAAAATGGCATCTACAAGCCAAGGAGAAAGGATTCAGAAGAAAACAACTCTATCAGCACTCTAATCTTGAACTTTCAGCCCCTGGACTGAAAAAATAAAGTTGTGTTGTTTAAGCCATACTGTTGAGGGTACTTTGTTACAGTGACCCTAGCAAACTAATACACCCTTATTCTAACAACTCCTACAACACAACTAATGCTTTCCTTTTGCTCTAACTGAACCAGTGTTTTATTTTTAACCCAGCTCTCTCAAAGTCTACTACATAGGTAAAGGAAGTCAACCCAGAATTTTGAGATGGGGGCTCATAAAACAAGATTCCATGATTAATTTACCTGCCTTGGAGTTTGGAGTCAAACTTAGCACCTGGACATAGTAGAGCAGGCGGTCTGGTGAAGGTAAATCCTGATAAATGATGATGAGCATGTCTCTTGGCCCAGAGGCAGGAATCTGCCATGTTTACAGTGGTGAGCACTGGAAGTTTGTCTGAGAAAACAGACCAGAAGAAAACACATAATCTGTCAAAAGAGAGCCAAACACAAAGAATTCAAGAATCTTGTAAGGGAGAAGTAGGGCTGACTAATTCACCTTCATCGTTCAGAGCTGTTTTGCACGGGGGGCCCAGGATTCGAGGGTGGCCCCTCTCAATCCGGCGGATTGTGGCCCAGCATTGTGGATGCTGGCAAACAGCCAGCTGGCAGGTTGTTTCATCCCACTGGCTCTCTTCTGGCAAGTCCATAGCTATAAATTGTTTAGTACAAAAGCCATCTTGTAGCTTTCTAACCCTCTAAAGTAACAACCATACAATTAGAGTGTATTATACATCAGTCATGCAGTCCAGATCTTGATTTGGGTTTAAAGCATAAAATATTTCTAGTGAACCCATATAAATAAATGATGGTCACAGGATAATTAAGAATTGGGTAACAAGCTACTCAGCCATTAAAAAGAATGAAATCTTGGGGTGCCTGGGTGGCTCAGTGGGTTAAGCCTCTGCCTTCGGCTCAGGTCATGATCTCAGGGTCCTGGGATCAAGCCCCGCATCGGGCTTTCTGCTCAGCAGGGAGCCTGCTTCCCCCTCTCTCTCTGCCTGCCTCTCTGCCTACTTGTGATCTCTCTCTGTCAAATAAATAAAATCTTTAAAAAGAATGAAATCTTGCTGTTTGCAACAACATAGATGGAGCCAGGGGGTACAATGCTCAGTGAAATAAGTCAGTCAGAGGAAAGACAAATATAGGATTTCACTCATGTTGCATTTAAGAAACAAACAAACAAACAACAACAAAATACCAAAGAAAAAAAAAGATAGAGGCCAGACTCTCAACTACAGAGAACAAACTGACAGTCACCACAGAGTAGGTGGGCGGGGGGAAGGGTGAAACAGGTGATGGGGATGAAGAGTGTTTTTATTGTGGTGATCACCAAGAAATATATAGAATTGTTGAATCACTAAATTGTGCACCTGACACTACAATACTATATGTTGACCATATTATAATTAAAATCTTTTAAAAACTGGGTAACAAGCAAGTATGAAAACATCTCAGCATGAAGTAGAGTGGCAAGTTTTTGGAGCAGACTAACTTCTTTTTTTTTTGGAGCAGACTAACTTCATAAAGTCTCCTGCTTGGCCATTTAGTAGCTGAGTGACCAGGGTCTTAAGCAATCTGAGTTATAGGTTCCTCGCCTGCAAAATGAGGATAAGCCTACTTCACAGGATCATTACAAAGATTAGTTAATGGATATTAAAAGGTCTGGCATATAGTTCAAAATAAGTATTATCACCCTTTTCCTTTTCCCCTTTGTTAATCATTAGGGAGAACATACTACCATCTCCAAATCAGAACTAATATAATCACAGAATTTAACATGGCTTTAGATAGCTCACGCTTTTGGAAAACATACTTCATTCTTCAATGCGTTCTAATTCTCACACAGGCAGCTAAAATACCCACCAGAAATGAATGGGTTTGCTCCAACAGTAGATCAGTAGACTTACACTCACATCAGAGGCCTCTGGCTTTTCATTTATTGGCTGTATGGCCGCAGGCAAGTGATTTCCCCTCTCTCAGCTTGTTTCCACATATAATAAAGAGGGGATAGGAAATCCCTAAGTAGAATTGTAGAAACATTAAGAGAAATAGTATCATCTTTCTCTCTCTAGAAATAGTTTAGGCAATCACTACCACCTGGTCCTTAATGTGATTATTACAAAGTTGGGAGGGGTGAAAAGATTAAAGATGGACATTGGGTCCCTTTTTTAAGGACAGTATCCATTTCTTCTTCCTTTTATTCAACACATTTACTGACTACCAAATATGAGATGGGACCTGTTGCAGGCATAGAGAACAGTAATGAACAAAGTAAGTCCCTGTTCTAAACAGCTTATAAATTAGACCAAAGATAACGAACTACTGGTATGGCATCACACCTACCCTATGACTTGTTTTGTTTGGCCTGCATTTTTAGCTATATTTTTTTTTAAGTGGAAATAGTCCACCATGTTCAGATTTCTGGTTCCTCTTAAAGATCAAAATATTTGACAACACAGGGGTCCCAATTCCAACTAGACGGCAACTGGATAGAGGGGAGTGTCTCCTGGTATCTTTAAACCAGACCTGTTCTCTCCAAATGGAGAGTTCCCCCAGCAAACCCTATAATCTCTAACTAATGCAGTGTCAGTTGCCCATTTATCACTGTGTTTGTGTTGTTTTTCTTCTAATAGGGAAGAATTTGTACTCATGTCTCCTGCCAAAAGCTGGAAAATTGGGATGCCTGATTGGCTCAAAAGGTAAAGCTTGTGACCCTTGATCTCTGGTCATGAGCTCCAGCCCTACCTTGCCTGTAGAACTACTCAAAATAAGTAAATACTTAAAAAAAGAAAAAAAAAAAAAAGACAGGAAACGGGCGCCTGAGTGGCTCAGGTCATGAGCCCACGGTCCTGGGATCCAGCATCATGTGGGGCTCCCTGCTCCACAGGAAGGTTGCTTCTCCCTCTCCCACTCTGCCTGCTTGTGTTCCATGTGTGTGTGTGTGTGTGTGTGTCAAATAAATAAATAAAAATCTTTAAAACGTAATAAAAATAAAAACCAGGAAAGTTAAGGGTGACACGAGACAGCATGTTTCAAGAAAAAAAAGCATTCATGCTCAGTGGGATTGAGGACAATTTCTACCCACATACATGAAAACGATACAACTTCAAGGCCACTGCAAAACCATGCTAATGCTTTTGACTGAGATGTATGATGCATTAAGTCAACGAACTAAAAAACAATTTTAACAGGGTTTGCCTTTTAATGGAATGCAATGTCGCGTTATCCTTACAACCGGCTGCTTGCTGCCCTTTCGCTACCTGACCAGCCCGAACTGAGGCCCGAGGTCTAGCCATGCCCATTCCTGTCATCAGCATTAGCACTGTACTGGCAAAGGAGTTTGCGTTAACCATTCCAGGCGACAATTATCCTTAATGCGACTATTGCGAAGTAATATTGGGAGGTGTGAAAAGATTAAAGATGGACATCAGTTCCCGCAGAACTGAAAAATGATACCCGCTTCGTTCCAGAAGAGTGAAGTGGAAGAGTTCGGCCTCGGTGGGCCGCGCCAGCAAGGGCCACGCCAAACTGCGGGAAAGCCCAAACCCACTGGGTAAAAGAGACCTCCTCCGGCCACCTGGGAGAGGTGGTGGGATCCACCCCCGCCCTACGTCGGAAGGAGCCCCGCCCCGTCCGCTCAGTCCACGCCTCCGGCTCCCAAGCTAGCCGCCAGGCAAGGGCCGTTGCCAGGCAGCGGCGCAGAGCACTGTGGGGAAGGGACGGAAGCTCCAGTGAGCCATACTTGAGCTGATGAGACGTCTCCAGACGTGGTGGAGGCAAGAAGCGAGGAAACGAGCTTGGGAAGGGACGCTCGCTAGGTCCCGGTGGGATCGGATGGAAGGCCAGGAGGGCCAAAACCGTTGCGACGTGGAACGCCGCAAGCTTGGATGCATGGGCTACTCGAGGCGGAGGCGGGGCTGGGGTGAAGAAGGCGGCTATGGCGCGCGGGGCACTATGGGACACAGTGGGGGCGACGTGGGGCGGGACGGAAGCCGCTTTGGGTCAGACTGTGGCGACGCGGGAAGTCCGGACGCCGTGGCGGCCTGAGGAAGAGGCTTGAGACGGAGGCGCGGGCCTCGGCGGCGCCGTCGGCAATGGCGGAGCGGCCCGAGGACCTAAACCTGCCCAATGCCGTCATCACCAGGATCATCAAGGAAGCGGTGGGCAGCTCTGGCTGGCGGATGGGCCAGGGGCGGACGGGCGGGCCGCTGGGGAAGCAGGTCTTGGGCTGGTAGCTTTACTCACCCACGCTCTTTTCACAGCTCCCGGACGGTGTCAACATCTCCAAGGAGGCCCGCAGCGCCATCTCCCGCGCCGCCAGCGTCTTCGTGCTGTACGCCACTTCCTGGTGAGGCGGGCTGAGCGAGCCAGAGCTTAGCTGGGCCTGGGGCATAAGGGAGCCGCAGAGACCCCCCTGGCCTGGAATCCCTCAAAGCCTGACAGTTGTGCTCTACCTCAGTGCGGAGGGTTCTCTGGTGCCTCCTTCTTACCCCTTACGGGACAGGAGTGGTTCTGACAGACCCCCGACGGCCTTTAATCTTTTTTTTCAGTGCCAACAACTTCGCGATGAAAGGGAAACGCAAGACACTGAATGCCAGTGACGTGCTCTCGGCCATGGAAGAGATGGAGTTCCAGCGGTTCGTTACCCCGTTGAAAGAAGCCCTGGAAGGTAATGATCCTTTCCTTTGTAGAGCCAGGTAAAAGATGTTCATCCTTTGTGACCTGCTCACCTGGCCCTGAGTCTTCTCAGCTTGCGTCCCTGTAAGAACAGGAAGCAAGTACTGGATGTGACTCAGAATCAGTTCAGGTGGTGCCGCCTCAGATCTGATCTGTGATGCTGAGCAGGTTGCGTGTCCTTCTCTGCCCCAGCCTTTCGGTGGCGTTAGCTGCTGTGGTCTGTTGCGTTCAGCCCTGCCTCCTCACCCCCACCTTCCTCCTCACAGCATATAGGAGAGAGCAGAAAGGCAAAAAGGAAGCTTCAGAGCAAAAGAAGAAGGACAAAGACAAGAAAACAGATGCAGAAGAGCAAGACAAGAGCAGGGATGAGGACAACGAGGAAGACGAGGAAAGGCTGGAAGAAGAGGAACAGAATGAAGAGGAGGAAGTGGACAACTAATGGGACGGGAAGACTGTGGCACCTTGGAAGGTACCATCCTGAAATGTGGTACGTTTGTGAGAAGCTTTTCCCCGCTGGGAAGAGTAATCTCAGCCAGAAGAGCCTGAGAAGATCAAAATAAAAACTGACTAAAATTATCAAAACCAGCGCTTCCATCAGAGTAGCGGGATCCCATTTTGCCGAATCCATCTGAAGGTAATGACTTTTGGCAAGAGGGATTCTGAGTGGCTAATTTGATTAGTCAATTTGATCTCTTTTGTTTACTTATATGGTTAGGCGGTTTTTGATCCCAGTTCCCTTCCTAACATCCCCCCAAAAAGGAGTAACGACTTCCATGCCGCCTGCTGTGTCCCAGATCACAGAGGTAGTCAAAGCTCAGAAAAAGTTGGGGCTTTGAGCATGCTCGGCCTGATTTGATTGTACCAGATTTGGCAATACTGGCTTATTAAAGTGGTCGGAATGTGTTTAGCTTTAGGAAACTACTAAAAGGTTACGGGGGAAGAAAGAAATCTGTTGTCTCTTCACTTGACAGCAACATTAATTGAATTTTTATTTCTCCAGACCCACTTGGCTCGGAGCTCCTCTATCTTGCCTGATAGGCATTTGACCTGCTGGGGGGCTGCGCTCTGGGCACATACGCTTTTAAATCAGCCGTGTAGAATGGAATTAGTCAAGCGAGTGTGCCAATATCTTACTTTTACAACAAAACAAAACAAAACAAAGATGGTTTAATCTTAGGTGCACCTCACTGCCTACCACTGTATGACTTTAGGATTTATGGTCACCTCCTGGAAGGTATAAAATTCCAGACTTTCTCTTGTAGTCCATTTCCCAGGCTTGTGGCTCTCGTTTTTCATTCTTCCAATTCATGACAAGTTTCAAACTTTATTTCTTCTAGGCACAACTTTCTCCCTCTGTGCTTCTCCTTTCCTGTCTCTATTCTGCTTCTCCTCTGTTCCCAGTTCCCACTCTCTCTCTCCTTCCGTTTCTCACGTCTGCCAACCCAGGAACTTTGATAAACTGCTTAACGTCCCAAAGTGCAGAAATCTGATGGTGCTCAGGAATCTAATCCCCACCGCAAAAAAACCATCCCGTTTAATTGCTTCTGAACTGACTCTGTTGACCTTTCTTCTAGTTGTTTTTTTTCTTTCTCTTGATATTTGGTGCTCCGAGCACTTTTTTGTTTGTCTCTAAGTTGAGAGCTTGGAGGGTGACAGGTAGTCAAATGTGTGTAGTTTGACACTGTTAATTTGTTAAATGAGTACAGTCAAAACTTTGTTGACAAATGAGTGAAGAATGTTGAGGAAAATTATGCTTTGTACAAATAAAGAACATTCTTGTTAAAAGTAATGACTCCTGTTTCATCCTGCTTGTTTATGGTAGGCGTTTGGGGAGGATGCACTGATCATCCCTGTATATAGTTTTCGGAATGTGGACTGGGCCAGATCTTTGGAAATATGGGATCCTGCGTTGCCTTGGATGACCAGCAGATGCCGCTCTTCACACACAGCAAGAGCTTTCCATGGCTCTGCTGGCTACTCTGTGTGTTACTAGTTGCCCTATGACTCAGTTGAGTACCTACTATGTGTCTGGTCTGTTCTAAATGCTTTCAAGTATGAACTCTGAAATCCTATCAAGGAGAACTACCTTTACCTTCATGATGTCAACTACAATGCTGTATTACCTCTAATCTACAAAACTTTTTAAAATCATGAATTTATAAATAACATTTTATACAGTTGCAACCCCAGTAGTCATTAGATCTGGTGGCTTTTCCCTTCTCCACAACAGAAACATCCATTCTTAATTCCCATGAGCATCACTCAGCTAAGCTCTCAAGTCCCATCTCGACTCCTGTGGCTTCCTTTGAGGTGTTTCCTTCCACATCTCTGTTTGCCCCAGCTTCCCCTGTGTACCGTTTGCCACACAGATCTCTCTGGAACTTTGCTATGTTCTAGTCCCTCACTGCTTCCCATTAAATCCATACTTAGACCGGGTATGCAAAACCTGTCTGAGGAGGCTTGCCTTCTCATCTACTCCAGTCTGTTTCTTGTTTCCTGTCAATGAATCCCAAAAGAACTCTCCCTCCATATGGCTTTACGTCTTCCCAAACTTTGTCTACCTAAGAAAACCATGTTTCCTGAGAGTGGGAAGTACGACTTAAAACTACAAAATTTAAGAGGTGCCTGGCTGGTTCCATTGGTGTAACCTGTGAGTCTTGACCTTGAGGTGTTAAGTTTGAGCCCCAGGTGGGTGTAGCGACTTCTTAAAAACAAACAAACAAACAAAAACTGGGAAGAATCTGAGGTTATCAACCAGTCTTTTCCAAGCACACCTTTATCTTTCCTATAGTGGTATCTGAAGTTTGAAGGTTGCCTACTAGGTTAAGGCAAAAATACCATCTTTTATAAGCCACAGCCCTTCATGCCTAGAGATTCTGATCTGGATTTGGAGAGTAGTTACCATTTTTACCCATGCAAAAGGCTGCCCCTCCCCCAACTTGTGCACACGTACTCTTTCTCACACGCTCAAATGAATAAATAAAATCTTAAAAAGAAATTAATTTTGGAGCCTAATCCTATTTTTGCTGATGAGAGACTGAGGCTCATCAGAGAGAAGTGACTTGCTCAAGATCTTACCACTAACTTATGAAAGCTAGGATCCTATTCTAGTGGCCCTAGGCCTTGCTTCTCATTTTTTTCTTTAATGAACTTTTTACTTTGGAAAAATTTTAGTTTTCAGAAACAGAAAAGTTTGTAGAGTGCAGAGAGTTCCCGTGTAATTCACCTAGCTTTCCCTCATGTTGATGTTTTACGTAACCACAGAACATTCGTCAAAACTGAGGAAAAAAACTACCAAATACCAAACTGTATTTCACCAGGTTTTCTGCTAACACCCTTTTTTGTTCCAGGAGCCATTCCAGAATACTACATTGCATTCAGTGAGCCGATTTTATCTTTTCTTTTAAATCAGGGTTGTTGTTTTAAGATTTTAATTTATCTGAGGGCCCCTGGGTGTCTCAGTTTGTTGGGCAACTGCCTTTGGCTCAGGTCATAATCCTGGAGTTCTAGTCCTGTGTCTCCTTCCACCCTCCCCTTCTCCTGTGCGCTCTCTCTCATTCTCTCTAATAAATAAAACTTTTTTTTTAAAAAGTCCCAAAAGAGTGAAAAATTTAAGAATGCTGCTGTTTGGTGTAACCTGTGTCAAAATCTGTCTCAATCTATTTCAAAAAAATAAAAATCTTTTTTTTTTTTTTTTTTTTTTTGCAAGTTCAAGCAAAAGGGCAGGAGGAGGGGCAGAAGGAGAGGAAGAGAGAGAATCACCAACAGACTCCCTGTTGAGTGTGGAGCCCGACGCCAGCCCTAAGATCATGACCTGAGCAGAAACCAAGAGTCAGCTGCCCAACTGAATGAGCCACCCAAGCACCCCCCCCCAATTTGATCTTTTAATTGAGATGATATTCACAGAACATAAAATTAACCATTTTTAAATGACCAGTTCAGGGCATTTAGCACATTCACAATGTTGTACAACCACTACTTCTATCTAGTTCCAAAACATTTTCATCACTCCAAAATAAAACCCTGTACCTGTCAATCACTTATTCTCCATGCTTCCCTCCCTCTAGCCCCTGGCAACCCCTCATCTCTATTTTTATACACTTCAGAGCATTTAGCACAATGCCCTATACCTATCTGGGAAGCATTCACAATAGTTCAGTAGGTTTTTTGAATTTTGTGGGTTATTTTGTTTTTCACTTTTTTTTTTAATTTTTTTTTTAAAGATTTTATTTATTTATTTGACAGAGAGAGAGAGAGATCACAAGTAGGCAGAGAGGCAGGCAGAGAGAGGAGGAAGCAGGCTCCCTGCAGAGCAGAGAGCCCGATGTGGGGCTCGATCCCAGGACCCTGAGATCATGACCCGAGCCGAAGGCAGCGGCTTAATCCACTGAGCGACCTAGGCGCCCCTGTTTTTCACTTTTTATTAAAGTATAAATACCAAATGGTGCAGATAAATGTACAGCTTGATGAATTTGCACAGGCATCCATGTAACTCACACTTGGATCAAGAGACAGCATGACCAGCACCCTAATAAACCCCTGCGGCCTCCCATCTGGGCACTTCCCGTCTTCCCCAATGGTAATTGCTATCCTGACTTCCAACAGCACAAGTGAATTTTGCCTGGTTTGTATTTCATATAAACGAAATCATACAGTATGTATTGTGTCTGACTCCTTTTGCCTAACATAATGTTTAAGATTTATTCATATTGTTGCATTCACAATACTTTTTGTGGTAAAGACTGAGAGACGAAGGTAAAATTGTTTTCAACAACTTGGGTTTGGGTAGAGAATGGAAACAGGTCTTGCCGCCAAGAATAAGAGAAACATGTGAAAAACAGATTACACCAAACAGCAGCATTCTTAAATTTTTCACTCTTTTTGGGTTCTCTGAGGTAGATGGTCCTAATTACGCTTAGTTATCAATAAACTCAGATGGAACAGGTGTCATGAAAGAAATGAGCAGGGAATCCAAACTACCCCTATAAGTTGAAGGAACCTGACTAGCAGGCATTGCAGAGAAAGTCCAGTGTGACATGGGACAAATTATTTTGGGGGGGGGGGCAAATTCTTTAATCTCCCTGGAGACTGTCTTCCCAGTCTGTAAAATGAGGATAGTAACATAGCTGTCATCAAAATTAAATAAGTGAATGTAAAACGCATGGTACTGTCCCTGACTCAAATGCACAAAAAAATATGACTTCATTTCCACCATTTCCCTTATTTGACCACAGATCAGAACTCTAGTAGCTGGAAATTACACAGGTCATATTTCCCTAGCACACATTAAGCCTTTGTGCCGCTTTAACTTGAAAGAGGTATAAAACAGGTTTGGAGTACCAATTTTGAGAAATAAAATCTTAGGGAAGTGTAATACAACCAGCCCACTGGCCTCTTCAGCAAGTCAGAGTCAGTTTTTCTCCAATCCCCGACGCATCATTATAAAGACATTCCTCGGCTAGAGTACTGATCTACACCCCTACTTCACCCCCCCCAATACTACTAGGTCACCCAAACCCCAAATGCCTCACCAGTTCCCTCCGGCCCCTGCACAGACCTTTAGTCAAATTTTGCGCTGTACCCATCCTAGGTCGGTTTGATGCCCCTATCAGACTCAAGAGCTTTTGCGGAGTCTTTCACATCGCATCTCTAAATCCATGGCACAGAGCAGGCCCTGAGTAATTACTCTGGAATTAATTTTCTCTGAAAATCTGGAAGGCAGCCTGGTGCTGAACTCAACAGCTTTAAAATACTCAGTCTGCAAAAATGAACTTAGCTATTGTGTTAGGCATTAAGGTGTTGTTTTAATGTCCTTGACACCCGATTATTCTTTCAACAATTAACCACCGCCAAGTATGCGCTAGGCTGGGAAGAGGAGGACGCCAAAGAGTGTAATCGCCTCTGAGCCGGACTCACGGGGACCCCTCCCGCACCGCCCCTGCGCCCCAACGTGGGCTTGGGTGGGCCTTCCGCCGCTCAAGCTCTGGCCCCTAGAGGGGCGGAGCGCGGACCCGCCCGCCCTTCCGCACACCCGATTGGCCAGGCCTCGAGGGGGCGTGGGCGGAGCCGCGGCCCGAGTTGACCAGCCCGCCGGCAAAGTGCCCGCAGGGGGCGTGGCTTGCACGCTGGTCGGGGCGGGCTGCAAGGGGGGGGAGCTGTTTCCGGGTGAGCCGCCCCGCCCCCACGTGGGCCCCGGGAGACTAGAACGCGCTACGGTGGTGGCGGGAGCCGCAGCTGGGAGTCCTTGAGGAACCAGGTGAGTGGGGAGCGGACTCCGGGAGATGGCGGACTTGGAGGAGGGGACTGTGACACCAAGAGTCCCTTGTCCCCAGGTCCCAACGTGCTATGCGCGCCTGTAGCGCTAGCGGTGCAGCCGGGAATAGAGTCCTTGTGGAGCCCCCGTTTGGAGTTTTAGATTGCCCTGCTGCAGCCGGGATTGGGGTCCTCGCGTAGCTGTACGCTTGGGGGCTCGGCTCTGGGCTCTGCCTCCCCTCTCTGGGGTCCTCTGCCTTGGAGGCACCTAGGGCATTCTCCATCAGTACAGAGCCCAAAGTGCCTCAAAGGACGGGGGAGGGAAGTGGAGGCAGCAACAGCCGCTTTGTGCTAGACTTAAACATAGGTCACATCCCCTGGCCCATTAAGTCTACAGCAGACCTTGAGGTCCGTTCATGTCGCCATTTACCAGGTGCAGAAACTGAGATCGCTCAGCTAGAAAGTGACAGAATCAGGATTTGAACGCACGTCTGCAGAGTCCAAAACCTATAAGCTTAGCCATCAGGCTGCCAATTGCAGCCAAGTCCAGAGTCAACATTCTATTTCCTTCCTCCCCCACTCCCTTTTCTGCCAGAGTTCTCCTCAAGCCCACCTCTGCTGGTAAGCGCAGCTTTGAAATCTACTTGAAGTATCAAGGTGGGTACTGAGAACTGGGCTTCTGAAGACCCTGATTCTAGCCCCAGATCTGCCGCTGACCTCTTGCATGATCTTGAGCTAGTGTCTGTCTTTCTCTGAGACCAGTTTCACCATCAATTTCAATGATGTAATCAACAAGCTTTAAGGATCCTCTTAGCCAAGATGTTCTAGGAGTCTGGAACTGGCAGATTCTCCCTATAGCTCCAGATGGCTAAACCCAGAAAAGGCTGGGCTCTTCGAAGCCCTAGGTCAAGGCCTGGGTCTCATGCTTCTCTTTAACCCCTGTATCTAGCCTTGGGGCAGACCCAGAGTAGAGATTCAGGAAATGTGGGTTGAATAAACAGGGAGTTAGTTGGTCCAGCTGCCTGACAACTGCTATCCTGGGCCCTTCTGGGGCTTTGGATTTCTCAGCCCTGGTCACCTTCTACCTTAGGTGGCTCTCCTGACTGCCTTCTCCCCAGCTAGCAGCCGGGCCTGCCAGAGCTGGCAGCAGCTCCCACCCGTCTGCGCCAAGAGCACAGCCTCTGAAATCCTCAGCAGAGCACAGCATGATAGTGGTGGTGGGGGTGTTGTTCAGGCCTTGCAGCTCCTTCTAACCCTCCCTCCCACAGTGGCAGCTCTTGGGGCCCAACATAGTTACTCCCAGATTGGGGAAGTTGCCTTCTAAGGAAGGAGATACCTTCATAATCAGTCTGCAAACCTGCCTCTCTCACGAAGCCATGCTTGACCCCTGGAGACACAGGCCCCTCCCATAGATAGCCTCTAGTCCACCCCTCTGCTTCTGCATCTCTTCAGAGTAGTTCTCACCACAGAAGCTGCTGGAAGGCAGGGACCCCACCTGAGATATCTGAGAAGACCCTGCAGCGATGCAGGTTGAGTGAAAGTTCTCCTTCCTGGGAGTGGAGCAGAAGGCACAGCTGTATGGACTTGGGGTAGGGGGTGATATTTCCAGCTCCCCTCTGCTCCTTGTGATAAAAGTAGCTACATGTTCACTGGGATGCTACCTGATGCCAGACACGTACCTCCTATCTCCAATCTGATTTCCACAGCTTTGCAAGTTGATAGTATCATTCCCATTTTATAGATTATGAAATAAAGATTCTGAAAGGCCAGCAGCCTTGCCCAAAGTCACACAGCACAGAAAAGACGTGGGATTGTGTGACCCCAAAGTAAGGTTCTTTCTGCACCGCCCTGTCCTGCCTTCCAGCTAAGCTAAGCTGTTCTCATGTGGGTGAGCATAGGTGCTAGGTCCCCTGGTGACTTGCTGCTGTCTTCAGTGAGGTGTCGCAGGATTGTGGCTTGGAGGCTCCCTTAACTTGGAAGAAATGCCCCCCGAATTCAAGTGTGTGGAAATCTCCCAGTCTTGAGGGACTGTTTGCAGAGCAGAGCCTTAGTATGGATTTGGCTCTGCAAACAGGTAGCCCTGGCTCGGGGGGCCGTTTTATTTATTTTATTTATTAAGTGCCTGTTGTAACAGAATGACTATGTGTGGTTGAGGTGACAGGGCACTGGACTAGAAGGCAAGAGATTCATGGTCAAGGCCAGCTCTGTACCCGACTGAACGCTCAATGTCAAACAAGTCCTGTTGCCTCTCTGCACCTCATTTTCCACTTGAGAATCTAAGAGATGAACAGGATTGGTGATTTTCAACGTTTTAAAATTTTTCTCAGCACTGACACCTGTTTCTCAAAGCAGATCTTTCCCTAAACGCTAAAATTAAACAGATGCAAGTAGAATTGCCCTAGTCAAGCCTCCTTCTCACTCTCACCCTTCTCCCTTGCCCCTCCCTTGCCCACCCCCACCCCCATGGTAAAATTGGGGCTGCGAAGCTCCTAGACAGCCCTTCTCTGCTGCTTCTGATAAGCAGGAGGCCTGTGCTCGCCCAGCCTTCTAAAATAGATGGGGAACTGAGGCCACTAGAATGCTGCTTTGGATTCCAGAAGCCAGGGTCCTGCTATAAAGGTTGTTCTCCGGGAAGTGAATCAGAGGCATGTTCAAAATCCAACTTGACTCTCCAGAATGACATGGAGCAAGTCACTTAACCTCTCAGAGCCTCCATTTCCTTATCACTGAAAGTTGGAACGGTCTCCGCAGTGAAATGAGATAATATATATAAAAGTACCTAGTCCGGGATGCCTGGGTGGCTCAGTGGGTTAAAGCCTCTGCCTTCAGCTCAGGTCATGATCGCAGGGTCCTGGGATCAAGCCCCACATTGGGCTCTCTGCTCAGCAGGGAGCCTGCTTCCTCCTCTCTCTCTGCCTGCCTCTCTGCCTACTTGTGACCTCTGTCACATAAATTAATTAATTAATTCTCCATCTCTCCCACCCACAAGGCGGATAATAGAGGCAGAGACATGCTTGTGGAACCAAGTGTTCATCAGGATTATGGGGTATGGTAGATAAGACCCTGTACTCATTGTCTAGTACAGATTCAATTTCAGGCTCGTTTGCTCACCAACTATGTGGTCTTGGGCAAAGGACTTAACCTCTCTGAGCTGAGCTAACCCCTAGCAGACCCAACCACCAACCTTGCACAAAATGGGCACTCAGGACTTTGTCTCCCAGATGACTTGATTGCTCACCTGGGGGTTGGGACACCTTTGGGGAGGCCTGACTTGCCTCTGTGTCAGATGATGTGGCTGGACCGGCGAGGGGGGTGTGGTAGGAGGGTGGGTCCCCGTGTGGCTCCTGATAACCCCAACCTTGCTAAGGAGGAGGATTGGATAAAAATGGGCCCCTGAGCTGCTTGGGAGGGCGCTAAAGGGGCCTGAGAAACTGGAGAGAAAGGCCTTATCAGTGTGCTAGGGGTCCCCCATACCCCACTCCCTGCCTGGAAGATGACACATCAGACTCACAGGCCTGCTGTTTTAGCCTCTTAACTCACTAAGTGTAACCTCGAATAAGTCCTTGCTTGAGGTCCCATTCATACAAGGAGACACCAGTGGCTCCTTTCCCCCCCTACTTGGCTACTGGGTATCTCCCCAGGCACCTCCAGAAGCTCAGCTCCCAACCACCGTCTTCCTGCCTTGTCTCTGTCTCCATTGCCCTCTGGGTCACACAAGCTCAGAGCCTCTGCCCCAGGAGACTGCCTCTTGGCTGCCTTACGATGGCCCTTCCCTTTCCTCCCCTCTCCTCCCCCCCCCCCTCCCCACTCCTGCTCGAGTGTCTGTGCTCCTTGGCTCAGCTCTGCTCTGCCTGCAAAAATTATCTTCCTAAAGCCAGGCCCTGAGCAGGCCACTCCCTCACCCCCCTCATCTTCCCTGTCCTCAAGTCTGGCCTCCTCTTGTCCCCTCCCTCCCTGGTACACACATCACCTTTGCCTCCTCAGTCCTCACAGCAGCCCACGGCCTGTTCCTCCTTCCCCACCTTGGCCCCTTTCTTCCCTTCCTGAGGGAACACTCTTCCCTTTCCCTCTGCCAAGCCGAACCCACTCATCTGAGAAACAAAGTTGAAGCCACCCCTCCCATACCCGGCCTTCATCCAACAAGCTTCTTCCAACCCCCAAACTCGCCTTGGGACTCATGGTTCACTTGGGGCTCCTGTCTGAGACAGCCTCCAGCAGCCCTACCTGCCTGGGCGGGTAGGGCCTCGGGAACTCGCGTGCACAGGTGTCTGGCATGGCTTGGCACGCAGTAGGTGCTCAAGAAACACGTGCACGCCCCAGCTTCCTTCTGTCTTACATTCGCTTGTTTGGCACTTAGGGCGCATTGTCTTGTACTTCATGTAGTTAAATATTTACCCCGCGGGCGGGGTTGGGGGGCAGGGGAGTCCAGGAATGAGCTCACTGCGGACCATGCCCTGCAGAAGCTCCGTCTCCTGGAATGAGCTGAAATGTATCCACAGAGAGCTGTTATGTAAGAGAGATTATGATCTGGGCAAGAGAAGCTTCAGCAGGAGAGGGAAGCGGGGCACCAGATAGGAGTTAGGGTTGAGGAAGTGGTGTGGAGAACATGAACCTTTTGGATAAAGGGCGTGGGGTAGGGGGCGAACCAGAGAGTGGCCAAGTGTGGCTGGTGCTTGGGGAGTGGCAGGGCGCACTCAGGCTCTGAAAAACGGCTGCCTGTGGTCCCCCTCTAGGGGATCTGTCTGTCTGTCTGTCAGGCCCATGCTATTTAATCCTCTTAGTGTGTGTTGTGCCGTACAAGAAGTCTCTGTACCAGGTGTTAACAGTGCTTTTCTATAGAGGTAGAATTACTGGCGATTTTTCTCTTCCTCCTTATCTAAAATTCCTGCCAAGCACACACACATTTTTCATGGAATGAACAAAGTTTAAGTGTCAGCTTCTCATACTAATTTCTAACCCATCACAGATTGATTTTTTTTTATAGAATTTTTTTTTAATTGTATTGGGGCGCCTGCGTGATGCAGTCAGTTAAGCATCTGCATTTGGCTCAGGTCCTGATCCCAGGGTCCTGGGATCAAGCCCCACATTGGGCTCCCTGCTCAGCAGGAAGCCTGCTTCTCCCTCTCCCACTCCTCCTGCTGTGTTCCTGCTCTCACTGGCTCTCTCTCTGTCAAATAAATAAAATCTTAAAAAAAAAAAAAATGTACTGGGGCGCCTGGGTGGCTCAGTGGGTTAAACCTCTGCCTTCAGCCCAGGTCATGATCTCAGGGTCCTGGGATCGAGCCCCACATTGGACTCTCTGCTCAGTGGGGATCCTGCTTCCCCTTCTCTCTCTGCCTGCCTCTCTGTCTACTTGTGATCTCTCTCTCTGTCAAATAAATAAATGAAATCTTTTTAATAAATAAAAATAAATAAAAATGTATTGAATTGCTAGAGAAATGTCATTTTAGAAAAAGAGACCATAAAAAGTACAAGCTAAAATCTTAGATTATTTGATTCTGATAGCTAAGAACGTTTCCAGAGGGGCCTATGTCCCTTCCTGTACTTAACCTTGTCACAGACCAGCAGGGATTGGCTAGCTCTGGCCAGAGAGCTGGGGAGACAGGAGTTGGGGGGAGCACAGGCGGGGTATGGGACCATCTCCTGGGGACAGGGGCCGTGTCTCACATGCCTCCTGTTGCTCTCTGCCTCCCCACCCCAGAGCTGAGCGTGCAGCCGACGCCCCAGGAGCCCACAGTGCCCACCAGCCTGCCTCTGTGTTGCCCCTGCCCGCCATGCAGCCCCAATCAGTTCTGCACAGCGGCTACTTCCACCCGCTGCTTCGAACCTGGCAGGCAGCCGCCACATCCCTCAGTGCCTCCAACCTCATCTACCCCATCTTTGTCACGTGAGTCCCCAGGAATGGTCCAGGTCTCTGATCTGCCAGGGGTATGTGTGTGTGTATGTGTGTATGTGTTGTGTGTATGTGTGTATGTGTGTGTGTGTGAGAGAGAGAGAGAGAGAGACAGTTCAAGACAACAGCCTTCAGAACCAAACAAACCTTGAAAAGAGCTCAAGTCTTCCCGTTTGGAAAATAAGGATTATAACCCCGGCCTGCCATCCTGAGCTTTTGCGAGAAGACAGAAGCTGAGAAGGTGTTCTGTAGATTGCAAAGAGCTATGTACGTGTCAGTGGTGGCCGTCATGATTATTCATGATAGCAATGGCTGACATTGAGCACTTGCTGTATACCGAGTACTGTGCTAAGCAGCGTACATGGATTATCTCTTTCAGTCCTGACAGTTGTCATGGGAAGAAAGTATGGATAGTGTCTTCTAGACTGTCCTCTCCATGAGGGCAGGGATTTGTGTCTATTTTGTTCACTTTGTGTCTCCAGAGAGTAAATAGTACCTGTGCATCATAAGCACTCAGCATTCGTTGAATGAATGAATGAACCCATCCAAATACAGATGAAGGGCCTGAGGCTCAAAGAGATGGTACAACTTGGCCAAGGTCACCCAGCCAGCAAGTGGTGGGATCACAGGCAAAGAGAGCCTTCTGACTTCAGAACCCCAAGCCACTTGACTCCTTCATATGATTAGTCTTTTAGTCCCATTGCCTCTGTTGTCACTGTCACTCTTGTTGTTCCTATTATTTCAGGCCCTGGGCTTGGCCAGGCAGGGAACCAGACACTGGACCCCAACCTCTTTCCTCCATCCACCTTCCCATCTTCCCAGCCATCCCTCCCAGTCACTCCCTCACCACTGGCCTTTCCCACAGCTCCCAATCCATAGCCCATCCCCACTCTCCGCTCTTGCAGGGACGTTCCTGATGACGTACAGCCCATCGACAGCCTCCCAGGAGTGGCCAGGTAGGAGACGTGGTGGGGAGGGTCAGGGGAGGATGGAGGGAAAGAGTTCCCAGCTGGAGGTGCCAAGAAGCAGACCCAAGAGGTAGAAGATCTGGAAAAGCTCACTTGAGCTCTGTAGAGAAAAGAGTTTTCTCAGGGCCAGAGTTAGAAGAGGCAGCCCCATAAAGGAATGAGCTACCCACTCATCGCCAGAGATGTCATAGCAGAGTCTCTTGCAAAGGAGAGCCGAGCTGCAAATGGGAGTTCAGTAAGAACCTTCCACAGCTAAGTTCTATAGCTCTGCTTCTGGGGGCCTCAGTTTTCCCATCTGTTTGGTGGGTGCATTCCACTCCTCTCTGTACTGTACACCTCCTGGTGCCGTGTGCAACTTGGCTCTTAACAGAGTGGGGGGTGGTGAGGTGCGGGGAGCCTTGCCTGTCACTTGCCTCATTTCAGCCCCTCTGCTCCCCCTTCACACAGGTATGGGGTGAACCGGCTGGAAGAGATGCTGAAGCCCCTGGTGGAAGAGGGCCTGCGCTGCGTCCTGGTCTTTGGAGTCCCCAGCAGGGTCCCCAAGGTGGAGAATCAGAAGCAGAGTTCGAGGGGAGGACAAGGGAGGGTCGGGTGAGGGTGAGCTGAGCTCACACACGGACCGTGCCCTCATTACAGCCTTGTGCTGGCACTGGGGCGTGGGTGAGGGGACATGGCCCCTGCCTGATGACAGCACCCGCATAGGGACAGAAAGCTAAGTAGGGGTGTGACACCTTGACTGGATAGGTCAAGTGCCCTGTGCAAAATGGGGACAGTCCTTACTGCATCCTCATGCAGGGAGCTGGTCTCTGTGAGGTCTGGTTCCTGCTTTTCTAGGGCCTCACATAGCAGACGTACCTCTTTGTCCTTCCCCTGCCACTAGGATGAGCGGGGTTCTGCAGCCGACTCTGAGGATTCCCCAGCTATCGAAGCCATCCGCCTGTTGCGCAAGACCTTTCCCAGCCTCCTGGTGGCCTGTGATGTCTGCTTGTGCCCCTATACCTCTCATGGCCACTGTGGTGAGCTCCCTCCCTGCACCAGCCCTGCTGCCGCCTGCACCCCCAGCCCACCTAGTCCTCCTCCAGGGGGGTTGGGACAGGGACTGAGATGCTCCCCCAAAGCCAGCTGTCTGTCCTGCAGGGTTGCTGAGCAAGAATGGGGCATTCCAGGCAGAGGAGAGCCGCCAGCGGCTGGCAGAAGTGGCGCTGGCCTACGCCAAGGCAGGTAAGTGAGCCACGGGCAGAGAGGAGGAACTCCGGGTCAGAGTGGATAGCAGGCTCCTGGGGTTCTGAAGGCCACCCTCTGCCCCTCAGGATGTCAGGTGGTCGCCCCGTCGGACATGATGGACGGACGCGTGGAAGCCATCAAGGAGGCCCTGATGGCCCATGGACTTGGCAACAGGGTAGGGGCAGGGAGTATGGCGAGGGGTGGGGGGGAAGGCACAGAGAGAGTCTGGACCAGCCCTGCCCCTACTCCTGCCTAGAGTCATGGAAGTGGAAACAGCCCTGGACGGGGCCTTTGAGATCCCTCTCAACCTCTGCACCTCATATGGGGAAATCAAGGCCCAGAGCTTTAATGGGACTAGATCATAGGCTTTCTGCTTCCCAGCCTACAACCTTCCTCTCCCTGTCTCTCCGCCCTGGGATGCCTGAACCTTGACCCCCGTTGTCTCCCCATAGGTATCAGTGATGAGCTATAGTGCCAAATTTGCATCCTGTTTCTACGGACCTTTCCGGTGAGTGGGGATTGGCGGGGGTCTGCTTTCAAACCCCTCACCCCTTCGCCCAAAGCTGGACCCCCCCTCCCGCCCCCTCGCTGATGCCTCCTCTTCCCAGGGACGCGGCTCAGTCCAGCCCAGCTTTTGGAGACCGCCGCTGCTACCAGCTGCCACCGGGAGCACGGGGCCTGGCCCTCCGAGCAGTGGTGAGTGACCAGAGCTCAAGCCCACTGACTGGGCCATTCCCATCTTGCTTCCTGGGCGCTCCCCACACAGTATTTCAATCCTTAGGCCCGGGACGTACGGGAAGGAGCCGACATGCTCATGGTGAAGCCGGGAATGCCCTACCTGGACATCGTGCGGGAGGTGAAAGACAAGGTGAGCAGGAAGAGCAGAGAGAAGCCGGGGCCCAAGGAGAGGAGTGAGTTTGTCCACAGGCTCTGGGATCTCAGACTCAGAGACCACAGACTCTCTGGGTTCCTGAGCAGGAATCCTACCACCACATCCCTGCCCTGGAACCACCAAGGGCATCTGCCCCAGGGCTGGCTAGAGCCTTTGAGCCGCTGGGCTTTCCCAGTTCAAGAGTGGGGTGGCCTAGAGCACCTGGGGGACTCAGTCGGTTGAGCATCTGACTCTTGGTTTTGGCTCGGGTCATGGTCTCAAGATAGTGGATTGAGCATGGGGCTCCGCACTCAGCAGGGAGTCTGCTTGGGATTCTCTCTCCCTCTGCCCCCACCCCTCTCTAAAATAAATAAATCTTTAAAAAAAAATAAAAAGAAGAAGAAGACTGGGCCTGGCTGCCAACAGTAGTGACACCGAACACGGGGCTCCAGATGCTCACAGGTTGGGCAAGGTGGAAGGGACACTCCCGGAGGTTCCACCTGTCCGCTCACCCCTGCTTTTTGGCAGCACCCTGAGCTACCTCTTGCCGTGTACCACGTTTCTGGAGAGTTCGCCATGCTGTGGCACGGAGCCCGGGCCGGGGCGTTTGATCTCAAGGCTGCTGTTCTGGAGGCCATGACCGCCTTCCGCCGCGCAGGTAAACAGGCTGGGCCGGGGTTTTCTGACCTGCGCCATGGGGCTGGTGGGCACTTTGTGGGGAAATGAAGTCACGAGACAGCCTGGAGTCTTATGCCTGGAAATACCAGGAGGGGCCGTGGAGCTCCAGGAACAAACGTGCAACGGTGAAGAAAGCAGAGCCCTCGGTGACTTTTTTGGTGTTGAGACCGCAGCCAAGCCAGCTGCGTGCACTCAGTGTCCTTGTCTGCAGACCGGGGACCGAATAGCCGAGGTGTGTTGTCTGGAGAACTGCAGGCGATGACACGTGTTGCGGGCACATGCTCGTCACTCCACAGCCAGGAGCCGGTGGTGTTGGTGTGTACGCAGCGCGGGAGGGGCCCTTACGACGTACTCATTCCTCCCACTCTGTGTTTTATACACTGGCAAACGGAGGGCCAGCAAGAGAGAATGACCTGCCCAGGGTCACACAGCACGCGGGCTCAGCCTTAACGTTGTGACGCCCGCGAGCTGTGCCTCTTCATGGTAGCCGCTTGCCCGCTCCTTGGCCCTGGCCTCCCTGAAGGTGTGCCCAGAGCTGATGCCCGGCCCCTCCCCGCTTCCTGCTTCTGTCCCCCCACAGGTGCCGACATCATCATCACCTACTACACGCCTCAGCTGTTGCAGTGGCTGAAGGAGGAGTGATGGCGGCCGTGCACGAGCCCAATAGCTAGAACTTTTCAAAGGTCCCGGGGCATTGGAGAAGTGGAAACCAAAGTAAATGCTGCTTTAGAACTGTGCCCTCACACCCTCTTCCTACTCACGTGCTGGCCAGCGCCCAGTAGCCCTGGGGGCTTTCTGCCAGCCTGTGCCCTCTCACCACGCGAGCCTCCCGGGCTCCCCCAGCCTTCCCCATCCCTCCCCTGGCTCAGCCCTGAGGCTCACCTCCACCACCCCAGCTCCTCCTTTTGGTGTGGCAGCTTGAAAGCCGCCAGGAGGTAAGGGCTCAGGCTTGGTGGGGCCTCACAGAGGGGCTTGGAGCATTAGGGGTAGAGGTATATTTGTATCATAAAAAGCTCTGGAAACCCCGAGGCCTCTGGCAGCAGAGCGGGGCACCGGGACAGAGGCCTAGAATGACGTCTCCAGGTTTAGAGTTGAGATGTGCCTCGATTCCACTGGAAGGTGATTCCCACACAGGCCCATGTTGGCAGGCTGCCTGAGCTCTCCTGTTCTGTTCTCAGCCATAGACCCAAAGAAGAGTTACTTGTTAATGAGCAGAAACGTTGCCTGAGGATCAAAATTGAAAAGCAAGTAGAGAATTCCTGACTGTTGGAGAACCAGAAGCCAGAAAGGCTTTTCTGTTGAAGAGAATTTTTGAGAACATCTGCTCGGTGCCTAGACACGGTGCTGGGTACTGGGATATAGCAGGATGGATCTCAGCCTGTCTGTCTGTGCGGAATCACTGCAGGGAGAACAGGAAGACAGACGACAATAAGAAAACAAAACAATTACAAATTGTAATTCGTGCTTTGAGGGAAAGAAAGGGGCTTGACAGAATAACCAACCAAGGATGTCTCTTGAGAGGATGGTCCAGCAGCCCTCCCTGAGGTTGAGGGACAAGAAAAGATCCTTCCAGAGAGCAGAGGGGAAGGCAGAAGAAACCACAAGAATGACACAAACTGTGCAAAGGTCCTGTGGTGGGAGGAGCTTGGCAGGGCTTCTGGGAGCGGGGTGAGGAAGCAGAGCAGGGGTGATAGGACTGGAGGTTGGAAAGGTAGGCTCTGCAGGCCTACCTGTAGGAAGCTCGGTCTTACTTGCAATTGGGTAGAAAGCGATCTGCAGGATTCTTAACTAGAAGTTATGTGTGTTCTACTTTTTCACACTCTGCTGCTGTGCAAAAAGGGAAGGGTAAGCAAGAAAGAGACTGGTTGGGAGGCTCTTGGAGACCCCACAGAGCATCGACAGTGGCCTGGACTGGGGTGGCAGTGGGGAGAGGAGGAAGTAGATGTATTCAGGATATGTTCTGGAGACAGAATGAGCAAGTTTTGCCTGAATTGTTAAGTCCGGGGAACAGGAAGAAACAAGGATGCCCTCATGGGTTTCTGGCTTGAGCCTCTGGATCAGTGCTTTCTTCCAAGACTCACATCATGTCTCCTGTAGTAAAAGTTAAGGCCCTATCTAAAGGGCCCACCTGCAGAGTGACAAATCCCAAGTCTAGGGCCAAAGCAAGCTCAAGTCCAACCTTAAGCAGTACAATCCATTTTAAAATGTAGAATTCTTAACTCCCAGGAGAGCTCCTCTAGTCAGACCAGTCCCCTCTGACTCCCTGTTGTCTTTCACAGAGCTGCAGCTGGCTGAGGACCTGATCTCACCCTGTCCTCAGCATTTGGGGAGGTAGCCAGTCAAAATCAGGGCTTGAAGAGGCATAAAGCTTTACCTTCCAAGGAGCCTGAGCTTGGAACTCCCACCTGGAAGCCCAACACTAATTGGAGATGAGCCACTAATGGGCCTCAGGGCTCTGACCAGACCAGAATGTTCGGTCATGTTAGCTTCTTAGCTTCTTGTCTCCCGGCCCTTCGGCCCCCCGGCCCCTGAGCTCATTTTTGGTTAGTGTGGAAGGGAAGATTCTTCAGGGCCATCCCAGACTCATCATTGCCAAGCTAATGTGCAGCCTGGTTCTTGTGGGCGTAAAGAGACAGGAGACAGACCTTGCTCTTTAGGTATAAACCCCACGGGAGGCAGACAGCTGCATGTGACCAGACCCCCAGAAGTAAACATTAAGTGGACTGAGGAGGAGTCTCCCTGAGGAGAACCAGGAGGCAGATTGTGTCACCAGTGACAGGATGACAGGTGCTGTGAAGGAGGTCACCAGGACCTGACTGGGTTTGAAGGATCAGAAAATGCTTCCCTGAGAGGCTGTCATTTAAGCCTTGACCTGAGGGATGAGCAGCCAGGCTAAGAGCATTCCCGGCAAAGGAACTCTCTAGAATGAGCTAGAAGAACGCAAAGCAGATGTGGCTGCAGCAGAGTGAAGGATGAAGAAAGAGATGACCTGAACTGGAAAGGGAGAGAGACCAGGCCCAAACCAGGCAGGGCTCAAAAGTCATGTTTATGGAAGATGGGGAGCCTTTCCAGATTTTATTCCAAGAGAAAAGAAAGCCATTTGGAGGATTTTAAGCAGTGGAACAACTCACTCTGGTTTTGCGTTTTATGAAAACATTGGACAGCACTGGCAAAGTGCAGATGGGAACATGTGTAACCTGGACTCGAGTGGTGACAGTAGGGTGGGAGGAGGTAGATTAGTTGGCAAGGATGAACTTGGCTTGAGTCCTGGTGGCTGGTAGGACATATACTAAGACGGGAAAGCTTGGAAGAGAGGGTAGAGTGGGAGTCCTAAATTTAGCCTGGGTCTGCAATGAGGGAGCTGTATCTAGAGAGCTTTATGACTCACCTAAGGCCTCTCAACTAGTTTATGGCAGAATTGGGTGCAGAACCCAGTCACTGAGCCATCAGAGCTAGGATTTGAACCCACATAGTTCAACTCCAAGGCCTCTACACTTAACCACTGTGCCATACCATCTCCCAAGAAACAGTTGCCAAATTAGGGACCTCCCATGATGCTGTTATAATGGGGTATACCAAGGGCTGAATTGCCTCAGGCTTCATGGTCTGTGTGACGTGGCGCCCTCTGGAGTCCGGATTTGTCACTGGCGAAGCCAATCAGTGTTCCAGCCCAGCTGTTTTGTGTACAGAGACAATGGCCAGGCAGGCAAGCTGGAAGGGTGTGGGCGGTCCTGGGGGGATCTAGTTCCTCCTCAGTCCCTGTCTCCTGCTGTGTGCCCTCCTCCTTTCACTAGTGTTAAGTTTATGCTTGTGCAGAGAGAGAACAGAGCTTCCGCAATTGGCAAGGCATGTTCTCAGAATTCCAAGCATCACAGACAACTGGGGAGCATTCAGGGCCTCTCAGTGAGCCTTGACTAGTTCCCTGTGATGTGCCTGCTTAGGCAGTAGCTTGTCTGTTTCTTGCAGGACCTTCCTGGAGGCCACAACAAATAGCCATTACGTTCCACCGACCTCACATTTTTTACTATGACCCCTAAAACTATAGTCTCGGTGGGCATATGGCTGAGGGTCTCAACAAACAGGCATTTTAACCATCACTTTACTACCAGTTTCCCAACTAGGAAAGGAGGAATCCTGACCTGCTCCATACCCCACCTGGACTCTGACAGTTCCATGAATTAGGGCCCGTGAGTTGCTGCACTCTACATTCTGTCGTTCCACATATTTTGCAAGTTGCAGAAATCCAGTTCAGTAGCAAAAAAAGGAAATGATTGGCTTTATAACTGGACTTCAGGTCAGGTGTGGTGGGGTCTAGGGTTAAAGGCTGTGGTGGAGGCTGTGTCCCTTCCTAGTTCTTATGTGTGTCTCAGCTTGGCTTTATTCTAAGATGGGCTTTTGCCACTTGACAGCCACATGATCTTTATGACTTAGAGTCCCAAAGAAAGATCTTTTCCTGTCTTCATGACAAATGTCTGGAGGTCTCTGATTGGACTTGCTCAGGTCACATGACCAGCCTCTTCAGTCACTGTAATCCATGGCATGGGAGATGTGGCACCGTAATTGACCAGGTCTGCCTCATTACCTCATTACACAGAAGTCTGGTGGAGTCTCCAAGCTTTGCAGGTCCCCTTTTCCCGGAATGCCTTTCCCCCAAATCTGTGTGGCAGTCTCCTTTTTGTAGCTAAGATTGTGGCTTCCTCATTGCTTCCTCAAAAACCCTACCCAGTCAATTTAAAGTCATTCCCCAGTTACTCTGTATTAGTCAGAATTCAAATTCAGTAGTCATAACAAGTGAAAATAATGATAGTTAAGATGGAAATGTTTCTCTCCAAGCAGTCCAGATCGTGTCAGCTACATGGCATGCTGGGTCCTGGTTCCTGCCTTGTTCTGTCCTCAGCACATCTTGGCTTCCATCTTGTGGTCAAAGATGGCGAGTCCAGTTCCCACCATTAGCTCCTCTCTTCAGTCAGCAGAAAGAGGAGAGTGGCAAGTGGAGGGCATGATGCTTCTTTATAAGGTCACAACCCGAAAGTTGCACATAACACTTCTGTCCATATGCTCTTGTCTGACCTTAGTCACATGGCCACACCTAGTTGTATAAAGGGTGTTGGGAGCTAGAGTCTAGTGGGGCAGCCATGCACTCAGCTAAACCTCAGGGGTTCAGTTACGAAGGGAAAAGGGTAGGACGGAGATAGGGCCAAATGGCTTCTTCCCCCACCACGTGAAGTTTCATAACCTCTACAGAAACAATGGTCAGAACATCAAAGAGGTCTTTAGAGATGTCTAGTTCAACACTCAACACTCATTGTAAAGATGGGAGAGAGACCCAGAAAGGGAACTTGTTCAAATTCACACAAGCCAATGACAAACCAAGTCTGGAATTCAGGTCTCCAAACTCCATGCCCAGTGTTCAAACCCAGGGAAGGGATCAGTTTTAAGGGGAATTCAGCTTTTTATGTGTTATCTTAGCTTCAGATGCATTTTTATAGTCATATATCTAACAAGGATATATTCATGCTATTCGTGTAAATAAAAATAAATGAAAACATGACCAATGCTTATATGAAAAAGCATTCTCTCCATTAGTCAACAGAAATTCAAATTAACACTGCAATGAGGGGCCCCTGGGTGGCACAGTGGGTTCAGCCTCCGACTTGGTTTCAGCTCAGGTTGTGATCTTGGTCATGAGGCTGAGCCCTGGCTTGGGCTCCATGCTCAGAAGGGTGTCTGCTTGAGATTCTCCCTCTCCCTCTACCCCTCCTGCTCACTCTCTCCCCCTCTAAATAAATAAATCTTAAAAAAAAAAAAAAAAAAAAAGGCAGGGCACCTGGGTGACTCAGGGTTAAGCCTCTGCCTTCGGCTCAGATCATGATCTCAGGTTCCTGGGATCGAGCCCCACATCGGACTCTCTGCTCAGCAAGGAGCCTGCTTCCCCACCTCTCTCTCTGCCTGCCTCTCTGCCCGCTTGTGATCTCTGTCTGTCAAATAAATAAGTAAAATCTTAAAAAAAAAAAAAGGTACAATGAGATACCACCATACATCCATCAGAGTGCCAAAAGTTCTAAAAAGAGACAATGCCAACAGTTGAGAATGTGTAGCAACGGGAACTCAGGCATTACAGGCACAACCACCTCAGAAAATTGGCCCTGTCCACTGAAGCTGAACATATGTGTAGTTCATGACCCAGGGGTTCCACATGCAGGAATTCACCCAACAGAAATGTGTACCTGTGTTCATCCAAAGACACACATACCCGAGAACATTCCTATCGACGTTTTCTGATACTTGCGATAACCAAAAACTGGATAACCCAAATGCCCGTCAACAGTAAAAGGTGGTGGGCAGTCTGGCTGGCTAAGTTGGCAGAGCACACAACTCTTGATTTTCGGGTTATGAGTTCAAGTTCCATGTTGGGTGTAGAGCTTACTGGAAACACACACACGGGGCACCTGGGTAGTGCAATTGGTTGAGCATCCAACTCTTGGTTTCAGTTCAGGTCGTGATCTCAGGGTCATGGGGTCAAGCCCAGCATAGGCTCCGGGCTCAATGTGGAGTCTGCTTGGGATTCTCTCTCCCTCTGCTTCTCCTACTTGTGTTTCTCTCTCGCAAGTAAATAAATCTTTAAAAAACACATACACACAATATGGGGCACCTAGGTGGCTTAGTCGGTTAAGTGTCTGGATCTTGGTTTCTGCTTGGGTCATGATCTTTGGGATTGAGTCTGTGTGGGGCTCCCTGCTCAGCAGGGAGTCTGCTTAAGGATTCTTTCTCTCCCTCTGCCCCTCCCCTCATTCTCTCCCTCCCTCTCTCTCTCTCTGAAATAAATTTTTTAATAAAGCAAATTCTAAAAACCATACACAATAAAATGTGGTATATTCATATAATGGAATGTTACAGGTAGAATGACCTATAGGTACACATAGCAACATGGATAAATCTTTTTTTAAAAGATTTTATTTATCTGTTTATTTGCAAGAAAGCATGAGTGGGGAGGAGAGGGAGAAGCAGGCTCTTCTCGGAGCAGGGAGCCCAATGCAGGGCTCAATCCCAGGACTCCGAGATCATAACCTGAGCCAAAGGCAGACACTTAACTGATTGAGCCACCCAGGTGCCCCCATGAATACATCTTACAAATAAAATTTGAGTAGAAAACAAGACAGGGACACCTCTCTCTCTCAAATTGCAAAATAATTAAAATCTTTTTTTTTTAAAGCAAGGCAAAGGAGTGTATGCTGTATTATTCCATTTATAATCCATTCAAAAACAAGTTAAACTATGTAATTAGAAGTCAGGATGGTGGTTACCCTTTGTGGGGGTAAAGCAAGTAGAAGTGGACCAGGTTCCTAGAGTTCTAAAAATACTTTTTCTTGGTTGGACTACTGGTTGTGGGAATATGTTCACTCCACAAGTAAAAATTCAAGGATATGTAAACTTGTTTGCACTTTTCTCTATGATATATTTTAATATGTTAAGTATATGAAAATTTTAAAGTAAAGGGAGATGTGTCTGCTGGTCCCAGCCCATGTTTACTTAATATGAGTATGAGATTCTCAAGTGCAAAAGCCTCATATAAGAAACTTGGCTTCCTCAAAGAAAAGTGGACCAAAAGCAGTGTTCAGTAAAATGACATGGCGGGTGTCTCCAGGAGCAGTCATGAGGTCAGAGGCCATGCAGAATAGATCAAGGGATGAAAATCTCCAAGGAGAATTCCTGTCATCTGACTTAGGGGAGAAACTATACCCATTAAGTGTGCCCATTTTTTTTAAAGTAAACTCTATACCCAGTGTGCACCTTGAACTCATGACTCTGAGGTCGAGAGTCACACACTCAACCAACTTTAGCCAGCCAGGTTCCCCAAGTGTACCCATATTTGAACTGGCAAATCAGAAAGAAGCTTGTTTTCAGAATAGTGGGGACCTGTCATTGGCTTTCCTGTGACAGTCAAATCAGGGTCACAACTCCAGAGGGCACACTCACATGGATTATAATGGACTTGCCAACCGTATGCAACAGGAGCCTGGGGTTGAGATAGTTATGTGACCAAACCAAACCCTTAACCTCTCAGGAGACTTGACTATCTGAAAAGAATCATCTTCCAGTACTGGGCAGATGGACAACACAGGTGAAGGGACGTGGGAGATACAGGCTTCCGGGTACGGAGTACGTCACAGGGATGAAATTTACAGCATGGGGAATACAGTCAGTGCTATCGTAATAGTATTGTATGGTGACAGATGGTAGCTATACTTGAGGGCAGAATGTATAAAAGAGGTTGAATCACTATGTTGTACACCTGAAACTAATGAAACACTATGTGGCAACTATACTCACATAAAAATTTGTTTTATTATTACTATTTTTAAAGTAATCTCTATGTAAAGTAATCTCCAGTGTGGAGCTCAAATTCGTGACCCCGAGATCAAGAATCCCATGCTCTACCAACTGAGCCAGCCAGGTGTCCCTAAAAATTTTTCTTAAAGAATCATGTGGGGTACCTGGGTGTCTCAGTTGGTTAAGCGTCTGCCTTCGGCTCTGGTCCTCATCCCAGGGTCCTGGGATCCAGCCCTATCAGGCTCCCTGCTCCACAGGGGTCTGCTTTTCCCTCTCCCTCTGTGTTTTCTCTCTCTCAAGTACATAAAATCTTTTAAAAAATAAGTAAGAATCATCTACTTTTCAAAGAGCTTTTTCACATGCTCTCACTTAACCTTGACATAAGGATGCTCTATTTATATATGGAGGAAATTAGTTTCCACGGACAAAGTTAACTACATTGGAAATTAACTTAGATGCTGCCCTGGACTTCAGCTGGAAGTTATTTTGTTCAATCCTCCCATTTTGCAGATTGGAGACTGAGCCCTAGAGAGGAAAAGAATTCAGTGAAGGGTGCACAGACAGGTGGCAGAACTGGGACCAGAATCTGAGGAGTTGGTTTTAAATGACCCTGGAACCTGAACCATCTCAAACCTTCTGTTCTGTGAAACGCAGCTAGACCTCTGACCTCCCATTCACCCTTTCCACTCCCACTTGTAGGAATCCTGCTTGGAATGAGTTTTGGAGTCAAGCTCTCCTTTGCTGGCCTAAGGTCTATGACTCCACACTTTGTATTTTCTCCCAGGCCTGGGCCCACTGCGGATGAGGCAGTTCTGAATGAAATGAACAGGCCAGTCTTAGAATATAGGAGGAGGTTTTGCTTAAAAGGAATGGGTGGGTGGGGGGGGGGGGAAGAAGGAAGAAAGAAATATATGCATGTTTATGTGTTCCAAAGAAAATGGCATAATGACCCAAAGTGCCCCCCTACAACAACCCCTGCGGAGTGAGTTGGGGGTCAGAGGTCCGCCCTGGTCCCCCCACCTCCTGTGTCCACCGCCCTTGCTCAGTAAGCAGACTGGGGCCCCAGCACCTTTGCTCTTCTCATTTACTAACCTGCAATACCCGTCCTTAATCTTCACCTGGCTGCCGTTCAGATCTTTGCCCCTCCCCTAACCTTCTGAACCAGAGGCGCCATACTGCTCTCGGCGCCATTCTGATTTATTGCCTTTATAGTATTCATCGCTATCTGAAATCTTGTATATTTACTTGGTCTGTGTCTACCCCTCTTGGGTTCCATGAAAGCAGGAATCCCGTCTTTTTTCCCACCCTCAGGCACAGAGCAGACAGATGCTCAATGAGAAGTGAGTGAGATTGGGCTTTCGCTTTTTACTTTGTATTTTACTTTGTATTTTAAAACATTTTTGAAGATGATTATTTTCATATCAAAAGAAAAAAAAACAGCTAGGTTACTGCAGAGGACTCTACCCTCAGCAGAATGTCTTGGGTTACTAAGTTGCCAAATGAAAGCAATTATTTCCAATACTAACTGGAGACTCAAAACAGAGAGGGGCAGCGCCTTGCCTAAGTCCACACAGCACTCAGCAAGCCAAGCCGGGACCCCGATTCCCTCGTTCCCAAGTCAGCCTAGGACTTCCCGGGGTGTGTGGATCCGAGGAGGGCGGAGGGGTCTCGGAGGAGGAAGGAGAAAGCGCAGAAAGGAGGGAAAGGAAGAGACTGCGAGAGCGAAGCAGGCAAAAAGGGAGGAGAGGGTGCAAGGTAACCCAGAGATACGGGGTGCAGAGAGGAGGAGGCGAGACGCGCAACAAGAGGGTGTGGGTCTCACGCTCTGGCAGAGAGGGAGACGGAAAGGACAGGGAAGGCGGGTGACCTAGGGCGCCAGGGGCGGTGAGACAGGTGAGGGTTGTATCAGGGAAGAGGCAAGGGAACAGGGGGAGGAGGAGAGGGGAGGGCGGGGCAGGGGCGGGGCCATGAGGGGGCGGACCTCCTGCTCCGTCGGGGCGGCAGAGCGCCTGCGCAGCTCTTCCGAGTCGGCTTGCGGCTGCGGCTTCCTCCGGACCTGCTTCGTTGCGGTCCAGCTGGGCCCTGATCCCGGGAGGCTGGGGGCCAGGGGTCCGTGCGGAGCTGTCGGAGCGCGCCGGAACTGGGAAGGGGCCCCAGGAGGCAGGCCGGAGCCACGTCACGCCCAAGGTCACGCTGCAAACGGCAGCTGTAGAGATGTCGCTCTAACAGCGGGCTACCTGGACTTTGTCGCCATCGAGCCCTGGAGGTGAGGAGGAAGGCCGAGAAATTCAGGCTTGCAGCCCAGAGGCTCAGCCCCGGCTTCCAGAAATGGAAAGCGCTGTGGGTCGGGAGCCAAAGCTCTTTGCTCTAGTCTTAGCTGTGCCAGTGACTCCCTGCGTGGCTTTCGCTGGGCCTCCATCTATCCACCAGGAAAGTGATAGGGTTTTTGAATGGCTCTCCCTAATATCCAGATTGACTTAAATTCCTTTCCTTGTCAGACTTCCCCCACAGCTTGCCCCTAGATTCACCAGCCACTTCCCTTCCTTAGCAGCAACTTGGCTGTATTCTGGACCCTCAAGTTTCAGCTAGCTAGCCTGAGATTGTCTGGAATCAACTGTGTGGGCCAAGAAGCTGCATCTAGTCCCTGAACAACCGGCTGAGGACTTGTTTCTTGGGCTTTGAGTCAGTAATCCTTTTACTGACTCCTTTTACTGGCTCTCCACTTAGGCAGACCTTGCTACCTCCCGTAAAGACAAACCCGAGGCTTAGAGACAGGACCTGGCTGCTCTGTCTGGCTTTGGCCCTGGTCTGTGCCGATCTACGCAAATCAGATTGTTTTAAAAACCAAATTTGTCTAAGCATGATGCAGTAGAAGGGAGCACTGGCCAGAGTCTGGAAGTTTGAGATCTGGTGCTGGCTGTGCACCTTAGGCTAGTATCTGCCCCTCTCTGGCTCAGTCTTCCCTGATAAACAAGGGGTCTGTCACATGGTCTGTAAGGACCCTGTGTCTTTGGTATTGTTAACAATAGTAATAACAATCATAATTGTTTCCTTACCTTGACCAACAAGGCCCTGCCACAGCAGGCCCTGTCTACCCAAAGCAGCAGACTTGCCATTGACCTACCTCAGGGCCTTTGCACTTGCTGTTTCTAGTGCCAGTAACACTTACCACCTCCATTTCCTGCATAGTCGTTCTTCAGATATCCACTGAAATTTGACTTGGGAAGTTCAACACAAATTAGCTGGGATCCCTGGGTTTATATCCTTATGGCACATTGACTTTGTTATACTTCAGTGTTTGTATAGTTCTTGTCTAATATCTGTGTCTCTTATTCTTTAATGCGTGTAAATGACAGGAGGGCTGGAAATCTATCCCGTTCCCTAGTATCTGGCACATAGTAGGTGCCCAGAAATTTGGGGAATGGATGGATGATCTCATTTAATGCAACAATCATGTGAGGTTGGCACATTGTGTTCCTCTTCACTCAGGAGACAGAGACTTAGAGAGTGACACTCCTAGGGTCACACAGTGAGTGGGCAGTGCCAGAATTTGAACCCAGTCTGTCTCTGACTCCAAGGCCTGAACTTCCACCTCACTGCCGTCTCCTTGCAGGATCTTCTGCTGTGAGGAAGTGCCACAGCTCTGACCCACGAGGCCTGGAAAGAGAGGACCTTTAGGTTGTGTGTGCAGGGTGGGGGCATGGTCTTGTCCGGCTCAGTTTCTTTCTAGCCGCTGGCAGACGTGGGGTGGACTTGCCCCCCTCTGACAGGCCCATGGCGCATCGGCTACAGATACGACTGCTGACGTGGGACGTGAAGGACACGCTGCTCCGGCTGCGACAGCCCGTGGGAGAAGAATATGCCACCAAGGCCCGGGCCCACGGGCTGGAGGTGGAGGCCGCCACTCTGGGACGTGCCTTCAGGCAGGCCTACAGGACTCAGAGCCACAGCTTCCCCAACTACGGCCTGAGCCAAGGCCTCACCTCCCGCCGGTGGTGGCTGGATGTGGTCTCACAGACCTTCCACCTCGCGGGCGTTCCAGATGCCCACGCTGTGGCCCCCATCGCTGAGCAGCTGTACGAGGACTTCTGTAAGCCCGGCACCTGGCACGTGTTGGAGGGGGCCGAGGCCACCCTGAGAGGGTGCCGAAAACGAGGTCTGAGGCTGGCGGTGGTCTCCAACTTTGACCAGCGACTGGAGGGCATCCTGAGGGGGTTGGGCCTGCGGGAACACTTTGACTTTGTGCTGACCTCTGAGGCTGCCGGCTGGCCCAAGCCTGACCCCCGGATATTCCACGAGGCCTTGCGGCTTGCTCGAGTGGACCCGGCAGTAGCAGCCCATATTGGGGACAGTTATCACTGTGATTATAAGGGGTCACAGGCTGTAGGTATGCACAGCTTCCTGGTGGTTGGCCCAGAGCCTTTGGACCCTGCAGTCAAGGGTTCTATACCCCAAGAATGCCTCCTCCCCTCATTGTCCCATCTCCTGCCTGCCCTTGACCGCCTGCAGGGTTCACCTCTGGAACTTTGAGTCTGATGAGGGAAGTGGCTCCAGCAAACTCTGGAGATTGAGAGCGCCTTCCTTCCTGAGATTTGGCCTTTGCCCCTCTCCTTCCGGCGTCCAAATGCGCTCTGACTATAAAGCCATGAATACGGGCCTTTGAGCCCTGCTTCTTGCCTCTGCCATGGTTTATTTATCACACCTGTGTCTTTCCCACCCTCCTCGCCTACAAGATTCACTGAGGGCCCAATGACCTTCAGAACCAGGCACATTCAAACTTTGTTTTAGCAGCAGGGCCCTTTTGTTATGGGAGATCTTACTGGAACCCTAATATACAAAACAGCAAAAGCAAGAAACTTTCAGGGTTGAAACAGGTTCTAGAGCCCCACAGTCGGGCCCTGAAGGCTCTTCAAGCCCCCCTGCAAAGCAGGGGATCAGAGGAACTTAGTTTGGAAAACTTAGTTTGGAGAGCTAAGCTATGCTGTAGGGATATGTCCTCTAGGACCATAGAGTGTAAGGACCAAGGTTTCAGACAAGGAGTGTCCCAGTTACATCATGAGAGGAAACATCATCCATGCTGGCCATGTTTTAGTCCTTTACATGCACGTGTAACCCTCAGTGCTACCTAATGGGCAGAGGTAGCGGGACCCGCACTTCATAAGTGAGAAACAGATTCGGAAGTGAAGGAGCCTGCCTGAGGCCACAGCTCGTGTGGGAGAGCCTGGGTTCCAATTTAGGAGTGCCAGACTCCAAAGCCCTTGGCTTGAGCACTGACTTGCAAGGAGAGCTGTGTCCTTGAGACAGTGCAGTGGAGATCCTGGGAGACCAAGGAAGCTGTTCTACAGGAGGCCAGTTTTGAAGGGCACCCCTGTCATAGGTGTTAGCACGGAGGTAGGAGAGCACAGGGAACAGGGACCAGAGCTTGAGGTGGCAGGAGTGTAGGACACATGGGGGGAATGCCTGAAGACCCAAGAAGCAGGCTGGGTTTTAAAAATTCCAAGTCACTTCCTACCTCTCACCTCTTCACACTCCTGTCCTCTCACACCTGCTTGGTATTTACCAGACTCTTCTATTCCTTGCCTACTGCCAGGCACATACATGGTGTTGTGTTCTGGGGCCAACAGCTGGGGAGGGCTCCGGAGTGGCCCCGAACTGCGGTGACGTTCAGTGGGCAGAGGAATAAGACACATTCCTGGCAGGAGGGCCATGAACTACAGACTGGGGGTGCCTGAGTTAGATGGGCAGTTTGGGGAGCAAGGCATGAGGGGGGCCTTCAGGTGCTGAGTAAAATGATGGGCTTTGACCCAGGTTTCTGGGCAGAGACTGCCCATGTGAGGGGAGGGAGGCTCTTCTCAGACTTGGCCATACTTCTGGGTCTCTTCCTTGGGCTTGGTGCAAAGCCCAGGTGACATTAATTCCCAAGTACCGGGCAGTGAGGACGTGGGTTGTGAGCTGTGCTGTCACAGCTGCAAGGGCCTCGAAAGTCATCTCAACCCAAAAAGCTGCCATTCGGTCTGTGGACTGGATTTGATCTACCCAGCGTTTGGAGTAAATTATTGAGCAAACTGAAGAGTGGGGAGGGCTCTGGCACTCATCTTTCAGCCCAGGGGCCTGAAGTTGTAGGTAAGATTGCCTTTGTTCCTAGATAAAACAGGAATGGTGAGGACCACTGTTGTAATGTGACCTCAGAGAGGAGGAAGGGGCTTGCCCTGGTTCCAGCAATGCAGGGCCCAGAATGGTCTTAAGCCTTGTCCGGCTGGGTGTGCTGCGCTAGGCAGGCGGAAGAGGGTGAGGAAGGACTCTCTTTCCTAGTTGTTGCATCTCTTAAGATGTGAGCTAACACTTGGGGGATTTGTGCGATCACCCACAGAGGACATGGAAGACACTTCAACCTTTTAAAATCTTTACTAACATACATGTTCCCTATGTCGGGCCCACCTACTCCGTCAGCTGTGTGGGGCCTGAAGGCCTCACCCCAGGTTGCCCTGCGGTGCGTCTCGAAAGACTCTACCACACACCCAGGCGCCTTTCCGTCCAGCTGTTGACTCGCCAAATATATATTGCACAACCGGTAAGCACCGGACCCCGTGCTGGATGCCAGACGCGACGCGGTGAACAAGATGCCCTCAGAGGGGCAAATTCCTGGTGGATTTGGGAGCCCAAGGCCCAGGGGGTAGCAGGTTCCCCACAGATAGCCAGCAGGTCCCCGCTGAAGCCAGACCTGAAACAGGACAGACCCCTCCCCCTCCGCAAGCGGCCCCCTGGGCAGAGGCAACACATGGGGAAGAGACCACGGGGTAGCAACATGGCCTGGAGGCATGGCGGGGGCTAGACCGGGGCTCCGGGCGGCCATGGGTCAGCGGACGATGGAAATGGTCTGGTCGGCCACCGCGAAGACTGGGAAGAGGGGCCCCGAGAAGGGCGCGCGGTGGGCGTGGAGCACCGTGCCCGAGGCTGGCTCGTAGAAGAGCAGTTCCTGCGCCTGCAAGTCTAGAAGCACGCCCAGCTGGCTGGGACAGCGCAGCAGCCCCAGGGGCTCGTGCTGCCCGTCGTGTGAGAAACGGAACTCCTGGTCGTAGCGGGAGAAGACCCAGGAGAAGGTGTTGTGGCCCAGACGAGAGTCATTGCCCGAGCCCTTGCGCGGCAGCTGGCCCAGGGCCACACCCACCTTATAGGCGCAGCTGTTCTGGACGTTCACCATCCAGGTGTGCAGCCCAGCCTGGAAGGACGTGGCCGCGAGGGCATTGGGCCAGTGGTCAAAGCGCTCGGGGGCATCTGCACAGGCCTTGGACTTTTTGGCGTTGAAGGTCAGGGTCCTTCGATCATCTGACAGTTGCAGGAAGGGGCTGACCGTCCTCTCGTCGATACGCACATCCTCCGTGCCTGCCAGGAAGAAGTCTCGGAGTCACCCAAGGCCCACCCTCAGCCCTAACTCGGCCCTGTCAGGCCGCAAATGGCTTCCTCCCCACTCCCTGGCAGTGAGCTACCCCACACAAGCCACTTCCTCTCTCTGAGCCCCAGAGCCTCATCTGTAAAATGGGGATCAGTCAGACTTACCACAAGGTGGGTGTGAGGATCTGAAGTGCCGAGCATTAGTAAGTGCTCACCGGGTTGTGGCCATGACAACAATAGCTCTTATTAGTCTGAGACCCTCATGTGTAAACTCGAAAGAGGGCCCAGAGGGAAGCAAGTTGCCCAAAGTCACACACCTAGCTGGTGGCAGGGCAGAATGGAGACCCAGCATTTTGCTCCCATATCCAGCATCCAGCACTGATCAGAGCGCATTCCCGTTGAACCTCTCTGTGGCCCCCAGATCGGACCTGTCCCTGGGGCACGGCCCCTGGGAGCTAGGAAGCATCAGATCCGTACTCTCCAACAACTCACTAAATGGGACTGCTGGCAAACCAGGCGCTCTCTGATAACAGAATCCAGAGCAGACGAGCTAGAGCTTGAACTCAACATGGAAGGCTGACACACAAGGGAGGAGGGCTAAAAATTGAGGAACAAGTCAACCCATTACCCTAACCTCTCTGTGAATTGTGCAAACACTCCAACCAGGGGCCCAGAAGCTGCCACCTAGCTTAGGGGTTTCTGCTTGGAGAACTTCCACACTGAGTGGGAACTCCTGCAGGGAGAGGGACGGGCTGCATTAAGCCCCATGGCCTTAGCACGCAGCACGGGGCCAGACCACAGCTGGCCCGAGTCAGGGTCTGGGGAGGGCGTAAGTGAGGCAAACCCGGGCAGCTCCATTCTCCCTCCACATGCCCTCCAGCACTTGTACCTTCTTAAAGAGAAACTTGGTTTCCAAGAAATAATACCAAGCTGTCCCACTTGGGCAGGACAGAGCTGTGACTTACAGGAACCAGATCTTTCTTAGAGCCCACAGAGCAGTTTGGTCTGGAAACAGGAAAGACCCAGCTGCCCCAGGCCTGTCCAGCACCTTGGCTTCACGAATGACCAGCCTCATCCAGCGTCACTGTTTGCTTTAGCTGCTGTGCCAGATGTTCTGCTCCCCGGTGTGACCCAGCAGCACACCCCAGCCAGTCAGCCAGCCACCCAGTTGTTCCCATTGGCACTGGGCCCTAACAGTTCCTAACCTGAGAGGGACCCAAGAACCGCTGTTACCCAGAGCTGGGTAAGGAGTGGGCTCCGAATGCACTTCTCATTGAAGTTTAACTTGTCCGACTCCTGGGGATCCAAAATGCCCTCTGCTTCCTCGGTCCTTGTGGAGGGGAGAAAAACAAGACAAAAAACAGACAGGTTCAGGAAGGTTCCAGAAATGGATCTGGATCAATATAGGATGATGGGAAAGGGACAGAAGTAAAATCATCTTCCCATGAGGGTGATACCAAGATTGGCAGCCAGGCCCCACACAAGAGCCCCCTAAAAGGATGCCTGAGCCAAACAGGAAGCTGGGCTTTCCCCTTGTGCCCCCCACCCCCACCAGGGGCCTTAATTCCAGTGAGGCAGACAATTTCCAGGGAGGTAAATACTTGATGCCAGTATTAGAACTTGGAGTTGGTCCGCTCTGTGGGAGAAACAACCTGCCCGGTCTCTAAGTTAGCAGCAGAGCAGGGATGGGACCTGAGCCACTTGTGCACCAGCCTTTCCTCCCCGTCCTATGTGGAGAAAATCTCGCCTCCATCCAAAACCTACTGGTTCAGTAAGAAGGTACAGCCACTCCTCTGCTTTTATTTTATTATTTTATTTATTTGACAGAGAGAAATCACAACTAGGCAGAGAGGCAGGCAGAGAGAGAGGAGGAAGCAGGCTCCCCACGGAGCAGAGAGCCTGATGTGGGGCTCGATCCCAGGACCCTGGGATCATGACCTGAGCCAAAGGCAGAGGCTTTAACCCACTGAGCCACCCAGGCGCCCCAACTCCTCTGCTCTTAAAATGCAAATACCCTTGAGGGATCCCACAAGAAGGACTATCAGTTATCACCCAAACCATAAATTAGTTCCAGTGCTTTGCTCCCAATAGCCACCTCTCCTCAGCTCACAGGGGGACTAGGTTGGGCAGGAGGAAATATGGGAACAGAAGATGCCTAGGAGGGGAGAATGACCATTTATTAAGTATCCAGTTCCCTCTGCAGAATCTCGTGTAATCTTTGCTATAACCTGGGAGAGGGTTGTTCTCCCATCTGACAGAAAAGAAAAGAGATTCAGAGAAAGCACTCAGCTAAAAAGGGGAGCTGCGTTCAAGTCCTGACTCCAGGCTAAAATAGAACAAACCCAGCCTGGCGTCCAGGCACTGTTCAACATAATTTTCCCCTTGATCTAAAATGAAAATGATCAAAGGGGTATAGGGCAAAATAAGGGTTTGCCAAGGAGCTTTGCAGACCTCTGAACTGGGTTCTGAGAGCACACTCTCTTCCCCTAATCTCTGACTCTGCCCATAATGCAGGAGCAGAGAGAGGGAGTGGGGCACATCTCAGGGATGCAAGCCCTTTGCAAGACCGCCAGTGGCTGGCCTGGATTGGGAAGTGCAAGGTGAACAGAGCCCTAGAAAAGCTGAGAGCAGGCTCTGGCAACAAAGGCTCTTTGTGCTCAGGACAAAAGAGGGTCTGTTGCCACTTTCTCGAAGCACTGCATCTGGGGTTGGAGGAGCCCCAGCCATCAGGCGGGGAGGAAAGAGGAATGCATGTCGGCAATGCTGAGTCAACCCAAGGCAAATCTGAGGCCAGTTGTAGACGCTAGAGTCTAGACAACCAGCTGGTCCAGCACCTCATGCGTGGTTCAGAAAGGGAAAACTCATGGGGATGCCTGGGTGGCTCAGTCAGGTAAGCACCTGCCTTCTGCTCAGGTCATGATCCCAGAGTCCTGGGATCGAATCCTGCATCCGGCTCCCTGCTTGGCGGGGAGCCTGCTTCTCCCTCTGCCTGCCGCTCCCCCTGCTTGTGCTCTCACTCTTGCTCTCTCTGACAAATAAAATCTTTTTTTTTTTTAAGTATTTTGTCGTTATTGTTATTTTTAAAGGCTAAGGAATAAATTCCAGATTAAATCAGGAATTCCAGATGGATCAGGAAACAAAAAACATAAAACAAAAAACACACCAGACACCGTTAAGAACTTTGCAGGCACAACTGGCAACATTTGACTATGGACTGTATATTAGATAATAGTATCACACCAGCAGTAAATTTCCTGAGCTTCATAATGACCCTGTAGTTATGTAAAGAGATGGTCTTTGTTCTTGAAAGAAAGATGCTCAAGTGTTTAGACCTAAAAAGTCTCACTTTCTGCAACTTACTCTCAAATAGGGTAGAAAAAACAGGTGCCACATATTCATTTGTCAAATAGATAGGAAGGAAGAGACAGACCAAAAAAGAAAGCAGATGTGGCAAAATACTAACAGTTAGGATTTCTAGGTGAAACTCCTTATACTATTTTCCAATTTTTCTCTACATTTGAAACACACCAAAATACCAAAATAAAAAAAAATTTAAGGAGTAAAATTTTTTCCCCCAAAACCAGAGCAGCTTGAAATTAAAAACAGGATGGTTTTAGAGGAAGATGAAGAAAATAAAGGAGAAAGAGAAGACTAGCAGAAATGTGGAAAGATTAGGGGCGCCTGGGTGGCTCAGTGGGTTAAAGCCTCTGCCTTCGGCTCGGGTCATGATCCCAGAGTTCTGGGATCGAGCCCCGCATCGGGATCTCTGCTCGGCAGGGAGCCTGCTTCCTCCTCTCTCTCTGCCTGCCTCTCTGCCTAGTTGTGATTTCTCTCTGTCAAATAAATAAAATATTTAGAAAAAAAAAAAAGATGTGGAAAGATTAAAAGAGGGAAAAAGTAGGAACAAGCCAAGCCTTTATTTATTTTTATTTTTTTTAAAGATTTTATTTATTTATTTGACAGAGAGAGACCACAAGTAGGCAGAGAGGCAGGCAGAGAGAGAGATAGAGGAGAAAGCAGACTCCCTGCTGAGCAGAGAGCCCGATGCGGGACTCGATCCCAGGACCCTGAGATCATGACCTGAGCCGAAGGCAGCGGCTTAACCCACTGAGCCACCCAGGTACCCCCAAGCCAAGCCTTTAAAGGAAACCGTAAAATAAAGTTGGGGGCATCCACACTGGGGGAGCCTACACAGACTTGCCAAAAAGTGAGGTAAATCTATACATACTGACAAGGAGAGATTCCAGGAGAGCCGGATAAGTTATAGAACAGCAAGCAGTAAAACAATCCCAAGTGTGTTAAAAAAATATATATATATATATTTTTAGAGGTCAACAAGCCCAATCATACTCTCCTGGGACCCTGTTTACATAGGGACGTCCCACAAGATACATCACTCACTGTTAAAGCTGATCACCTCCAGGGAATGGGATTGGGAAGGGAATGGGGAAAAGGTTTTTTTGTTTTTGTTTTTTTTTTAAGTTATCTCTACACCCAATGTGGGGCTTGAACTCACAATCCTGAGACCAAGAGTCACATGCTCTACCCACTGAGCTAGCCAGGCGCCCCGAGACGTTTTAAATTTTCAGTGGTTTTATACTGATGGTATTCTTTTCTCTTTCTCCCATGCACATGTATTACTGTTGAAATTTAAATATAAAAACAGCTAAGAAGAACGGGCTGTGCTCACCAGATACAGCTCTGAAATCTCTCACAGAAGCTTCAAGAATTTAATTTCTTTGCCTGGCAAATTACATCTTCTTGGCCACTTCTTCAGGCTCTTGGCTCCCAGCCTCTCAGGACTGGGGAGAGCCTGGTGAAGTGCTTTTATTACTGCTTCATTAAAATGCAAACTGTGAGTGGTGGTAATGCAGACCTAGGTTTCAAAGATTTTTTTCTCAGAGAAAGGGGGACTGAGACAGAGAAGAGGGTGATGGGACAGGTGTGGGGTGTGGGTATGCGCCCCAGCTCTGGGGCGTAGGCAAGTCCCTGCCCTTCTTTGAGCCTCAGTATTTTCATCTGTAGATGGGGTGTGTAAAACACTCCAACAGGGGGACTGGAGATTTTGTAGCAGGATAACATTTCAGAAAGCCCTTGGCAAGCCTCCCATTGCTAAGTGTTTCTTTCATGACCCCGGCCCAGGGATCTAAAGCAGGTCTCCAAGTTAGGCACAGTAAGACCCCCATCCAGGGAGCATGGCTCTGGGACAGGCATGCAGCCAGATGGCACACGGTGGGCTTTCTCCCCAGACCAGCAGGGCCTGAATGCCATGGACTAGTTACGGGTCTGCGGGCAATGGTCTGCACGTCTGCCCAGGCAAATGACGGGGCCATACTCACCTCTCAAAAATCTCCTGCTCCTTCTGCTGTAAGAAAAGAAAACAGAGTCAGGCTGGGGACCAGGAACTCAGCAGGAAGCCAAGACTTGAGTATGTTCGACTGGCATGGAGGGTGCCACGTGGGCAAACTCTGGAACAAAGCATTCTGTTCCTGCTTTAAGACCCCAAGCAAAGTTCTCTGGGCTCTTCTTCACACAGCTCTCATCGCACACTGGGAATGGATCACGTGGATCACTGGCTCCCGTGTCCCGGGGCATCCTGCGGTTCCCTCGCGGGGCCGTATTTACCAACTACTCAACACCTCCCCCCCGCAGACTGCCAGCTCCGGGATGGCTGGGACGCTTACTGATTCTTCTCCTGTGACCGTCCCAGTTTGGGACAGAATGTGTTCTGACGTGGAAGCTGTGGGACCCAGTGAAGGCACAATCTGGGGCAGCGATGGAAACTGCCCTACTTGAACGGCAGAACAGCTCTGTTGTTCCACATTCTGATTTCTCTGCTGGCATATTTCCTCACACGTCAGACTGTCCCGTTAAAACCGCAAGCATCTGCATCTCTACATAAAGTACTCTGCAGAGATATGTACCAAAGTATAACTCACGGTCGTTTCTGGGCGGTCCGATTAGGGACCCCCGGGCTGCTCCCTCCCTCCGCTTCTGAGCCCTGAACCAGCTTCGAAGTTACTTCATTCAGGAAGATGCTCCCGATCCCTGCCACCCGCAAGCCTGGACTGTGGGGTCTCTGGCTCCCAGTGATGCTACCAGAACACATAACCCTCCGCTATTAGTTTGGTATTCTCTGCTTCGTAAGCCGTGAGGTGTATCCTGCCACCCGGGCACAACAGCTCATAGTAGACACTCAGCAAATATTTGCTCACTATTGAAAGAATGATTAACAGGTGCAAAAAAAAAAATCCATTTAATTTTATTCCCTTTTTAATTCCTTCGCCTCATCCCTGTTCTGAATTATCCGTATCCACCCAACTCTTACCAATACACATTCTGGATGTTTTAGACTTGGGGTGTCTGGTCCACTGGCTGTGTCCTCACCCCTGCCTGACTTACAATCAGCTGGAGGTCATCCAGATGGGTGAGCATGGCCACCAGGCCGGTCCGGATGCTGTCCAGCTTCTGCAGCGCCTCAGTCCAGTGGACTCGCTGTGTCAGGATGCTCTGGTGGGCCCGCTCCTCTTCACCATGCACCTGTTCCAGCAAACGCTGCTCCTCGCTCTCACACAAACTCCTCACCACACCTAGCCTCTGGATGACCAGTTCCCGCGCCGCGCTGGCCCTGCTCTGGTGAGGGATAACACAGGGAATCAGGTCCTAGCAAAGTTCCAGTCAAGACCAAGAGGATCTGGGCTCAGTAGGAAGGAGTGCTGGGATTGATTAGCCATGTCTAGCACAGGCACAGTAATGGAAGGGACGGTGCTTATGCCATCCCAGCCTTAAGAGTTCCCAAATATGGAAGAGAGGAAAAAATGAAATGGGAGGAAACCAGAGAGGAAGATAAACCATAAGAGACTCTTAATCTCAGGAGACAAACTGAGGGTTGTTGGAGTGGAGGGTGGTGGGAGGGATGGGGTGGCTGGGTAATGGACGTTGGGGAGGGTGTGTGCTATGGTGAGTGCTGTGAATTGTGTAAGACTGATGAATCACAGACCTGTATCCCTGTGGCAAATAATACATTATCTGTTAGTTAAAAAAAAAAAAAGAAGAAGAAGAAGTTATACCTTCTCAAAAAAAAAAAAAAGAGTTCCCAAATATGGTTTAGGGTGAAGAAATGTGAGATTCAGACTTCCAGATCGTATCTTAGATTTAGGATCACAGATTGGAAGAGCTGGGCACGGTCTAGAGACCAACTAGAACTAATTATTTCATAGTTGAGAATACCAAGGCCAAGGGATCAAGGTCAGAGAATTATAGAATTACAGCGTGAAAGACCCTACAAAGTCTTCCCCATTGATAGGATCCATGCCAACCACAATCCAGTTGATATTCTGACTATGTCTGAGTGAAATAAATCTCCTTCTTTCCTAAATCTGTCCATTCCAATGGCTTCCATGGTAGACTCCTTATTCATGCCAGGAGCATACCATCCCCTCCAGGTTAGCTAACATGGCCCTCCTAGTAGTCAGCACAGGGTCTAGCACCCAGGAGGTCCTCAAACAGTCACTGAACGAGGGCAAAGTTTCTTCTGACCAAGTCAAAAATCTCTTGGTAGCGCTCACTGGCCAAATCAGGGACAGAGCTGGGACTAGAACCCAGCTCTGTGGACTCTCAGTCCAACACGATTCTCTTTCCCCCAGTGCCATCTGACAATTGATCCTCCCCAAATGTTGCATGAGACACCCGCAGTCTTGCCAGACAGGGGAGAGTAGAGCAGTCTCTTTCGTGCCGAATGTGGGCTCCCCCTGGAGTGTTCACAACACTCCAAGCTGTTGGAGAGCCAACAGCTTTCTCTGTGCCCTGCCCATGCAGACCCGCTCTGTACAGTGAAGGGGGTAATGACCCCTGCTTTACAGAAGAAACTGAGACCCACGATTTGCCCAGGGGACAGGAAGAGAGTGAATGGCCTAAATGAACCCACAAGTTAGTTCTGACTCCAACTTCAGTGTTCCCTGAGCCAACATAAAACACTAGTTAGGAAGTTAGGCTTTATTTTATTTTTTTAAAGATTTTATTTATTTATTTGAGAGAGAGAGAGACAGAGCATGAGGGGGAGGGGCAGAGGGAGAGGAACAAGCAGGCTCCCCACTTAGCAGGGAACCAGACATGGGACTCCATCCCAGGACCTAAGATCATGATCTCAGCCGAAGGCAGAGGCTTAACCCACTGAGCCACTCAGGCGCCCCAGGAAGTTAGGCTTTAGAGACAGACAGTGCCTAGATTTAAACCTTAACTGATTCACTTACTCTCCATAGGATGCTGAACACATTACTGATCTTCCCTATGCCTCTGTTTTCTAATCTGCTAAATGAGGGTAATAACAGTACCTACCTTATGAGGTTATTGTGGAAGATTAAATGAGTTAATATATACAAAGTAAACAGAACAAAGCCCAGCACAGAGGTGTTCAACAACATTAGCTATTGTTCTCTCTATCCCACCTTGCTGCCTTGCCCACAGGGGTGGGTGTCCGTAGCCACGTCTGTACTACATCTGCGAGCAGGACCAAGAACAGACTCTGGCCCAAGACGCAGCAGAGACTCTCTCACTAGAAGACAGTAATCAATTTCAACACATTTCTCGACTCATTCCCGGTAAAGCGCGGCAGAGAAAAAAAAATTTCCCTTTCCAAATATATGCCAGAATAAACTAAACAGTGTCCTAAAACAAAGCACAGAAATGCTGGAAAAATAGCCCAAAGCATCCTTTTAAAAGTCAAGCTGCTCTGGCAGCTAAGTAAAGGAAATCCCCTGGAGTCCAAATGTGGAAAGGAAACTGAAAACCGGTGTAATCCAGGGCTCAGGCTCTATTGCCCTGAATGCAGCTTGTCATTTATTTTAGAATTTTACACTCCTCTAAACTTAAGAGCCCAGTAAAGACAGAATTCTATGGAAAAATAGACAAATCCACAGCATGTTATGAAATTATAAATGCCCCCTGCCAACAATCAATAAATATGGCAGATAAAAAATTAGTAAGTACGGAAAAGATCTGAATGTGAAACATTTAGGTAAAGTGACCGTGCTTTAGGGTATACAGCAAGTCTCAACAAATTTCAAACAACTGATATGCAGACTACAATGAAGTTAAGTTAGAAATTACTGGAAAAAAAATAACAATGATAATTTAAAAAGTAAAACCATACATTTGGAGATTTAAAAACCTATTTCCAATAACACATAGTAAAATAACAAATCATAATGGACATTTAAAAATACTTATAACTGAATGAAAATATTGCATCACATTTGTGAGAGGTCTGCTAGCCAACACCTTGATGGAAATACACGGCTTAAATGCTGACCTTGAGAAAGAAGACTGACTAAAATTAATAGACTGTGTTCAGCTGAGGGAGTTAAATAACAATGGCATACATCCCCCCCCAAAAAAAAATTAGAAGGAAAAAAAATTATAAAGTAAGAGGAACAGATGCCTAGGGGCGCCTTGGTGGCTCAGTCGGTTAAGCATCTGCCTTCGGCTCAGGTGGTCCTAGGATTCGGAGTCCCTCATTGGGTTCCCTACTCAGCAGGGAGCCTGCTTCTCCCTCTCCCTCTGACTGCCACTCCCCCTGCTTGTGCTTTCTCTCTGTCAAGTAGATTTAAAATCTACTTTTTAAGTAAATTTTAAATTTAAAATTTAAATTTTTAAATAAAATTAAAAAAAAAAAAAGGAGGAAAGGACGCCTCGGTGGCTCAGTCAGTTAAGTGTCTGCCTTTGACTTGGGTCCCGCATCAGCTCCTTGCTCAAAGGCGAGCCTGCTTCTTCTCCCTCTGCCTGCCACTCCCCTTGCTCGTGCTCTCTCTGTCTCTGTCTCTCTCTGACAAATAAATAAATAAAATCTTAAAAAAAAAAAGATAAGAGGAAATAATAATGAGATTTTTTTTTTTTAAGACACAAAAGAGGGGCGCCTGACTGTCTGAGTTGGAAGAGCATGGAACTTGATCTTGGTGTTGTGAGTTTGAGCCCCTTGGTATAGAGGTCACTAGAAAAAAATACACTTAAAAAACAGATACAAAAGAGAGGATCAACATACTAAAAGCTGGCTCTTTGAAAAGACTAACAAAATAGAGAAGCCAATGGCAACTTTAATCAAGATTAAGAAAAACTTGGAGGGGGCCCCTGGGTGGCTCAGTCGGTTAAGCTTCTGCCTTTGGTTCAGGTCATGATCTCAGGGTCCTGGGATTGAGCCCCACGTCAGGCTCCCTGCTCAGCGGGAAGCCTGTTTCTCCCTCTCCCTCTCCCCCACTCCCCACTTGTACTTTCTCTCTCTCTAAAATAAATATCTAAAAAAAAAAAAGATTAAGAACAACGTTATGCCATTAAATTTAAAAAGAGACAAAATACATAATTTATCTAGAAAAAAATTACTAAAACCAAGAAAAAGGAAGAACCATTTAGTCATGGTGGGAAATGAATCAGTAGTTAAAATTCACCTGCAAAGGGGCGCCTGGGTGGCTCAGTGGGTTAAAGCCTCTGCCTTCAGCTCGGGTCATGATCCCAGCGCCCTGGGATCGAGCCCCGCATCAGGCTCTCTGCTCAGCGGGGAGCCTGCTTCCTCCTCTCTCTCTGCCTGCCTCTCTGCCTACTTGTGATCTCTCTGTCAAATAAATAAATAAAATCTTAAAAAAAAATTCACCTGCAAAAATAACACCATCGATGTCACCAAATATTCAAGACACAGATAATTCCAGTCTTAGCACAAACACCTCCAGTGGAAACAGAGAGCTCCCAACTCACTGAGATTTAAAGAACCTCCACCAAAATCTGATAAGGACTACGCAAAAAATGAAATTCATAGACTAATCTCACTCTTGAGTTTAGACACAAAAATCCTGAAACACACACCCAAAACCCCAAACTAAGATTAGCAATCCAACCTTAGAAATTTTGTATAAGGGTGACACAAAGGGAAGGAGAGGAGGGGGCTCGGTGATAAGAGGGTAGCACGAGGGGTCCTTACAATGGAGCTGTTCTGTATCTTGGCTGTGGGAGGCATCACACGAATCTACACGAGATAAATCTGCACAGAACTAAATACACACACACACACAGAAACGTGCATAAAGTGGGTTGTACGGATGTCGATGTCCCAGCTATGATACTGTACTATACAGTTAGGTAACATGTTATCATTGGAGGAACCTGGACAAAGGGCACAGGGGATATGGCTCTATGATCTTTTCATACAACTATATGTGAATCTACAATTACCTCAAAATTTAAAGTAAAAAAAAAATACATATGATCAAGCTTACTAGAAGGAATTCAAGATGGTTTAGCATGAGAAAGTCTTATTAATGTATTGCATGTTTGGCAATTGATTGATGGGGAATAAAGCATATCTATAAACTGACAAATGGCATCATTAAGAACCTGCAGCAAACGTGATAAATAATGGAAAATAGAAGCCATCGGAAGAGAACTTACACAAGCTCTGCCCATCACCTACCCAAGTACCTGCACATGCGCCCCTATGCTCTGCCTTCCCTGTTTCAGTGCGTGAATGCCCAGGCTCTTACCTCCAGCTACCTCTCCATTTGTCTACTTGATCCCACCCCCCTTGTTTTACCAGAGTATCCCCCCTTCTCCTTCACTATTAATTGTCTCCTCTCTACCAGACGATGCCTACCAGCATACACAGGGTAATTTCTCCCATCTTAAAAATACCTTCTTGATCCCACCCCCCCACTATCATCCCATTTCTCAGCTCCCTTCTTACAGCAGAGCTCCTCAAGTATTGGCTGTGCCAACTCTCCCAAATGACTCTTCTGTTCTCTCTGAAACCCACTCCGACCAGGCTTCCACTCCACCGCTCTACAAGACACTCCCTCCATCATAATCTCCACTGATGAACATGTTATTCAATCCAATGGCCCACTCTCATTTCTCACCTTACTTAACCTCTGCAACATTTGACATCCACCTCCCTGAAACCTCTTATGTGGACACGACATTCTTCGCTTGACTCCTATCTCATTCGTTACGCCTTCTTGGTCGACTTTGCTGATTCCTCCTATCTTCATCTTCCTCTTCTTTTTAATTTCAATGTGGGGCTCCAGCTCATGACCTTCAGATCAAGAGTCCCATGCTCCTCCGACTGAGCCAGCCAGGTGCCCTCCTTCTATCCTTCTATCTTCTTTTTTTTTTTTAAGATTTTTTTTAAATTTATTTATTTATTTGACAGACAGCGAACACAAGTAGGCAGAGAAGCAGGCAGAGAGAGAGGAGGAAGCAGGCTCCCTGCTGAGCAGAGAGCCCGATGTGGGGCTCGATCCCAGGACCCTGGGAACATGACCTGAGCCGAAAGCAGAGGCTTTAACCCACTGAGCCACCCAGGCGCTCCTATCCTTCTATCTTCTTAATGGTTAAGGAGGTCCAAGGAGCTCCATCCTTGGACCGCTGCTTTTTTCTTATCTATACTTAATCACTTAGTGATCTCATCCCTTCCTGGGGCTTTCAGTTTATACCACTCATTTATACACTCATGGAATCTGTCTTCAGCCTAGCCCTCTCCCAACTTACACATACCTGGCTACCTCTTCAACATCTTCCCTTGGATGTCTAACAGGCATCTCAAATTTAACATGTTCACAACTGAACTCCTCATCTCCTCCCCTGTCAACCATCACTCTACATGTGGTCTTACCCCACCTTGGTAAATGGTTACCTCATCCTTCCAGTTCTCAAATCAAGGCATTTAAAGGGGAAAAAAAAAGTTAACAGTTATCCTGCCCCCTCCTCTACCTTTCTCTCTTGCCTACATCCAATCCATCAGAAAATTCTGCTGTTTCTCCCTTCAGAATAAACACAGAATCCAGACACTTCTCACCATCACTCATGTCCAAACCACTCTTGTCTTTCACCTGGGTTATGACACCAGCTTACTAATCATTCTCCTTGCTTTTACCTATGGTCACTTCTCAACACAGTAGCTAGCCTTCCTTTTAATTTTTAACTTTTTTAATTTTTAAATTTTTATTTATTTTTAAAGATTTTCTTTTATTTATACGGCAGAGAGAGAGGGAGAGATAATGAGAACGCAAGCACGTAAAGAGAGAGGGAGAAGCAGGTCCCCCACTGAGCAAGAAGCCTGATGCAAGGTTCAATCCCAAGACCCTGGGATCATGACCTGAATCGAAGGCACACGCTTAATTGACTGAGCCAACCAGGTGCCCCACTGTGTTCCTTTTTAATCTGAAGTCGTATCATCTTACTACACACAGAAATTTCAAAAGACTTCCGACCTTACCCAAACTAAAGGCAAAGCCCCTCTGTGGCCAGTGAGGATACTATGCAGCTCCCCCATTCCCTACCTCTCGAACTTCACCTCCTGTTGCCTTCTTTCACTCTGCCACCAACTCATAGGCCTCCTTGCTGCTCCTCCAATGTGCCAGGTGCGCTCCCACCTTCGGGCATTTGCACTTGCCATTCCCTCTTTCTAGAACTCTCCCTCGGATATCTGGTCCATTCCCTCACCTTCTGTAAATTTTGTGCAAATATCAACCCTTACTTAGGTCATTCCCGATCACAGCGTATGCAATCACAAACCCCGTTCCCAACAAGGACATCCCCCTTCCTGTGTTGAACTTCATAAAATCTTCGACCTTCTGACATAGCATGTGTTTAATTATTGGCCTTCCCCTACCCACCCACCTGCCCCGGCCAACGATATGTTTCAACAAAACAGGAATTTCCATATGTTTTGTTCACTGTGGGATCTCGAGCACAGAGAACAACGGTGCTTGGCATGTGGTGGGTGCTCACAGATTTGTTAAACGGTGAAACACTGTTTGAAGTCAGCATCTGCTACACTTGCTTCTTTTGATATTGTACTGAGGCCCTAGCCAGTGCCGTCAAAGCGAGAAAATAAAAACAGTGAGAGAGAAAGAGAGAGAGAGAGGAATGATCAGAACTGAGCACAGAAGAGCTGCCTGGCCTCCTGGCAGCTTCTTCGTTCCTTCAGGTTCTTAGAGGCTTCTGTATCCTGCCAGGAAATTCCCTGTTTTTGCTCAAGCTAGTTCAACTGGATTTCGTTCTACGCAATCAAAAGAACCTTGACTAAGACCGTGCCAAGCCTGCGCCATTGTCCATGCTGGGGAAGGAAGGATGGGATGTCCAGAAAGAAATCCACAGTCCCGACCCTGGAGGGGCATAGCTGAGAGTGAGGAAGTGGCAGTGGGGTCACCTGGATAAAGGACCGGCAGAGCGGGGTCGCAGAAGGAGCACTGGCCTGGGAGTCAGAAGATCCAGTCCCTGGATCTGACTCTGGCAGGAGGTTGTGGACCTGGGGCAAGTCAGTTAACCTCTAGGTGACCCATTTCCCCATCTGTCAACAGGGCTGTAACTGCCACCTACTGCATAAAGATTGTCGTAAAGGACACTCCACGTCCAAGTTATTTTCTAATTCAGGGGCTGACCACTACATGCTCAGATGGTGGAAGAATGCTACCCTTCCTGATCCTTTACCCCCAAAAAAGTCCTTTTCCAGCAGTATTTGCCCCAGTGTGGTACCAGGAATAGTCTTCTCTGCCCGGATGGTAAGAGCACAGCTCAGAAGGATGGGAAAACGACTTTCCCGGGCATCCAGCTTTGCTAGTAGCAGAGTGAGTCTGTGAGGTTGGGAAGGGATCCCAGACTGGTCCCGCACTCTGGAGGCTGGAGTCTTATCCTAGGAGGGGTCCGGAGTATAGGAGAAGGAGAACTACCTACCACTGCTCTCTGGTTCTTCCCTGGCAGGACCTCGGCGACATACTTGGTGATGCTGGCACTCAGAATCTGCAGCCTCTCACACTGGTCCACGATTCTGTTCTGCAATACGAAAGACACCCATGGTGTCTGGTTCCATGTTGATCCATCCACTCCATCCCAGTGATCTCCCCCCTCTTATCCCACCTCAGCCACTTGCCCCCAGCATCACATCCAGGCCTTGTTATTACTGAGGACTGTAACACCTCCAAAATCTTCATTTAAGGGGCCCACACCCCGTCCGCCACTTCTATCCTTCCAGATGACTAACTCTAGATTCCCCAGTCCAACCATTCTTCAGCTCAGCTGAGGCCACCCAAACGTTAGTCTTACCACTTTTCTTTGTTTTGTTTTTTAAGACTTTTATTTATTTATTTGACAGACAGAGATCACAAATAGGCAGAGAGGCAGGCAGAGAGAGAGGGGGAAGCAGGCTCCCTGCTGAGCAGAAAGCCCGATGCGGGGCTCGATCCCATGACCCTGAGACCATGACCCAAGCCGAAGGCAGAGTCTTAACCCACTGAGCCACCCAGGCGCCCCTAGTCTTACCACTTTTCAATGTCCATCACCCACTCTGTGGCTTCAGTTCCCTCCTTCTCCTGAAATCCATGTCCATCACCATAATCACTTTCCTGCACATGCTCTCATCGTTCCTTCTGACTCTGCTCCCTGGCTTTCCACACCTCAGCAGAAGAACATGGCTTCCCAAACTGCCCTTCCCTAAGATGTCCCCATTCTTTAGCAATCATCAACCTCCTTACCCCAACCCCACACCCTGGGGTTACTCTCCAAGCCGGTATGTATCTAATCCCTCCGTGAGTCCTATCAGCCCTGACTCTGCAGTTCCTCTCTCTCCCTCTCTCTCTCTCTCTCTCTCTCCCTCCTCTGGCCACTTCTGGTCACCTCCACTCCTATTATTCTGCCCAGACAGTCATTATCTCTCACAGGAGAGAAATTAGGTCCGGTCACGTCCCTGCTCCGAACCCTCCAATGGCTCTCCAGCACACTCACAGTGAGATCGAGCGTCCCACTTTAGCCAACAAGGCCCTGTCTGATGGGACTCTGCCTATTGCGCGAATGTCATCTCCTAGCCCTCTCCACACTGGCCTTCTTTCTGTCCCATAAACACACCAAATTTTCCTGACAACAGCGTCTCTGCACCTGCTGCTTCCTCTGCGTCTAGCAGTCTTCTGGATACATAAAGGGATGTAGCTGCTTATATACAAGTCCCTTCCCCCACTCTATTAAGGGTTACCCCCTTAGAAGCCCTCCCTGACCTCCCCCACAGCCCATTCCCTTATTTTGCTTATTTTTCTTTCTTGCATTTATCACTCCTCTGCCTGTATATTCTGGGTGTGTTTCCTTGTTTTGTATCTTTCCCCCCACGGCTGGAACACGAGCACCATGACTTTGACTTGTTCGCTATGGGCCACTACCTAGAAGAAAGTTCCTCCTACACAAGAGGCCCTGGATAATTTGCTGAATGAATGGACATCCACTTCTGGGACCACAAGAAGTGCCACGGTTCACATCAGCCAGAGCAGGGAGTGTCCCCGGGGGAGCAGGGGAGCCTTTTAGAAATGAAGACGCTAAAGCCCCCAGAGAGGTGACTTGCCAGGCCCCTGCTTTTCCACTCCATTTCTCCAGGTACTTGAACTTGACTCCTTCCTAGCCAACAGCTCCTCCATGGCTTCCCCTCAGAGCTCTGCCCTGGCTCCGTCTGCCAAAAGGCAGCTCAGCTCATCTTCTAGGAGACCCTTGCAAATCCTCACCCCCACAGTCAGGAATTCCATCTGACGCTTCTCTGGTCCAAATACTGAGTGAAAGAACGGAGCTGCTGCGAGGAAGCTGTGATCAGCACGCACCGGAGGACGAAGGAAACCGGGTAAAACTTACGAAAAGCGACAGGACAAGAACCACCGACAGGACAAGAACCACGAAGGTGAGAGAGAAGTTGTGAATGGTAACCATCTTGCCCTGGGGCAAAATTTCTTTGCCTCCAGAGGGATCACAAAAGGAGTATGTAAATGTCATAAGATACTCAAAATTGGAGAAAGGCAAGAGAGAAAGAAGAGAAGGAAAGAAATCGCTCCCTCCTCGCAAAGAGGGCCTCAGTAGGGTTCAGGGAAGACATCCCGGGCAGAGGCATTCCGAATCAAGCACCTGCCCCGACACCCTGCCCCAGCCTTCCCGCCCTTCCATCACTCGGATTTGGCTCTGGTGGCAACTTTGGTGTTTTTGTTTTTTTTTGTTGTTGTTGTTTTTATTGCATTCTCACACCCATTCACACCACTTCCTCCCTGCGCTGAACCAAGAGGTGGTTTTGTCTGACCAAGTCAATGATTCCCTTGGTCCAGCTCCTAAATATCAGAAACCTTGGAGGAGTTTACCGCCCTGCTCTGGGCCTCAGTTTCCTCATCTGTAAAATGGAGGTAGGATATCACTTCCAAAGTTTGGTCCGGATGGAGTGAGATGATGGACATTGAAGTGCTTTGGCGCTTGTAAATTTTCCACCATTATGCAAGTTTATCACACCACATTATCTGAGCCTATTTTCAACACTACTATGGATGATGGGTAGCCGTGACAGGTAGGACCAACCAGGAGCTTTCGGGTGTGTCACTGAGTAAGCGAATCCCTCCTGGCCAGTCAGCTAGATGTGTTTATTAATTACCCTGCAGTCTGAGTCCCCAGGGAGAGCCCTCAGGCCTCACAGGTGGGTAGAGCACTCGGGTGAGGTTGGGGAAACCAAGCGGCTTAATCCAATTGCAAGGAAATCCCCAGGGACCGCAACTAGGACGGAAGGAGGGAGGAAGACGCAGGGAAACTTGGACTCCCCAGTCTCAGACCAGGGGCAGGTGGTGATGAAGGTGAAAGCTTGGAGGTAACTGGAGTGGAGGTGAGGAGGAACTCTAGGGGAAGAGATCCAGCAAGAACCTCTTGAGATCCTCCCCACCCCCTCCTTTTACCGGTTGGAACCAGTTTGGAGTACAGTCAAGGCCAACCCCAAAGGGAAAAGAAATCACCTCACCGGGAAACCTGAAGGGTGGACGGGGGAGGGGCTTTGAGCCCAGGGGCTGAGGAGGGAGGAGGGCAGGCTTTATCTCAGTCAGCTTCCACCGGGGCGGGAGGTGGGGCACACGTCGTCCCAGAACTTGCAGCGGCCTAGGACCCAAGGCCAGGCCTGGCTCTCACCCCTCAACAGATGCAGCGGAGGAAGAGTGGGCAGCTGGATCCGTCACTATGTGGTAGACTACAGAGCATTTCCCCCATTATCTGTGTCTCTCGCACAACCACCCCAATAAACGCGCGCTATTATTGCCCTACAGATGAGGGCGCTGAGGCTCAGACACTTACGAGACTCCAAGCGAGGTGGGGAGGAGGCTGGATTCGAACTCATGTCCCCACGACTCCAGAGGCCACACCCTTAACTGCCTAGTTCCACAGCCAGCGCCACCGCGGGGCCGGGGCCCCGGACCTGCCGCCGGGTCCCCGCCGGGTCCCCCTCGGCGCTCCGCCACGGCGTCCCCTCCCTCCAGAGCCTCCCCTCTCCTCCCACCCCCCCCCCTTTCCGGAGCCCCCGCCCGCTCACCCGCAGCTCTTCCGCGCGCTCCTCGGCCCGGCGGATGCGGTGCCCCCGGCAGCGGCCGCCCGGCCCCGCGCAGGCGGCGCACACAGGCCGTCGCTCCGAGCAGCAGAACCAGCTCAGAGCCTGGCCGTGCTCGGGGCACAGCGGCCCGGAGGGCGGCCCCGCGCTCTCCGCAGACATGGCCGAGCGCCCCGCGCCGCGCGCTCCACCTGCCGCAGGTGACTGCGGGGCGGGGCCTCCGCGACCCCGCCCCCGGGCTCAGACAGGCGGCCGGGCGCGCGGGCCACCCCGGCTTCCAGCCCGCCTGCCCTCGCCGCAGGGTGGGCGCTCGCCGGGACTCCCGCGCGGGGTCCGCCGGCCTCTGCCAGCTCTGTGATTTTTCTGCTGAATTAAGTCGCCTTGTATGCGTGTTAGTTTTGGGACAAACGTAAAACACCGAGTATTAATGTGCCCGTAGCAAACTTAATTGAGCACTTATTAAGCGCCAGACTTTTGGTAAGCGCCTTAAAGCGTTTTATGATGGGCTACAACAGCCCTTTTTTGACAGGCAGCTCTGGCTGAGTAGCTTGAAGACAGGTTCTGGTGTTAGGCTGCCTGGGCTCAGATCCCTGTTCACAGGCAGAGCACCCTCAGTGGCCTCAGCTGTAAAATGGGGATAGCGTCGGTACCTGCCCCCACAGACTTGTGCTGTGGCTTAAATGATTAAACAGGACCCGGAGCACACACAGCAGCTGCAATTGCTGAGCGTCTGTTAATAACACAAGGAAAGTACTAGCATGATCCCCGTTTTTATGGAGGTTAAGTAACTTGCAAGGAGTCACAGTTGCTAATTGGCAGCAGTGAGATTGGAATTCAGGCAGCTTGATTTGTAGCTAATATGGTTAATATTTTTTAATTGCATATTAAGATCCAGTGAGAAACATCTGTATTAGACTGATTTCCCCAAAGTATTTACAACCAAATTTTCCTCATTTGAAACTTTTTTAATAACGAGTATTGAAATAAACTAATGCATGTTTATTGAAGAAAAGAGACTGTGCAAATAAACACGTTGATGTAACACCCATCCCCAGAAAAAGCCACTGCGGATAGGTGCTGGAGCTGCCTTGGGACTTTTTTTCTTGGCATCTCATAAATAAATGTAAGCCCAGATTAAACCCTCTACTGGGGTTCCAGTCCAGCCAGCCTGGGCATACAGGGAGAGTGCTATTTCCCACCCTCCAAATTCCATTTTAGGAGGTCTTGGCAGAAGCCTGAGGAGAGAACTCAGCCAAAGGGAGAAGGGGCCAGGCCTTGGGGGTCAGAAGTTATTCTAAATTCACCAGGAGTGGACACTTGTGGAAGCCCAACCCTAAAGAGAAGCAGCAATGCATCCCGCAGCACTTGGAGGCTGAGGCACCTCTACCCCAAGGTCCCTCTAAGTGACAACTGCACAAAGGGTAGAGAAATATTCTTTTCTGTCAGCCCCTGCAGCTTCAGCCCCTGAGGGCGAGGGCCTCTGACAGCCCCAGAGCTCCTCCCCTTAAACTACAGGACCTGGGTCTGATCATTTAGTTCCTCTGGGCCTCAGTTACCCCATCTCTAAAATGGGAGTGAGAATAGTATCTACCTCTGACGGCTGCTTCAAGAAATTAAATTAAGTGTTGTCTGAAAGTGCTGAGTTTGGATGTATAGTATACAGTAGGGGCTAAAAAATGTTTTATTGTATGTGTGAGGCTTTGTAGCAGGGTTTCAGAATGTAAACAGTGTAAAGTTCTTTGGCAAGGGGAGTGCAGCATTCCTGGCATCAAAAGTCGTTTCTAGTGGGAGGGTGAAGGCTTCATCCTCTCTTCTGGGGGCGGGGCTGGAAATGGGCCACCTTAACCAGCCATTATGGTTAGAATTTTTTTTCTTCTAAGGGCTGGGCATGGGGAGGGCTCTTAAACCTTCTGGTAAGAACAGAGAAAACAGAAGTGATTTTGTGTGAAGGAAAAGAGACTGTGGAGAACATAGGGAGGAGTAGGGGTTAAGGTCCTCAGGGAAAGCAGGGCCCCTTCACTGGGTGTGTCCCTGGAGCAGGCAGTGGCCCTCGAGGGCTGGAGTCAGGCAAGCAGGAAAGTCACCAGAAGAACTTCCCGGCAGAGGACTAGGAATTGCCAGGGGTTTAGGTGGAAAAGGATTTACTTTTATAAAGTGGGGATCATCGGTGGCTGGGTTGGTTAAGTGTCTGCCTTCAGCTCAGGTCATGATCCCAGGATCCTGGGATAGAGCCCTTGCATCAGGCTCCCTGCTCAGTGGGGAGTCTGCTTCTCCCTCTGCCCACCCCCCCCCCACCTCCCGCTCTCCGGCTCACTCGCTCTCTCAAAAATAAATAAATAAATTCTTTAAAAATAAATAAATAAAGTGGAGATCATCCGTACTGCCACTCAGGACTGAAGCATCAGCGCCTTCCCTTAAATGTGCATGTGCCTGACACAAGTCCCCACCAGAAGCCTCTGCATACTCAGAAACTCCCAAAAGATGGCTCTCAGGCTTTATCAGGCTTTGGAATCACCCAGAGTCTGGGGACTGTTGGGGGAGAGGGGTGGTTAAGCATTCACACTTTCTGATAAGATTCTCATCCACTAAATCTGGGGTGGAAGGAGGAATCTGCAAGTGTAGCAGTTGCCCTGAGGCTAGACCACGAATGAAGTCTCTGACCCCTCCTGGAAATGCTGTAAGGCAAGGGGGCCCTTTAGTAGGTGGTGAAATCTATTCCAGGAGTGAAGACCAGCATTAAACAAAAGGAAAGAGAAAGAAGAAAGAAAGAAAGAAAGAAAGAGAAAAAAGAAAAGAAAAGAAAAAATTGCTCCTAGTACAGGGTTTTGTTTTGTTTTTTTTTGTCTGTTTCATTTTCATAAACACGTACATGAGTGAGCACTGGGGAATGTACTTCCTATTGAGAGGGTCAAAAAGTTTAAAAGCTGATGCTTTAAAGTGACCTCTGGATCCTTGGTGGGAGTTGGGAGGGCTGTACTTGAACTTAAGGACTTAGGTGGAACACTCCGAGCTGGAGACAGAGAATGGACACTTTTGTTACTTTTTTTTAAAAAAGATTTTATTTGTTTATTTGACAGAGATTACATGTAGGCAGAGAGGCAGGCAGAAAGAGTGGGGGCGGGGGGAAGCAGGCTCCCTGCTGAGCAGAGAGCCCGATGTGGGGTTCTATGCCAGGACCCTGGGATCATGACCTGAGCCAAAGGCAGAGGCTTAAACCCACTAAGCCATGCAGGTGCCCCTCTTTTGTTACATTTTAGTCATTCAACAGATTTATTGACTGTCTACCTATGCGCTGGGCCATATTTAAGACGCTGAGGATACAACCGTAAAGAAGAACAAAGTCTACTCTCTTGAGCAAACAGACCGGTCATATAATGCTGGTAAGTGAGAAGAACTGTATGAAACATACTCGGGCATATGGACAGAGGGCTTGAGGGAGGCGCAGACCTAGAAAGGGTGATGGAGGTCATCTCTGGGAGGAGTAGCACTACCATGGGAGAGAGACAGCCTGCAAACCGTGAGAAGGTCTGGGGAAGGAGCTTTCCTAGCAGAGGAACTAGCAAGTGCAAAATTTTTTTATGCCCTTAACCCTGCTCGCGCCCTCACCAAGGAACCATACAGAATTCGTGTTCTGAAAAGGTGCTACAAGTATACAGATCCTCACAAACATGGTAGAGGAGCCTTTAGCCCCTACTGTATGATGTAGGTGGAACGTGTCTGGGACCATGTCCAGGAGGCTGTTAGGCTGCAGGCTTGAGCAGTGGGAACCTGAGCAAGGCAGAAAGGCCCACAGTGACCACCAGCTGAATGCAAACAGGCTCCGTAAGCGACCCACCTCAGGAGACCCCTAGGTCCTAGCTGACCAATGGGCTACTCACAACTGGGCCCACATTCCCATACCTCCTTGCGCCCCATTAACTATAGCCCACCCCCCACCGCCTGCCTGCTGCTCCCCTGCAATGTATTCAAAAAACTTCTATCTCCTTTGTCTGCCCTGGGTGAACCCTCTCACCACCTGCCTCTACCCAATCGGTCACCCCACAGAATGTGTTTATTCTGACAAAATCGGGACTATCTGTACATTCTGCCCTGTAACCCGACTTCTCACTTGTCTATTTATGCTATTTAATTTGGGTTGTCTTTTTTTTTTTTTTTTTACTTTTTTGGTAGTGAATATTTGGGAAAGTCTGCTGGAAAGGACTGTATCTCCCTGGGCTTTACTCTCCATCAGGCCTGCTCTTCAACCGCAGACACAGCCCGCCTCTGCCCGCCTGGCCGGAGGCCCGTGCCTATTGCTGATCCCACCTCGCCCTGTCCCCATGCCTCCTTCCTCCTCAGACCCTGAGGCCACCAAAGTCTCTGGTGACAGGGCTGGAAGTCATTTGACCAGGGCTTGTACCGGTTCTTCTAAGGAGTAGCAAGAGGACTATCAACGCTGTGGCTTCTTTTCTGTGTGACTTTCTATGGCAGAAACAGCCTCAACTGTCACCGTTAAGAGGGCTTGGCAGCCTGCCAGTGTGGAGAAACTTAGACCACATGGTTCTCATGTGATTAAGTCCAGGCCCCCAGGGAGAGAGTCCTCTCTTCTTGGGTCTGACCAGTCTGGACAGAATGAGATCAGTCTCCAGGGGGCTCTTAGGACCATCCCATGTCACAGGAGGGACAATATCAAACTGGGCAGGTTTGGGAGAGAATAACCAGCTCAGTCAGTAAAGAGCCAAGAATTAAGATTATACAAGGCAAGGTTGTTGCTTCCATCCATACCAGTCTCCCTTGTGTCTTAATTGGCTGTCTATGATTGTCGTCCTTTTTGCTGTTTATTCAGAAATGTTCAATGTGGGGCACTTGGCTGGCTCAGTCCGTAGAGCATATGACTCTTGATCTTGGGGTTATGATTTGGAGCCCCATATTGGGTGTAGAGATTACATTAAGAAAATAAAATATTAAAAAAATAGGGGTGCCTGGGTGGCTCAGTGGGTTGAAGCCTCTGCCTTCGGCTTGGGTCATGATCACAGGGTCCTGGGATCGAGTCCCGCATCGGGCTCTCTGCTCAGCAGGGAGCCTGCTTCCCCGCTCTCTCTCTCTGCCTGCCTCTCTGCCTGCTTGTCATCTCTGTCTGTCAAATAAATAAATAAAATCTTAAAAAATATTAAAAAAATAATCAGTGAGCATCTACTGTGTGCTAAACCTGCCTGGTCCAATACCATAGTCACTAACCACAGGTGGCTACTAAAATTACATTCAAATTATATACAATTTAGGGACGCCTGTGTGGCTCAGTTCGTTGAGTGTCTGCCTTCAGCTCAGGTCATGATCTCAGGGTCCTGGGATCAAGCCCCCCATGGGGCTCTCTGCTCAGCAGGGAGTCTGCTTCTCCCTCTCCCTCTGCCCGTCCCCCCTACTTGGTGCTTGCTCTCTATCTCACTGTTGCTCTCAAATAAATATATAAGTCTTTTAAAAAATTTACAATTGAAAATTCAGTTCCTCAACTGCACTAGCCACACTTTAAGGGCTCAATAGCCACATGTGACTTGGGGTCAGCTCATCTATAGACAGTGCAGACATAGAACATTCCATCATACCAGAAATTTCTATTGCAGTGCTGTGCTAGACCCTGTATTAGACACCAGCAATAGACACAGGTGTAAGTAAGACTTGGTCACTGCCCTTACGGGGCTCAGAATCAAGTGAGTGAAACCAGTAAATGGAAAATCACACCGAGTTCGGGAAAGAGTGGGGACCTTGGAAGTGCAAAAGAAGGGTAGCTAACTCAATGTGGAGGAAGAGGGGAATGGTTAGGGAAGACCTGAGGGTAGAGGGGGAGATGGCCTCCAAGCTGAGGATAAATAGTTAAACATGCAGATGCGGGGATGTAGGGGAGATGCCCTGGGCAGAGGAAACACCGTGTACAAGGATTCAAAGGCAGCAGCAAGGGGAGTCAAGAAGCTGCAAGTAGTTTAGACAATTGAAACCTAGAGTGTGGGGACCAAAGGGGGAAGATGGGCTAAAGAGATATAGGCCAAGCCTTACTGACCTAGGGAAGGAATTTGGATTTTATCTTAAGTATCAGTTATCTATGGTCCATAACAAACCACCCCAAAGCTTAGTGGATTAAAATGAAGCTGTTTCTTGGCTCACAGTTCTGTGGGTTGGCAAATTGGGCTGGGTTCGGGTGGGCTATTCTTCTGATGGTTACTCATGGGTTTGCAGTCATCTGACGGCTCATTTAGGACTGGATGGTCTAAGATATTCTCACTCACATGTCTGCCATGTGGTGTTAGCTACTGGGTGGGCCCTGTGTCTTAAACAGATGAGACATGCTTCTTCCCATGGTGGCAGTGTTCCAAGAAGATGAGAGAAGAGACTACAAACCTCTTTATGGCTTAAACTCGGAAGTAGCCAATGTCACTTCCACCACATTCTGTTGGTCAAAATAAGGTACGAGACCAGTCGCGACAAGAGAAACTACAGAGAGCTTGTGGCCATCACACTCTGGCATGATGTTGGCCTGAACTAACATGGTGGGTAGAGAGAAGTGGACAGTTTTGTTTTTTTCTTTTAAAGGATATTTCAGGGGCAGAATTAAGAAGTCTTGGGGTTTGTTCTGGAACAAGGAAGAGAATAAAGTTACAGATGACTTCAAGATCCTTGGCGTGGGTGACTGGTGAGTGCCCAGCATTCAGAGGAAAAAGAGGAAGAACAGGTTTGGGGCAAAGATGATATTTTCAGTATGAGTCACAGCCAGGTGGAGATGGACAGAAAGCAGGTGGATATACAGGTGTGAGGAGAAGTCTGGCTAGTGATACCAGTTTGGGAGTCTCAGGTGCCTTAAGCCTAAAGCATCTTCTGTAAGAGCTGCATCCTCAGAGCTGGAAAATCTTGAGGGCAGGGATCAGACAAGTCAAATCTGTAGCTGCCCTGAGCCTATCCCAGTGTCACAGGGCAAAACAATCACTCTCTCCTGGTTGAATGTCACCAGGTTACTGTAGACAAAAGAGATTAAGCTAGTAAGGTGAGCCCTCAGCTCTGAACTAAGATCAGTGTTGTGTGGGAGTAGATCCCAGCTCCTGTCAGAAACAACAGGACACTGACTCAGAAAGTAATGAGTGAGTCATCAACGAGGGAGATCAACAGGAGCTAAAGGAACCCCTATCAGGAATGCTGTGGAAGATATTGCCTCTTTGCATGGGAAGATAGACCCAGTAGCCAGCCCTAATATTCTGTGAAGGTAATTTTCTCTTACCACCCCTACTCCTGTTCCCACAGGTACCCAAATTTCAGAAACTCCACAAGTCTTCACTGATGGCAGTTTTGGTGGGAGATCAGCCCTGCAGCAGGTCCCTTCTAGGTGCAAGAGAAATGTTGGCTCAGATCCCATTCATTCATTCATTCATTCATTCATTTCCTCACTCAACATTCAACAAACCGTTACTCTACACCAAACCCTGTTCACTAGGAATACAGAAATGAGTAGATTTTAGGCTAGAAGCAATGTACCGGCAGCTGCTGTTGGTTTCTGGAACCGTCTTCCCATTGGATGTCACGAAGGTATTGAGGGGTCTCTGCTGTGGTCCTGGGCTGTAACAGTTTGATGAAAGAAAGAAGGAGAGAAGGAGAGAAGAAGAGGAGAGAAACGAAAAAAGAAAAAGGAAGGAAGGGAGGGAGGGAGGGAGAGACTGGGGGGTGGCGGGGGGCAGGGAGGGCGGTGGACTTGGGGAAGTGTCCGAAAGAGGCATCGGGGGTAGAATCACAGAAAACTCCAAAGAAATATAACATTACTCCATCTGAGCGAATAATTATTTAAAATATGACATTTATTCAGTACTTCCTCGGCGACTATTACGGTGGTACCGCTTTTCTTGCATTACATAGATTCCCCGGGGGCATGGCCTAGGGGCACAACGGTCCCCTTCTCTGGAACCTCACCACCGCATCGTTCCCGTCAGAAAACAGAGCTGGGCGCTCTGGGCCCGGCCTCTGGGAGACGTCCCGCGAACGGAACTGGGGTTCGGGGGCGGGGAGAGCGTCCGGAGGCTTTTCGCGGGGACTCCTGCCCTAGCGACGCGCGCCTCGTTGCTAGGGGCGGAGGCGCGGCAGGCTGTGATGCGTGGTGGCTGCGGACGCCCGCCACTCTGCGCCCCCGCCGGCCTCAGCTCCCGGCCCGGCCAGCCCGCCGGTGGGTATGGAGCACAGGGTTGGGGGTAAGGGGTACATCTGGGGGTGGGGGGCGGGCGGGGAGGTGGGAGCCCTCGCGCACCTGCAGCCGCGCACCTGGTCCAAGCGGGGAGTTCGAGGGCTGGCCTTGGGTTGGGTGGTGCTACACCTACTCCCCCACCCCCAACCCTCGTCCCGGCTCCGTCTTGGGTGAACTGCGCCGCACCCCGCCCCCCCCCCCATAGAAAATAAGCTTTGGTAGTCCACACGGATAGGACGGGGGACGTCTGTGAGCTAAGAGCCTGGAAGGAAAAACTACACAGGCTGTCCCCCAGCCTGGGGCAACCTTGGAAGTTCTAACCTCGTGCTGATTCCCTGGGAGACTCTGAGCCTCAGTTTCCCCATCTGCACCATGAGAGTGTCGAATCCGACCATCTTCCAGCGCTTCCAGTGCGGCTTTGTTGGTATCTGAACTTTGGGTTTGGTGCCTTGTGCGCAGAAGGAGATTTGGGGGTAGGGAGGGCGATATGATTGGACCCGGAGTCTAGGGAAATGAGGTCTGGGTCTCTAGCTCTGCCTCGTGTGATCTTTAGCAAGTCACAACCCTCTGAGTCCCACTTTCTTCGTGGAAAGTAACAGTTGGGTTTATGCTGGAGTATTTCCAGGAATACTGCACTGGAGAGTTAAAAGAGGATCCTCTGAGTTATGTTTAAAGTGACCGCGGGGTATCTTAAAGTGTATGGAAAGCAAATTCAGGCAGAAATGGGTCCTGGGATTCAGATTTAGGCCAGGTTTCATCTGCGACCAACAGGGATATTCCAGAGCCATAACTGAGTTTACAGCTTTCCTAAGTCCTCTCCAGCCTTTCCTGACCTGAAATTTGGGACAGAGCCCAGGTAACTGTTCCCTGAATGATCTGTTGTTGGGCAATTTTGAAGGACCTTATGTTGTTGGGTCCTTCAAAAGCTTACAGGGCGCCTGGCTGGCTCAGTCAATGGAGCATGTGACTCCTGAGCTCAGGGTAGCTTGAGGTCAAGCCCCACATTAGGCATGGAGCCTACCTTATTTTTATTTTTTAAAGACTTATTTATTTGTTGTAGAGAGAGAACATGAGTGGGGAGGGGAGGGGTGCAAGGAGCAGAGGGAGAGGGACAAGCAGACTCCATGCTGGGTACCGAGCCAGACCCCTGGGGCCCCACTGGGGCCCAGTCTCATGACCCTGAGATCAGGACTTAAGCCAAAACCAATAGTCCTATGCTAAATCCTACTAAGCTACTCAGGCACCCCTGGAGCCTATGTTTAAAAAAAACCAGGCTTCTTGCCGAACGGACTCTTTACCTTAATAAACCGTCCATTCATTCGTTCCACAGATACTTGCCTTGCATCCATTGTCCCAGGCTATGCTTTAAGCTCAGATAAAAAAATGAACAAGACCCTGTCCCTCCTCGAAAGTACATTACATGTTCACAGTATAAACAGTGGAATATAATAGTAGAATTTCCCTGCTTAGATTACTCATAAGAAATCACAACTATAGGGGCCCTGGGTGGCTTTGGCTCAGGTCGTGATCTCAGGGCCCTGGGATTGAGCCCCGCATCAGGCTCCCTCCTCGGCGGGAGGCCTGCTCCTCCCTCTCCCTCTCCCCCTGCTTGTGTTCCCTTTCTCGCTGTCTCTCTCTCTCTCTGTCAAATAATAAATAAAATCTTAAAAAAAAATCACAACTATATGAACATTATCCAAGTATGTATACTTTGTTGTTGAGATTTTAAATTGCCTTCGTATATAACGTATAACTTAATGAATTCTTAGTTTTAGTGTGATCAGTCACTCTGGCCAGGAGACATAATTGGCTTCAACTTAATGTCCTTCAGACTCATAAACCCGTTTGTAAATATTCTCTGTGTATATTTGTTATGTATGTTTAATATGTGTGTGTTAACCATAGTATTAAGGGTGAAGTTGGCAGAAATTGCTCCTTTCAGTTGCTGTCACTCATGCCAATGGCCAGGTGCAGCTATGTCTATGTCTATGCACAAGCTTTTGCAGAGATGCAGTATACTATGCTGATCGAGAGCAATCTCTTCTTGCCACTTATTTGCAATTTATTTGTAAATTCGGGCAAGTTATGTAACCTCTCCGCACCTCACTTTTCTCATCTGCAAAATGAAGATAATAACAGCATCTAGCTCAGAGGCTTGTGGAATAAATCAAAAGAGTTAATAAATATAAAGCATTTAGAATAACCCTTGGTACATGCTATCTTTAATCCTTCCAGAATCCAGTGAGAGATATTACTCCATTTTACATAGACGAAGCCGACTCCAAGAGGGTCAGCAATTTGCCCGACGGCAGTGAACTGTTTCCATGCTGAAGTGCTGAACCAAATGTTATCCTGACCCTTTTTTTTTTTTTAAGATTTTATTTATTTATTTGACAGACAGAGATCACAAGTAGGCAGAGAGAGAAAGGAGGAAGCAGGCTCCCTACGGGGCAGAGAGCCCGAAGCGGGGCTCGATGCGGGCCTTGATCCAGGACCCTGGGATCATGACCTGAGCCGAAGGCAGAGGCTTTAACCCACTGAGCCACCCAGGCGCCCCATAAAATAGATTTGTTAAAATGCAGTAAAACTATGTTTCTTCTTCGGAGATGTTTATTAGGGAAACTCTAGACTAGAAGTCAAGAGATGTACCTAGTTCGAATTTTGAGCAGATGATGTTTCTGCCCTGGTTCTTCAGATCTTTGAATTAAGGGTTTATAGTGATGATTTTGAAAAGCTCTTCCATCTCGAATTCTGTGATTCATACTTATTGAAGTACTCTTTTAAGCAGGAGAAATTAACTTTTTCACAGAAACAGTAGCAGTCAGCTCTGACAATTTTTGAACAGAAGCACTATAAGTAAATAAAAATGTTTAATGATATATTTAAGTATTTAAATATATCCTACTTCGGAGGCGCCTGGCTGGCTCAGGTGGTGGAGTGTGTGACTCTTGATCTTGGATTTGTAAGTTTGAGTCTCACACCGGGTATCGAGGTTACCTAAAATAAAATCTTTAAAAATAATAATAGGGCGCCTGGGTGGCTTAGTGGGTTAAGCATTTGCCTTCAGCTGGGGTCATGATCCCAACGTCCTGGGATCGAGCCCTGCTTTGCCACTGGGGCTCCCGGTTTGACAGGGAGTCTGTTTCTCCCTTTCCCTCTGCTCCTCCCCCCCAGTTCATGCGCACAGGCCCTCTCACTCAAATTAAAAAAAAAAAAAATCTAAAAAAATAAAGTAGCACATATATATACCTATACCTATACCTATATACACGAATACACACACACACACACACACACACACACATATATTTTAAGATTTTCTTTTTAAGGGGAACCTGGGTGGCTTAGTCATTAAGCATCTTCCTTTGGCTCAGGTCACAATCCCAGGGTCCTGGGATCGAGCCCTGTGTTGGGCTTCCTGCTCGGCAGGAAGCCTGTTTCTTCCTCTCCCATTCCCCCTGCTTGTGTCCCCTCTCTCGCTGTATCTCTCTCTGTCAAATAAATAAATAAAATATTTTAAATTTTTTTCTTTTTAATAATCTCTACACCAAATGTGCGGCTCAAACTCATAACTCCAATATTAAGAGTCGCATGCTCTAATGACCAAGCCAGCCAGGTGCCCCCTTACTTTGTGTATCATAAAAAAAATAGATATATCTGGAAAAAAAATAGATATATCTGGGCACCTCACTGGCTCAGTAGGTAGAGTGTCTTGATCTTGGGGTCCTAAGTTCAAGCCCCATATTGGGTGTAGAACTTTATTTATACTTAAATAAATGAAAATAAAAATAGATGTATAATTAACATTATGGTATACTTTCCCTAATTGTTGGAAATGTGTCAGTTAAAGGACCTTGGAATGTTGTAAGACATTTCATTCTTTGTGAGGGAAAGTTACACTTAACAATCTCTTTCATTTAACAAGGTCCTTATTTACCTTGTGAATCTCCTTTCAGTGCAAACATATGCTCAGAGAAGAGATTAATTTAAGCGTCTTTTCAGTAATGACAGAGATTAGGAAGTTGCTGCCTAAACTATTTTCCAAAGGATAAACATTACAAAGCGTTAAATATGGCAGCTCACCCAGAAAATCCTATTAGTTTGGGGGTAAATAATTCTAAAAGTTATCTTTTGCTTAGAGCGTCCTGTGAGTGCTCTTCAGATGGGAAATACGGCTGTCTGAAGATATCAGCTAAGAATCCAATCCGTGTTAAGTAAAGCCAGTCCATTTATAGCATCTGCTGTTTTTTGGTGACCTAGATCTATGGATGGCACCTGTCCTTAGTTTGATGATAGTGTTGAAAAATGGGCTGTGCTTACAGATAGGCAGCCCAGCAACCTCCACCTGTCTCTAAGCAATACAACATCCCAAGATTTTTGAAAACTATCCTGGAATTTTTTCTGGCAGCATATCGTATACTTATTATAGAGAATTCTGGAATGTCTGAACTGGAAGGGACCTTAGATTCACACTACTTAACAAGAAATGTTTTTGCCATACTGTGCTAGCCACTGGAGGTACAAAGATGAGTATGATATAATAGACTCCTTCCTCTCATGGAATACACAGTCTGCTAAAAAGTATTTAGTCTGGTGTCATCATTTACACATGGGGAAGCAGAGGGGCAGAGCAGGGAATGGAGGAACCCAAGGATACACGGTGGGATGAGGGAGAGTTAGGGCTGGAGCCCAGGGCTCTTTGTGCCCTCCACACACCGTTCTTGTCACTGCACTGTGCTTCTGTACGGCTACCTGTCTTGTCCGGAGGTCGGTTCTGGCAGCTTTTCAAAATGTATGCTGAAATTCTTCTGGAAAACTGTCTTTGCATGGTATCACTGAGAATATTTGGTGAGTTTTCCCTGCTGTTCTTTCTGTAGACATTCTGGTCATTCCTGTAGAGCCGGGCTGGTCAGGCCTATAAGACACTCATTTCCTAGGGGAGCCTGGGTGGCTCAGTCAGTTAAGCATCCGACCCTTTTGTTTGTTTGTTTGCTTTTGTTTTTATTTGACAGATCACAAGTAGGCAGAGAGGCAGGCAGACGGGGGAAGGAAAGCAGGGTCCCTGCTGAGCAGAGAGCTGATGTGGGGCTCGATCCCAGGACCCTGAGATCACAACCTGAGCCAAAGGCAGAGGCTTAACCCACTAAGCCACCCAGGTGCTCCAAGCATCCGACTCTTGATTTCAGCTCAGTCATATCAGGGTTGTGAGATTGAGCCCTATGTCTGGCTCTGTGCTGAATTTGGAGCCTGCTTAGGACTCTCTCTCTCTCAGGGAGTTTGGGTGGTTCAGTTGGTTAAGTGTCTGCCTTCAGCTTAGGTCATGATCTCAGGGTCCTGGCATCAAGCCCCGCCTCCACCTCCCATCAGCAGGGAGTCAGTTTCTCCTTCTTCCTCCTCCCCACCATCCTCCCACCCCTGCCATGCTCTCTCTCGCATTCTCTCTCTCAAATAAATAAAATATTTTTTGAAAAAGATTCTCTCTTTCCCTCTACCCCTTCTACCTCCCAAAATAACAATTATTTTATTTTTTGAAGATTTATTTATCTATCTGAGAATACACAAACACACACACACACACACACACACGAGAGAGAGAGAGAGAGAGAGAGAGCACCAGTTGGAGGCGTAGGGAGGAGAGGCAGAGGGAGAGGCAGACTTCTTGAAAGGGTCTCAGGAATCCCCACTGGTCCTCAGATCACACTAAGAAGTACTGGTCTAGATCATTACCTGTATCAGCATTCACATCTCTCTCTCTCTCTCTCTTTTTTTTTTTTTTTTGAGTAGACTCCGTACCCAACATGGGGCTTGAACTCATGACCCTGAGATCAAGAATTGCATAATCTATGGGCTGAGCCAACCAGGTGCCCCTTTAGCTCATTGTTACTACAGAATAACCCCATGACCTAGCACACTGATTTAGAGAAGTGTCACATGAAATTATTTTTTAAAAAACCAGCAAGCTAGGAATAACTAAGGCTCTTTCTTTCCAAGAAGCTACACTGGTAAAAATTATTTCTGAGTTTCAAATACATATTCCTAGTATTTGTTGTGGTAGAATACATATAACATAAAACTTATTTAGTACATAGACATTGTCCACTGTCTAGTTCCAGAACATTTTTGTTGTTGTCCAAAAAGGAGACTCTCTACTTATTAAAGTAGCCACTCCACACAGGCACCCCAAGAAACCTCTCTGTAGTTTTAAAATTAGTTTTGTTTTTGCTTTTGCTGATCTGCTAATGCTGTATGGGAGGGTACATTCCAGGGCCATGAGAAGAGTCAAAGAAAAGAGGAAAAGCAAATGAGTACAATGGATTAGTCTTTTTAAAAAAGAAGGCTTGGAGCGCCTGGGTGGCTCAGTCAGTTGAGCATCTGCCTTCGGCTCAGGTCATGATCCCAGGGTCCTGGGATCGAGCCCTGCATGAGCAGGGAGCCTGCTTCTCCCTCTCCCTCTGCCACCCCCCCCCCCCCCCGCTTGTGCTCTCTGCCAAATAAAATAAATAAAATAGGCTTTATTTTTAGGTCACCAGACTACCATTCCATGCGCAGCGACATTAACAGTATGTATTCTTTTCGCCACGCAGGGACGGCAACTGCCGGCAGCCACAGGGGATGCCACTGCTTGGCTGCCATCTGAAACGAGCTCCTTCTCACAAGGTTTTGTGTAGGTTCTGTGCAGCGATGGGGAAACTGCAAAGCAAACTCAAACACAGCACTTACAAATACAGGTACGGCCACCCGACACTGGGATCCCAAGTTTTGTCATGTCGCATTAAAATTCTCTACTAAAGAAAGAGAAGGCCCAGAGCGATTACGGATGACCTTCCTTGAACAGTTCGGTCTGTTTTCTTTTGGATGAGAAGCAGCTGATTAGCTAGTGTCTTCAGCCCCACAGAGAGGGGCCTGGCATCTTTGGGAGGCCCGGCCTGGTATCTTTGGGGATAAGCTCCAGGTGAGCAAAGGCTCCTGGCTTCTTGGCTTCAGGATTCCCCTTTATCGGATTCTAGTCCTTCAGCTATTCTGAGCGTGCTGCATTGATAACCCATTTCTGGCAATGGCCGTGGGTCTCCCTTCTGTACTCCTTTCCCAGATTTCTCCTCCACCTGGCCTCTCCCATAGCCTGCCCCATCTTCCCCTTACCCCACTGCACTCCGTACCCCAGGGCCTCTCATTTGCTATCCTCTCTTTAGCAGGCCTGACGGGATTATAGAGGAGAGAATTCAAACTAAAGCTTGTCTGGAGTATAGCCCAGCCCACGCGGATAGTGTCTCTGTCGTTGCTGCTCTGAACTCAGACCTGTGTGTCTCTGGAGGAAAAGATAAGGTGGGGTTTGCAGTGCTTCCCAGGGAACCAGCTGACTGTGGAGAAGGGAGGGTGCTGGGGAAGGAAATGCTGGTTCTGCGTTTCTGGCAGCACGGTCGAGTAGTGTAAAACCATAGGCTTTAGACTAAGGAAGGCTGGCTCTAAGTCCCTGCTCTGCCCCTTCCTGTTCCTCTGGGCAAGTCATTTACTGCTCGTGAGCCTCAGTCTCTACATCCATGGAATGGGGATGAGAATGCCAGCCTCCCAGGGAAGCTGTGAGGGTTCGGTGGTAAGATCTTCACTGATGTGCCAGAAAACCCACATGCGTCTTATAATTGGCAAGTATTATTCTGACCAAGCCATTTTCATATCCACACACAGACACAGGAGCTAGTTGTCAACAAAAGGAGACTTCCTTGGGGTGCCTGGGTGGCACAGTCGGTTAAAAACTTCCTTAACCCTAGGGTTGCTTAACCCTAACCAACCCTTGATTTCAGCTCAGTTTGTGATCTTAGGGTGGTGAGATCGAGCCCCGCATCAGGATTCACGCTCAGTGGAGAGCTGGAGCCTGCTTGAGATTCTCTCCCCATCTCCTTTTGCCCCCACCCCTGCTTGTGTGCTCTCTCTCAAATAAATAAATAAATAAATAAAATTTTTAAAAAGGCAACTTCTAGTCTTTTTTATGCTGCTCTTTTATCAAAATTTCAACAGCGGTGAGCATTATAATCTCCCTGTCCTTCCTCCCAGTATGAACTGCATCTGGTTGCTTCTCCCCCCATATTTGTATCGATCACAGGACATTAGTAGCAGAAATGTTAATTCTTTTAATTCCTCTCATTTTCATACTGTATTTTGTGGATTTTTAAAAAAGATTTATTTTACTTATTTTAGAGAGAGAGCAGGGGTGGGGGAGAGGAGGAGAGGCAGAGGAAGATCAGACTCCCTGCTGAGCTCGGGTCCCACTGTGGGGCCCAATCCCATGAGCCATGAGATCATGACCTGGGCCAAAACCAAGAGTGGGACACTCAACTGACTGTGCCATGCAGGCACCTGGCAATTTTTTTTTTTTTTAAGATGACAAATTTTTTAGATACAGAAAAATAGAAGTACAATATAATTAGGAGGGAAAATGCTAATCCCATGTAGACAACCAGAACCTCAGGCTGAGTCTGTTCCCCTTGGGGAGTGTCCTCCTGAACCCATCAGTGAAGCCCAGAGCAGTGGCCCATTGCCTAGGAGAGAGACAGAGCACTGGTCAGGAGGAAAGAAAAGGAAGTCAGAATAAGGGTTACAACAATAAAGCCCTAATGCAAGACCCTTGATAGAGAGAGAGAGAAATTAGGTAGATAATGAAATAAAGGCTGTAGTTAAATAAAAGTTCACTTAAAATATTACAGAGATTCTAATGACTAATGACTCTCCACAGACAGTGGTGGCCTATAACTGGAAGAGCGGGGATGTGGTGAAAAGGTTCAGAGGACATGAACGAGAGATCACGAAGGTAATTCTCAAATGATCATTATGTGGAGGGAAGTTAGAGTGATTGGCTATTCAGTCTTAAGAAAATGCAAGGGCTTCATTTGATGTGCTAAAAGAAAAGCAGAGTGAACCATTCCCTTAGCTATTGTTAGAGGCATATTAGACATGATTTTTATTTTGTCACTGTGCCCTTAGTAGCTCAGGTGGTAAATAAAGAATTCTCTATCCTATCCTATCTATCCCTATCCTGACTCAATGGGGACAGGTGCTGAAGGTAGTCTGTGTGTCTACTGTAGCTAGAAAATAAGAAATGATAAAATTTATTCATTTATATAGTAAATATTCATTTATGATAAAATTTATTCATTTATAATTTACTTATAATTTATTATATATAATAATGATATATGATGTATATAATAATATATAATAATTCATTTATAAATAAATAGATAAAATCCCTATATTCAGGAACCTTCTATTCTAGTTGGGGAATTTTTTAAAAAGCCAACAACAGTTAAATAAAAATTAATTTGTTAAAAAAGCATTACGGGGCAGAGTAAGCTTCTAGCCAAGATGAAAGTGAATGCCGGTCTCTACAACTCCTCTCCCTAAAATCCACCTCAAGAACTGACTCGGTCACCTGCTCAGCTCCCAGCGCAGGGCAGGGTACTGACGCCCACACACAGTGCATTCCCACCCCAACAGGGCCAGGGGGAGAGCCTCAGGCTCTGACACCCGCAGCCCTGGGCCTGTTGCCCATGTCCAAGTCCGATCAAAAAAGCACGACCGGGGGGCGCCTGGGTGGCTCAGTGGTTTAAGCTGCTGCCTTCGGCTCAGGTCATGATCTCAGGGTCCTGGGATGAGTCCCACATCGGGCTCTCTGCTCAGCAGGGAGCCTGCTTCCCTCTCACTCTCTCTGTCTGCCTCTCTGCCTACTTATGATCTCTCTCTGTCAAATAAATAAATAAAATCTTTAAAAAAAAAAAAAAAAAAGCACGACCGGGCTTTTTTCTCTCTTGAGCAGATAGCCTGTATTCATGGATCCAGCCTGTTCTTCAGCGCCTCTCGCGACAGGACCGCCACGCTGTGGGACCTGCATGGCCCCGCCCAGCCAAGGCAACAGTTCTCTGGCCACACTATGGTGGTCACTGGATTGGCTGTGAGTCCAGGTAAAGTCAAAGAAAACTCTACCCAACACCGTTGTATTTTCTTTCTTTCTTTTGTTTTTTGTTTTTTTTTAAAGATTTATTTATTTATCAGAGAGAGAGAATACAAGCAGGGAGAGTGGCAGGCGGAGAGAGAAGCAGGGTCCCTGCTGAGCAAAGAGCCCGATGCGGGACATGATCCCAGGGTCCTGGATCCAGGATCCTGGGATCATGACCTGAGCCGAAGACAGATGCCTAACTGATCCACCAGGCACCCCTCTTTTTTTTTTTTTTTTTTAAGATTGATTATTTTTAGAGAGAGTGTGTGCGTGAGTGGATGTAGGGGGGAGAGCAATGGGAGAGGGAGAAGAGAAGCAGACTCCCCACTGAGCATGGAGCCCGACACCATGCTCCACACTGAGCTCATGACCTGAGTCGAAACCAAGGGTCAGACACTCAACTGACTGAGCCACCTAGGCGCCCCCTTGTACTTTCTGAAAAGCCCCATGCCAGGCCCATCTCATGGACCATCTTTCTCTTGTTCCCCCAGACTCGTCACAGCTGTGCACTGGCTCCCGGGACAACACCCTGCTCCTGTGGGACATTGGGACTGGACAGTGTATGGAGAGAGCTTCCATCTCCAGGAACCTGGTAGGAACTCAAAGTTGGGAGAGAATGGGACAGCAGAGGGAGCATGTGGTGAGGCAAAGAGCCTGGGAGAGATCAGGAGATACACCAGGCAGTAGAGGCTTGGAGCCTCATTCCTACTCACCCTGAACTGTCAGACTCTGGCCTCTCAGAGTTATCAGGCTGGATGATCTCTTTAAAGTCTTCTGCTTCAGGGACGCCTGGGTGGCTCAGTTGGTTAAGCCTCTGCCTTCTGCTCAGGTCATGATCCCAGAGTCCTGGGATTGAGTCCCACATCCAACTCCTTGCTCAGTGGGGAGCCTGCTTCTCCCTCTGCCTGCTGCTCCCCTTGCTTGTCCTCAGTCTCTCTCTCTGATAAATAAATAAATAAAATCTTAAAAAAAACAAACAAACAATAAAGTCTTCCGCTCCAGAAAATATCTCTATTCGTTCATACTGGAATTTTATGTGGTGTGCTCATTTATTCCCTCAAAATGTGTTTTTCCATATCTGCTGTGGTAGGACAGGGTTAGTGGCCCAGGACACCATCCCCATCCTCCAGGATCTCATAGCTGATGTGCAGAGAAACAAGCAGGGCCCTTTGCTTTATGTATAATTTGCTGTGTTTGTGAAGACCAATGTTTTCTGGTAGTAGACTGGTAGATAAACTCCACAGCCTTTTTTTTTTTTTAAAGATTTTATTTATTTATTTGACAGACAGAGATCACAAGTAGGCAGAGAGGCAGGCAGAGAGAGGAGGAAGCAGGCTCTCCTCGGAGCAGAGAGCCCAATGTGGGGCTCGATCCCAGGACCCTGGGATCATGACCTGAGCCGAAGGCAGAGGCTTTAACCCACTGAACCACCCAGGTGCCCCAAACTCCACAGCCTTTGAGGTCACCTGGGTTCAAATTATGGATCCATCACTTTTTAAAAAAATTATTTATTTATTTGACAGAGAGAGACACAGCGAGAGAGGGAACACAAGCAGGGGGAGTGGGAGAGGGAGAAGCAGGCTTCCTGCAGAGCAGGGAGCCCAAGGCGGGGCTCAATCCCAGGACCGTGAGATCATGACCTGAGTTGAAGGCAGACCCTTAACAACTGAGCCACCCAGGCACCCCCATCACTTTTTTTTTTTTTTAAGTAATCTCTACACCCAACATGGAGCTTGAACTCACAACCCTGAGATCAAGAGTCACATGCTCTAACTAACTGAACCAGCCAGGCACCCCAAGAGCCATCACATTTTATCTGAGTTACTCTGAGAAAGTCACTTAGAGAGTCAGTGTCTTCATTTATAAAATGGAGAGAATCCCATGATTTGACATGATAGGTGTTCCTTTAGTGGTCATTAACTAGCACTCGTGGTCATCTTTTCCAGTATTGAGCACAACTGTCCATGGCAGGGTATGGTATGCTCATTCTATAACCTCCATATTTGTGGAGGTTGCTAGAAGAAAATCGTGTCACCTTGGGTTATTTTGAAAACTGTTTCATGTCTGTCCAGCAGGAGGTCATAGGGATGAAAAGAAAGAATGCGTCCTGATCCCTGTGAGGCCTTAGACTAGGGTTTCAGTGGTCCCACCGCAGAACGGGGGGCTGCTTTCCATGGCTGCCAGGCACCAGCCGTTCTCCACCATGAGCGTGGGCGCCTGCATGCATTCTGGTACTCACCACTGGCCCGGCCGCTACCATTGCTGCTGCTGATCCAGGGGCGTCCAGTAGAGCATGAGTGGGGGACATCTGCAAAACACAGCCTTCCTCCAAGTCAAGTATACGAGTCAGCGTCCTTGAGAAGTGGAGAGACCTATTTAGCACGGTTTACGGGAGTTGCCGTAGAAGAGTGACTTGGTATGGAGAAGTTTTGAAAATTTTGCTTTTTCCAGGTCACTCACCTGTGCTGGGTCCCCCAAGAACCATATGTACTACAGACTTCTGAAGATAAAACCATCAGGTGGGCTTACTGAGCAGCCATGAAGGTGTTTCTGGTGAAGGTTTGTGGTTCCCAAGCTTATATAATTCCCTCTCCTCTCTGCTTTTCCACACTGCTGTGCCTTCCCAGGGCCTTCTGCCCCTTTGCCCCTTGCGGGGGCTCGGGTCTCTGACATGGCGCCCTGGACCGTCTGGGTGGAGGCTGAATGGCAGGAAGTCAGGCCAGGAAAGAGCCCCTGTCCTGGATGGTTCGGAAGCAGCTGACTCTGACCCCACCCTTGCCCCCTGGTGTGACACACTCAGACTGAGCTCAGGCTCGGTCACTGGCTTGTGCCCACTTTGAGCTGCCTGCCTGGCTCCATTTTCCTCCCCTGCTCTGGCCGGATGTTCTCAAGCACCCAGCCTGGTCTGGGCCAGTGGGGTCGGATCCCCATCAGGAGAGTCAAATGAAGTGAACTGTTGAGTGGAAAGCACAACGAGAAACTCTGGATCTCAGAGGAGATTCATTCTACTCAGAAAACAGGAAGAATGAGGTAAAGAGGTGAAAATGAGACGAGAAGCTGAATAAAACCCTCCCTGTGGACCCCGCGGCCCAGTAGGCCAAGGCCTGCAAGTCTTTTGTATCTGATTCTGGAATGGTGATGGCTCCTCTGGATCCTAATAACCATCTTTTAAAGAAATTAAGTCACAGGCACAGAAATATCCTCTTGTCCCTTGAAAGCAGTATCCCAAAGGACCAAATTAACAAATTAACTTGTATAGTTAAAGATGCTTGCTCTAAATTCCTATTAAGTGGGTCTCAAAATAGAAAGAACTCAGATGTCATTCAGTTTGGTTATTTCCTGGCAGCTTTGGTGTCTCCGAGGTCGATCTGGTTCATACTCCTGTTTTTAGGTGAACCATGACATTCCGTCTGACTGGCCGGAGCAGCGGAGGGCCGCGGCTTACGTTAGTGGGTCTGTCAGATACGTTTACCACAGGCTCATTGCCTCGTTTCTTGCAGGTTATGGGACAGCCGGGGGCTGCAGGTAGCTCACGTATTTCCCGCAAAGCAGCATATTCAGACCTACTGCGAGGTCAGTGAGGACGGACACAAGTGTGTCTCCTGCAGCAACGGCTTTGGAGGGGAAGGCTGCGAAGCCACGGTGAGTGATTGTCAGGGTCTGGGGGTCTGGTTGCTGATGAGCAAAGTGCTTCCTCTGACCTCCCGTCTATCCTGGGCTCCACCAGGCCAGCTCTGCTAATGGCTCAGGCCTATTCCGAGTGCATACTGTAAGTGAGCCTTTGCACTCCAGATGCAGCTCTCAAGAAACCTCCATCAGCTCTGGGCTCTCTGAATTGGTAGTAGACAGAGGGATGGGATGAGAGTCAAGACAGGAAGGTGCTAAACACAGAACCAGCTTGCTAATGTCTCTGCTTCCAGCAGAGCTTAGAGAGGGGAGGGACTATTTGAAGAGCCAAGTGTCTTCCCGTTGTCCTTGTGGTCATGGTACAGGAGGCTCAAGCTCTTCAGGAAGTCTTAGGCACCAGTGTTGGTCGACGGCCCATCCCAACCCTTACCTATATACCTTTCCTTGCACGTAATTTTGGATTACATTGCATTGTATCTCCAAAGTACCTCGGATTCCTCACTGTAGAATATAGGCTAAGAGGGGCATCTGTTCCAAATATAGCAATTAGAGCTCCCATTGTACCAAACAGTCCATGCTAGGCATTGGCCTGAGCACATTACGTGCACTATCTCATCTAATCCTTACAACAACCTCGTGAATTAGGTTCTATTATAATTCCCATTTTACAGATGAGCAAATAGAGGCGTGGCAAGCTGAAGTCCCTTGCACAAGACCACACCTCTAGTAAGGGGTGCACTGAGCCCCTGAATCCCAGGCTGTCGATGTAGCACCTCTTCCCCAAGCTAAGCATTTCCAGCCCCTATCACTGACACGGTATCCTGTGGTTTCATTATTTTTCGGATACACTTCAGATCACTCTCCTCTCGGGATGTTGTTCTCCTGAATTAACATGGTGCCCAGTGGCTTCGTTATATTTTGGACACAATTCGGTGTGCTCTCCTCCCTGAACCTTGTTCTCTAGCTGTGGTCTGATTGTGTCAACAAGAGTGTAACTGGCAGGACCGTCACCTCCTTTGTTGGAGGGTCTCGTCTTCATATACCAAGGTTCGGCGTGGAGGCAATCAGTCAGAAGGTCTGCGCCTCTGTGTGCTTATGAAAAGGTGCTCCTAACTATGGGGTCTGCACAGAACCCCCAGGCCAAGAGGCTGAGCTGTTCTAGAAAGTAGGCACCCCTGGGGTGGCTGGCCGGCTCAGTCAGAAAAGCATGAGACTCTTGATCTTGGGATCGTGAGTTTGAGCCCCACATGGGGTGTAGAGATTACTTAAATAAATAAAAAACTAAAAAAAAAAAAAAAGTAGGCAGTGCCATACTGTCCCATCATGCTGCAGGACTTGGAGCTTTCACTTTTCCAGCCCTGACATTAATGAGGAAGGCAGCAACCTTCCCGGCACACCCTTACCCAGGGTTGTTTGAGATCGTTGATGTTTAAAATAATTACCAGAAGGGTGGGTGATTTGGTGTGTGGATGGGATGGATGAAGACGAGGGTAGCTACATGAGGAGGTAAGTGGGGGACTCAGGTGGATCATGAGAAGCTGGGGGCTGGAAATCAGTAAGCGCAGTGTGTGTGAAGCTGGGGAAATACGTGCGTATGAGCTAGCCTGCGTCATTCCTCTACAGCTGTGGGACCTAAGGCAGACGCGAAACAGACTATGTGATTATAAGGGGCATTTCCAGACCGTTGCATCCTGTGTCTTTCTACCAAGAGCACTGGCCCCGATGCCTATAATTGCTACCTCATCCCATGACTGCAAAGTGAAGATTTGGAACCAAGACACTGGAGGTAAGAAGCCTGCTGGTGGTGCTTCTCAAAGACACATGGAGTCCTAAAAGCGTCCTTGAAACTCTCTCTTTCCATTGCTCAGCAAATACAAAGACAGCCGTGTTCTGCCACTCTCCAGGCCCCTAGTGGTTAAGAGACGACACTAAGATACCAGGATTCTGTTGAACCTTACTGCGTGAGCCCCGCTACCACGTTGTACAGACTCGCTCCTGAGAGCTCAGATATATCTGGTTCTTACTGTTCTTACTACCTGAAGTTCTTCATCAGATTTTAACGTGTGATGCTCAAAATGCCTGGCAAAGAAAACAAGGACGGTCATTTTCAAATTCATTTTTTAAGGAATAAAAATGAGAGTCTCTGCTCGTGGTGGGGATGAGGTAGAGTAAGCATCTTCTACCCAGACTGCCCTGTTTTGATGCTACAGGTCAGGTTTGAGATCCCAGTCAGGTCATGAACTCCAAAGCTCCAGAAAAAAAGGTGTTTTAGGGAACACAGCTCCCCAGAGTCCTCAGTGAAGTATGCCAGAGCCCACTGCTACTGGCTGATTGTTAAATATTCAGGAATATCTAATATGGTCACAGTGGGAATATTTATTGCCACAAAAGGTGGCAAATGCTATGAGTAAAGGTGGCTGGTTTTTTCTTCCAGAAAGTTGCCTTACCAGCACCCCACTGCCTCCAGGCTATTTTGTGCTGGACCCAGGGTTCTGTTGGACACAGGAATAGTGTGAAATTAAAGAATCTCACAACGAAACCCTCGTGTAGTTATGTTCCAGAAACTCAGCTCCCAGCAGGGGAGGATAGGGTAGCCCCCTCAGAGAAAAGATGTGAGATCATGTCTATGGTTCGTGAGCCATACCTCCCTAGGGAGGACAGCCCTGCTGTGCCCCAGCTGCAGGTGCCCCTTCCAGCTGCCCCGTGGAACAGCTGGGGGAGGTGGGGAGAGCAGCTTCCATCAGGTTCAATGTTTGTAAGCCTGACACCAGGGAGAATAAGGTCTGAAAGCGTTGCCCTGCCCTCCAGCTGCACACCTGTAGGGTTCTCAGGGGAGACAGGGATGGAGGGAGACCGGGACAGCTGGAAGCCCCCAGACTCCCCTTCAGGTCCAAATCTCCTTTGTCTTGAAGGGAGCAAGACCCCAGAAGCCAGCAGCTGAATATCAGCATTGTCTGTTTTCCTCTGCTCTGGCCCCTGCTCAGTTCTCTGGGCAGGTGGGAACTAAGGGCCGTGTGTTCCCACGTCCTTGCAGGCAAGGCCCTGGCTGTCTGAACAGGCTTTTAATGGATACACACCTTGTTTGGGCCATGTGCCATTCTCTGGAGTTGAAGCCTTGCGGCTACCCGGACTTTCACCTCCCCACAGGTGCACAGTCCTCTGGAGCAGGTGATGAGGCTCTTACCTGGGTTGGACACAGAGCACATGCTTTGCTTACACGGGTGTCTTGGAGGCCTCATGTCCCGTGACCCTGAGCCCTTGGTCTGAGCTGCTGGTTCCTTCTTCCCCCACAGCCTGCCTGTTCACCTTGTCCCTGGATGGATCAGGACCCTTGACTTCCCTGGCTGTTGGTGACACCATCTCCTTACTGTGTGCAAGTTTCAGCAAAGGAATTCACCTGCTTAGAGTGGAGCACAGCCGAGGGCTGGAGCTGCAGGAAGTGGCAGCTTTCTGAGGCCAGGAGGCACGCACTGGACAATATCAAACGTGGCCCGTCCTTTCTCCGTGTGGCTTTGTGTTTCCCTGTGATCTTGCGGGGAGGGCGATGTGGGATTCTCTGCTTCCGTCCACTCAGAAGGTCTATCAGGGTTCGAGGACAACGTAAGTCCAGGTGCAGCTTAGAAACACGATCGGTCTCTGTCTGTGAGTCTGAACATGGGGTGGAGTGTATCAGACTGACCTATGTCTCCACAGAAGAGAAAGCTGCTGGGGGAGAGACGGTTCAGATGGCCTCGCAGTTACCCAGACGGGAGAGGGGAGCGCTGCTCGGTAGAGGACATGGGTTGTGGATGTGACATTCCGCTCCAGTCACTGCTCCTCTGTAAAGTGAAGAAGTCTAGGCTTCTACTGGGAGGGGCAGCGAGTGTAGGTGGCGCGTCCCAGACCAGGCGGCATGAAAATTAGACCCCAGGGGGCTTGAAAAGGCTGACCACCGCAGGGCCTTGCCCCGAAGCCAAGTTGTCTCATCTGTTTTGTGTACAAGGAAGTGGAGAGGTTCCAGAGATTAAGGCTAAAAAAAAGTCATTTGTACATTTTAGTATTTTTTATGTCATTTTATATAAACTCGTAGAGATGGCCAGTGTGAGGCCAACGGGAGTCTGCAACAACAGTAGAATACAGAGGGGCGCCTGGGGGCTCGGGCAGTTGAGCATCCAGCTCTCAATTTCAGCTTGATCGATGACCTTGGGGATGGGATCGAGCCCCATGTTGGGCTCCATGCTCAGCAGGGAGTCTGCTGGAGATTCTCTAAAATAAATAAATAAAATCTTTAAAAAAAAAAAAAAGAATGTAGAACAGAGGGACAGACTCAACTGTAGGCCAGCTCCTTGGTGAGGAGGGACTCGGTGCTCAGGCCAGCCTGTGCGGGCCCCAGGACATCTATCCCCAGCATGGTGCTCACATGCCCATTTTCCTTTCAGGAAGTTAGAGTCCGCTCTGTCTTCAGGAGATCCCACACATAAAGCAGCGAGTCCTAGCCAAAGACTTCCACACTTTTGTCTTCTCTGGCCCCTGCCTGTCCCTGATACCAGCAGCTGACAGCCACTGTCCTTGTGTGTCCCTCCCGCTCCTCATAGGGCTGGCTTCCCTGTGGGAGGATCCGAGTTTGAATCTCCACTTTCAGCTGAATGATCTTGGCTGTTACAAAATCTGTTTCCTTACTAATTAAATCATACATTCCTCATAGTGCTGCCCGAGTACCGGGTAAAAGTGTATTTTAAAAAAATTGTATTTATTTGACAGAGAGAGAGATAACAAGTAAGCAGAGAGGCAGGCAGAGAGAGAGGTGAAAGCAGGCTCCCTGCTTAGCAGAGAGCCCGACAACGTGGGGCTCGATCGCAGGACCCTGGGTCATGACCTGAGCCAAAGGCAGAGGCTTAACCCACTGAGCCACCCAGGCACTCCCCAGATAAAAGTGTATTAAATGCCAAGCAAGGAAGTGGGTGCTTACAAAGGCTGGTTATAGTTGTTTATTGCTCTCTGTCGGGACTAAACACTCCTCTTCTCTCACTAAACACATTCCTTCTTGTATTCTCCTTAGATCTTACTTGTAAAGCTTTAGTCCTTGTACAGCTTCCCTTTAATTGCTTAGGTTATGGATCTTTGAGCTCTGGAAGGACAGGGGGGTGGTGGAAGAGGAGCTCCTTCCCAGAGAACCTACAGCCGGCTAAATACGCTTATTCTCACTCCAGTCCTCGCTATCCCAGGAGGGCAAGGAGGAGGCTGAGGCCCAGGGACATTCAGTCCTTTGCCCAAGGTTACATGGGGAGGTAGGAAGGGGGAAGAACTGAGATTTGACAGGCAGGGATGCCACTGTACTAATGAGGAAAAGAGAGATTTGAACCAGGGACTGCCCAACTCAAAGCCAGAATACCTTCCTTCCCTCTCCTTTGTCTTCGCATGATGTCACAAAGTTCATTTTAGAAATTCATAGACCATGACACTGTTTGTGTATTTTCTAGACCATTATTAACTTTTTGGTTCCAAGGAGATCCTTCTGGCCAGGGGCCCAGAAACAGTACACAGATATCTCCGGGAAAATCCTAGCATATCGTGAACTGTTAGTGCTGCAGCTGACCCTTGGAGGCAGGCAGTAATCAGAAAATCCAAGGGAGTGGGTTGGGAGGGCGTCCCAGAGGAAGGGAACAGAGGGAATGTACATGTGAGAAAATCGAATAAATTAGCAGGGTTCTATTAGCAATGAAATTATTTCCCTAAACTCTACGCATTTGTTTGATGTAAAAATTCCTTTTCTGGGCTTTTCTTTTTTTTTTTTTAGCTTTTATTTACTTGACAGAGACACAACGAGAGAGGGAACACAAGCAGGAGGAGTGGGAGAGGGAGAAGCAGGCTTCCCATGAAGTGGGGAACCCGACGACGGGCTTGATCCCAGGACCCTGGGATCATGACCTGAGCCGAAGGCAGACCCTTAACGACGGAGCCACCCAGGTGCTCCTCCTTTTTTGTGCATTTTAAGTGGAAAACAGATTAATAAATGCAAATGTTTATATAGGTTTTTTCAGTCTTACATGCCCTAATCAGGTACTCTCAGCACCTAGGGTACCAGCTACTAAAAGGCATTAATTTGCTCATTGGATATTCACTGAACACTTCATTTTAAAGGCTGCCCCTGTAAAATCATATAGAGGAAATTTCCAAAGGCAGTTGACCTTTTTTTCCAGGAAAGTATATAATCCCTTGGAATCTGGCCAATTATATATTTAAAACTTAAAGAAATTTATGTATTTACTTATATAAGTTAAATATATTTGCACCTGACTGGCTCAGTTGGTGGAGCATATGACTTGATCTCAGGGTTGTGAGTTCAAGCCCTACATTGGGTATAGAGATACTTAAAAATATAAAATATATACACGTGTATATATATATATATATTTCAGGAAAATGTTTCAGGATTATTAACACCTTTTTTTGGGGGTGGGTGAAACTATCTTACAAGAGGATCTTTGTTTTTACCGAAAGGTTAAAAATGATCTGGAAAAGATACAATTTTGAATGCTACTTTTTCACACATAATCCAGGCTGTCTATAATTTAAGTCCCAATTTGTATTCAAAAAAAATTTTTTTTTCTTGAAAATAGCTATCAGGTGGGGCACCTGGCTGGCTCAGTCAGAAGAGCATGTGAGTTGATTTCAGGGTCCTGAGTTCAAGTCCCACACAGGGTGCAGAGATTACTCAAATAAACAAAACTTTAAAAAACAGGGGCATCTGGGTGGCTCAGTTGGTTTAATGTCTGCCTTCAGCTCAGGTCATGATCCCGGGGTCCTGGGATGCCCCATGTTCGGCTCCCTGCTCAGCAGGGAGTCTGCTTTTCCTTCTCCCTCTTACCCTTTCTTGTGCTCCCTCTCTTATTCTCTCTCAAATAAATCAATAAAATATTAAAAAAAAAAAAAAAAAAGCTTTAGTGGTGCCTGGGTGGCTCAGTCATTAAGCATCTGCCTTCGGCTCAGGTCATGGTAGTCCTAGGATTGAGTCTCACATCGGGTTCCCTGCTCAGCAGGAAGCCCGCTTCTCCCTCTCTCACTCTGTGTTTGAGCTTGTGTTCCCTCTCTCGCTGTCTCTCTCTCTGTCAAATAAATAAATAAAATCTAAAAAAAAAAAAAAACTTCAAAAAATAAAATAGCTACGAGCTATTAAAGTATTGTGATACAGTGGATATCACTGGTATCATAAAAGTATCAGACAAGTCTCCATTATCATTATCTTTCTGAACAATGATTTTTAAAGATTTTTTACTTAAATTCTAGTTAACATACACTGCGATACTGGTTTCAGGAACAGGATTCTGTGATTCATCACTTGATATCTGAGCAATGATTACTAAAGAAACTTCCCCAGGGGTTTTGAGTTCACAGTCACTAAAGAAATACTTCCTGATCTCCCAGTTGACCGTAGCAGAAATTTCCAGTCTGTAACAGTCTTGATTTTGACACAGGAATTACAAGTATAGAACTCAGGTCAGTTGGTGTTTTTAATCTTTCAACACTGTGAAAAAAGAACTTAGCTATTTCTGGTAGCCTTGTGAAAACAGAATGAGTGAAGAAAAGCTTCATCGTGAAAAGTGCAGCAGACAGCTACCCGTTTCCTGAAGTTGGCCCGTTTTGGCCCAGGCTGCCCCACTACGCCTCCATTCCCAGCTAGGGATGGCCATGAGCATGACTTCTTGTCAGTGGATTGTGAGTGGAAGTGATGCGTGTAACTTCTCCTTTATTAGCTCCAAAGGAACATGTTTGTCTGGGATTAGCCCTCTGAGTCCCTTCCCACTAGCTGGAATGCAGGCCACCAGTAAGAGCTTCAGCTCTGCAGATAAGGACAAGATGATGGACAAACAAGAGCGGAGCCCTGAAGCTAGACTGTGACCTGAAAGAGAAATGGGACTTCATTCTTTTTTTTTTTTTCTAATTAAAGATTTTATTTGAGAGGAAGAGCGTGTGAGCACAAGTAGGGGGAGGGGCAGAGGGAGAGGGACAAGCAGACTCCCCACTGAGCAGGGAGCCCCACATGGGGTTCGTTCCCAGAACCCTGAGATCATGACCTGAGCTGAAAGCAGACACTTAACCAACCGAGCCACCCAGGCGCCCCTGAACTTCATTTTTTTAAAGCCACTGTATATAATTTTAACTTTTCACTCAACTATCACAATCATAATTTCAGATGCCTTAAGTTTAGAGCTTGCTGATTTTCCACAAGCTGAACACACTCTAGTAACCAGAACCTAGACGAGGAAGTGTAATACATCCCAGAGCGCAGATGGTCTCCCTCATCTTCCCCCCGAGGCCTAGCCGCCAAGGAATCTATAGCAGCATAAATCGGTTTTGCCTGCTTTTCTTCTTTATATACGTGAAGTCGTACTGTATTGTGACAGATGGGAAATAGAGCCACAGATTTCTTCCTTCCCTATATATGTGGCTCTTCACAAGGTGATTTCTCATCACTGGGTTGGGCTTATTAGCCCACCCTTTGAATCTGTACTTTTGGCTCAGTTTGACCAATAGAAATGCAGAGCTCTGAACAGCGGTGCCTGGGAGGCTCCGTCAGTCAAGAGTCAGACTCGAGTTTGGCTCAGCTCTTGATCTCGGTTGTGAGATTGAGCCCCACATCGGGCTCCACGTTCATCATGGAGTCTGCCCGAGATTCTCTTTGTCCCTCTCTGCACAACCTCCCCCCAGCCCCACTCACACTCTCTCTCAAATAAAAATCTTAAAGATAAATACATGCAGAGGAACAAACACTGTGAAATTGTAGGTGGGGCCTTTAGCAGGCCTGTGGCTTCCCTTTGACTGTCTTGGAAAGCTGTTGCACGTCAGGGAGGTGACCCAGGCCACGTGGAGTACTGAGCACCACCAGGTGTGGGATGAAGGTCACCTTCGGAGCCTGCCAAATGCGCAGCTGAATGCCACCGCCGATGAAATCAGGAGAGAAACTGCACACCATCATGAAAAATAGCAAATCGGTGTTGAGGACACTTAAGTTTTGGGGTAGCCTGTTATGCAGCAATGGATTTAAGTGAAATGAATCATGTGCTCTTATTCTGGTTCGGGCTTTTCTTGCTCAGCGCATCTGTAGGATGGAGGCAGCCTTCGGCTCAGGTCATGGTCTCAGGGTCGTGGGATCGAGCCCCATGTCAGACTGTCTGCTCAGCAGGGAGCCTGCTTCCTCATCTCTCTCTGCCTACCTCTCTGCCTACTTGTGATCTCTGTCAAATAAAATCTTAAAAAAAAAAAAAAGTTGTTTCAGTTCCCATTCCCAGCCGCTGGTGGGGAGCTGCCAGATCTCACTTGTTCCATACACTTGCCCACACTGTGTTCTTATGCTTTGCAACCCTCGGTTTGAAAGATGAGTGTGTAGAATGATGTCTACATTTCTTCTCGACATCTCAGAATGTGGTTCTGAGACATCTCTGTGGTTCAGAGGCCACAATTTAACAGTAAAAGCTTGAATGTATACAGTGTTGTATATCTTATGTACTACTTTTGCAATCATAATTTCACTGGAGTCTTCCAACAAAATAACACTGTGAGACAGGCAGTGTGCAGGTTATTACCTTTGTCCTGCAGAGAAGGAAAGGGACTTGCCAAAGAGCCCATGGCATGTGGCACAGCCCAGGTGGGACCACGGGTCTTTGGACAGGCTGACTGGTTCTTCCTGCCAGAGCCCTCTACTTCCACTGGTGTCTTGGCAGCGGGGTTCCTGAAGACTGAGGGACAGGGGCAGGTAGGAAGTATTTGTACCTATGGAATGAGTGACATCGGTTAAACATCACGAACAGAAAGAATGTCCGGTCCTTTCCTAGATGTGATCTCCCCAGGGTCTGGAACACAGCAAATTCAAAAACCTAGGCTCGGGGTGATGGGACTGGGTGTCAGCTAGCACTGCATGTCCAGGCGCTGGCCTTTTTCGGTTCATCCAGAAATATCTTTTGGGAACTGGCCAACTTCACATGGCTTAACAACCATGCAGACATTTAAAATGAGGCTGCGGGGCACCTGGGTGTCTCAGTTGTTAAGTGTCTGTCTACCTTTGGCTCAGATCATTATCCCAGGGTTCTGGGCTCAAGCATCAGGCTCCCTGCTCAGTTTGAAGACTCCTTCTCCCTCTCCCACTCCCCCTGCTTGTGTTCCCTCTCTTGTTGTGTCTGTGTCAAATAAATAAAATCTTAAAATAAAATAAAATAAAATCAGACTACATGGAATGTTGTCCAGGTTTTTCCCTAAGGGAAAAACACGGGTAATAGTACAGCACCACACAGCATCATCCCATTTTGGTAAGAATAAATCTGGATGTGTCTGGATAGAGACAGAGGTCTGGAAAGAATAGAGCAAAAATGTTAGCAGTGTTATCTCTGGGTATTTGAGTTTTAAAGATGAATTTATTTCCTACTTTATGCCTTTCTGTATTTTTTTTTTTTTTGCAATGAAGATGAATCAGTCTTATTTTTAAAACTTACTTATTTTTGGAAATAGGCACTACATTCGCATAGTCAGTCAAGAGTGCAGAAATTTACAGGACACAACACCTCCCTCTTCTCGGTGTCTGCCTTCCATCTGGCTCCCTCTGGAGGTAACCAGTGTTCCCAGCATCTGGTGTAACTCTGAGGAGACACGTTACGCACAGACGAGGAAATACATAAATTTATTTTATCACTTTTACGATAAAAAAGCAAGAACACTTTCATCTTGAAGGAGAGGTTGTAGAAGACTATTTTATGATGTTGAAAGATGATACACGGGAGAAAGGCACCAAACAGTTTGAGTATCACATGTACTTATAATAATTAAAGAAAAAAATTTACATTAAAAATATTTAGAGGGGCGCCTGGGGGGCTCAGTGGGTTAAGGCCTCTGCCTTAGGCTCAGGTCATGATCCCAGGGTCCTGGGATCAAGCCCGGCATTGGGCTCTCTGCTTGGCAGGGAGCCTGCTTCCCCCTCTCTCTCTGGCTGCCTCTCTGCCTACTTGTGATCTCTCTCCCTCTATCGAATAAATAAATAAAATCTTTAAAAAATAAAAAATAAAAATAAAAATACTTATAAAGAGGCGTGGTGGTTAAGGGTGTGGACTCTGACACCACGCTGCCTGGTTCAAATCCCAGGCAGCCACTTCTTCGCTCAGCTCCTGGGGCAAGTGCCTTAAGTTCTCTGTGTCTCGCACCTTCATCTGCAGAACAGGAATCATACAATAATAACACCGCCCCACAGAGCTGTCACCAGGAATGGTACAGGATTCAGGCAGAACTCCTAAAATAGCGCCTCACTTTGTTTCCAAATATCAGGATGATTATGTTCATCTCAGTTTCCTCATTTTCCTACATTGGACACGTATTACAAAAGGAGTTAAAGAATAAACCCCCACAAGAGAAGGGAAACCGCACAGACACAGACCACAGCACAGATGAGAATGAGAGACCATGGGGCCCAAGGACGAGCAGAAATGATGCTTGCAACTCTGGAGACGAGGGAGGCCTCTGGTTTCCAGATTTTTTTTTTTAAGGCTTATTTATTTTATTATTATTTTAAGATTTTATTTATTTATTTGACAGAGAGAGAGAGAGAGAGCACAAACAGGGGGAGAGGCAGAGGGAGAAGCAGACTCCCCACTGAGCAGGGAGCCTGATGCAGGGCTTGATCCCAGGACCCTGGGTTCATGACCTGAGCCAAAGGCAGATGCTTAACCGACTGAGCCACCCAGGCACCCCTCCTGATTTTTGTTTAGTATTTTATTTTTGAATAATCCCTATACCCAACGTGGAGCTCGAACTTACAAACCCAAGATCAGGAGTCCTATGCTTCACTGACTGAGCCAGCCAGGCGTCCCTGGTTTCCGGATTTTGACACTCGAAAGCCCACAAGAGTCCCTCTGTCAGAGTCAGCAGGGCATCATCCCAGGAGCAGAGATGGAATCTGGCCCATGAGCCTTCTCCCCTGGAGTTTGGAGAAGGCCTTTGAGACTTTCCTAGAAACTCCTTGGACCTTCATTGTCCCAACAGCCTTCAGCAGACTCTTTGTCGCTGTCTTCCTGGCAGGGCTTCTCTGGAGAAAGTCTTCAGAGTAAGTGTAATGACTTGACTCACACCGAGGACTTTCTGAGGACCTATCACCACCAGCCTGACGTGGCTGAAAGTCTGGGGGATGGAAAGATGAGAGGTGTCATCCACAGCCCAGATGGGGAAAGAACGGTCCAATCTCAGTTCTGTTTGTACACACAGCAGGTGGAACGTGTGGGAGGCGTGTTAATCTTCAGCCTCCTGCGGGAGCCTGTCCTCTGCATGGGGACGCGGGGGAGGGGGCTGCCCAGAAGCGCATGCGTACCGTGCACACTGCCCACAGAGGGAGGAAAGCACAGGGCGGGGACTTGGTGGCCCTGGGTTCCCGCCGGTGCTCTGACATTTCACCTCAATGTTAGCTGGGACCAACTCTTCCCTTTACCAAAATCCAACTGCTCTTCACAGAGACCCCTGGGTTCTGGGAATAACAAAGCCAGGTGTGACCTGCTTGATGAGAGGAAATATGAGAACTACTTTATAGTTGAAAGAATTGCCAAGTCTTGTAGTTCCTGCTGAGTCTGCAGGACTAGAACTGGGAGATGGTACCGTTCAATGTTTCTGATGGTTTGATACATTCTAAACATAAGATAATAAAATAGTTTATAAAGCTTATCCACAATTCTAAAATCCCTGCACTCTAGGGGCAGGTGGCTGGCTCCATTGGTACAGCACGTGACTCTGGATCTCAGGGTTGTGAGTTTGAGCATTGGGCATGGAGCCTACTTTAAAAAATAAATGAATAAATAAAAGATAAAAATAAAATAAAATCCCTGCCCTCTGAAGACAAAATTTTTTCATTAAATTTGGCACCAGAATTGACCTGGCCTTATCATATTTAATATTTCAGTATCATAAATTGCAGAATATTAAAACATTTGGTCCCAGCCTGCTAACTCAGATCCCACTGGGAGAGTTACTTAATATATTGGTAATTGCACCGTATCATTTTCCTACAATATGAAAAGCCTGAATTCAGAAACACATCTGGCCACAAAGGTTTTGTAAAAGGGATTGTGACCTTAGAAAACAGATTCAGATGCTGCCTAAGGCAGAGGCAAGGGAAGGCCGGTTCCCAGGTGGGGATTCACCCAGCCCTGTCTGTCCAGGACATTTTCCTCCTGGCCTCACGTCCTTGCAAAGTCTTCATGAAGCTGAATGTAACGAATCATGCATGCAATTACGATGAGCTAAGGGGCATATACTGGGGATATTTCTCCGAAATTTGGACTCGCCATATTCGTCACATGTCCCTGAATCTCCACGGATCTTATAAAGATCCAAATTACAATTACAAATTACAAATTACAGTAGGTGTGGAGTCAGCATTCTGAACAATCTGCAGGTGATGACTTTGCCACTGGGACTGTCCCTAACTCTGGACAGGCCTAAGGCAAGGCTCTGAGTACTGACAATGTGCTGCCCCACAGGGAGAGGTGCCCTTGGCCCTTGCTAAACATTGGTCATCACTTGGCTAAAACCTGCCTTTTCTCCATCCTCCACTGCCCTTCTACTGCCTTCTGCTGCCCCTTCCTCCCTAATGGGTTCATGCCGCCCTATGCCTCCACTCCACACCTTGGCGGGGCTCCAAGTCTCATGACTCCTCGCTCACCCCACTCCCAGGTACTGCTTAGATGAGGTGCTTTTCCGGTTGGCTGACCTCATCCCCCCAAGCAGGAACTAAATTAGTTCAATTCAAATTCCTGAGATGCCTCACTATCTCTCCTGGGCATCTTCCTGAAAAAATTTTCCACTGTTTGTAAAGTATTCCCTAGCCTTGACCACCCGGAGACACTGTGATAATGCATTTGCTCACTGGACAATCAGTGGCCTGGAAAAGGGCCATGGTTTATTTCGTTATTATTTCAATGCTTGCAACATCCTGACTGATCACTTACATGCCCTCGCTGCTTTCCTTTTTGAGTTCTGGATTTCCTGGCCGCAGAAAACTCACACTGACTGACTTTCCAAGTGAATTTTCCTATTAATGAAAGTTCACAATACATATTCATTGGTAAAAATTTAGAATAATATAAATGAAAAGAAAATGGCAATACCAGCAAGCTTATCATCCAGAGATGCAACGTTTTGCCTCATGGTCCTTTGTGTTGTTTTTACAAAATTTGGCTTGCACGTCACACCCCATTTTTTAAACTGCTTTCCCTCCCCTGTTTATGGTATGTTGTGATCATTTTCTCAAGTCAATAAAAGCTCTTCCGCAACACCATTTTAAATGATGAGGTAGTTCTCCACTTAACTGATGTGCTGTAGCTGGGCTTTTAGTTTTTTCAATCTTTTTTTGCTTAAAACATAAATGAACACCCTCACTTAACCAAACGATACAAGTACAGTCTGATTGTGAGTGTAATTCCAGTGCGTGTGTATCTTTTTTTTTTTTTTAAAGATTTTATTTATTTGACAGCGAGAGAGAGAGAGATCACAAGTAGGCAGAGAGGCAGGCAGAGAGAAAGAGAGAGGGAAGCAGGCTCCTGCCAAGTAGAGAGCAGAGAGCCTGATGTGGGACTCGATCCCAGGACCCTGAGATCATGACCTGAGCCGAAGGCAGCGGCTTAACCCACTGAGCCACCCAGGCGCCCCAGTGCGTGTGTATCTTTCACCACCACCAAGCAACTCACTTCTGACACTCCCTAGCTGGAGAGAGCGCCAGATCCCACAGGTTAAGGGCTTAGTCCCACAAGACATCCTCACCACTACCACCACACACACATCAGACACCAATCACAAGCCCAAGTTTTCACCTGTACTTCTCATCAACTAGCTCTAGATTAGAGGTTCCCATGACCCACTCCTTGGGTTTGATTAATTTACCAACATGGCTGGCGTGCCTGGGTGGCTCAGTGGGTTAAACGTCTGCTTTAGGCTCAGGTCATGATCCCAGGCTCCTCAGATCCAGCCCTGCATCAGGTTCTCTGTGCAGCTGGGAGTCGGCTTCTCTCTCTGCCCCTCTCCCTGGTCTTGCTTTTCCGTGTGTGTGTGTGTGTGTGTGTGTGTGTGTGTGTGAAATAAATTTTAAAAAACCTTAAAAAGCATTTTTTTTTCTACCATGGCTCACAAAACTAAAAAAAAACTTCACATACACTTACCAGCTTATTATAAAGGATATGATAAAGGCTACAGATGAACAGCCCGATGGGAGAGGTGTGTAGGGCAAGCAGGGTATGTGGGAAGGGGCGTGCGGCTTCTCTCCCCTGTCCAAGGCTGGCATCCTCCCAGCACTGCCATGCATTCATCAGTGCAGAAGCTCTCTGAACCCCATCCTTTTCAGTTTTTATGGCAGCCTCACTACAGCATGATTGATTAAATTATGGCCACTGGTGATTGTATTCAATCTCCAGTCCCTCTCCACTCCCACAGAGTGGGCGTTCTGGCTGGACTGAAATTCCCTACCCCATCATAAAAGATTGGTTGGCCTGGCAACTTAGGTCAAGTTGCCACATTCACCCAACAAAAGACACCTTTATTGTTCTTATCACTTAGGAAATCCCAAGGGTTTTAGAAGCTTGGTGCCCTGGAACAGAATGAAGCCTGCTTCTCCCTCTGCCTGCCACTGCGCCGCCCCCCACCCCGGCTTGTGCTCTTTCTCTGGCAAAGAAAAAAAAAAAGGCTGGGACTTCAGGCATGCCTCTAGGCGTCCCTCTGTCTCTAGCTCAGAAAGAGAATTGCTTTGAGAGATCTTCCTTAGGGACTGGCAACTTCCTGAAGTCCACAGCTTTATTTCCACACAATTCTAGACTAATCTAGATCCCGCGGTCATTTTGACATTTATTTTTCCAACTAATATTTATATATTGAAAATGAAGGGATTTGGTCAATAAGGGAACGGTTAAGTAACTTATGGCTCCTTCAATGAAATATGATACAATCATTACAAAACTGAAAAAGCTCTTTATGTACTAATACAGAATATTTCAGGTACATCGTTCAGTGAAAAAAGCAAGGTGCAGAACAGTGTACATCACACGCACATTTGCGTAAAGAGGAAGAAAGGAAATACCCAGGCATTTTGCCATAGGAGTTTTGTTTGTGCATCCATAAAATATCTTTGGAAAGATATACAAGAAGCTGATAGCCTAATGCCTTAATTTTCAGAAATGAGGTAGCTAGGAGAGAACATTTTCACTGCAAAATCAAACTGCTCATGTATTGAATATATTATGTATTCTAAAATAATCTGGGGGCACCTGGCTGGCTCAGTCGGTAGAGCATGGGACTCTTAATCTTGGGGTTGTGGGTCTGAGCCCCATGTTGGGTGTAGAGATTATTTAAAAAGTAAAATTTTTTAAAAAATAAAACAACTGGGACATGTCAAGTCCTTGCTCAGAATCCAGACTCCACTAACTCACTAGTAATGGAGACAAGCAAATTGACTTCTCTAACCCTCGGTTCCCTCCCTTGAAAATTGGCATCATAATTTTATCTACTTGATCTGATGAAATGAAACAGGACTTGTAGAGATCATAGCACAGTGCCTGGTACACGGTAGCACGCAGTAAATGTTAACTACAGCTATTATGATGACACGATCAGGCAAATCACCAAAAAGAAGTACAAAAGGAACATACACGTAATTGCTCAACCTCATTTATGATTAGAGAAACTCAAATTTGAATATAAGGCCACTTCTTTTAGGGGCACTTGAGTGGCTCAGTCGGTTGGATATCTGCCCCTTGATTTTGGCTCAGGTCATCATCTCGGGGTTGTGCCATCCAGCCCCACATCTGCCCACTGGTCTCGTGCTGGGTGGAGCCGCTAGGGAGTCTCTCTCCCTTTCCCGATTCCCTGCCCCACTCGTGCGCTCTCTAAATAAATAAATACTTATTTTAATTTTTGTCAGTCTGATAGGGGAAAAAATTGCTACTACTGAAAATAATGATGACAATTATCTGCGTGCTTCACTAAATGCTTCTGATCTGTTACAGTTAATGCTCCCCACGGTACCTAGAAGCACAGCGCCCAGCACAGTATGGAACACGGAAACTCAGGGACTTTTCCTTACTCTTTCCCAGATAAGGAATCCAAAGCTCCAAGCAAGTAAGGGATTTCTTTGCCCTCTCCGCAAACTGTGCCCACGTAGCCCATCTTCTGCTCCCTCTTACATTCTCAGAGATGCCCTGCTTTCCATCAAAGTAAGACTGGGTGTGAGTCAAGGCTGTGCAGTCAGACATGGCAGGAAACCAACCCAATACAAAACAGAGGTCTGCAAGGGTGAGGGACTTTGACCTCCTTCGAGAGAAGCAAGAGTGACTCACAGGAGGAGGAGGAAACCAGAGCTCCCGGGCTGTCCCCACTGAGCACGGACAGTCCAAAGTCATCAGAAGGAAGAGGAAAACCTGAAACGGAGCTGGCCAAGAGCTGCCAGAAGACCCAGGCGAGGAAGACCCGCCCACAACTGCCTGGAAACCAAGCCAAAAGGAGTTAGAGCGCAGAGCATATGCTGCACAGCCACCCTGGGGACTGGAGGAGGACACTCTGAGGAAGCAGGTAAGGAGCCACAGAGGGCCACAGGGGGACGGGTGGAACACAGGACCCCATTGTCCTGAGAGGCACTGCTGTCAACAGCATGAACACTGGGACCAGCTTTCAAGGTTAGCTGTTCATTAGCTGTGAAGCCTTAAGCAAGGCACTTCACATGCTGGCCTTGGTGTCCCCATCTATAAAATGGGTATAAAACTATCATGCCAGCTGTGTACTGAGCACCTGCTGGGCTTTGCTGGGCACGTTACAGATACTATCCCTTCCTCACAGCAAGGCTCTGAGGTGGGATTATTAGCCTATTTTACAAAGAAAAATGAAGCACAGAGAGCATAAGCCATTTATCTAGATGCAAAGCAAGTAACTGTGGTTCCAAAGCCTGCATACTTTCAACTCCCTATCCTGTGTCCCTCACAGGGTGGTTTTAAGGAATCAGAAGGTCTTGGGGCATGTGACTGGCTCAGTTGGTAGAGCACGTGACTCTTTTTTTTTTAAGCTTTTTTTTTCTTCTTTTTTTTTAATTTACTTGACAGAGAAAGAAAGCACAAGCAGGGGCAACAGGAGGAGGAGAAGCGGGCTCTCCGCTGAGCAGGAAGCCCGATGCAGGGTTTGGTCCCAGAACCCCGAAACCATGACCTGAACTGAAGGTAGATAGTCACTTAACCGACTGAGCCACCCAGGTGCCCCAAGCATGTGACTCTTGAACTCAGGGTTGTGAGTTCAAGCCCCACACTGGGTGTGCAGATTACTTAAAAACAATGATGACATAAATTAAATAAATAAATAATTGGGGGGGAACCAAATGGCATTATGCAGATGGGCTAATATTGTAAAAGGGAATCATCAATACAGATGTGAGCTGCCTCACTTAGATCCTAGCCAGGACAGGGGGGCCCTTTGTAAACTGTGAAGTCCTGTAAAAATGCTAGCTCTTGGGGCACTTGGGAGTGGGGGGCTCAGTCACTTGAGCCACTGGATCTTGGTTTCAGCTCAGGTCATGATCTCAGGGTTGTGGGATCGAGCCCCACATTGGGCTCCATGCTCAGTGTGGAGTCTGCTTGGGACTCTTCCTCTCCCTCGGCCCATCCCCCCTGCTCACTCTCTCTCTCTCTCAAATAAATATATCTTTTTAAAAAATGCTAGTTCTTCATCTCTCTCCTCTTGAGAGCCAACACTTTGGGGAGATGCTGCAGGTACTATTTGGCTGACTTTGTCCCAGACTGAGGTGATGCCTCTGGGGTGGTGTCTAGGACTTACAGCAGCGACGCATGCAGGGGGCAGCGGCGGGAGGATACGTGGTCAGAGTCTGTCCTGAGAGGCTGGACTCCGCCCTGCTGTGCCTGAAACAGCAGAGGCTGTCAGTGGGGACCCTGGCAGATACGGGCCCAGGTGCTGAGACGCCTGATTATTCCTCCTCTTGAACGGCCTTTTACAGCTTCGGCCATGGAACTTGAGAAAATGAAGTCTGCTTTTGGGGGGGAGGGGAGGTCTTTAAGGGTGGTAATGCAAGTTTGTTGTACTATAGTAAAGTTAGAGGATTTTCAGATAAGAGAATTTAAAACAAACAAAAAAACCCACCTATAATCTTACTCCCAGAGATAACCACTGTTGACACTTTGGTGTTTTGTTTTTCCAGACATTTTTTCCAGGGCACACATGTACTGGATAATTGAATAGTATCATGATATGGTTTTATTACTGGTTCTTTTTACTTACTTGCATATCACAAACATATTTCCACATTAACAGATGTTTTATCACATCATTAAAAAAAAAAAAGAAGATTTGAGAGAGAGGGAGGGGGAGGGTCAGATGGAGGAGAATCCCAAGCAGACTCCCTACTGAGCGCCGAGTCCTACACGGGGCTCGATCTCAGGACCCTGAGATCATGACCTGAGCCAAAACCAAGAGTTGGAGGCTCAGTCAACTGTGTCACCCAGGTGCCCCTTATCACATCATTTTAAAGGCTGCAGAATGTCTCTTCACGTGGTTGGAGCAGAATGTCTTTAATTAATGTCCCACTATTGAAGGAGCATGTAGTTTTCCACACTTTACAGTGAGAGCCGTGCTTCTACGGGTGTCCCTACAATCAAGTCTTCGCACAGGTCCTTGATTATTTCCATGGGACAGATTCCCAGTTGGGGCACTGCTGGGTCAAGGTTATTACCTTTCAAGTCTTGTGATAAGTACTAAAGGTCTGCTTCGGACACACTCTGGAATTCAGAGATCCTCAAAGCTCAACACAGAAACCTTTTTCATGGCTTCAAAGTCAGCCTCCATCCTTCCTCCCTCTCAAATCCGTTTGCAGGGATAACGGCAACCATCTCATGGGTAGTCTTTGCTGGGTGCCGGACTTTAAGAGCTTTACCTTCAGACATGCTACTTTATTCCTTTTCAACAGACCTCACAGGCACAACAGGTTAAGCAATTCAACTGGGTTCACAGCTGCAACAAGCAGTGCATCTGGGGTCATGAGCCTCAAAAACATGGTTCTAGAATCTATGTTATTCACTGCTTTTTGGGAAGTGCTTTTGATTTCATCTCTAAAGATTTTTTAAAAAAAGATTTTATTTATTTGGCAGACAGAGATCACACGTAGGTAGAGAGGCAGGCAGAGAGATGGGGGGTGGGGGGTGAAGCAGGCTCCCTGCTGAGCAGAGAGCCCGATACGGGGCTGGACCCCAGGACCCTGGGATCATGACCTGAGCTGAAGGCAGAGGCTTAACCCACTGAGCCACCCAGGTGCCCCTCTAAAGATGGTTTTTATTCCATCCCTTTGATCTTCTCTGCCATGGCCTGGTCTAAGTCAAGCACCGCCATTCCAGCCTGAACGTTAAAGCCCCTCAGTCTTTTATTTCCACAGTGTCCCTTTTAGTCTGTTCTCTGTTCTGCAGCTGGAATGGTGTTGTTATTATTATTTAAAATTTTATTTTTAAACAATCTCTACACCCAACATGGGGCCCGAACCCACAACACGGAGATCAAGAGCCACTCTAGTGCTACCTGACTGAGCCAACCAAACACTCCTGGAATGGTGTTTTTAAAATGAAATATAAAAAAAAAAAAAAAAAAAAAAAAGAATGGTGATGAGACCCCGCCCCCCACTCACCCCTAGAATTAAATCCAGGTTTGTTCCCCAGCTTCCAAGGCCCGCCTCCACCCTCCCTGGCTTGGTCTCTCGGAGCTACCATCCTACTCCAGCCCCACCCACCAAACCTCAGGGTTCTTTCACTTCCTCAATCTGGCAGAGCCTTTTTTCACCTTGGGGCTTTGGTACCTGCTATTCCCTTAGGCCAGAATGTCCTACCCTGCAGGCTGCGTGGCTGGTTTCTTGCCCTCCTTCAGACATAGCTTTCAGAAACCCTCTCTGCTGCAACCCTCCCTGGTGGTTTCCTAACCCTAAGCCCGTTTTCCTTTCTGTCCTTTGTAGCACGCATTACATATTTACTGCCCACTGCTCATTAGATGTCTTTTTCCCTCATTACACTCTAAATGTCATGAGGTCAAAGTCGTGCCTCTTTGGTCCACCATTATTTACCCAGTGCCTAGCACAACTCCTGGCATGCAGTGGGCATTCAATACCTTAATAACTGTACAATGACTGCGTGGTCCACAGAAGGCGCTCGTAGTTAAGGATCCCTGGTAAACTCGCCCAGCTTCGGCCAGAGCTGTTCCATCCTCCTTCTGCATACCTTTGTTTCGTCTTCCCTACGTGGAACAGTGACAGAAGTCTAGAAGGAAACCAGGAAGCCATGGGCAGGCAGGAGAGTGTCAGCAGGTTTTGCTTCGGGTTTCAACTGAGTCAGGGTGGATGGTGCCTTAGGAGGCGCACCAGGGAGGCTTGGTTCCCCCAAACTCCCTGCACGTTTCCTGGATTCCTACGAGAGACTCACGGCTTGGGGAATCTCCTAATAGGTGCAGACACTTAGTGCATGGTGGTTAGCGCACATCCAGCAGGTGACACCACTGCCTAGCGGGGGGACTTGGTGAGAGTCACTTCTTGGCTCCCATCTGCAATGTGAGTGGTTAGGATGGAGAAGCGGTTTTTCAACTTTTTTTGGTCCCCCCTCGGCAGCTCAACTCAACTTATTCAAGTGATTGATAGGAGAAAAGCTAGGTGTTTCTGAGTGAAATGGGGAAGTGGGGCTGGAACTCTCCTCCTTCCTGACTCCCTCTTTTAAGTCCCCAAGGGTGGTGAGATGGCCAGCCTTCGGACTCTAAGACCTCAGTGGTCACTGCCTGCCAGGCTGTGTTCTAAGAACAAAGATGGCAGCAAGATTGCTGTGGTTACAGCTACTTGGGTACATTAAATTATCAGAAAGTTTGGGTTCCTGGCTGGATCGGTCGGAGGATCATGCAATTCTTGATCTCTGGGTCAAAAGTTTGAGCCCCACATTGGGTGTAGATGTTACTTAGAAATAAACAAATTTGCTGAGTCTGAGGTGCAGAGATTTTAGGCTGTGTAGCCATCAAGTTCACAGCAACCCAAGCGCAGGGTGGGCAGCCTCTGTGTGAGGAGGAGGTTTTAGCCATTTTAGAAAAGAAATGAGGACCCAGGAGAGCTCAGAGGCTCACTTACCCTCTCTATAATCTAGAAAAAGGAAATTGCCACTCCTACCTTCCCAGGCCATGGAGACCTTCAAGGTCTTGAAGAGACCGCCCACGATCTTGCAGATGTTTGGCTTCCACGGTTGGTTGTTCGCCACACCCTGGGGGAGCTCTGCTCCCCCACCTCCCCGCCCCTGCCACCCAGGCAGCTCTGTGGCCTGTGCCATAGGCAGATGTGCTCAAGAGGCTGCAGCCCGGGCCACCTGGCAGCTCCAGGTGCTGCGTGTGTGCTGCCATGGAGACGGGCCCCAGGGTTGGTGGCTGGTGGAGAGAAGGCAGTCTCCCAAAGCCGTGTGGATTCAGGAGAGGGAAAGACTGGAGCCTTGGGTCCTTCAGGTAGTCTGCCTGACCACCCTAGTACCGAGGAAGCCCAGGTGAGTGCCCTGGGGTTTTGGGGAACAGAGGGAGGGAGGAGGGGCCAAGGGAGGCCAGGTATTAGGAGGTTCTGGAAGGGCTCATCAGAGGACCTGGGCAAGGGAGCCTAAGCTTCCAGGTCAAGGGGAAAAGCCTTGGCAGGGTCCCCCTGCCGGGCCAGTGCGGTGCCCCTGCACAAAAACTGGGCATATGGGCTCTGGAGGGCTGGCCCTGTAGCCCAGTGGGAGGAGGGAAAGAGGGCCTGGCGTTTGTCCCCAGGGGAGGGACAGACCAGGGAATTCACAAAGGCCATCTCTGCACTACTCAGGGACTTGAGGTAGCAGGGAAGGAAGTATTTGTCTTATAACACAAACCACTGACGAGCTTCCCTCCCTCTCCTTGGAGTCTGAGAAGTCAAGGGCAGTCACATGGAGCAGAGGAGCACTTTTTTCCACTTCCCGAGCGGGGGTGCAGTCCCCTCCAGTGGCAATTCACTAACGGTGGGATGACTCAGGCCTTTTCCCTGATTGGGGGGGGCATGTTGCCTGAGCACCAGACTTTACAGCTTAGGAAATGGGTGCTTTGGAACAAGCTGGTACATCTTTTGAATCTAAGTTTTTCATCTGTGAAATGTGGGTGACGGTATGTTTTAACAAGGCACAGAACGCTTAGTCTGGGACCAAGCACAAGGATGGAACTCAACAGATATCCCTTTGCTCCTTTTCCCTTTCTGCCAGGACATTCCTGCCAGGCCTCCCAGCGTCTCATCTGAGGATGGCGGAGGGGCAGGGCCAGGAGCCCGAGTGCCCTGTCTGCTGGAACCCTTTCAACAACACATTTCATACCCCCAAAGTGCTGGACTGTTGTCACTCCTTCTGCGTGGAGTGCCTGGCCCACCTCAGCCTGGTGACTCCAGCCCGGCGGCGGCTGCTGTGCCCGCTCTGCCGCCAGCCCACTGTGCTGGCCTCTGGGCAGCCGGTCACTGACTTGCCCACGGACACTGCCGTGCTCACCTTGCTTCGCCTGGAGCCCCACCATGTCATCCTGGAAGGCCACCAGCTCTGTCTCAAGGACCAGCCCAAGAGTCGCTACTTCCTGCGCCAGCCCCGGGTCTATACACTTGACCTAGGCCCTGAGCCTGGGAGCCAAACAGGGCCGCACCCAGACATGGGCGCTACCACCAGGTCTCTGCCCATTCCCATCCCCAGCCGCTACTCTCTGAGGGAGTGTTTCCGCAACCCTCAGTTCCGGATCTTTGCTTACCTGATGGCCGTTATCCTCAGTGTCACTTTGTTGCTCATCTTCTCCATCTTTTGGACCAGGCAATTCCTCTGGGGTGTGGGGTGAGTGCTGTTTCTGGACAAGGAACCAAGCCTTTAAAAAAAATCCCACCCCCCTCCCCAAATTCTTATTAAGTAGGCTCCATGCCCAGCGTGGAGCCCAACATGGTGCCTGAACTCACGACCCCAAGATCAAGACCTGAGTTATCAAGAGTCACACACTTACCCAACTGAGCCACTAGAGCCCTGGATCTAAGCCTTTCTTGACTACTGCTGGGCACGGGGACTGCACAGCCTCATTTGGGGTTGTCTTCCTTCGTAGTATTGCTCATTTTTACAACGTATCAGTCCACATGTTTGCTTCTGGAAAGATTCCTAACTATGATGAGAACCTCTGAAAGCTAAAAGGCTGGGAAAAGATGTGAAGAGACCTCTGGGTGTGAGCCACGGGGCCAAGGCAGAGAAGCACACGTGTGATTACAGGGCTACAGAGCAAGTTGTGCCAAAAGGCTGGACCACGGTATCCAGGAGCCTGACTAGCCCAGAGAGGAAGTTGCATTTCTCAATGGAGTTGCTTCGAACTCAGCTCACGTTTGAGTTGCTCCTTTTATTATGTGTTGCTAAAATTTTGCAAAAGTGAGCTTCAATTCTGTGAGCAAATGTGTATGCTTTCTTTCAGTTTTCTCTTTGAAAGTCTTGCCACCAGTCCCAGGAAAAAATGGTGTGGACTCATGAATTCACGCACTTACTCATTCAACCACCACTTACTTGGCCCATCTTGTGTCAGACCTAGGGGATGAGACGGGTGGGATTATCCATGGGTGACAGCCTTTACCAGCAAGGAGGGCATGTTCACTCAGTGGCTTCCTGAACCAGACAACCTCTTGTCAGTATGTGCTTTATGGAGTGTTTAGAGTATAAAAGTTTAAAGATAAAAGAAACCAGGGTCAGTGGGTCAAAAGAAATCTGGGATTTGGAGAAAAGGTGTTTATTCCTCCTGGTGCAGAGGCTCTGATTAAACCCGGATGTTGGGTAGCGCCCACTCCCCTCCTCCAGGCAATGGAATTCTGACCTTAAGTAAAGCGGAGAAGCCCTGGACAGAGGAAGAGCCTTAGCTTCTATCCCAGGTCAAGCAGACAGGGGACCCTGGTCTTCATTTTACATGACAGGATCTCAGAACCAAGGCAAACTAGATGCTTTGGCTGTCTGGCTACAAGATGCTACCTCTGCAGTGTCTAAACCCCCTTCTGGTTCCCCAGTTCTAATACTGCCCTGTGGCCCACGGCTCTGGAACAGTCTCAAAGTGGTTAAAACACCATCACAATTATGAAAAGATCTTGATTTGTGGAATAAACTTTCAGAGGTCAGAAACTGAGTCGGTTTTATTTGTTCTAAAAATTTTGTGCTTAATGGAACTTCTATAAATTCTTGAGGGATCTTAATGTACAAGATACTCCCAAATAGCCAAGACCTGTATTTCACATTTAGTAGGACCAAATGGTGTTAAAAACCAACGTGAAGAAAATTCTCCATTATAAAACTGGAATGCCACCTACGTATCCTGCCAGGGGACTGACACCTACCATTTGTGCCATCAAAGATAATTACACTGGAGCTGGGACTCAACCTCTCCCTGCTGACTTCATTTCTTTACAGATCCTTGTTCCTTAACCTCATGGAAAGTAAATTAGGCAATGATTTGCCCATATTCTCTGAGCCGCGAGGAAAGGGAGAGGAACCAGGGGACACTCAGGAAGGAACACTTGCCTCTACCCTTGAGTTTACTGCTCTGAGCTAAGGAAGCTTTGTCCCTATTCTACAGGTGAAACTGAGGCTCCACAGGTTTAGTTGTCTTGTTCCAGCTCATCAGCCAGGTAAGTGGTGGAAGCCTCTAGTCAAAGCAGAATTGGGGAGTGGTTCTTGGAGTGGCTAATACACCAGGCAAGTAAGGAAAGATACAGGTTTGAGTTTTTTGGGGTAGGGGAGGATATACCCAACAGCAGGGTATCTTCCGTTTTCACCTTCAGTAGTTGTAACCTTGGGGCATGCAGAAAAGTCTGGAAGCATCTCTAGTATTCCAATGAAGGGGGTGGGTTGTGCTTCTGACTTTTATTACTCCGCAGGTCAGGGACGCTAAGACATGCTGCAATGCCTAAGACAGTTCCACACAACAAAACATCTATCCCAAGATGCAAACAGTTTCCTGCTGAGTAACACGACAGGTGTCTTATTAGTTCATGAGGTAGAGGTGGTGAAATCCCACGACTCCCTTTGGCATGAAGTCAGACTAAGATGCTGTGGCTCATCACAAGGGAGGTGTCACAGATAGAAGGGCTAAAAAGCTCTGGCATTGTATAGGAAACAGGCCATGGTGGCTGGACTGGTCATTCTGTCTGGCCAGTGCTACCAACATACTCAATAAAGCTCTATGAAATCTCTTCCTAAGTTCACAGACATACCAGGCTCTACCATTCACTGACAGGGTAAACCTGAACAAGTTACTTAACCTCTCTGAGCTTCGATTTTGTCTGTAAAAAGGGAATATGCCTTAACTCAGAAGATTGGGAGGATTAAACGAGGAGTCTAACATGCCTGGCACAGTCTTTAGGCGGGAAGTATCCTTTTAAGTGGCGGCTCTGACTCTCCCATTATGAAATGCTACATTTGGTTTATGCTGCTCAGGTAACTGCCTCCTTACAATGAAGTAATGTATATTCCCCAAGGGGACGGTTTTGCCAAAGGTTTACATGAAATGTATTCACCTGATGGCTATCTCTAAACTTCTTGGAACCAAAAAAAAAGTTTAATGGAATAGTAAAATTTGAATTTGAAAATCTAAAAACATTTGTTAATACACTATATCCAGACTGCATGGTAATACACTAATGTTCATTATTACTTTACACATACGATAAAGGTTAATAATGAAAAATTATTTTTCATGGCCAACTACGGAGGAAATAGAGCCCACTAATACTTAAACAACAGCGAAGTGCTAAATGCCCAACAGAGGGCAGAGACGGTGATTCAGAAGCTTAACCAGCACCCAAAATAGCCAACTCTTGGGCTATAATTAAAATTAGACAAAAGAGATTATTTAGCTATCCTACCACACACTCATAGTTTGCAGGATAGAGTTAGACTAAGCCACTGTCAGCCTCTCTGGAACAGCAAATGAAGTGTTTTGAACATTCAAAAAAAAAAGCCATCGTATAAACCCTTCTCCATTTCTCTACATGCAAGCCTTTCTTCTTCCAAATTCATGTATTTTTGTCAGAATTTACTGCGTACTTTGTGTTTGGCGGTTGTGTGCCTGGGGGTGGGAAGAGGTGAAGGTGACTGCTGCACAGCCAATGAGTACGAACTGCAGAGCCTAGACCCAGTTTGCTAACAGTCAGGCCTACGAGGCAGTACAAGTATTAGCACAGTGCTTACAAGGAAGAGAAAAACTGGAATAAGCCATATTTGATAGCACCTGTTATACCTCAAATAAAAAAAAAGGGGGGGAACCTCTATGGACCAATGGCTGGGATTCAGAAAATGCCTAACTATACAAAATAAGTCTTTAAAGGACATTTTTATAATAGGATTTTACTCCGTAGCAAGTGCATAATAAAGAAAAAAAAGTTGATGTTGAGGAATACCCCTTTGGGATTTTTCCCAGTTACCCTGGCATGAAAGGTACATCCTCTGAATAACCAATACAAAGGCGGTGGCACAACAGAGACTTCGTGTTTGCTTTCTAGAAATTCCACTGCCTCTTGACACAATGGCCTAGCTTTGGCGTAACAAAGGATGCCAAACTTCAAAGCAAAACGAAAGACATTTTCAAACAGGGCAAATGTTCAGTTCTGAACTTCCCGATGTGGTTAGCATTCCAAGCAAACTCAAACAGGAAGAGGTAAAATCTTCTTTACTCCGGCACCCTGAGCACAGCTGTGGTCCACCTCTTCATTTCCTGTTCTCAAGGCAGAGGGAAGGTTTCCACTCTGTCAAGGCAGAGTTAACCAGTGTGTAGCGAGCAGTGCCCCCTTACTTGAGGGCTTCCAGACTACAGCTCAGCCGCCTTGCTCTGTGGGTCACATGTAGTCCTGAAGCATGTACCATGTAATGGAAAGCCAAGTTTCAAAATTAAAAAAGGAGCCAGTCACAATCCTGAGTGCTGTCACGGAGGCAATAGGGCATTCAAATAAAAAAATAATAAACACAATGTCTACATAGTCCGTGGCAGGGCTTAAAGATGAAAATAAAAATTTCAATTACAAAAGGGGTTCATCAACACCCAGAGATTGAGCTGCCTACCTGGAGCGGAGGCTTACCTGGAAATCCAATTCTTTTGAGGGCCTATACATGGCAATTGGCAAAAAACATGATAGAACAAAACAAATCAATTCCTTTCTTTTTTGAAAATGGCTCTTAAGAAAGAGCTTGAAGTTAGTCCTTTGTCCATGGTCTTGCCTATTCAGCCATCCAGAGCTTGAAGGTCCTGTCATATGAGCAAGTGGCTATGAGCTGCCCATCAGAAGAAATGTCTAGGCCCATCACTTTGCCTTCATGGCCAGCCAGAGTCTTCAGTGGGGACCAGCCTGGGTGGGTCCAGATCTTGGCGGTGTTATCATAAGCACCAGTGAGCAAGAAATTCCCATGGATAGCTTTAAGAGAAAAGAAGGGGAGCTGCTTGAGGAATTCAAGTATCAAGTATTTCCCCATTTGGAAAAGCCCAATATTCTCATCTACATTCCTATGAGGCCTCCAGGGAAAAAGGACTACAGACTTAGAAAATGAATAACATTATTAAGGTCCTCTGGCTCTTTCCCTGACAATCTTTTCAGAGTAACATTACGGATTCACTGCTTATAACTTTAGGGAAAAAATGACTCAAAGCATTTACGGAAATCTTTACTTCCCAAAACAGGAAGCATGCTGTGCCATAGCTGTCCAAAAATATGGCAGAGGGAAGGAACTTATAATGTGCTCTTTTTTCAACAGAGGCCAAATTCTCCCTTATTCTGCATGCAAGTTAAGCTAAAGCATGGCCTGCATTCCATGGCAGTGCAATGTCTGTCCTGTGATTAGGCAAAAAGGGGGAAAGCTTACGCTCAAACTTGACACCAGTCACTAAGTTCTGATGGGCAGGGATGGTATAGACACAACGCCGCTGTCGAAGGTCCCACACTTTGCATGTGTTGTCACCACTGCCAGTTGCAATGTGGTAGCTACGATCAGATGTAGTGTCCAAGTTAGAAACAAAGGTACATTCTGACCAGTAATCTTTCCCACCCCTCAATCAATGAGTTTATTTTACCCATTGGGGGAGAAATTTATTCCATAGATTTCCTTCAGGTGGCCTTCTAAGAACATGATACATCGTCCTGTGCGCAGGTCCCAAACACGACCAAATGCATCCAGTCCCCTGACAAAATAATTTGTAAGTGAATATTTTGAATCCATTTCTCTGTGGAAGCAGGGATACATAACGGGTGAACTACTGAGCTGCCCCTGGCTAGGTGGAAGAAGGCTTACCCAGTGCCAGCCAAAGAGCCATCTTGATGGAAGGCAATGTCATACACGCCCATGCTGTGGCCTTCCTGATGCAGGATCTCTTCTTGAGCCTCCAAATCCCATAAGCGCCATGAGCGGTCATAGCTACAAAAAAAATCAAACCAACAATGAACAGGCAAATATTCAGTTTCTACAATGTGTAAAGTACTATAAACACCTGCAGCTTAAATTATGCTTCTGATGAGGCACCTGGGTGGCTCAGCCGGTTAAGCACATGCCTTCAGCTCAGGTTACGATCCCAGTGTCAGGCGCTCTGCTCTGAGGGGAGCCTGCTGTTACCTCTCCCTCTGCTTGTGTCCCTCTTTACTATTCATACAACCATATTAACAAAAAATTTTTTCTGGCATAAAAAAATACCTCAACAACTAAGCATATCTGTCTGAGTGCTACCTGGGAAACCATGGACTTCCTACAGATTTATTTCAGTGGCTATTTTAAGAATATAATTCCCTAAGAATGGCCCAGCAGAGACTGCTGTCGTCTTTCTCAATTCCACTGTTAAGTCTTTTCACTCACTGAGTATTCTGGGGGCCTTAAACTGATGTTGGGGATACAAAAATCAGCCATAAGGAAATAGATCAATGCAACAGATGAGAGTATAGGAAGACACCCACACATTTTTTTGTGGGTCACTTAGTGTGGTTCATTTAATGAGGCCACTAAAGCAATTTCAACAGGAAAACAAAGTCTCTTCAATAACTGGTGGTAGACGGGTGCCTGGCTGGCTCAGCTGGTGGAACATGCGACTCCTCTCACGGTCGTGAGTTCGAGCTCCATGTTGGGTGTAGAGATTACTTAAATAAATAAAACTTACTATTTATTTACTTATTTATTTAAAGAGATAAAGTATGAGGGAGTGGGAGAGAATCTTTTTTTTTTATTTTAGAGAGAGAGCGAGAGACAGAATGCACACGTGCCATGCGCGCACAAGCAAGAGAGGGAGAGGGAAAGTGAGAGAGAAACTCCAGCAGACTCCACACTGAGCCTGACTCGGGGCTCAATTCCACAACCCGAAGTTCACAACCTAAGCCAAAACCAAGAGTCGGGGCACCTGGGTGGCTCAGGTGATTAAGCATCTGCCTTTAGCTCGGGTCATGACCCAGAGTCCTGGGACTGAGTCCCATGTTGGGTTCCTTGCTCAGTGGAGCGCCTGCTTCTTCCTCTCCCTATGCCACTTCCCCGTTTGTGTGTTCTCTCTCTCAAATAAATAAATAAAATCTTTAAAAACAAAAACAAGTCAAAATCAAGAGTTAGATGTTCAACTGACTGCACGGCCCAGGGGCCCAGGGAGAGAATCTTAAGCAGACTCTATGCTGAGCATAGAGCCCGGTATGGGGCTCAATCTCACAACCCTGAGATCATGACCTGAACCGAAATCAAGAGTGGGATGTTCAACTGAATGAGCCACTCAGGAATCCCTTAAATAGAACAAAACTTTAAAACAAAACAAAACAAAACACTCACAACTTAAAAAACCCCAAACCAAAAAACTACCCCTCAATAAACCTCAAACAAACAAATACGTGGTGGCAGAACTGTGTGTAAAAATAGTGTAAAAATAAAGAAAAAAACCCCCTCAATTAAAAAAATAGGTAAAGCATCTGGACACTGCACAGAGGAGCATTTACAAATGGTCAATAAGCAGATGATATAAATACCCAATACTATGAGTCATAAGAGTAATAAAAATTAAAACTATGAAATTTCACTATGCACTTGACAGAATAGCCAAAATGGTAAAACTGACAACACGAAATGCTGGCATGGATGTGAAGCAAGCAGAATTCTGGGAATGTGAAATATACAACCAATCTGAAAAACCAGCTGGGAGTTTTAAAAAAGTTAAACATACAGCTACTCTATGACCTAGCTACCGCATCCTTGGTTATTCATTCAAGAGAAAGTAAAGAAAAACATGTCTGCCAAAAACATTGCACAAGAGTATTTAGAGCACCTTTATTCTGACTGACCCAAACCTGGAAAAGTCCCAAACATCCATCACAGGAGAATGGATGAACTGTGGCAGAGCCACACAACTGAATACTCCTCGGCTATAAAAAGGAACTACTGATACACGTGACATATATGACCCTCCCCCCCCCCCCACCTTTTTTGAGAGAGAGGGGGAAAGAGAGAGTGAGAGAGAGAATCTCAAGCAGGTTCCATGTCCAGCACGGAGCCTGATGTGGGGCTCAATCTCATGACCCTGGGATCATGAACTGAGTTGAAAGGAAGAGCCAGATGCTCAACTGAGCCACCTAGGTGCCCTGAAATGAATCCTACAAACATTATGCTAAGCGAAAGAAGTTAGGAACAAACAAGTTCACAGAGTATGAACAGACCAAATTAATTTACGTTCATAGAAATTATTAACAGTGGAAGGGGGAGTCCCCTGCAAAGGGGCATGAGGAAACTTTCCAGGGTGATGGAAATAGTCCGTTGACAGGGATGTGGGTTACCTGAGCATATGCATTTGAACTGTACACTGAAAATAAATCTATTCCATTGCATGTAAATTGTATCTCAGTTAAAGAGTTCTTTAATATGGTGCCTGGGAGCTCAGTTAGGTGTCTGACTCTTGGTTTCTGGTCAGGTGATGATTTCAGGATCTTGAGATCAGGTCCCAAATTGGGCTCTGCACTCAGCAGGAAGTCTGCCTGTCCCTCTCCCTCTGCTCCTTCCCACACTTGCGTTCTCTCTCAAATAAATACAGTCTTTAAAAGGAAAAAAAAAAAAAAAAGATTCTCAGGTGCCTGGGTGGCTCAGTCAGTTAAGTGTCTGCCTTTGGCTCAGATCATGATCCTGGAGTCCTGGGATGGAACCCTGCATGGGGCTCCCTGCTCAGTAGAAGTCTGCTTCTCCCTCTCCCCTTCTCCGTCTCTCTCTCAAATAAATAAATAAAATCTTAAAAAAAAAAAATCCTTTGGGCGCCTGGGTGGTTCAGTCAGTTAAGCATCTGCCTTAAGCTCAGGTTATGATCACAGGGTCCTGGGATGGAGCCCCATGTCTGACTCCCTACTCAGTGGGGAGTCTGCTTCTTGCTCTCTCTCTGCCTCTCCGCTTGCTCGTGCTCTCTCTCAAATCAATAAATAAAATCTTTTACCAAAAAAAAAAAAAAAAGTATTTAACAGATTCTGTCCTTAATGAGCTTGCAGAACCAGAAAGGGAGAAAATTTAATTTTTTTTGAAGATTTATTTTTTTATTTGACAGATACAGATCACAAGTAGGCAGAGAGAGAGAGAGAGAGAGAGAGAGAGAGAGAGGAGGAAGCAGGCTCCCTGCTGAGCAGAGAGCATGATGCGGAGCTTGATCCCAGAACCCTGGAATCATGGCCCAAGCCAAAGGCAGAGGCTTCAACCCACTGAGCCACCAAGGTGCCCCTAAATTTTTTTTTTAAGTAATCTCTACACTCAATGTGGGCCTTGAACTTAAAACCCCAAGATCAAGAGCTGTATGGTTTACTGACTAAGCCAGCCAGATGCCCCAGAAAGGGAGACCAACTTGTAAGCAAAGAGATTTCAATACAATGTGCAGTGGAAAAAAAAACAAAAACAAAAAACACCAGTAGGATTGGTCAAGAAAGAGAAGAGTGAAAATTCTAATTTTCTGGCAATTACTGAAATTTCAGATTAACTGAAGTTTAAAAGCAAATATACTTGATCCAAACTTTATCATATATTCTAATTCTGATTCACTGCAGCCCAAGAAAATCCTACTTGAAGATCTCTGGTCTGAAAATTTCCTTGGCAGTTAGTTGTCAGGGTTAACAGGATGCCACAGGTCTGTATGGATAGAATAGAAAGAGGATGGCTTACCAGGTGGTGCCCAAGAAACGCCCTGATGGATGCCACATTACACGGGCCACACGCACTGTATGGCCTTCAATATCTGCCACTGGTTCATCACTGAAAAAGAATCAATAGAAGGGAATAAACTACTTTCTAGTCATAAATGTTCACTGAATTTATTAACTGTTGTGACAGACACACTCATTCTGTAGATTTAAAAGGCCAAATTTTAACTAAACTCAGTTAAAAATACAGGGCTAAAAAAAAAATGTAGGGTTAACAATTTATGTTACTTCCCAAAGTCTTAAAAGATTTGGGGCTATTTCCTGTGCTCACAGGTAGTCTTCCTGCGCCGCCTGTAGTACTTCAATACACACACTCTTGCTTTATCTCAATTCAATATGCTAATCAATGCTTAATGCTATGATCATTCAGGATTAGAGAACAATAAAGGATAATTCAGCCTAACAAGCAAAATAGTCTCTTTACACCAAAGGAGAGCTGAGATTCTAGAAAGAAAACATATTTTGAGAGGGATGCAAAGCTACAGAATCAAATAGTTTTGGTACAAGTGGATTAAAGATAAATTCGTCTCAAATTTTAGCTTGTTGAAGGATGCAAATGAAAAAAGCAGCTCCTCGTGGCCTCCCACATCCATGCTTCGGGGCTTCTGGCCCTCAGGGTGGTTCTTGGCTGATGGCCTGGGGTAGGAAAGGGAGGGGGCCCGCATCGCCATCCAGCAGGGGCAGGACGCGGTTAGAGGGCTGCTGCCCAGCCTCCCTCGGGCTGAGAGGGGCCCAAACCAAAACTCCCAGCTTTAGGTCCAAAAGACAGTGGCATTTGGGATTTGGGTCACTGGTTTAGACAAAAAAAAAAAAGGCAAGTATTAACCAAGTCCAAAGGCAGCATGATTTGGAATGATCTAGAAAACTTTGGATTTTTTGAAGTAAATTCTTAATGTTTCATATTGTCAATATCTTGAAAATTTGTTAGATGTCGTTGAAAGCCTTATTACAATATTTTCAGAGCCTTTCAATAAACAGACTTGTTTAAAAAAAAAAAAAAAAAAAGCAGCTCCTAAACAGAGGCTTAAGTTTCCTCTGGCGGCCATTAAATTCTACTCCCCAGCAACCAAAGAAAAAAGAACTGAAACACCAGTGAAAGGAAGTAAACACGAACCCTAAAGAGGGCAATTAAAAAGGGAACTTTGTCAATGTGCATACATAGAGCTAATCAATGCCCTAGGGGAACAAATATTGCTAAGTGATACCAAAGCCAATTAAAACTGGCTGTGCTCAGAGGTAAGACTGTCTGGCAAAGAGTAGAGACTAATTAACTCTGTACAAAAACCTGGCAGGAAAGTCGCATGTGCTTTCCCAAAGAAAGAAAATTAAGCAACTGAAATCAGATTTCCTTTAGCCAACAAAGTGCTTTCACAAATTTCTTGGAAAATAATAATCACAAACACATTAAAAAAAACCCCAAACTGTCGTAATGGGAAAATACATTCTAGGTAAAGGAGGATGGTGTTGGGAGGAATCCCCACAACCTTCACAATATTGCCTCAGAACTTCACTGCCCTCTCCCCTGCAGTCATCTGCTGGGAGCCAATGTGCTGCCAAGAATGTTCTCTTTAGTTCATCTACCCAATAGTGCTTCTCTCCAAGTCAGAGTATTTCACAGGAGGTGTCAACAGATCTTTCTAGAATAACCGGACTGGGAAAACAATGGCTACTATGTTATAGGGAAAAATCAAGGTGCAAAGTTAACAAACAAAAACCTGACATAACTCCTCTGGTGAGAAGAGGTCGAAGAAAGAAATCCTGCATTCTATGTTCACACCACGCTCCCCTGACTCAGACCATCTCTGGGGTTAGATGACAGATTTTCAGGTCCCAAGGATAACCAAGCAATCCTTTACTTTAGTAACTGCAGTATGGGTAGAAGAGTCATGTTCACCTGTCAAGGCTCCAAAGCTTTACAGAACCATCAGCAGCACAAGAGGCCAGATTGACATCTTTTTGGTCCAAGGAGACAGTGGATTTTGGATGGAATACAATTGCTCCTACATTTGTGTTATGGCCTGAAGGAGTGTAAGAAATCAAAGTTAAAGGTTTCCCACCCCTTACAATTTATGTGCAAAACAGACTATGATGAGTAACACAATATGTATTAGGGAACATGTGGACAAATAGGGTATTGAAGTGATTATTGAACTATTAAAAAAAAGACTTTAAATTAATATTTAAATTACATTAAAAAGAGCAAAATACAACCTTTACTTTTTTGGGTTCAGAGATTATACAATGCCAGTAACACGAGAATAAAAATCTTAACACTGTGTATAAAGTCACGTCTTTCAGCCTTGTGGCGAGAACCAAACCAAGACAATTCAAATCAAGAACTAATCTTGTGTGGGGGCATCTGGGTGGCTCAGTAGGTTAAGCATCTATCTGCATTTGGCTCAGGTCATGATCCCAGGGTCCAGGGATCAAGTCGGCCATCGGGCTCCCTGCCTATCAGGGAGTCTGCTTCTCCCTCTGCCCTTCACCCTGCTTGTGCTCTCTCTCTCTCCCTCAAATAAATCTTAAAAAAAAAAAAAAAATCTGAGCATACTGGGTCTGAGTGTCAGGCAGGCAGGATGGTAGAGTTTTGCTGTTTGACAGGGTTCACACTGGGAAGAAGAGTGAGATTGACTGATTATGTATGTATGTATGTATGTATGTATGTACTGATGGAGTAAAGTAACAGAAATTTATTAAGTGAAGATACAGAAAAAGCTCTCAAGAGTGAGACGGTTCCCGACAGGATTGCCCACCAGTGAGGTTTATTTATTAATCTTTTTAAAAGTTTTATTTATTTGAGAGAGAGCATGAGAGGGGAGAAGGTCAGAGGGAGAAGCAGACTCCCCATGGAGCAGGGAGCCTGATGTGGGACTCAATCCCAGGACTCTGGGATCATGACCTGAGCCAAAAGCAATCGTTTAACCACGTGAGCCACCCAGGTGCCTACAAGTGAGGTTTAAACAAAATTCTAACTCACCTCGAAGAGTGTGAAGGAGGTTGCATTCGGGAACAGACCAGAGCTTGCAAAGCCCACTCCTATCAAATATAAAGGAAAGCATCTCAGCCAGGGTTGGTCTGGGAAGGAAAAGGTACCTTGGTAACATTCCTAAAGGACAAGCTCTTCTCTCCCCCAATAAACTTCACAGTGGTACACAGAAAAGAAAAACTAAAGGCTTATGATTTGACGGTTTATAGAAGAAAGCTGCATCCGTATCTCATGCAACCAGATGCCTCTACAGGACTAGAGTTAATATAGTACAAGTTGCTATGCTCCCTAACATTTGGATTGATTAGTGAAGGAAGGTAGGATGAATTAAAGTATCTAAGAATAATATTAATAACGATAATGATAATAATAATTAATAATGATAATATTAAAAATGATAATATTAATAATGATATCATTATTAATTAATAATGATAATAAATAATGAATTAATAATATTAATAATGATTAATAATGAAAGAATAATATTAATAATGATCCTTAAATAAGAATAGTATCTTGTTGCTTACGAAGTACTTAAAAGTTTTTTTTAGAAGACTTTTTATTTCAGAAAATTTCCAACAAATTACTTTTATATCTAACACCTCAAATGATTCTTATAGTAGGCCTGTGAGGTACATAATGTATGAACAACCATTTCTACTTATAATGAAGGTAGCTGAAGCTTGGAGAGATAGAGGGATGTGAGTAGGTCCTTGGCTTTCTCCTGAACCAATCTCATTTTCTACCCTGTCAAGTAGTTCCTGTGCAAACAACATAAGGAAGCTTCCCTTCTCACTAGATGGCCATGTTCCACAAAAGTAACTAAATAGAGCGAAACAACAAAGTTATCACATCCTAAGAGCTTTCTGCATACGTAGTGGCAAACTAGGAAAGATAAAAACAGTAATTCATGTTCACTGAGTCCTTACCACATACCACACACTATTAAGGCAAAATGGTTCACAACATCATCTCACCCTGCTTTACGCTTACAGAGTATCTTGCTTGGGTTACCTAACTAAAAAAGAAAAGCTATATTGAGGTGTGGAAACCTGTCAGTCAATAAACTATGTATCTGCTCCAAAATGCTAGCGTCCAGAACATGACCAGCATGTCATGGATCTCTGGGGTCCCTTGTGAACAGAAAGAACTGCAAAGTGCAGATTATCTTGTGTAATGTAACGGGTGAGAACTGGTGTCTCTAGTTTGGTGCGATCATGAGCAGCAGAGGTAAGGACAGAAACGAACATCTAAGACAAAGGCTGTTTTATTTTTTATTTTTTCCCTGAATCTGTCCTCCACTTAGGAAAAATATCATTGTAAAAACAGGACTTACCAACAAGCTGTGGCCAGCATTTTGGAATTCGGACTAAAGTGGCAGTAGGAGATAGGTCGATCATCCCCAATCTGACTGCAGAAATTATTCAAAGACTTAAAAAAAAGGACAAATGGTAACATTAATAGGCTAACCCCAAAGTGTCTTGGCTTTTCCACAATAAGAACACCCAATTTTCTAGTTTTAGCCCACTCCCCAAGATTCTTCTATACGTCTCTTGTTGTTGAGACACTTATGTTCATGGATGGAACTCCAGCATGCTGTCTCTTACACTAGTAGTATCATTACTTTCACTGTCAACTCAGCGTACAAAGGAAAGCCAGGGAAAGAGCTAAAGCACAGCTTTGACATATTAGAAGTGAATTAAAAAGCAGAACCATAGGCCTCCACTGAGTACCAGCCACAGTAGGTTCCTGCCACCCTAACTGATGGCTCCTCCCAAACAGCACGTGTAAGGAGGGCGGCATAATCATAGCTGCCTTTACCTTCATGCAGTAGGCCACAGTAGGCCATCTAATGAGTATTTAAGAGCCCTTACTACACTGGACAATCACTGAGAGCCTCTTACCCGGAGAGATTTGTGCAGCTCTTGCATCTGGGAGGTCCTGGTTGTCTCAGGAATCTCTTTATGGAGACGGGCCTCTTCTAAGCGTTTCATTGCCCTGTGGCACAGATGATTACCGTGAGCGAACAGGTTGAAAAAAGGCTCCACACGAGTATCCCTACCACTCAATTTTCATGTAACCACAGTCTTTCTAACAGATCCTCAGTCCTTGAGAGAAAACAAGAAAAAATATGCTTCTTTCTCCTTCTAGAGGCTCTCTTTACCTGGGCAGTGAATAATTAGCAATCCACAGTCTAGCAACCTTCAGGCTGTTTGGTCCTTCATGGTACCATGTTTGCTGATACTGAAAGTGAAATTAAGAGCAGAAATGTTAAGTCTGAAGCATTCCTGCCCATCTCATGGCTGTCAATTCTCTATTTCTACTGTAACTGCCCACAAAAAAGGTGAATTAGTTCAGTAATAGGATGAAATCAGGCACATGTGCTTTCTACTGTGTGTTTACGAACTCTTATTAGATTACTTCCCGTTCCTTGTTAAAAGTTTTACCAGGAATGCTATGTTTTTTTTTTCCTGAATGGGAAACCCACTTATACCTACCTTCACTTACACCTACACAGGAACCACAAACAATTGCCAATAGCTATTCCTAATTGGTGGAATCCTCAGACACATTCCCTTCCCCCTAGCAAAGCAAACCATGACAAGAGAAAATGAGAGAACTAATCCCTCATTTCCTTCACTTTTGTACTGTGAAGCCAAAGACATATTTTACCTCTTCTTTGGACTTCTTAGATTTCTCATCATCTTTTTTGGTCTTTTTTAAGGCATCAGTACCAACAACTGAGAGGATATTTCTCAACCTATAACAAAAAAGATTAGAATTTAAATGGAGTTGAGATGAGACTGTGAAGTGTGTCAAAAGGAGAAAGACTGCCCTATTCTCTCACCATTTAAGTGCCAAACAACCTTCTTTAAGAGTCAAGTTGTCATGCCTCAACTTCCAGTGTGATTTCTTTTTTTAAATTCCTTTCTTTTCTCCTTTCCTTTTCTGTAACCTGTACACTCAGTGTGAGGCTTAAACTCACAACCCTAAGATTAAGAGTCATACACTCTTCTGACTGAGCCAGCCAGGCATAACTCCAATGTGATTTCGTTCACTGAGTCTTCTTTATTTGAAGATTCCCTAATCTGAACTGTAAGCAATTACCCTATTCAATTTAAAGTCAACTAGCCCCAATATTGCTACCATTTGGTCTACGAAGACAGTCAATCTTTGTTCAGTGCCACAATGTGCCAGATATGACTGAGGTGCTAAGTGTACAAAAATGACTAAGAAGCAGTTCTTGATTCCAAGTAGCATAATCCTGGCAGAGGGGAGAGGGGTGGCAGAGAAGGTGGGTGGAAAGTGCCAGGGAACCACAATACACTATACTAAGTATTACAACAGTGGTATGTCCTGGGTGCTAAGGAGGAACATAAAAGAAATACCTAACCTAGGCTTGCAGAGGACCAGGGAAGGTTTCACAGAGGAGGTGTTTCGTAAACTGAGTCCTCAAATAGTAAGGTCAATAGGTCAAGAATGGAGAAGGACAGCTGAAGCAGAAGGTTCAACAAATGCAAAGGTCTGAAGGTAAGAAAACAGTGGTGAGCTTGGAACCACAAATATTTCAGTACGGCTGGGGCATGGAGTGCCAGAGAAGGGCTGGTGTGAGAGAGGACTGCAAATGTAAGTCGGGGCCAGGTCATAAAGAGCTCCTTATGCCTAGTAAGGACGATTTTACATTTGAGAAAGATTTCCTGGGAAAGTAGAGAGAACGGGCTGAAGAGGGAATAATATAAGCAGGGAAATGAACCTACTATTTAGGATCCTCTGACTCTTATTGGTGGACTGAATTAAGACAGTGGCAGGAGGGACTCAAGACGTTTACCTAAAGTCACAATAAGACAGACTTTGCTGTTGGCTGGAAGACAAACGATAAAGAACAATAAAAGCATACCCTTTGAAAATGCTATTAAGAAAGTAACATACCATGACAGACAATAATGAAGGGGCCTACGTTATAAAGGGTCAGATGATAAAAAATTCTTCTTTGACAGGGTGGTATTTAAGCTAAAACCAAAAGAATAAAAAGGCTTTAAAAGGCAAGAGAGGGGAACAAAAAGAGAAAAAAATTAAGAGGGAAAAACAGAAAAAGAGTTTGACTATTCAGGAGGACCCTTAAGGGTTCTAAGTTTAGTAAACTGGGAAAGAATGGCATAAGAGGTTGAAGAGCATGATCAACAGCTTTTTTATTCTATGTTTAAGAAGAAGACACTGATGGATTTAAGTAAACAATTAACACAACATGTTTGGGGCTATTGCAATGATCTAGGTGTGAAAGCAATGAAGGTAAAGAAAAGAGGACACACTGGAGGTACCTTTCGGTATAAATCTAGAAATAGAGTTTGCTGATGGATTTCAAAGGACGTGAAGCAACCAAAAATCTGTGAATGGTAGTGTTATTTGCAAGAATAGGAGAAGGGTGGGAAACAAATGGGTTCAACCTAGACATGTCCAGTTTGAAGTACCTACAGAATATCTAGGCTACAGAGATCTGTGAATCATCAGAATATACACACTAAATGATGCCACGGGAGTGGATCTGATTGCCCAGGGTGAGGGCAAAATATGGGGAAGAATTGCGATTTATGTAAAGGTTAGGCAGAGGAAAAAGGGGGCTTAGAAGAATTAGCCAGAGAAACAGGAGGGAAATTAAGATTTGGTTTTATGAAAGGGAGTGTTTTCAAGGAGGGAGCGGCTGACAGGGCCATTCTTATTAAAGATGAGTCAGTGACCTTAGTAAAGAGTAATCTTCATGTGGCAGTGGTCCGTCAGTTGGCAGCAGGGCGAAGAGTAAATGAGGGAGAAGGCCCGAAGAGAGTCAGTGCACTGAGGAGTAGATGAGCCTCAAGGAAAAGGAGACCATGGCGGCAGGAGCAGACTGTCATCCATGAATCCGAGGGGCTCGTCACGTCCGGGGCTCATGGGTCACTATTCTCCAAATGCCAGCGGTAGGCAGACGGTGGCACACAGCGCCTCCTCCAACACTGAGCACTGGTGGAGAAAGCACCGACCTGTCCACTCCCCATGTTCCACTCTTCTGGAGGACCTTTTGCACCCCTCCCCTAAGGACAACCAGTCCCCTCCCATCTGTCCTTTTCTTTCTGTCCTTTAGCTCTTCCTGCCACCCAGCCACTTGCCCAGGGGAGCCTCCGCCTCCCCTACCCTCCCCACCCTTGTGGCCAGCCAGGCTGGATTTGTAAGATACTGGGTTGATACACAGTGGTTGTTTTTTTTTTCCTTGTAATTTAAACAAGCCCAGCATTACTGGTTCTATTTAATGGACATGAGATACAGTAGAGGTTTTACAGTGATTAAATGTGCAGACTACACAAATAAAGAAAAAAACGATGAAAGGGAGAGATGGGACAGTGGACAGAGAGACAAAGGAGGTCCTTATCACGCAGATGACTAGCCTGTCACTAAGAGACTCCAAAACCATAAAATCACAAGAGTATCATCAGAGGAAAGTGCCCCTTTTCAAAAACCACCCCCCAATACTTATCGTTATGTTTTACCACACTGACAAGGGGAACGTGCGCATTGTCTATATTTTCAAAGTTCGACAACAAATATTTACTCAACACACAATTCCATATTGTGGGGGTGGGGGGTTGCATGTTAACAACTTATTCACAGTTTATAAAGAAAAATTAGTAGCAGAATAAAAAATTGGCTTACTCAGATTATGAGCTAAACTATATAAAACAACTTAGTAAGATGTGGTATTAACATTATTTGAGACATCTATTAAAGTTTTAGCTACAGTATCAACTAAAATTTGAAAGTAGAACCTTGTGATTAAAAAAGAGAGCATAAATTTAGAAAGGGCACCTTTCTCTTCTTTCAGCAGGACCCTCTCCAAAAAGCGTTATGGGCTCCCCCAAGGCCCTAAGGCAAGCCTTGACCTCTGAGTCATCAGTGGAAACATTGATTTGCCGGGCTCGCTTTCTTCTCTCAAACTCGGCTAACACTTCGGCCTGTCGTTCACTGATGTGCTCTTCAATTTCAAACACCTCTCCTATAAAAAGAACAGGCAATTATCAGCATAATCACGAGATCTTCTTCAAATGGGGGAAAAATAATTTCTTACAATTGCAGTCTGTATATTCTCTAAGAACTAGTCGATTATATACTTCATAGTTTACTGATTCTCAGGTTCTTAAATTGTGCCAAACACAAAAAACTAAATGACACAGCTTTAAAAGGAAGGAAAACAGCTCAAGTCATCTTACTTTTTTTTTTTTTAATTTTAAAGATTTTATTTATTTGCGGGGCGCCTGGGTGGCTCAGTTGTTAAGGGTCTGCTTTCAGCTCAGGTCATGATCCCGGGGTCCTGGGATCAAGCCCCGCATCGGGCTCCCTGCTTGGCGGGAGGCCTGCCTCTCCCTCTCCCACTGCTTGTGTCTCTCTCTCGCTGTGTCTCTGTAAAATACATAAATTAAATCTTAAAAAAAGAAAAAGATTTTATTTGAGAAAGCATGTGCATAAGTGCGGGGAAGAGCAGAGGGAGAGGGAGATGCAGACTCTCCACTGAGCAGAGAGCCAGTACAGGGCTCAGATCCCATGACCCTGAGATCATGATCTGAGCCAAAATCAAGAGTCAGATGCTTAACTGACTGAGTCATGCAGGCACCCCTCGTATCATCTTATTTTGACAACCTTACACCTATGTACACACATAACTAAGATGAGGGGCGCCTGGGTGGCTCAGTAGTTTGGGCCTCTGCCTTCGGCTCGGGTCATGGTCTCAGGGTCCTGGGACCGAGTCCCGCATCCGGCTCTCTGCTCAGCGGGGAGCCTGCTTCCCCCTCTCTCTCTGCCTGCCTCTCTGCCTACTTGTGATCTCTCTGTCAAATAAATAAATTCTTTAAAAAAAAAAACAACACACATAACTAAGATGAGAAAGTAAGAGTACGAAGCACCTTCAGCAAATGACCTCCTATCCAGAAGATAAAATAGACATATTATTTTAACACTTGCCAAAGCTATTCTCTAAAGAAGTCCCAATCTGGGGACATCTACAAATATAATTAATAAACTACCATGAAAATGCTATCCCTTTACTATAGGCTTTTTTTTAAATGTTCAGTTAGCCAACATATAGTACATTATTACTTTTGGTGCAGTGTTCAACGATTCATTAGTTGCGTATAACATCCAGTGCTCATCACAACACCTGCTCTCTTTAATACCCATCACCTGGTTACCCCATCCCCTGTCCCCCCTTCCTTCTATAACCCTCAATTTATTTCCCAGAGTCTCTCATGGTTTGTCTCCCTCTCTGATTTCTTCCCATTCAGTTTTTCCTCCCTTCCCCTGTGGTCCTCTGGGCTATTCCTTATGTTTCACATATGAGTGAAACCATATAATAATTTTCTTTCTCTGCTTGACTTATTTCAATTACATAATCCTCTCCAGTTCCATCCATGTCTTGACTATATAGGCTTTTTGAACAATCTAGCAGTTAGTTTTAAAACCCACACTGAATACGTGGTTTTTTTTTTTAAAGTAAGCTCCACACCCAGTGAAGAGCCAAAAGTGAAGGTGAACTCACAATCCTGAGATAAAGACCTGATCTGAGATCAAGAATCAGATGCTTAACAGACTGAGCCACCCAAGCACCCCCGAATACAAGGATTTTGATGAAAAAGTGAGAATTACAGTGGTGATACAGCCTAAAACAGTTTAAAGAGTTAAAAGTCATTAAAGTGCATCTATATAGAAAAGAAAATGTGTGGGAGGATCAATGAGAAACTTAAGAGAAGTCCTTTCTGTAGAGAAGTCTATTCATTTTCGACTCTCTGTACTGTTTGTGAATTTCTTATGACAAACATTTACAACTTTAGAGACGATCTCAGGTCATAAGACTGAGCCTCACATTGGGCTCCCAGGTGAGCATGAAGCTTGCTTGGGATGCCTGTGCACTCTCTATATAAATAAAGATATAGAGGACCATTAGTTACTGACGTGGAAAGCTAACCTCAACAGTATCCGTGAAAAACGCAAGTTACAAAGCAACTTGTATATGTTTCATTTGTGAAAAAAAATTATTTTTTACAGCTTTATTAAGTTATCAGAAAGATATAGAGCCAATAAAATTTACAGGATTTTCTACTTTACACATTACTACACTTTGATTTTTTAAGATTTATTTATCTATTTGAGAGAGAGCAAAAGAGAGCAGGCATGTGCACAGGAGTGAGAGAGAGAAGCAGACTCCAGCTGAGCAGAGCCAAATGTGGGGCTTGATCCCAGGGCCCCAAGATTATGACCTGAGACAAAGACAGACACTTAACTGACTGAGCCACCCAGGCACCCTAACACTTTGATTTCTTTTAAAATAAAAATATTACTTTTGGAGCGCCTGGGTGGCTCAGTGGGTTAAGCCTCTGCCTTTGGCTTGGGTCATGATCTCAGTGTCCTGGGATCGAGCCCCGCATCGGGCTCTCCGCTCTGCGGGGAGCCTGCTTCCCTCCCCCCCTCTGCCTGCCTCTCTGCCTACTTGTGACGTCTCTCTCTCTGTCCAATAAATTTTTAAAAATGTTTAAAAAAATATTACATTTATGATTTAAAACAGATCTTTCACTTAAAAATTGGGAAACTAAAAAGGAAAAAAATGTTACAAACCAGAGTTGCTCCAAACCAATGCCAAAACTTTACTAGATCTTCAGAAGACAAATGGGATAAATTTGAATCCAAACACACACTGATTAATTCCTGATAAGATTACTAATGACTCAGTGGAAGAAAAACTGTATAAAAGGTCTCAAGAGACAGGCTCTTTGGATGATACTGACCAGGGTAGGCAAAGGATGGCCTTACACAGATCCAGGTCTAACTGAAATTTCTGACTATGATACAAAGATAAAGAGACTCACAATTTGCATCTTACCAGAGGTTATGTTAATATTCCCTGCTTCAATTCCAGCTTTAAGTCCTTCTTTTCCCAAAATCCCAGACTCTCCTTTGGCCAGACGCTCCCTCTCCTTCTCTTCCAAACTCCCATAATAGATGTGTGGTTTCTTCACAACAGGAGCAACTAAGTCATCAGGTGCCTTAGTTTTGGTTGCCTGATAAATCAAAGACATGGATTAACCTGAGCCTTAATCTCAGTCATTTATTAGGCTCCGCTGAAGGATGGAGCGCCTCAAAGGAAAGAACAAGTTGGTCACCGGTTAAGATATCTTCATGCTGGGGGCAGCCGGGATGGGGGTGTCTCTCAATTACTTAGGTTTTGCAGATAGGAAGAAGTTAATAAAACTAGTTAATTACTCTTGGTAATTTTTCTATCACAGATTTGCTTTGGAACATAGTTACATCATTCCGTTGCAATCTCCTCTTGGGTTTTACGAAACTTCCAAGGCTACTGCTCATCACAGGAGAAATATCAAGGACCGTAGGACAATATATATGAAGTTAGGAAGTCTTACTACAATTAAGAAATGTGACGTACACATAAATCTGAGCCGAGACACTACTCCCTTCCAGAGCTCCGTTTTTGGACCAGCTGGAAGAGGTATTTACAGTTCGGGGCTGTAGTGAGAGGTGCAAATGAACTAAAACACCGGAACGCACTTAGTGATCAAACGCTGCTCCTCTAAGGACCAAGTCTCGCAGCCCTTCACCTCAGTCCTCCACCACCTTAGCCCGTTCCCAAGCAGCCCCTTCTCACAGAACCGCTCCTCCCGCCCCCAGGCCCCTCCGTGTTCCTCGCCAGAGTGAGCTGAGATCCGTACCGTGGAAGAAGCTCGTGAGGTAGCCATACTGAGCTCCCGAGCCGCGAAACCACAGCAAAAGCCGAGCTCTACGTTTCAGACCTTCCACCGCGCGCCCAACAAAGCGGAAGTACGTCAAGGATCGGAAGTGGGCCGAGGGCAGACGCAGCGTCGCGGGAGGCGTGGAGCATGATGGGAGTTGTAGTACGGAAGCGTCGTGGCGCAAAGAGTAACGTGAACCATAGAGTCTCTGAGAAAAGCACGCGCAGACGAGGTTCTGCCGGGGAGAGGCTCAAAGCAGTCTGGGAAGTGTAGTCCAGTTCGCTTCGCAGAAGATTCGCGGTGGGCGCCGGGGTTCCGGGAAGAGTCTGAGCCGGCTTGAAAAGAGGTAGGTTCGTTGAGTCCCGCGGCTCGGTGCTGAACTCCGGAGCGAATGGAGGGCTTTTCAGCCCTGACGTCGCCCCTGGCTTTCCGAGAGGCTTCCGTCCTCTTGGAGCGGAGGGCCATGAGGCCATGGAAACCCTCGCTCTGGACCCGGGAGTGCCACTCTGGAGCTGCGGAGGGAGTGCTGTTCTCCTCCGCTGTCGGGAAGTTTTACCAGGCCCTTCCTCTGAGCTGGGGGAATTTTTGGTGGATTTGGGCAGTGGCGGCAGATTAAGCTCGAAGAGCCCTCTAGCGCAGAAATAAAGTAAAGATCCGGGGAGGAGCCACGGCCTGCTGTTGTCTGTCTTCAGCCCGGTCTTTGTATCTGACTCATAGGGAGAGGATGCCTGTGAGGGCGTCAAGGGCACACCCCCAACTCTGCGTGGCCCTGTGTTCCGCTGGGGACTGGGGCAGCGGAGATGAACAAGACCAGGGCTTTGCCCTCGTGTCGGGGGTGGAGACGCTCAAAATATTGGTGTTCCTCGAGCTGGGCAGAGCCCCCTCCCCAAACCTCTGCAAGGACAATTAAGATAATAATAGCTATTATTTATTGGGCGTTTATTAAATGCCATTTATGTTCCAGGAACTTACAGTGCCTTGCCTCGTTCAGTCTATACGACAGAGTACAGAACAGAAGGAGACTAAAGTCTAGTGAAAGATGAAACTGACTGTCCAAGATCAGTGGCTTGTGGGATTAGAATCTGTCCTCTGCCCTTTGCCTCTTGAGGGAGCACCTTTGCCCTTTACTCTGTACTGCCTCCCAGTGGCGAGCTTTACACAGTTTGCAGAAAAGGGACGAAAATGTAAGAAAATGTAGAGCAGGGCTTTTCTCTTTTAAATATTCTTTACTTCCTTACTCTCCCTTGGAATTTTGGCTTACTCTACCATTTGTTTACATTGGATTTAAGATCGTTTCTGATTTATTTATTTATTTATTTTAGTTTTGTCTTTTTTTAAGATTTTATTTTTAAGTAATTCTACACCCAACCTTGGGCTCAAACTCACAACCTGAAAATGAAGAGTCCCATGCTCCACCGACTGAGCCAGCCAGGTGCCCTAAGATACTCTCTGAAACTATATAAAACAATATGAAATGTAATGTGCCAGTGTTGAGAACATCACCTGTTCTGTTCCAAGCTTCATAGAAGGATACATTTCTTTCTTTGTATACTTTGTAGTCTTTAGCTACATCCTAGAAAGATCTAATAATAATTTATACCCATACATACTTTTTAAAAAATATTTTATTTATTTAAATAAAAGAGAGGATGTGTGCATGTGCCCACGAGCCAGGGGAGGGGACTGGATTCCAGGACTTGGGGATCATGACCTGAGCCAAAGGCAGGTACCCAACCGATTGAGCCACCCAGGCACCCCCCCCCGCCTTTTTTTTTTCCTAAGTAGGCTCCATGCCCAGTGTGGGGCTTGAACTCATGACCCTGAGATCAGGAGTCTGATGCACTATTGACTGAGCCAGCCTGGCACCCCTATAGCTGGACGTACTTTAAAGGAGCTTTCATTTACATCATTCTCATTTAATCCTCACCACCTAGACCTGTGTGTAAGTTGTACAGGAGGCTGATATTTATTAACCGAACTGAAGAGCTTCAACTTCATTTATAAAATAGAGGTAATTTTGCCAGCAGCACAGGGTCCCTGTGTTCAAATAAAAATGTAAAGAATAGGAATGGGAAAGTGTTGCACGGTGCTCAAGAAAAGTTCATTTCACTTTATTTGGGTGTCTCAGTTTATTCACCAACACATGTACTCTGCTGGGTGTTATGGAAAATATAAAGATGATGCCATTAACAGGTATTAAACTGACGTGGTGAGTTTCATCATCTTTAAAAAAAAATTGGTTCTTGTTAGCATAAGCATTATCTTGGGCTTTCAGCCTCAGGATTGTTTTTTTTGAGCCTCTTTGTCTATTTGTTCTCTCTCTCTTTCTTGCCTTTCTCTGCCTGCCCTTCACAAGTCAGCTAAGAGATCTCCTCCAGGAAATCTTCCATGTCCCTGTCTACCCCACACACCACCCAGACTGGATTGGGTGCCTGTGTGATGCCATTCATTGCCTTGTCCTCCATCTGAGTCCTTATTAGAGTGTGTTGCAATTTTCTGTTTACGTGTTTGTTTTCCCCACAGGCTGTGACTATGCCTTTTAACTCTGGAGCAGGAGCACAAGAAGTGTTTGTTTAATGAATGACCTTTCCATTTAGGACCTGTTTAGACCCTGAGGATAACTCTGTGAATTGGTGAGTTATAGGGAGTTTTCATGAGATTTAGTAAGCTGATTTTAAGGATTCAGGAGTGACCACAGATCTGTCACAGTTCTCATGCAGAGTTGATCTCATTTATTGGCGTATGTACTCTCCCAGTAATTATACTGAATTAAGATGTGTTATTTTAACTTTATTCTCTGAACTAGAATAATTCTTTGGATGTGATTGGAATCTAAGATTAAAGTGATTGTTGCCTAGAATTCTCTCTCTTTTTTTTTTTAAGATTTTATTTATTTATTTGATAGACAGAGATTGCAACTAGTCAGAGAGGCAGGCAGGGAGAGAGAGGAGGAAGCAGGCTCCCTGTTGAGCAGACAGCCCGATGTGGGCCTTGATCCCAGGATCCTGGGATCATGACCTGAGCTGAAGGCAGAGGCTTTAACCCACTGAGCCACCCAGGTGCCCCGAATTCTCTTTTTTATAGGTAGCTTGCTCTTTTTTTTCTTGAAGACTTTTTTTTTTTGAATTGCAGAGTTATGGATCTCCATCATGTAATAATCACTCATCTAATGACTTAGAAGTCGATGTGTGAGCCCAAATGAGTCTTTTGTATCACCATTCCTTTAGCATGTATGCTGACAGATTGATCTTGTATTTGTAGCCAAGCTTTATCACCTCCAGTTTTTCCTCCTCTGCTATTTCTAACAGCTGATAGTTCTCTGGGTCTGGCCTTTAGCGTTGATCTCAGTATGCTGCGGCGAAAACCAACCCGCCTGGAGCTGAAGCTTGATGACATTGAGGAGTTTGAGAGCATTCGAAAGGACCTGGAGGTAAGAGTACAACTTTCCAAATCCTTAAGGATATTTAAAACAATAACTTTAACTTTTGAAATCCAGACCCTTTTACCAACACCTTATTGAAACCTCTATGTGGTTGCTGGACAGGGTTTCAAACTTAATGTGTCAGTTTCCTGTGGCTTGCCATAACGAATTACCACAAACTTGGTGGTTTAAAACAACAAATTTATTCCTTTACCATTCTGTAGGTCAGAAATCTGAAATCAGTATCACTGGTCTCAAATCAAGGTGTCAGCAGGACCACGTGCCCTCCAGAGACTGTAGAGAAGAAGCTGTTCCTTGACTCTTTTCAGCTTCTGGTGGCCACTGGCATTCCTGGACTTGTGGCCACATCTTTCCAATCTCTGCATCCCAGATCACATTGCTTTCTCTTGTTGTGTCTGTGAAATCTCCCATTGTCTTCTTTTACAAGGATACATGGAATGGCATTTAGGGCCCACCCACATAATCCTGGCTAATGTCTCCATCTCAAGATCCTTATCCCATTTGCAAAGACCGTTTTCCATATAAGGCAATGTTCAGAGGTTCAGGAATTAGATCCTGAGAGCTTTGGAGTCACTGTTCAGTCTCCTGCACTTAACATGTTAAAATAAAAGACCTCTTGATTTCTTCCTCAAGCCAGTTTCAGGTGTTCCCTGTGTCAGTATCTGCAGCTGCTCAAGCCAGAAACCTAGGAGTCACTCTTGAGTTCTTCCTTTTCCTTACCCTTTGGGTTCACCCTGTGCACCTCCACGTTACTACCTTAGTGCAAGTAACCATCACCTCTCTGAAATTTCAGTTGCATTCTCAGTATCTTCCTGCTTCCATTTTTGTCTTGTTAATCCATTCTACATCAGGTTTTTAGAATGAGCCTTTCAAATTTTCAGATCATGTCATTTCCCTGCTTAAAACTCAGTGGTTTCCTGCACTTAGAATAAAATTTCAACTGCTTATCGTGGCCTACAAAATTTTGTATGTTCTGGCTCCTCAGAATTTTGTATGTTTCAGCTCCTGCCATTCTTTGCCTTGGCCTCTGTACCCCAAGCACGTTGGCTTTTTTTCATTTCCTTGAACACCCCAAGCTGTTCATCACTCATGGCCTTTGTACATGTTACTTTCCTCTTCCCGTCTTCACGTCTGTTTAAATGTCATTTCTTCAGTCTGAGAGGCTGCTTCTGACCCTAGTCAGATTAGGGGTGTCATTCCCATCCATGCTGTTCCTCCTTAGGGTTTCTCAAAGCACTTTATTTTTACTGTATATATTTTTTAAGTAATATGTATGTCCAATGTGGGGTTTGAACTCACAACTCCAAGCTCAAGAGTCACATGCTCTACCAACTGAGCTAGCCAGGTGACCCAAAGCACTTTATCCTTTTATTTTTATAGCATTTATTATAATTTACAATGATTTGTTTATTGTAGCATTTACATTAGGAAACCTGATTGTAGGAATCACGTTTGTCGTCTTCACTGTTGAGTTCCCAGCATTGGGGAAGGAGCTCGTCCCTGCATCATGGTAGAAGCTCAGTATGTATTCTTCTTTAAAATATTTATTTATTTATTTGAGAGTGATACAGAAAGAGTACAAGTGGGGGGTAGGGCAGAGGGAGAGGAAGGGAGAGAATTAGACTCCCTGCTGAGTGCAGAGCCCAGTGTGGGGCTCGATCCCAGGACCCTGAGATCATGACCTGAGCTGAAGGCAGATGCTTAACAGACTGAGCCACCTAGGTGCCCCATCAATATGTATTTGTTTTGATTTTTTAAAAAAGATTTATTTGACAGACCATGAGAAAAGGAACACAAACAGGGAGAGTGGGAGAAGGAGAGGGAGAAGCAGGCTTCTTGCCGAGCAGGGAGTCTGATGTGGGGCTCGAACCTGAGCTGAAGGCAGATGCTTAATGACTGAACCACCCAGGTGCCCCTCAATGTGTATTTTTAAGTGTAGCTTATCCCACAGTATTAAATGATATCCATTAATAAGACAAACTCTTCAATGGCTCTGAGAGTAAAGTCTAGATCCCTTAGGATGGCATATAAGGTCATTTGTGGCCTAGTCCTTGCTCATTTAACTTTATCTTTACGTTATCTTCCACTGTTAGGTTATCTTCAACTTAAATTTTGGTGCATCTGCACCCTCGGTTGCCTTCTCCTGAAGTGTCCTTTCACTACAATTTAACCTTTAGCTGTAATGAGTCTCATAAAGTGTTGGAATGCTGAACTTTGATTCTGCAGAATCAGCTCACTGTTGAGTTAGTCTGTCTACTAAAGGCAATTATCTAGTGCGTTTGACCTGTTTTGTTTTTAAATTTTATTTATTCATTTGACACAGAGATCACAAGTAGGCAGAGAGGCAGGCAGAGAGAGAGAGAGGGAAGCAGACTCCCCGCTGAGCAGAGAGCCTGATGCGGGGCTCAATCCCAGGACCCTGGGATCATGACCCTAGCCGAAGGCAGAGATTTAACCCACAGAGCCACCCAGGTGCCCCTGACCTGTTTTAGAGCAACGTAGGGAGGGATAGATTTGCCCATGACTAAAATGAAATTACACCAATAGAAACTGGTATTTCATTTGTTACTGAAATTAGTTTAATTACATTTTGATGACTGGATTCTGAAACAGTCAGCAGTTGTTCATGGTGGGAAGCCTTTTAAATGATTTCATACCATTTGGACGTTCTCAGTTTCTCATGGCTTATAAAATGATAATATCTTTCACCTTTTAACCTGTTTTCACTGAGCTATTTGTAATGTTACTTACTGGTAGTGTAGACTCACTAGAGAGTAACTCAGAAAGGTCATTTTATACACACACACATATATAAAGTAATATTTGACTTAGTATGATACTATGACTGGCAAGGCACTTAATGCTGAGTTCATTAGTAAGTTGTGAAGAATGGGGGCGATTCCAGTGGTTAGAGGAGTCAAGCCATTCTTCTAAGGAATGCTAGATAAAATATTTGTTCGCTTTCTCAGAGAACATTATTATGTAATATCCTCTTTTTAGTCAGGTCCTGGTGGTTATGGGATAAGGGTTAGTCTGTCCTTGAAAATGATCAAACTGAGGGCTACCTGGCTGGCTCAGTTGGTGGATTGCGCAACTCTTGATATCGAGGTTGTGAGTTCAAGCCCCAGGTTGGGTGTAGAGATTACTTAAAAACAAGATCTTAAAAAAAAAAAGAGCAAACTCAGATATTGACTTGGTGAATTCTGCAGTTACTTGTGACTTAAGAGCCAAACCTTTTTTTTTTTTAAGGTTTAATTAATTAATCTGAGAGAGTATGTGAGCAGGGGGAGGAGCAGAAGGAAGGAGAAAGAATCTCAAGCAGACTTTGGGCTGAGCTCCTGGAACCCCACGCAGGGCGGGATCTCATGACCCTGAGATCATGACCTGAACTGAAATCAAGAGTCAGACACTCAACTGACTGAGCCACCCAGGCACCCCAAGAGCCAAACTTTTTACCTGAAAACAAAACAAAAACCTCGAAATTCAGGTGTTTTAATAAGACAGCACAAAATCTTGTATTCCTGTTACATTTAATTTCATGGTGTCAGTGAAACTCTTAATTTCTGGTGGTTATTGCTTTACCAGTCACTTAATCTTTCCATCTATTCTCTTGAATAATACCTTTACTGAAACACCCTTTTCTGGGTGCCTGGCTGGTGCATTTGGTAGAGCATCCAACTCTTGATCTCGGGGTTGTAGGTTCAAGCCCCCTGTTGAGTGTAGAGATTACTTAAAAATAAAATCTTTTTTTTTTTTTTTTTTTAAAGATTTTATTTATTTATTTGACAGAGAGAGATACAAGTAGGCAGAGAGGCAGGCAGAGAGAGTGAGAGGGAAGCAGGCTCCCTGCCGAGCAGAGAGCCCGATGCGGGACTCGATCCCAGGACCCTGAGATCATGACCTGAGCCGAAGACAGCGGCTTAAACCACTGAGCTACCCAGGCGCCCCTTAAAAATAAAATCTTAAAAAAAAAACAAAACACCCTTCTCTCCTCCGTCTGCCAACTTATCTTTTTTTTCTAGTTTTATTGAGAAATAACTGACATATGCCACTGTGTACTTAGTTTAAGGCGTAGTGCATGATGGTGTAATATACATATATTGTGAAATGATGACCACAGGAGTTTCAGCTAACATCATCTTCTCCTATATTATTTGTTTTTCTAATTGCAGTTCCTTGCTCTGAAGCTCCACCATGACACACCCAACTCCTTACCTCTTCTTTGTATCTTCTCACAGTATGGACCTTCCTCTGTCATACCATGATCACCCTATGTTGTCATTGTCTATTTACTTATTTCCCTGTTAGACTGTGACATCCGGGAGGGTAGGGGTTTTATCTTTTCTCACTACGTCCCTGTATCCCCGCTTGTCCGCTTATTCATTTTTTTCTTTTTTTTTTTTTTCCGCTTATTCATTTAAACCTAGGATTTTACATTATTGTTCTGTAGGCGGTAACGCTAGCCTTCACCCTATGCCTAGTGCCTGGCAGGTGCCAAATAAAGGTTTGCTAATGGAGAGAATGTTGCCTTAATCCTAAGATTTTTATACTTCCAGACCCGTAAGAAACAAAAGGAAGAAGTGGACGTCGTAGGAATCAGTGATGGAGAAGGCGCCATTGGGCTCAGCAATGACCCCAAGAGCAGGGAGCAAATGATTAATGATCGAATTGGTTATAAACCCCAACCCAAACCCAACAATCGTTCATCTCAATTTGGAAGTTTCGAATTTTAGAGGCGGATTATCTTGCATGCCAGAGCCCTGGAATGGAGTAGAATGATGGCAGAAGTACAAACAAGATTTAGAGAACTGAGTGCTTGCAGTCAAGCAGAATGTTTTCCTCCTGCAGAGAAATACTTCTGCATGAGATTACTGATGCTTAACTTTTGCTCGAAGTGGAAATCGAAACTCTAGTTTGTCTCCGGAAAATCTGACTCTATAAAACTTGTCTCATTTTTGTTTTTTAAAATAAATATATTTTTGGAAAAGTGTGCGACACCCTTAATGAAGCATAATCCTAGCACTGTTAACCCTCAGACTTTAAAAGGTAACTGCTACGAGCGGTAACATCACTCTTCCCACCTTTATTGAGAGACTTGAAGCACGGAACACCTGCATTTGATCCCTGTCACTGACTTTCTTCCAACTCATCTGTTCAGCAAGTACTTATTGAGTGCCTGTTATGTGCCAGATACTATTCTAGGCACTTAGTAACATCAGTGAACAAAATCAAAGATCCCTGCCCTTGTGGAGATTAGATTCTAGTGATTTTGTGTAAATGTGATCAAGCTGTGGGTTTCCAGAATCTGTTTACAGAATGGCGTCGTAGCTAGTCTGAGTGTAATTTTGGGGGGCACAGTGGAGGGAAACACAATAATAGGAATGCTCCTAAAAAGAATTAGCGTCACTCTGGTTTTCCTTCCTTTTCCAACTTGACTAAAAATTTTTCCCGAGGAGCCAATTGAGAGGATGATTTAGAATCATGTCCAGGGTGCCGGGCTCGCTCAGTTGGAGGAGCACGAGACTCGTGACATCGGGGTCATGACTGCCAAGCCCACTTTGGGTGTAGAGATTACTAAAAAAAAGTAAATAAAGTTAAAAAAAAAATCATGTTCTGTTGTTTTTACCATTTAATTCAACTATAGGGAACTGCCAGCTGTGGTAGAAGGAACCTCTAGAATCATCAGTTCTAAAGAGACCCCTTAGCAAGATTTTACCCCATCTTTCTAGGGGTAGGTTAAGGCTGGGTATTCAGAATGTGGAGGAGGGGGCGCCTGGATGGCTCAGTCAGTTAAGTGTCTGACTTCAGCTAGGTCATGATCTCGGGGTCCTGGGGAGTCTGCTTCTCCTCCCTCTGCCCCTCTCCATGCTCATGTGCTCTCTTCCTTTCTCTTTGAAGATGGATAAAATCCTTAAAAAAAATAAAAAGAATGTGAGAGGCAGGGAAAGGAGAATATATAGTTTCTCTTCTTCCTCCAGCTATTCTTTTTTTTTTTTTTTTTAAAGATTTATTTATTTGACAGAGAGAAATCACAAGAGAGGCAGTCAGAGAGAGAGGAAGGGAAGCAGGCTCTCCGCTGAGCAGAGAGCCCGATGTGGGACTCGATCCCAGGACCCCGAGATCATGACCTGAGCTGAAGGCAGCGGCTTAACCCACTGAGCCACCCAGGCGCCCCCCTCCAGCTATTCTTACAAAATTTTTATTCTTCCAGTCTGATCAAGGGCCTTCAATTTTGTAATTTTAGTCTTGAAGACACAGCAAGTCAGGCTCTAGATAGGAAAACTGAGTAATATCACCTTGAAGCCCACAAAGGCCAGTATGGAAGGGCAAAAAAAACCGGGAGAAATGGGGCACCTGAGTGGCTCAGTGGATTAAGCCGCTGCCTTCGGCTCAGGTCATGATCTCAGGGTTCTGGGATCGAGCCCCACATCAGGCTCTCTGATCAGCCCCCTAACTTACCATTTTTAAAAAAACTTTTTTTTTTTAAAGATTTTATGTATTTGACAGAGAGAGAAAGAACAAGCAGGGGGAGCAGCAGAGGGAGAGGGAGAAGCAGGCTCTCTGCTGAACAGGTAGCCAGATGCAGGGCTCAATCCAGGATCACGACCTGAGCCGAAGGCAGGTACTTAACAGACTGAGCCACCCAGGGCCCCCTAGCATATCATTTTTATTTTTATTTATTCATTTATTTTTGGTGAAAAAAGGTTTTATTAAAGCATGGGGACAGGACCCGTCGGCAGGAAGTTTCTGCTTGTTATTTTTATATTTTTTAAAGATTTATTTATTTGAAAGAGAAAGAGAGTGGGCAGAGGGAGAGGGAGAGACAATCTTCAAGTGGACTCCCCACTGAACACAGAGCCCCACACCTGGGCTTGATCCATGACCCCTCAGATCATGACCCGAGCTGAAACCAGAAGTCAGACACTCAACCAACTGAGCCACCCAGGTGCCCCAAGGTTGTCATTTTAAGTAGAATAAGAAGAGAGTGAGAGGAAAACATAAAGGGATCTTGCAACTTAAGACTGACATCTTAAAAATTGATGGTTGGGATGCCTGGTTGGCTCAATCATTAAGCGTCTGCCTTCATGGGATCGAGCCCCACATGGGGCTTCCTGCTCAGCAGAAAGCCTGCTTCTCCCTCTTCCTCTGCTGCTCCCCCTGCTTGTGCTCGCTCTCTTGCTCACTGTATCTCTTCATCAAGTAAGATTAAAAAAAAAAAAAAAGTGATGGTAATGGCCAACGAAGAGATCACTTATTCTCCTATCTAGGTAGAAAGACATGCATAGAATCACAAAATCAAAATATTTATTTTGTTCTGTTACATATGACACTGTTAAAATATTCCTACTACAGCAATACTGCTCTCCAGGAGCTTACAATCTAAAACGGTCAACATGAATTGTAGACTCAGTGATTAAGGCATTATATCAAATGCAGACTTTGTATCTTTAGATTTATCTTCTGAAAGCAGCAGCTGGAGAGAGCGGGATCAAAATGAAATGACATGAACGTGTAACCCCTGCCCCCTCCCCTTCCAGCTCCTTATAAGAAACCCCTTGTGGCTAGAGGCCAAGCCCAGAGCCTCACAGTCTGAAATAGAATTCCAGACAGCCCTACCATAGAAGTAGTGAAGAAACCTTAATTTCTAATTCCCTGGTGGACACAGAGGATTCCCCATTTGTGGGCAATGAGGGGCTGAGTGTTCCTCCAACACAGATTGGAGAAAGCAGTTAAGATTCTGTGACTCTGTGGATGGTACCAGTAGGTAGCCCTTTACCAGCCTTCTAGCAATTCCAACAGGACAATTTCTCCCCGAAGGGTGCGTCAGGTCTCTACTAAGTTTTACAACTTCTGGTTGGTATCTATCTCCACTGCCTCAGGAGGGCTAGGGAGATTTCATAAACTAGACACATGGGATTAAACTGAAAGAAAGGGAAAGGAAAGCACAATAAGGGGCCAAAGAAATGGGGATACAGGCTTCTAAGACAGGTGAACAGAGAAGGAGGAAAAGATTTTGGGTCTTTTGGATCTTGGTTCTTTTGGATCCAAAAGAACAAAGAAGTCAGGCACTAAACTCCAAATCAACAGGGAAACAGAAATGAAAGTCAATGAGATCATTATCATAATCTAAGAGCTCAAGAAAGATGGAATTTAAGCTTTAAATTTTTTCTCCTTCATAACTTTTTCCTTTGGCAATGTAATCTAAGAACTGCTGGAATTCAGGTTTTTTTGTGACACTTTGTCATAAACACTGAAAAACCTATCCCAGACTGATGTTTCTCCACTGAGTTTCAAATTCACAGCATTTTGTCTTAACTGGCCTTGATTTTTCTTACCTTACTGATAAGGTCCTGTTTCTGAAAGGGTATTTTATAGCAGCTTAGGCCAAGATTTCTAGAGAGCAAGCACCAGGGTCACTATTCCATCAGTCTTCTTTTATTTCGCACGGTTTTATTATTCCTTGGTTTCTGAGATAATAACTGGGAACTTATACCTTCATGTTGGACTCTGTCACTAACCGTCATGCACCGCGCTCATGCGAAGTAGCAGCCCCACAAGGGGTTGGAATGAGAGAAAAGCACAAAACTCTAAATGTTCGTTCTCAGATTTTACCCCTGATCAGGTAAGCTCGTAACCTTCTCTTGGTTTAAAGCCACAGAAGTACACATTCCTTGCTCTCCAATATTTAACTGGCACCCACAGAGAACGTACAAACTCCAAAACCACAACAGAGGCCAACAGAATAGTTGTGTGTTGTGTCCTCTGCCCTGAGGCACGATTGGAGTCTAGCACCAAGGAGGGCAGGATTAACAGACTAACACGGGAAGAGTCACTTCATATAGGTTGTCTGGACTGGGGACCAGACTATAGTGTAAACTCACAACAGAACAGAATAAAAATCCAGGATGGTTCTTCATTGAGAAAAAGAGGTTTTGGCCACATGTGATCTATTGAAACCCCCAAGAGTAACAAAGACAGTCACAGAGAGAACGAGGATCTGCTTGGTGCGGACATGGATGCTGGGCCCTGAGGAAAATCTGGTCATCAGCAGACCGTACTCTAAACCTCTCCAAAGGGAGGGCTGGGCTTCTGCCCTTCTGACCCATGACTGGCTGATTTTATACTGCAGATCAAAGGTCATCCTCAATCTTCCAGCTACTTCCAAGAAACCACAGACCTTTAAAATTAAAGACTAGTGATTTCATACATACTGATAAAAGTTACTTTGGGCACAGGCCCTGGGCACACGTACACAAACCTGGAGCTGAATACGTTTGTGGAATGATTAAGTATTGACCAGCAGCATTTAGTACACGAGTGAAGCTTAGACATACCACCTACCAATCGTCAACTCAAATTCCTGTGCCCAGTACCAAGTAGCTCACCTCACCTGGTGATACTTCTTTAGTTTAAAGCAGAGATTCTCAAAGTGTGGTCCCCTGGCCATCAGCAGGAACATCACCCTGGGAACTTGTTAGAAATGCCAATTTTGGGGCTCTGGGTTGAGGCCCAGAAACCAGTGTTTTAACACTTGTTTTAACAAGCCCTCCATGTGATTCTGATGCAGGCTAAGGTTTAAAAACCACTGGTTTAGAGGCCAGCATGTGAAGACAGTAACAAAAGAAAACAATTCACACTCTTTTGCTTCATTCAGCTGCGATAGTCCAAGGTACCAAAAGTAAAATATCAATGGTTTTATTTTAAAATATCTATTTATATTTTTCTCAAATTGATTGTCATTTTTTGACATTTGTGACAAGTTCATTCTGATCAAAATGTTAAGCAGGAACACAAGCTGATGAGTCAGCCCCCCAACAATGCACACACACTTTTGCAAGCTCCAGGCCCATATTTAGTCTCAAACTACCCTTCTGCAAACTACCAAGATTTCGGTACCACTCATCACACCAAAAGGCACAATGTACTTCATACTCCTTGCATACAAAGACTGGGACTCACTTTTCAATGTTAAGTTTGGGTTTTGGGTTTAGTTGGACAGGAATTTCCCTCAGTTGCCATCAATCCTAGCTGAAGTGAATCTCTCTCCATCACTCGCCCAGGAAAAAACCCACCAAATTCACATTCTGTCTATTTTCCAAATAAAACAGGAGACTCAAAAGGAAGCAGGTAATCAAGTCACTGAACAGAAAGCTACCTGACTTGGACAAGAACATATAATTTGGATCTAGGATGATGGGGGAGGGAGGACATCTCCTGAGGGAATCTCAGCTCATTAGAAAAAAAACAGGGAGGTTATCACTTTAGCTCAGAGACTGTAGGCTAAACCTCTGTTGAGCAGGGGTGTGTGTGTGTGTGTGTGTGTGTAAGGAGATAAGGAGCGAGAAGGGAAGACTGGAGTAGGAATCATGTCTTTCAGTCTTGAACTGCTTCCCACTGCAATCAATAAGGCTGCACCATGGAGTTTAACGTTAATGGCAATGCTCTGTGATATCCACGACCACTGCCTTCTTCCAGCTGAAGAGGAAGTACCCAGTGCCGGCCCCGGCTGCTACCGCAATGCAGAGGTAGCCGTTGTAGGTCATGAAGATGAGCATGAGGAAGTAGCTGATGACCACTTGGATGATATGCAGCACTGTTTGCAGGAGGTGAGGAAAGCTCAGCATCTGTTGCCTGGAGAGTAAACAGGGACACAACCATCAGGGACCCTTAGGAGTGCTCGGGCAGCTCTGCAGATTGGTAGAAAGGGGGAGCAGCTGTGGTCAGGAGCTCAGCTTGAACCAGACTCCTTCACAGCCATCCCGGCAACTCATGGCTACTTGTGTGTTACGTATGTTGTTTACGATCCCTGGAAATGAAACGTGATGGGGCTGCCTGGGTAATAAGTATTGGCCAGATATGGTTCAATATCAGCAGGAGGAACACCGTTTGGGAGGAGAGGAGAGGAAGGAGGACTAATCTCCTAACTTACCTCTTCCTTGGCTTCTAAAAGGAACGCCCTAACCACTTCCCCACCCCTTCCCCACCCCGCACTTATTTGAACATATTCAGGACTTCCACCTTGGCAACATTCATATTCTAAAGAATGGCAAGAGAACTGAAGGTTGGGGGTACAAAACAAAGTACTTAACCAGGGGTCAGGAAGCTTGGCTAGCCCCTCACCACTCACTAGTTCCGTAACCTCTGGTAAGTCACACGTTTGGGCCTCAATGAGCTCATGAGTTACACTGGGAATAAACAACACTGTGGTTACTTGAAAGCAGCACACTGGTCCATAGGATTCCTTGAACTACAGTTCGGTTTAAGACCTACATTTCTATTAAAACTCAAGGATCCCAAAAAGCGGTGGCTGGATTATGGATATTGGGCAGGGTATATGCTATGGTGAGTGCTGTGAATTGTGTAAGACTGATGATTCACAGACCTGTACCCCTGAAACAAATAATGCATTAGATGTTAATTTTTTAAAAAAATCCCGAAAAGCATCTGCCAATCGAATTTTCCAAACTATTCCAATAGTTTGGAAAACTAGCAGTCATCCAAATGCTTTCGTTGACAGAATACAGACATCTGTACATCTTATACTGTAAACAAAATGAAAGTAGAGCTGAGGGATGAAATTTTTTATAGAAGAGAATCAATTGGATTCTGCCATTCTTCTACACCCTGACCTGAATTTATTTTAATGTGCGTATTATTATTTTGATAATTTTTTTTTCCTTTTTCAATTTGGGCAAATATTTTAAAATATAAACTCCTTACCTTCTTCCACAGTGACCAAGCTTACAATTCAGAACAAATGTTTGAGCTAAGGAGGGTTCCTATCATTCCTCCTTTGGCCTGCTTAGGATTCACAACCCAAGCCTCCAGAGACGGTTTTCACCAAGATCATACAGAGTCACTACTAACTCAACAAGAGGGCTATTGCCAATAAACAGCTGCTTTGGTGCTTAACTCATCCAGCCCTCCAGAACTTCCGTCTGGATCTGTTCAGTCTTCTTACCCAACAGTTTTGTGTGTCTCCATGAGGATGGTTCCATTTGGTCCTGGGACGGGCATGGAATTATAGCGGATGCTGACTTGTGACTTGCGCAGCAGGCTCTCTCGGGCTATCTTGAGTCCTTCATAGAACATGGCTAGTAAAAACACTGCCACGAAAGCTCCAGCCATTTCTAAGTGGGGAAGGAAAAGATGGTGGTATGGTCACATGCGTGAAGTCACTAGTTGGTTTGCTGTCCAAGCTAGACAGCTAGAGAGACAACACAGAAGAGGGCTACTCTCAATTTCCGAATACATTATATTGCTACATTTCTACTTGCACAGACAGACAGACAGACAGAGAGTGAAGATGGTGTTAGTGAAAACCATTGTCTCCACTGGAGAATATATTCATTTTCTGATTATACCACAAAAAATCATCTGAACAATAATCACCTTCAGGCCTGGCTACCTGGTGTCATAAGTTGGCTTGTTATGACACAATGTAGAATATGCAAAAGGGGAATAAAACATCACTTTAAAGTGTTGACTATTTCCTTGAACAAAGGGTTATAAAAAAGGGAGAGAAAAATCAGGAAACGCTTAATTATAGAGAATATGCGGATGGTTGGGGGTGTGTGGGTGAAATAGGTGATGGGATTAAGGAGGTCACTTGTGATGAGCACTGGGTAATGTATGGAATTGTTAAATCACTACACTGTACACCTGAAACCAATACAACACTGTCTGTTAGCTAACTAGAATTAAAATAAAATTAAAAAAAAAAATAAAGTACTATTTCTTGAACAGACATTTCAGTTTTGTTTTTCTTTTTAAAGATTTATTTATTTTTATTTGAGAGAGAGAAAGAACACGAGCAGGAGTGGGGAGTAGCCAGGGGAAAGGAGAGAGAATCTTCAAGCCGACTCCATGCTGAGCGCGAAGCCCAACACAGGGCTCAATCCTAAGACTCTAAGATCACGATCTGAGCCAAAATCAAGAGTTGGACGCTTCACCGACTGCACCACTGAGGCGCCCTCAGACATTTCAGTTCTAAGTCTTTCACACTGTGAAGTGTTGGTAATTCTACGAATATACGCAAACTGCTGATTTAACACACTACATGAACTATATGCCCCTCTCTTTCCCCAAACTGATTTTGTGGCTCCAAAGATAGACCTGATCCTTCAAAGAGTCCAACCGACAATGGAGCCTGTGCAGTTTGAACGTAAGGCATGTGCTCACTCATCACAGACACATAAAAATGGGTATCGGTTATCCCAAAAGTAGGTCTGACAGTAAGATGAGCCATGCCAAGAATCAGGAAAGAGGTAGACCAGTATGGTATGCTAGAAAGAGCACTGGAGAGGGCAGATCTAGAAAGTCTAGGTCCCTGTCCAATCGCTGACACAGCAACGCTTTGTGATTTAGGGCTAATCATTTCAGTATTTGAGCCTTAATTTCTCTGTAAAATGGAAGGATTGTACTGGATCAACAGTTTTCTACCCAAGGTTATTTTGTGGTCTATTTGCCCAAAATGTTTCTTACGTCATTTTAACCTGACTATAGTCTTATGTCCAGGATCAATAACTTACCAAATAAGGAAGCACTCAAAAAAAGGATGAAAGGAAATGGATTGCGAAAGACTCCTATCTAGTATCTAAATTATCTTCCAGAAACTCTAAAACACACACATGTTATTATTTTTTCTTTCTTTCTTTCTTTATTATTTTTTTAAGTAGGTTCCATACCCAGCATGGAGCCCAAGGCAGGACTTGAACTCACAACCCTGAGATCAAGACCCGAGTTGAGATCAAGGGTTAGATGCTTAACTGACTGAGCCACCCAGGCCCCCCATAACATATACATGTTATTTAAGGGAGGTTTACTGTAGAACTGTAAGAGAGGTTTACTATAACATTGTGTATCCTTACCTTCTGGGTAGGTAAGAAGATGATGATTACGTATCATAACCATAACTTTTCAGTACTTACGGGAGGAAGAGGTGCCCGGTTTCCTGATTGTCACTGTCTCTCATGTGAGTGTCCCCTCTGAACACCACCTGATGAGGGCGGCTTACTCACCTCCAGCTGTATTGATGACCAAACCAGAAAACAACAGCTCGACATTCTTGAAGCCGAAGTAGAAGGTCATATGCTGCCGATAAACCATAACAAGTCAGTCAGAGAGGACTGAAGATTCTACATGAGAATTTCACATAAAGAAGCTGAGAGCATTTCAAAGGGTCAGATCGGGATAATAAGAGACATTCATTGAAGTAGGAGGCTTTCTCCTTCATCTCAGCATTCCTACAGCAGACATGCTCCACAAGTATTCTCCCTTGCTTCCTTCCCAAACCCAACCTTTTCTCTCTTTTTAATTTTTATTCCAGTATAGTCAACATGAGTGTTATATAAGTTTCAGGTACACAATCTAGTGACTCGACAATTCTATACATTCCTCAGTGCTTATCGTGGTAAGTGTACTATCTTTTCTATACAAAGCATGTAAACCGGAACTTAATTCAGAAAAGGGTCAATTCTGAAAGGAAGGAATACAGCAGAGGCCTAGAAATCCTGGTTCTGGTGTGACTCTGAAATTAACCTGCTGCATGATCTTGGGCAAATCACTTGTCTTTTTTTTTTTTAAGATTTTATTTATTTGACAGACAGAGATCACAAGTAGGCAGAGAGGCAGGCAGAGAGAGAGAGAGAGGGAAGCAGGCTCCCCACTGAGCAGAGAGCCCGATGCGGGGCTCGATCCCAGGATCCTGGGATCATGACCTGGGCCGAAGGCAGAGGCTTAACCCACTGAGCCACCCAGGCGCCCCATGCAAATCACTTGTCTTGTCGAGTCTATCTGTGCTTTTCCTCACGGGTAAACTGACCTTTAAAGATAATAACCTGCCAGTCCTGAAACTCGATTATTTCTATTACCCAAGTGGTTGTAAAAGGGCAGCCTCTCCTGTGGCACTCACCATCATCATGTCGCCCATTCCCCCGCCATGGGAGTGGGAGTGGGAGGCTGAAGTGGTTGGGTGATGATGGTGAGAAGGTACTGTTGTAGTGTTGTGAGCCATGTGGCTTATCTCTTTATGGTGGGAATGGTCCAGGTTTCCAGGAAAAGTTGAGTCAGCAGAAGATTCTTTTAAGAAAAAGAATTATATATAATTAGTTCACAGTATACAACCTTGATGCTTTTTGAAAAAAATAATTAAGTCAGCTCTATGCCCAACATGGGGCTTGAACTCATGACCCCGAGATCAAGAGTCACATGTTCTACCAACTGAGCCAGGCAGGTGCCTAAATTTTGATTCCTGATAATTATTTATTTATGTGGGATTTCATCCAGCAGGGATTACCTTCGGAGACAGTGGCACAAGGGATTTGCACCTAGGGTTTCAGAGACATAAACCTTATTCTGCAAAGTCGTTCCTTTAACAGATGTGGCCAATGTTTAAATATAAATCTAAGACAAGGAGAAGGAAGTAGTTTCTTTGGGTTGCCCGAAACAGATAACTTGTAATAGAGGACAAATTGATGCCATTAATGAAATTTAACTGCTCTAAGGCTTTCTAATCATAAATGTCAGGAGCTAAAAAGCAAGTGCTTCAAATAATTCACCTAATTGGATAGCCTGTGTTCAATCAAGGTATTAAGAATACATTTTCACATACTGGACAACCAACCTTTGGCTAATTTAAACTTGAGGAAAGGTCTATTACTGCCCTGGGCAAGCACTGTGCTCAGAAGATACAATTTCAACCCCAGCTCAGCATTGGAGCTAAGAACACTGAAAACAAGGTATAAATTGAATGTTCTCTATTAAATTAAGTCCAGACAACTGCGTATTCAGCCTTATATCTTTACTACCACATCACTGCTTTGTTGCAAAGTCCATCTGGGACAAAAACGAAGCAGCAAAAATGCCTGTAGCTGGTGTGGCGGTGGGGAGTGGAAAGTGAAGGAGGGTGGAAAGGCAGGTGTTGGTGGATTCTCTTTATGTGTCCCTTGACTCTAGTTTGTGGAGGAAAGAGGGCTTTAGAAATTCCCAGTAGAGGGGGATGCCTGGGTGGCTCAGTTGGTTAAGCTTCTGACTCTTGACCTCAGCTCAGGTTTTGATCTCAGGGTTGTGAGTGCAAGCCCTGAGTTGGGCTCCATGCTGGGTGTAGAGTCTACTTAAAAAAACTCTTAAAGGGGTGCCTGGGTGGCTCAGTGGGTTAACCCTCTGCCTTTGGCTCAGGTCATGATCCCTGAGTCCTGGGATCAAGCCCCACATCGGGCTCTCTACTCGGGAGGGAGCCTGCTTCCTCCTCTCTCTCTGCCTGCCTCTCTGCCTGCCTCTCTGCCTACTTGTGATCTCTCTCTGTCAAATAAATAAAATCTTTAAAAAAAAAAAAAAAAAAAAAAAACTCTTAAAAAAAAAAAAAAAGGTGAAGAAGAAAAAGAAGAGAAAAAAGAAATTCCAAGTAGGTATTCATGTTCATAAGCTGAGTGTGCTTCATTCCATCAATAAATATTTTAAGCTCCTACTATGTGCCAAACTCTTGAGTTAAAAGTTAATAATTCTGTGAGTAAGATAAACAAGGTGACTCATGGAAAGAAAAACAAGAAAGTAAACAGAGCAATTTCATGATGTGATTAGTGTGATGAAGGAAACAAACAAGGTAATATGGCAACATTACTAAGAGGTGGAGAAGAGGCATACCTTAGACAGGAAATCTACATAGATCCAGGGAGTCATATATAATTTAAAAGCACAATTATTCAGCCATCTATCTCCCCCTCTTCAATCTCCCATCTCATGATTCTATGAAAGCAAGCTCAAGAAACAGGCTTGCATATTTCTAGTAAAGGACAAAGCAAAGCACCAGTAAGGGAAAATCAAAGTTCAACTGTGAATGTAAATAACTTTCATGGCAGACACTATATTACTTCGTAATTACAGAGCTTGACAATCTGGTATTATTAATACCAGGGACATAAAGGACATATATAACAGCCTCTTTGTCCATAAAGTTTTTATAGCAAAGAATAAAAAACAACACACAAAAATAATCAACATGACAGCACCCATCAAATTTCAATGATGGGAAAAATGGTAAGGGGGCAGCAGTTTTCAGTTAAAGAATAGGGGTAGAATGGAGAGATCCCTGGTATTTAACGCGAGGTATCTAAAGCCTAAAAGCTAGGCAAGTGCAGCAAAGTAGGAATAAAAAGACTTTTGCCAGCCAGGAAGATAGAATACATCCTCATGAAGACACTCAAGTAGAAGTCACAATTTGTTCTCTTCCAATAAGGTTTGGAAAGTGATTATAGCAAAAGAAAACCATAAAGGATAACTTCATTTCACATTATCAACCTGAATTCTGGCCATCAATTCAGTGATTATTTGCAGTGTCTTCTGGTGTAAAAGACTGAGGGAGATACAGAGATGAACCAGACATACAGTCTTTCCCCAAGGAGCCTCAAGGCTAAAACCTAAAAGGGGGACTGAACAATTATCATTTTTCATTTTGGGCATAAGAAGACATGCATAGGTCAGTGTGTTTGTTTTTATTTATTTATTTGAAAGAGACAGAGACAGAGAGAGTGAGCATGAGCTGGAGGAGCGGCAGAGGGAGAAGCAGATTCCCTGCTGAGCAGGGAGCCCAACATGGGGCCTGACCCCAGGACTCTGAGATCATCACCTGAGCCGAAGGCCGATGCTTAACCGACTGAGCCACCTAGGAGCTCCTAAAGGTCAATTTAAAAAGCAAGATCTTGGGGCGCCTGGGTGGCTCAGTGGGTTAAAGCCTCTGCCTTCGGCTCAGGTCATGATCCCAGGGTCCTGGGATCGAGCCCCACATCGGGTTCTCTGCTCTGCGGAGAGCCTGCTTCCTCCTCTCTCTTTCTGCCTGACTCTCTGCCTACTTGTGATCTCTGTCTGTCAAATAAATAAATAAAATCTTAAAAAAAAAAAAAAAGCAAGATCTTAGCACCACAAACTACTTAAGATCTGTACCCTAGAGTATCCTTGATTTATTTTCACATATTCTTCCCATCAACAGTTTTTAAGACCCACAGTTTCCTAATTGTTCAGGTACTTCATTACCAGTCAGAGAAACCTGCTAAATGAAGACATGTAATCAAATCTCTTCACACAAATCGCTGGCCCAATAATTCATTTGTATAAATCTTTAGAACACCTTTCAAAGTATGCACCTGTTTTGAAGTGTCATCTTTGTAGGATAAATTTCACATTCAAATATACTAGGAAATAGAGGAGGAATAGAATCTACTTCCTTTCATCGTGAGTGGACAATGGATTTCTTGTAATGGAATCCTAGGCAAGGCGTGCTCAATGGTATACGAATAGGAAGGTACAAATCTGGCGGATTAATGTGCAAACATATACCAGAGGCACAAACTCAAACTAATTCTGGTAAGCCCTTTGGCTTACTAAAAGCCTGCTCCAGGGAAGATGCCAACCTCAAATGATATATATAGATATCTATATCTATATGTATGACTTATTATTAAAGCATAAAAATAAAAGCAATTATATCCTTTTCTCTTCCTACTTGAGTTTCCATTGATGTGCCCTATGTATTTGGATAAAGGATCCTCTATAGTAATCAAACACTCCTAACTCATTCTCTCTCTCTAAAAGAGAAATTCTACTTACAGGAGGTAATGTGGCAGTTGGTTAGCGTTAGTCTGGTTTCTTCGACAGCTTTAATCTAAGAAGATCCAAGAAAAGTTTCTTTCAGAATAAAAATGGGTATTGAAGTGAGAATAAATCAAAAACAGCAACACAGCGATACCATTTGCTGTTTCGATTTGTAATCTGAAAAAAGTGGTTTGATCACCAACTGTGCTCTTTCGTCTTTGCTTTATTCAAGCTTCTCTAGACTCCACAGCCAACTTTAACCACTTGCTGCTGTCCAAGAACTGTTTTCTCTAACGTAGCTCCACGTCACTGTCTCTCAGAATTGGGGTCAAGGTCTATAAAGTAGCTGTTCTGTGCCTTTTTATGGAATCAAGTTTTCTGAATTGTAAACCAACTGCAATTAATGGAACTTGTGGATGGGTTAGTAATGATGAGTGACAGGTGGAACCTCAGCAAAATTTTTATATTTACCGATTCACTGGATTTCTGGTTTTAGAACTATGTGAATATGTTAATTCCAGGCTAACCTTCCTGTTCTTGTTTAAAACCTCCACTGTTCACTTCTCTTCTTCTCCTTAGCTTTCTACTTCATTGGATTTACCAATTATTTATAAAGAAGAATATTAACAACAAAAAAAATCTGAATATATGACTCAAGGATAAAACGGAAAAACAATAAAAAAAAAATCTCAGGATTCCTGACTTTCAACCTACAATAAAATCCTCCCCCAATATTTAGTTACCAAGCTGAGTTTAGAGCTAGGTGGAAAAATTAGGAACACGGTATTTTCATTTGCATTTTTAAAAAAGATTTTATTTATTTATTTGTCAGAGAGACACAGAGAGTACAGGCAGGCAGAATGGCAGGCAGAGGGAGAAGCAGACTCCCACTGAGCAGGGAGCCGATGTGGGACTCCATCCCAAGATGCTGGGATTATGACCTGAGCCGAAGGCAGACGCTTAACCCACTGAGCCACCCAGGCGTCCCTTTTCATTTACATTTTTGCCAGTTCAGGCAAACTCATTTTCTCTAACAGAATTTAAGAGGGATCCATACTGGCGAAGCATCTTTATATTGAGGAATGGAGTGAGAAGCTCAATGACATCTACATCTGTAGAGGGCTTTTGAAGGTGCTCTGGCTGTACACCTCCACTGCAAGTCCCTCACCCTCTCTGGAGCTAGTAGATCATGGAGGTTGCTGGGAGCATGAAGGAGATAAAAGGCTTAGGAAGCATCCAGCAGAGTGCCACACAAATGGCACTCTGGATAGGATAAAATAGGATAAGGATAAAAGACCTTAAGGAAACTCCAATGAATAAACCTTGTGGGAGAAGATATAATCAAAGTATTAGCTGTTTTCTTCCTTCTCACAAAGTCTCCTAGCCAAGACAACTAACTGTTCAAGACCCTTCCCACTTACCCTGTCTCCTGAGACCACAAAGTGGCTATGGACAAAGTGAACATGGATAGTTCAGAACAGCTCTAGGTTGTAAGAGCTCCTTCTTCTAGTGTAGGAAATTTCCTGGAAATATGTCAAGAGTGTTTCTAGGGAACTCAGTTCACATAGAATAGCTAAGAAGCTGGGTTCTCAGGAAGACTTATGCTCTTCAGTTTCTAGGGAATATTCATCTCATCTTCAGTTGGGTACTTAAGTTGGCTACAGGCCAACTTGTTTCTCTTGCCCTGAAGACTGTTAGATCTGGAAAAGGAGATGGCACAGTCCACGCTGCACACCATAAGCTTTGCATTTCATTTTGTCTCCCCTTTTCCCCCACTTCGTAAGTATTGTGCAGCATTTATACACATAGTTTCCAAAACTTTCCTGTATTCAAGAGTCTAATTCCTTCTCCGTCTGCTTCTGAGGACCATCAAAAAAGAAGTTTCCTCTATTCCTGTCCACCTCCTACCTCCCAACAAGGGCACAATGAAAAGCTTAACGAGAGGACCGGATTGTTTGCAAAGTCTAGCATCTTTAGCAAAATAAACATGAATTTATGAATGGAAGTTAGGAAATTGTCAAGAAGGCTGAATGCTCAGGCCCATCCTGAGTCTCAGCACTGACCTTAATTTTAATAGATTTATTCTAAACTTCCAATTCTTTTTTATTTCCCTGGTACTACACAATGATGGATAAGAAATGGTAATCCACAGGAACTATGGAGATTAGACCCGGGACAAAAAGACTACACAGAAGCGGTCAGACATCTGCCACGTTGTCCCTGTTCCCCAGCACAAGACAGATAAAATCTGGAGTCTCGCAGAATTCTTTTGGAGACTACCTACAGAGTTTCCTGATAAGGAAGATTAGGAAGAAAGTTTTTCTTCTGACGATTAAGGTCAGGTTCCTTTTTAGATTTGTAGAACCATTAAACAAAAACAAATCTGGTTGCTCGTCTGCTCTCTGCAGTCATTATTTTTATTGGTTACTTATAAGCTTTAGACAGGCACAGATAGGGAAAATTCAAGGTCACAGACACTATACTACCATAAACAGGGATTCATGCTTATGGACTCTGTTCTCATGATCAAGCAACCAGTTCAACTGCACTAATCCTGCCTTTTGACGACCTGCACAGGGTCAGCAGATATTCTGAGAAATAGCTCTGGCCTTGTTTCAAGTGAAGGTGAACTTTAAAATTCTCTTGATGGCTTTATGAATTCCACACTCACACTGTCCTTTGGGGAGGGAGGCAGTAAAGGAGATGTAGAAGTAAAGAGATTATAATGCATTAATAAAACAGGGTTTAGGTGTCCCTCCACCCCTTGGCATTCCAACCCAATATGCTGGAGTTGTTTTGAAAAAAAAAAGTAGTAGCTCCCAGTAAATGGGAAGGAGAATATAATATGATGAATATGTAGGGGGAAGACCCTTCTCCTTGAAGGCTATGATGCTGTTCCACTCAACCCCATGGCCCTGGCCTCATTCTGGTACTCCAAATCGACTGGCAGAAATTTGGTCACAATTGTATGAATGTAACCACACCACTGGATACTGTAGCTGTCTTTCTTTGGCCAATGTCTTTCTTGAGGTGTAAGGTGATCATAGAGATACTTAATGTTACCAATTATATTCACAAAAGGCTGGAGTAAATCATAGGCTTACACAGGTTCTCAGACAGAACTGGCAAAAACTTACAAAGTTCTGCTCCACTGATGTACTAAACACAGTCAGTAAAATGATGAAGTTGAGGTAGAGAGAAAAATAGGTTGGGCCAATAAGAAAAAGAAGTGTAAAAGACCCTAAACTCATACACGCACACGCGCGCACACACACACACACACATTCCCCTCCTCTCCCCGAATATCTTTGGCAGGTGATAAGAGATGACAGGGCACTTGCTATGACTGTAGGTTTATAAAGAGAGTCAGAATTTAGGAGTGTAATCGCCAAAACCCCACCAACATCACTACCACTACTACCACGACAAAAACAAAATCATTTAGATTTTTATCCTTTTAAAAATTCTTTGGGGCTTCTGGGTGGCTCAGTCGTTAAGCGTCTGCCTTCGGCTCAGGTCATGATCCCAGGGTCCTGGGGATCGAGCCCCATGTCTGCCTCCCTGCTCACTGGGGAGCCTGCTTCTCCCTCTCCCTCTGTCCCTATCCCAGCATGTTCTCTCTCTCGGATAAATAAATAAAAATCTTAAAAAAGAATCTTCAATAAAATAAAGGCCACTGTTTTCCCTTGTAACTTTTTGCCTTTGCTGATAATAAAAATAACTCCCAGGGATCATCTGTAACAAATGTTTCCTGGTTTTTCTTCACAGCCATGGAGGGGCTGATATGAGAAAATGTTAATAGAACTGGCAAAGAATTAAGGTTGTGATTATTCGCTGGTGTCAATATTATTTTCATTTTCTTCACCATCTACCAAAGTGAGCTCTATTACTTTGATAGGCTGAGCTTGATTCCCTGAAAGCACCTTTCATGGAAAAAACCCAAAGTAGGTACGGTCTCCATACTCCAATTAATAGCAGAATCTACGTGACTGAATTACTCATATTTCAGACTGATGGGCTCCACCACAAGTAGCCAACAGCCAGAGTCATAAAGGGGAAAACTACTTCAAACAATTACATTTAAAACTTAAAGAGCCTTCATTTACGAGTGGCCAGTGATCTAGGGAAACAAGAAATGTGGCATGGACTGACAAGTTTTTAGAAAAATAAAAGAGCAGCTCTGAGTTCCTGAGAGTAGCTCTTTCACTGAGGAGTTCCTGCCTAAGAAGATCTATGTTAGTAAAAAAAGATGGTAACTCAGGAGCTGCCCTATGTTTATTCTAACGATCCACACAAAACAGATGGCAAACTTGTAATTTGATTCTAATCAGATTAAGACAAGCACTTTGTTTCCTGATATGGGTTCAAGGTCACCCCTGTCTATCTTAAATGTCATCTTTCCAAGAGTCCAGTCCACCTCATTAAGCTGCTCAGACAGAGCAAGGTGGATAAGAAGCCCCATGGGGCAAGACAGGTCATTGCATGGAACCCATTATGTGGAGAATATCCAGTCAGGGAGGCTTATCATTTTCAAGAGAAAGCATGCTAAAGACAAACTTCATTTTAATTTTTAAAGGTTTTTTATTTATTTTTTTATTTAAGAGAATAAGAAAGTGCAAAAGCAGGGGGAGAGGCAGACAGAAGCAAACTGCCTGCTGAGCAGGGAGCCCTGGATCGTGACCTGAGACGAAGGCAGACATTCAACTGACTGAACCACCCAGGCGCTCCAACAAACTTAATTTTTAAAATGCCATTATCCAATCTCTAGATCACCTATGCCTTCTGGGGAAACATGAATGGGCCATGCTATTACCATGTAAGCAACAAAATACAAAGGAAAGAGAACAAGTTTGAACATGAAAGGGAAGCAGGTGATAAATGCTGTATTGGGCAAGTAATTTTCTATTTTATAGCTTCATTTTCCTTAACTGTATAAACACTGACTTATATGATTAGTCAAGTTTCACCAGAGCTAAAACTTAATTCTACATTTTTTCAGGCCAGGTTCCAGGAGAATAGAATTCTTCTCTATCCCTATCCTTACTATTGGATTGTAAGTTCTAAGTTTTAGGATTTTATTTATTCATTTGAAGGAGAGAGAGAGAGCAAGAGCACAAGCTGAGGGGAGAGGCAGAGGGAGAGGGAGAAGCAGACTCCCCACTGAGCAGGGAGACGGAGGTGGGACTCCATCCCAAGAACCTGAGATCATGATCTGAGCTGAAGGCAGATGCTTAACCATCTGAGCCCCCCAGGCGCCCTAACCCTGTCTTTTTTAATCCATAAACTCCTTCATTTTCTAACATCCTGCACACAGTAGTAAGAGCTTGCTGAAATGAATTGTCTTTCTCTGCATTTCTTTCCTGGCAACTTAGACATAAGACAGACAAACCAATTCCTTAATCTGTTAATGAGACACTAGGCAAACCTCAAACCAGAGAGTTTTCTCTCTGCCACTGTAGTGAGTGTGAAATGCTATACAATAATATTTGATGGATATGCCTAGAAAGTATTCAATAGCTCTATACTACAAGTAGCAAAATGTAGGTGATATAGGATAACATAGACAAGTTGAACTTTTTAAGACTTGGAAGGGGTTACAAACTCATCCAGTTCTACTTATTCGTTTTATGGAAACCTAGAGTACGGAATCACAAAGTGCTTGGGAGAATCTAACATTTACATATTCTGGCCTAGTTTGCCTTCATAGATACTTTTAGAAAATATGTTTGGTCACGAGAGCAAGGAGATTGTAAACAAAATTCACACCTGTTTTAAAAATGGATGAAAGGAAAAAAAATATCGAAGAAAGGAATACACTGCTGTTGACCCTCAAGGGGCTTGAAATGCCAAATCCAGATCCTTTATATGAATCAAGCCTCTAGGGCACTAAACCTGGATAAGTCCAACTTTCTAGAAAGTGACAACAAAAAACAGACCAAACTATAGGATAAGATCAACCTGAAAACACTTTTGACAGACAGCACAAGCAGGGGGAGGGGCAGAGGGAGAGGGAGAATCAGGTTCGCCCCCAAGCTGGGAGCCCGATGTGGGGCTTGATCCCTGTTCAATGTTATTCTAGAAAGCTGGGGAGGTCGCATTGCTAGAATTTACCTATCCTCACTCCCCGACCAGAATGTATTCTGTTCAACCTGCCTTGTTATTTACCCAATGTCACAATTTGGTGTCCATTAAAAGTCATGGTTTTGATCACTTTTCCTAATCCCAAGTACATGAGAAGATTCACCCAGTTTGCCTCCGGTTTTTGCCATCAGCAATTCTATTACAAACATGGCCCCCCCCCCCCCCGTAAGACTTCACCTATTTATCTGTCAGAGAGAGAGAGTGCAAGCACAAGCAGGGGGAGAAGCAGGTGCCTCACTGAGCAAGGAGCCCGATGTGGGATGCGGGACTCGATCCCAGACTCTGGGATCATGACTTGAGCCGAAGCTTAACCGACTGAGCCACAGAGGCATCCCTACAAACATGGGTTTTCCTAACAGTACCCTCCACCCTGTTCATCCCATGTGATACGCCAACGACAAATTAATCTACCAAAGGCATGGCTCTACTTATCTGCTCAAAAAAAAAAACCAAACAAAAAAAAACAAACAAACAAAAAACCCTTCCAAAACAAAGCACTGCCTACCAACCTCTCCCTTGTCTATTAACTTCCTGGTTCTGAGATCACAGATCTCTAAAACAAAGGCCTCAACCTACCTTCCTGCCTGCACATACTTGGAATACCAGTCAAACAAGTCCAATGGCCAAAGCTTGAACTGGACAAATCCCACGCTTTTCCCTCTATCTTTGCTCACATTGTTTCTTCAGTCTGGAAGGCCCATCCTTACTATCTCTGATGCAACAAACCTTCCTCATCTTCCGAGGTGTCCTGCTAAGCCCTCTGAACATTCAGAGCGCACTGTGCCTTTCCCAAGAACCCCAGCTTGGATTAGGTCTCACAAAATACCCTGAAATGTTATGATTCTCATTCGAGGCCTATTCTCATTCGGTCATCACATTGATAGAACGATATTGACGAAAGATAGGGGAAACACAATTAGGCCTGGAAAGAGATGCAGGAGACATTTCTTCAGTTACAGGCAGACCACCTGAAATTAAAACCTGAGTGCACTATCCCTTAATTGGTGGGTCACAGAAATCTAAGAACTGGAAGGACCTCAGAAGGCACTGCATGGAATCCTTCAGTGATATACAAATTCTGTACTAACTGAACATGGCTAGGGATTTGTCAGGCTAGTGTGTTGCTTTCTTCTAGAAATGTAAGAAAACAAACACTCTCTTTCCAGACAAGCCAAGTACAGATGGTGTTTCGCAGGAACCTGAATCTTGCTATTTGGTGGTGATGATGTTGATTATAGACCCAGTGCTCAAAGCTAAACCAGTATTTGTACTCCAGATAATATTTACATATATTTCTGAAGTTGTAATTTGCATTTTAGGTTCTACTCCCCTGAACTAACAACTGTCTGCAAAGAGAAACCTAAGTAACTTTTTTTTAAATCAAAGATTTATTTACTTATTTTATTTTTATTTATTTATTTTTTTTAAAGAATACTTATTTATTTATCTATTTGACCGACAGAGATCACAAGTAGGCAGAGAGGCAGGCAGAGAGAGAGAGAGGAGGAAGCAGGCTCCCCGCCAAGCAGAGAGCCCGACGCGGGGCTCGATCCCAGGACCCTGTGATCATGACCCAAGCCGAAGGCAGAGGCCTCAACCCACTGAGCCACCCAGGCGCCCCTATTTATTTTATTTTTAAGGATTTTATTTGTTTATTTGATAGAGAGCTCAAAAGGGGGCAGAGAGGCAGGCAGGGGTGGGGGGGGAAGCAGGCTCCCCGCTGAGCAGAGAGCCTGATGTGGGGCTCGACCCCAGGACCATGGGACCATGACCTGAGCCGAAGGCAGTGGCTTAACCCACTGAGCCACCCAGGTGCCCCATTTACTTATTTTAGAGAAAGAATGAGTGAGCGCATTGAAGAAGGGGTAGAGAAACTTCAAGCAGATTCCCCACAGAGCGTGGAGCCCGATACAGGGCTCAATCCCATGCCCACAAGATGATGATCTCAGCTGAAGCCAAGAGTCGGACGCTCAACTGACTAAACCACCCAGGTGCCCCAAGAAACCTAAGTATTTTTTTTTTAAAGATTTTATTTATTTATGTGACAGAGAGAGAGACACAATGAGAGAGAGAACACAAGCATCAGGAGAGGGAGAGGGAGAAGCAGGCCTCCCGCTGAGCAGGGAGCCCAATGTGGGGCTTGATCCCAGGACCCCAGGATCATGACCTGAGCACAAGGCAGACGCTTAACCATCTGAGCCACCCAGGTGCCCCAACCTAAGTATTTTTTTTTAAAGAATTTTATTTATTTATTGGAAAGAGAAAGAAAGCACATGAGCAGGGTAGAGGGAGTAGAAGAAGCAGACTCCCCCGCTGAGCAGGGAGCCTGACTCAGGGCCCCAGGACCTGGGGATCATGACCTGAGCCAAAAGCATACACTTAAACGACTGAACAACTCAGGTGCCCCATGAAACCTCAGTAACTTTATATCCAACTTTTGATACTGGTTATGCTCACGTTATGATCACTATCTGGCATTTATTCCTTTCTGTTACTGACTTACCTTCCAGCCTATTTCAAACTAATCCTTTTCACAAATATTCCACCTAAACTGACCTATTCATTTTTCCTGAATAAACTGAGCACTTTGACACCTGCATGACTTTCCGGCTTATGTCATTCCCTGTCATGACCGCCTCCCTTCCTGAGTATGATCTGGGTGAAGTTAAAACGTGGCCCTTGCTCTTTTGAGTTTACAATCTAGCTCGTTCTTTTTTTTTTTTTTTTTAAGATTTTATTTATTTATTTGACAGAGAGAGAGATCACAAGTAGGCAGAGAGAGAGGAGGAAGCAGGCTCCTGGCAGAGCAGAGAGCCCGATGCGGGGCTCGATCCCAGGACCCTGAGATCATGACCTGAGCCGAAGGCAGCGGCTTAATCCACTGAGCCACCCAGGCGCCCCTCTAGCTCGTTCTTTATGGCTTACTTAATATGCCATCTCTTCCATCAGGTTTTCCTTGGATTCTTGACAGAAGAAATCTCTCTTTTCTGAATTTCCCTGGTAATCTTCTCTTATGGAAAACTTGGCTTACAGTTCTTAAAACACACAATATAAAATACTATTTTTACACAGCAAGTTCCTTGAGGACAAGTAAACTTTCTCATTTCTACCTCTTTACTGCATCTGGAAGAACATTCAATAAACATTCATTCATTTGAAAGGTACTGAATTCTTTTTAAAAATTTATTATTATTTTTAAAGAATTTATTTATTTATTTGCGAGAGAGAGAGAACACAAGCAGACAGAGAGGCAGAGGGAGAAGGAGAAGCAGACTCCCTGATGAGCAGGGAGCCTGACATGGGGCTCGATCCTAGGACCCTGAGATCATAACCTGAGCTGAAGGCAGATGCTAAATGACTGTGCCACCAGGCACCCGAAAATTATTTAATTCTTACAAAATCCATATAGTTTTTGGTATCCAGGGGCAAAAGTCAAGATTCTTGCCTTTGGGGGCTTACTCTAGGAAGAGGAAGCCCTCATTTAGTATGTAAACAAATAAATAATGTGTTTAAGTATATACAATTACCAATCACAATAAATGGTATGAAGGAACTAAACATGGTACTGTGGCAGAGAAAAACAGAGAAAAAACTAATTTAGATGGGGGGTGGCAGGTAGAGAGAAGAGAGAAGCCCTCTCTAAGGAGGTAACTTCAGACAGATTCATGAATTACTGGAGTTGGGTAGAAAGGTAAGGGAGCAGCATCCCTAAGCAAGAAAAGAACCAAGGGGGGGTGCCTGGGTGGCTCAGTCATTAAGCGTCTGCCTCCAGCTCAGGTCATGATCTCAGGGTCCTGGGATCGAGCCTCACATCAGGCTTCCTACTCAGCGGGAAGCCTGCTTCTCCCTCTCCCACTCCCCCTGCTTCTGTTGCCTCTCTTGCTGTGCCTTTCTCTGTCAAACAAATAAATAAATAGAAAAGAACCAAGAGCATTCAAGGTCATATGAATAGAACACATTGAGTCATTTCAAGAGACTAAATTTTATTCTAAGGGCAACTGGCAGCTCTTTAAGGGTAAGAAGCAGGGAAGTGATATCAGATTTACCTTCTCACAGAGTACTTTTGTTGCTATGCAGTGGACTTTTTTTTTTTTTAAGATTTTATTTCTTTATTTGACAGACAGAGATCACAAGTAGGTGGTGGGGGGGGAAGCAGGCTCCCCACTGAGCAGAGAGTCCAATGTGGGGCTCGATCCCAGGACCCCGAGATCATGACCTAAGCCGAAGGCAGAGGTTCAACCCACTGAGCCACCCAGGCGCCCCAGAGTGGACTTTATTTGCTCTTCTGCTCAAGTTCTTCTGTGAGGCATTCACAGAAAAAAAAAATCCTTATGGAACCATGGGCTATAGTCCTTTAACTTGCCAGAAACCATAAAGCCATCTGTTAAAACATAGGAAGGAAAATTTCTAATTTTCTGGGTTATAAAATGGTTTGAAGGGCAAAACTGAAGAATATTTGATACGGGCTATCTTGGACTGTAAGAGCTTTTCAAGTTCCACGCCACCCTTTGTCGGTAAGTTAAGCTTACAGAATAGTGCTGAGCATGAGTCTGGAGTCAGAGGGTATTCAAACCCCAGCTCTGTTAATTTCCAGCTGAGTGTCCTGGTGACATTTCTTATAAACTCTTCAGGTTATCAGTAGGTACTGTGTACAGAGACTGCTAAAGGGTTGTGTCCAGATTTCAACAGTATTTGGATAAGTGATTCAAATTTGGTATTTACTCAATAAATAGAAAAATATGATAAAGGCAGACCAAGATCCCTGCAGGACATGGACAGCAGACTGCGAGGCACATGGCAAGTGCTTAGACTTTTATTGGATTATACAATCTGTACTACGCGTGGAAACCTTCAACAGTGATGTAAACAAACCCCACTTCTCACTTGTACCTCCTCAAAACAGTAGCAGTAAATCTAGAATTTGTGTGATTCTAGCCTTTAATGCTCAAATGTTTTGAGGACAGTGGAGAACACATTAGACTGAGTCCAAGATCTGGATTCTGGTCCATCCAACTCTATCGCTGTGTGTTCTTGTGGACAAAACACCTATCTCAGAGTTTCTCAATTCTGGCATTACTGACATTTGAAGCTGAATAATTTGTTGTCGTATGAGCTGTTTTGCCCATTGTTGTATGTTTAACAACACCCCTAGCCTTTACCCGCCAAATGCCAATAGCACCGTCCCAGTTGTGACAATTAAAAAATGTCTCCAGACGTGGCCCAAAAATCCCCTGCGAGGCAAAAATCACCCTAACTCTTTGAGAACCACTTCTGATCTTTGAATTTCAGTGTGTCATCTAGAACTCAGGGGAACAGATAACATTGGTCTTATTCTCCTTCAGGGTCATTACATGATTCACATGAAATAATGAACGGGAAGAAATACTGAGAAAAAAAAGACCAAAAAACATATGTAAAAGGATTATTACTCCATAAGTTATTATTTAAAGATATTATTTATTTTATTTGAGACAGAGAAAGAGCAAGCACGAGCATGAATGGGGGAGGGGGAGTAAGCACAGGGAAAAGCAGACTCCCCGTTGGTGGAGCTTGATCTAAGGGTCCTTGGATCATGATCTGACCCAAAGGCAACCACTTAACCGACGGAGCCACCCAGGCGCCCCTCACTGAGTTATGATTACTACTACTTAAAAATTTTTATTTATATCCCACTCAGTTAACATACTGCGTAACACCAGTTTCAGGTGCACAATTCAGCAACTCAAACACGACACTTGGTGCCCATCACAGCAAGGACCCCATAATCCATTTAACCCATCCTCCCACCTGCCTCCCCTCTGGCATCAGTGAGTTACCACTATGCTCTGTGAGTGCTCAATAATGAGATTAAAGAAAACTCACATCTTGTTTATAGAATGCATCATAAGCCTAGATTAGGCTCTGTGCAGTCTAATATACCTTTAAGGCATTCAATATTTGTGATTCCAAGTCTGGGTCCAATAATTACCTCATTTACTTTTGTGGCATGTTCTCAGGCTATTCTCTGCTGAGCCACAACAATGTAGCGTGTTTCCAAACTTTATGGCACTTTAAAGGTGGGCCTGGGTTAAAGAGGAATGGCTACTCATTTTACAGACAGAAAATTGAGGTACACAAGGTTAACAGACGAGCTGAGGGCATGTGGCAGTCAGTCTAGAGACAGTCTGCAATCAGAATCCAGATTCTGACCTCAAGTCTAGTGTTCTATTACTTGTGTCATGGTACTTTTATCCAACTATCTTGTGTCCCTGTCTCTCGGTACCCAAGTCAGATACTTTGCTTTCTGGGCGCAATCCGGGAAAACTGAGAGTGGCTTGGAAAGAAATGTGGACCTGTTTCTATGCAGAGGCTATTCCCCGCTTTCAGGGTAAACTGATGTCCCATTATCCAAGGGCCCTGCCAAATCTTGAAGTCCTTGCCCACTAAGCTGTCCAGGAGGAACTAAGTCTGGCTGTTACTACCTGCACAGCAGCTGTGGCTTGCAATGCCCTCTACCATGCTATGGCACACAATCTGGGCTAAAATGGTTACCTGCAGTATTCCTGACTGCTCGACCTCTGCATGGCTCTAAGTAAGGTGAGAAAAGACTCCATGCGGTCTGAGCTCCAGGCCACATTTCAGCAAATTTGTTCAAATTCACGAAACCCCAAAATGCCATTCTACTATATATTTTCAGACTTCTAAAAATGTCATCATTTATTCTACTCCTTTAAGATACCAGGTCACCTCTGATTATTATGTCTTTGTGCAAACTTTCTAAACGCTAAATGTTATCACAAGGAGCCATCGCTCTCAACCATTGACTCAGCAGCAGACCTCTGGATAATTCTCTGGCCCTGCATGGGTTGCAGCCGCCCTTAGCCCTTACTGTGATTACAATCTGAAAGAATGTTAGTAAAATGAGGAAATTTTGGTTATTAGCCTAGGTTTTTCTGTTACATCAGGTAATTTAATCATTATGGTCACAGTTTCCTCGGTAAAGAAAATAACTCATCTTTAGGGCCTAAATTTCAATTAGAAAAGTTTAGGTGTGTATGATATTTTTCATGAGAAACAAATGCACACCTAACTTTTCTAGAGATGCTGTGAATATTAATTGATTGCTTTAGATATTCTAACATCTTAGTGGCTTCATCAAACACATTTCAGAGCATTCTGTTCACACCGCTCTGTAACATTTTCCAACTCACAAATCTTTTTTTTTTTTTTTTTAAGTTTTATTTAAGTAATCTCTACACCCAGTATGGGGCTCGAACTCAAAAGCCCAAGACCAAGAGTCAGATGTTCTTCTGACTGAGCCAGTCAGGTGACCCTCCAATCCACCAATCTTAATCCTCTCTTCTGAGAGATACCTTGCTGAAGCAGAAACAGTACAAGCAAGAGTCCTCCTGATCTGGGAGTCAGAGTGCTGTCAAAAGCCTCTGTCACCTCTGAAGCTCAGAAAAAGTTACTAAAACTTTGTGGGATAATGCATCCATATAAAACTAGGAAAGATGGGGCTCCTGGGTGGCTCAGTGGGTTAAAGCCTCTGCCTTTGGCTCAGGTCATAGTCCTGGGGTCCTGGGATTGAGCCCTGCATCGGGCTCTCTGTTCAGCGGGGAGCCTGCTTCTTCCTCTCTCTCTCTGCCTGCCTCTCTGCCTATTTTTGATCTCTGTCTGTCAAATACATAAATAAAATCTTAAAAAAAAAACAACTAGGAAACAAAATCTCACAGTATTCTGAACATCAAAATGTAAAAATATATATGAAAGTGACTGATACATTAATGACATACATAGTAAATAATACATGTTAATTACTTTCTTTCTAGCTCAAGGATTTCTTAAAGTGTCTGAATCAGGATCAGTTGTGATGTCCGGTGAAAAATGAAAATTACAGACCCCACTCCAGACCAGTGACTCTCCTGGCAGAGAATGGGCCTCAGAATCTAGCTATTTATCAAGCTATATATACTCTAAACTTTGAGAACCATACTCTTTTTTTTTTTTAAAGATTTTATTTTATTTATTTGATAGAAGACACAGTGAGAGAGGGAACACAAGCCGGGGGAAGTGCGAGAGGGAGAAGCAGGCTTCCTGCTGAGCAGGGAGCCCTATGCAGGGCTCGATCCCAGAACCTTGGGATCACAACCGGAGCTGAAAGCAGATGCTTAATGTCTGAGCCACCCAGGCACCCCGAGAACCATAATTCTGAATTACAGAGATATACGATACACAGTACACAGAATCTAAGGACTTGATGTTTAACCAGTGAGAGCTTAAAAAAAGAGAAAAAGAAACAGGAAAAGAAAGTCAAGATTCAACCAGGAACTAAAATAAAGCATTTGCTTTATTCAGAGAGCTAACCTAGCCTCATTTAAAATTTATCACCTGATAATCAAAGAACCTTCTGGGCTAACACTGAATTTAATATCAAATGGCTCATCTTCGGGATCTGATAGAGTTGTTTTTGTTGTTGTTGTTGTTTTAACCTACTATGTAAATAAAATCTTTGAGTTCAAGATGAAGGGGAATCTCCTGTAGTCTTACTTTCCTAGACTGGTTGTGAATTACAGTCACTGAACTACCAAAAAGACAGATCTCAAACAGGAAATGCACAAATGAAAAAAACCAAACTTCTGTATGAAGAAATTGTTGGATATATTTCCCAACATGATTAGTGAAAGTAAGATTTGCTCCCAAGGTCTGTCCCTAACCATGAACTCTTACATTTTCGAGATTGGAAGTTCTGAGATCCAAAATAGCCCACCAAAAGCAAACAAAAAGCCACAAGTAGGAAGCTGTGGGCAGAAAGTATTTTCCCTTTCTTTTTTATGGCGGCTCTCCAAGGACGTGGGGAGCATATTCATTCTCTAACTGGTAAAACCGTACCTGCTGGTTGTAGGCCCTTGGGCAAATTACTTAATATCTCTGTGCCTCAGCTCTAAAAATCAGAGTAAGAAACGTAGCTACCTCACAGGATTGTTTTCAGGACTGTTACAAGGAGCTCACTTAGGTGACAGCGTAGTAGTTGAGAGGGCAAGTTAGTTTCCTCAAGGCTAGGGCTGCCCGTAGCGCCGATCTCGTGACACTGTGCGCAAATACAGTGACCCTGGAATGCTGTATTGCATTATTACTTCCGCATCTACTGTTCTCTCTAAACTTCAGTTCTCTGTCTTTGATTTGTCTTTTACTCCCTGCTCCATAGCTCACTGTTCTTTCTAACCTTTGCTGTTCTCATTTTGGGAGTGTTCGGGGTGAGCTAGTGAATCCCAGCCATTTAACTTCACCCATAGGGATGTCCAGGATGTCTGTTGAATCGGGTGGTCAGTAATTTGCTTTAATTGGATTCCAATCTGCATCCATATTCTTCGAGGTGTCTCAAAGTTTCAGGCTTCTCTCACCCTGTCTTCTAATTATAAAAGATGCGTTTTTTGGGTGGTTTCTCCATCAAGTAATTTGCCAATACCAGCTTGGCCTCGTACAGTTCAACTGAATTCTGACACTCACCAGAGACAGCATCAGATTCCACAGTTTGGGCTGAGTGCTAGAAGACTGCCCTCCACTTCAGATGCTAATTACAGACTCAGGTTATTACCCGCACTTCTGACTGGATATAAAATCAGAAGTGTCCACAACCCCTTCTCTTTCGGTTCAAGTAATTTGTTATACCAGCCCACAGAACTAAGGAAACCCATTTACTCAATAGATTACTGATTTATTACAAAGGATATTAAACAGTATGAATTAATAGCCTGACAAAAGGAGGGCAAGGTCCTGAACAAAGGCGTTTCTGTCTTGGCACTATGGTACATGCAAGTATTATGGTTCCCCAAGCTGAAAGCTCTTTTTTTTCTTTTTTTTTTTAATGGAGACTCCATTACACAGGCATGATTGATTAATTTTTCGGCTATTGGTGACTGAACTCAATCTCCAGCCCCATTCTCCTCCTGGGAGGCTGGGGACTGAAAGTTCCAATTCTCCAATCACATTGGTTGGCTTTACGGGCAACCAAACTTAGAAGACCTCGGGACTTTCTAAGTCACCTCATTAGAGTGGATAGAGGCTAGGGAGGAAAGGGCAGGCAGGCTCAGTGGGTAGGATATGAAGGTGGAGAGAGTATAATATGGTGTGTGGATCATTGAGGCAGTGTTTTGATTTCACAATCGAAGAAACACTAAATAAGATATCATAATTTATCATAAAAATTTTCAAATATGGGGCGCCTGGGTGGCTCAGTGGGTTAAAGCCGCTGCCTTCGGATCAGGTCATGATCCCAGGGTCCTGGGATCGAGCCCCGCATCAGGCTTTCTGCTCAGCAGGGAGCCTGCTTCCCTTCCTCTCTCTCTGTCTGCCTCTCTGCCTACCTGTGATCTCTGTCTGCCAAATAAATAAATAAAATCTTAAAAAAAAAAATTTTTTTTTCAAATATATGCAAAAGTAGGCCAAATGTACTCATCACCCAACTTCTATAATTATCAACCCAAGGCCAGCCTTGTCTAGTCTATATCCCATTCATTCCCATGGCCTGCATAATTTTAATGCAAATTTCAGATACTAAAACATTTTATTTGTATGTATTTCTGTATTTCATTTCTGTATTTTCTTTTTTTTTTTTTTAAGATTTTATTTATTTGACAGACAGAGAGAGATCACAAGTAGGCAGAGAGAGAGGGGGAAACAGGCTCCCTGCTGAGCAGAGAGCCCGATGCAGGGCTCAATCCCAGGACCCTGAGATCATGACCTGAGCTGAAGGCAGAGGTTTAACCTTCTGAACCACCCAGGCGCCCCCCACATTTCTGTATCTTCTAAAAGAAGGGGACTTTAGAAGAAACAAAACAAAGTACAATACCATTAACTCACCTGAAAAATTAACAATAATTCCTTAATAGCTTCAAGCGTCCAGTTTGTGTTTGCATTTCCCTCGAATGTCATACACATTTTTTAAGAACATAAACTTTAAGGGCACCTGATACATTATGTTTTTGCCAATATGATACATTATGTTTTTGCCAATCCCATCTTTTCTACATCCTAGTTTATTAAGGGCAGGGAAGGGGTACTAATTCTGCCCTTTAATTCTAAGCTACAACACAGCATCATACACTGTGGTATTTTGAAACCGTAATAAAGGAAACTCTCTTCATGGTTAGTTGCTAGAAAGCTTATGGCCCTTGTACAAATAGTCCAAACAATAGGCAGAAAGAAGCCTAGTGAGACATCCACCTTAAGCTATCCAAAAGTAATCTCCCTTGGGAGCCTGGCATTCAAGAAAGTTTATATTTGAAAAGATGGGACCTATCTGGGTAAGTTTCATGTGAGGCCTGTCATCCTCTCACCTGTAACTTTAGGGGTTAAGAGTGTACAAGCAAGCTGAGCCATCTCCTATCCCAGAGAGTGTCTAAGTACTCAAAGCATGGCCTAAAGACAAGTTTCTTTATTCCAAAATTAGAAAAGTCAACACTGATTCAATTGTCTCTTCTAAACGTACAACTTTATTTATAAGCCAGAGTTTGTATTCATCTAGTATTCCCTTTTATCTTTATGATTTCATACACATGAGATTTGTGGGGATAAAAAGATACATGTTTATTTTGAGTTGACTATTCCTAGGTTATTTCTTTGAGGATGTCTAATTCCACAGCTCCCACTAGCATGTAGCTAAGTAAGTGAGGTCCGAATTTTTAACCACAGCACAAAGAATGGCAGTGGGAGCCAAAAGGAAAGTGTGTGTACACTTCCTTAAACACCAAACCCCACACACATGCACACACCCTTCTTTAAAATAGTTTACTTGGCCTTTTGTCCCTTCCTGAACCATACTAGCTGTGCAGAGGGGTGGGCTGGAAGGTGTTCACACTATACGAGAAAAGGAAAGATGTGGCACCTTGAGAGTAGCCAAACAGAGGAAAGATCACTCTGACATCTACCCAACTCAATTCAGTGAGTATTTATCAAGTACCCTCTGCCCAGGGCCTATTGGAAATATAGAGATGAAGAGGATAGAGGCTCTGATTGAAACCTATTTACAGAACAAGTTTCACAAATGGCTTAAGACACCTAGAGAGAGAATGATGGAGGTGAGAAATGGAAGGAAGGTGAATAGGTTTAGTCAGGAGGCATGAGGGGATGACAGATTTCTGGTCTGCTTTGTGGTCCCTAGTTCCTCAAAAAGACATCTGAAATGGGTACCACTCATTTCACAAAATTATCACATTCCACAGTCACCAAAAACCTGGGAAGCCAGTGAAAACCACACACAGACATTTCAGTTATCCTCTCTTCCTTGATTTTTCCACTTTCCTTGCTTCCATGGATGGACTGCAATAAATAGCTAATTTTCTGAATCCTCTATGTGGTAAGTATTGGTGAAAGTAGTTAGAAGCCCGTCCCATTTTGTCCTGAGTTTGTAACATTCACCTTACAAATTAACTCCTGAGTAATACAGCACACCAAACAGCACTAGAAAAATCTACAGGATCGTGATGTAGTAGGTGACTTTGGTCAAATTTGTAATTAAACATTATTTTGGGGAGGTTGTCTATACTTGGCCCTTACTTAAAGATGTAGTTTCTGAATAACAAGAGATAAAAATTAAGATGCTTCAGAGGTGCCTGGGTGCCTCAGTTAGTTAAGTGTCTTATTCTCAATTTCAGCTCAGGTTATGATCTCAGGGTAGTGGGGTTGAGCCCCATGTCAGGCTCTGCACTCAGCGGGGAGTCTGCTTGGGAGTCTCTCTCTCCTTCTCTCTCTGCTCCTCCCACAGACACTCTCTCAAATAAATAAATCAATTTAAAAAATTAAGATGTTTCAAGAAAATGATACCTTCCCATCTCTTTTGCTGTTCATTCACAATTAAAATCTCATAGAATACCAAAACTAGAAGAGTGTTTAATTATCTGTCTGATGTACCTACCCTTTGAGCCAGTAATTCCACCTCTAAATACAGCTGACCCTTGAACAACATGGTGGTTGGGACACCAACCTCAAAGCAGTCAAAAATCTGTGTGTACTTTTTGACTCCCCAATACTGAACTCCTGAGAGCCTGCTGTTGACTGGAAACCTTGCTTATGACACAGTCGATTAATATGCTTTGTATCTTATATATATTATATATATTATATACTATATTCTTACAATAAAGTAAGGTAGAGAGATGCTTAGGTGGCTCAGTCGGTTAACCATCTGCCTTTGGCTCAGATCATGATCCCAGGGTCCTGGGATCAAGCCCCACGTCAGGCTCTCTACTCAACAGGGAGCCTGCTTCTCCATCTACCCCTCACCCTGCTGGTGCTCTCTTTCTCTCTTCCTCTTTTTCAAAAATAAATAAATAAATTCTTAAAAAAAAAAAGTAAGCTAGAGAAAATAAAATTGTTAAGAAGATCATAAAGAAGAGAAAATATATTTATGTGCTGTTCTGTAAAAAAAATTCACCTGTAAGTGGAACCATACAGTTCAAACCCATGTTGTTCAAGCATCAGATGTATCTGTCCTAAAGACACATTGACACATGTATCAAATGTTATATGAACAAAGTTATCTGTCATAGGACTGTGATAGCAAAATATTGAAAATACAACATAAATATTTATTGATTGGGCATGGATTAAATAAATTATATTTCCATAAAATGGTATACTTTGCAACCATAAATAAGAATGAGGAAACTCTTAGGCACCTGGGTGGCTCAGTGGGTTGAGCCTCTGCCTTTGGCTCTGGTCATGATCTCAGGATCCTGGCATCAAGCCCCAAATCAGGCTCTCTGCTCAGCAGGGAGCCTGCTTCTCCCTCTGCCTGTCTCTCTGCCTACTTGGGATCTCTCTTTCTGTCAAATAAATAAATAAAATCTTAAAAAAACAAAAAAGAATGAAGAAACTCTTTATATACTTATATGAATGATCTCCAAGTTATGATATGAAAAAAAGCAGGTGTACTGTATGTTAGCATTTATAAAAAAATTCAATAGGGTTAAAAGTATATACACATTATTTATAAACACCTATACTATCTCTAGGGGTCAGGGCATAAGAAAGAGATAACATTGTGATTCCTAGGAGGGAAACTGGTCAGATGTGGGTAGGAGCAGAAGGAACATTTTTCACTAAATATCCTTCTGTATCTTTTGAGTTGTGAACCATGTGAATATATTTCCTATTTTCAAAAACTACATTATCAAGTACAACTCTCCTAATTTACAGGTGAGGAAGCTGAGGCCCACGTTATTAAACAATGACCCTAATGTACTCTTTAGTCACTGAATCCGTAACATCTACTTTTCCTATAAGGCTTCTGTAACAGTGGTCTAATCACTTACCCCAAACCTCCCATTTCTCCAGACGGGTCTGCTGTCAAGCAGCTAAGCAGGGGGGATTTCTGAGCTTTACATATCCTGTTTTTGTGACCAATAACATAGACATTCCTGTTTCTCTTGCCCACTCTCACCTTTCTGTACAAAGAAGATCAAGTATACAAGTACATTCTTCACAAAGGCCTTTAATGAAGCGTTTATTTGCCTGGTGTGAATAGGACAACTCAAATTTGATATGTCAAGCAAACAAACTGAAAAGGTCTTTTAGTTATGCAATGACAGAAGGGCCTAAGTCCAAGGGGAGTGGATCTCTCAGCTACTCTATTCCATTTCTCCGACACCCTTTGTTGTTGGCTAAGCCATATCCTGAAATCCAGCAATCACGAGATACACCCTTTCGTACCCTCCGACTGGATCCTTTTGTAGTCTTGATACGTTTCTAACGGGCTAACCCTGCGTGCTTTAGTATGATTTATGTAGATTTCAGTGTTTTATAGACAGTGTGATAAGAGAAGCAAAAGCACTGGACTAGACATGAGAGGCTCTGAGCTATAGAAACAAGTGCCATATGTCAGCCCCAGGACACCAAGCAAATCACTTAAACCCAACAAGTGCTAGTTTCTTTATTGCAAAATGAATATAAAAATACCTACACTCTGTCAATCTCATCAGGTTGTAAGGATCAAATATGTCAAAATACTTTCTAAGGTACAGTAAGGATGGAATATAATTAGTAATAGTTTGCTTACTCACTAGACGACACAATTAATCTCTAAAAGGAGATGTACCAGTCACACATAGGGCTCACTTTCATGTCACTTAACGTATAGAGCCTCTTACAGTTGGATTTAAAGTACACAAGCTAATCAGATAAACACACATCACCAAAACACTGCTTTAACTGCCTTCCTGTTATAATCAAAGGCAGACAAAGGTTCCCCTTGCTTAAATTTTCCTTTTTTTTTTTTTTTTTAAAGTAGGCTCCATGCCAATGTAGGGTTTGAACTCATGACCCTGAGATCAAGAGTCGCATGCTCTATTGACTGTGCCAGCCAGGCGTCCCTAAATTCTCCTTTAGTTAACGTTATACAGGATTTTAATCATCTAGGTCATAATATAATTGGTTTGCCTGTGAATATTGGGAATTAATTTGGTGTGAGGCAGAAACTAGAAAACATTTTATTTATTTATTTATTTATTTTTTTTTTTAAAAGATTTTATTTATTTATCTGACAGAGACCACAAGTAGGTAGAGGCAGGAGGGGGTGGGGGTGGGGGAAGCACGCTCCCTGCAGAGCAGGGAGCCCAATGCGGGGCTTAATCCCAGAACCCCGAGATCATGACCTGAGCCGAAGGCAGAGAGGCTTTAACCCACTGAGCCACCCAGGCGCCCCTAGAAAACATTTTAAATACTATTTTACTCCTCCCTTCCCCTTTTAAAAAAAGATTTATTTATTGAGGGTGTGCGCACACAGGTACAGGGGCAGAGGAAGAAGGAGAGAGAGAATCTTAAGCAGACTCCCCCCCCCTCCAGCTTGGGCACAACATGGGGCTTGATCTCATAACCCTGAGATCATGACCTCAGCCAAAATCAAGAGTCTGATGCTTAACTGACTGAATCACCCAGGGGCCCCTCCACCCTCCTTTTAATTAATAAAGGATGGGGACGCCTGGGTGGCTCAGTGGTTTAAGCCGCTGCCTTCAGCTCAGGTCATGATCTCAGGGTCCTGGGATCGAGTCCTGCATCGGGCTCTCTGCTAGGCAGGGAGCCTGCTTCCCTCTCACTCTCTCTGCCTGCCTCTCTGCCTACTTGTGATCTCTCTCTGTCAAATAAATAAATAAAATCTTTAAAAAAAAAAAAATTAATAAAGGATGATATAATGAAAATGCTCTGAAAGAATATACACAAAAATGAGAAAAGTTGTTTAATACCTCAGATGGAGGCTGCATTGTGTGGTGGAAAAGTACTGGGCTAGGAATCAGAAGCCCTGGGTTCTAGATCTGGTACTTATTATCTGTGTGACCCTGAGGAACTCACTCTAATGTATTGTGTACTTATGGAGTGATGGAACTCTGATGAACCCCTATCCTCAAGAAGCCCAGTCTGGAGAAGGGATACATACAAATAATGAAAACCAGTATATGACGTACTCAGAAAAAGATCATGCACAGGGTTGTGTGGGAGCTGATAAAAAGTTATCAGAAAAGGTGGAAAAAAGGTAGGAGAGAGGAATGGGGGCCTGCAAGGACATAGTTAGCAGCATGCCTTTAACTTTGATTTTGAAAACCAAAAGACTAAGTTCTAGGTGCTCTACTGCTTCAAAACTGTGACCACTCAGCACAGTCTCATTAACACCTCTATTATCTGTTTGGAGAAAGACTCAACCTGGCTGAAAAGGTCCTCTAACACCTCACTGGTTGCTAGATTTGCTCCCTATAAGGTATAGATTCCCTCCAAATAATTTCTCCTATTTACTTTTGTAGTGCAGGTTTCTATCTCACTATGCTGTGCTGCATAAGTTCTCAACCTACAAAAGCAGGTTGTATATAAAAGCCTAAGGCCTTTGTGTAAAGGAAAAGAGGTAGGGTGGACCCTTCTCAACCGTTTCCTTTTCCGCAGGGCTTAGCATTCCTAAGGACAGGCCCCTCCTCTGCTTGGGGATGTTACCTAAAGCTGAAATACCACTCAAAGCCGTGGAACTTCAAAAGCATTTCCTTCCCAGCCCCTACTATAAGCTTTCTTTTGGCATAAATGGCTCGTTTTAACATATTAAGTATCAGCCTCTTGAAGACTTCTTGTAGCAAACTACAGAATACTTCTGACTTTCTAAATGGCTTTATTATGCTAAAGCTGCATGTGGGAGGGCCCATTTTATCAACCTGCCCTGTCTTCTCTCCTCCCTTTCCCCCAGACATGCCTGGCTTGCCAACTCTTTTTTAAAGTGGGCTCGAACTCATGACCCTGAGATCAAGATCTACACTGCTTCACCGGCTTGCTAACTTTAAATGGCAGAGTTACCTGGGGGATGCCTGGTCACTGACTTATCTGACATCTTCACTAGTTAAAGTCATCTTGTCACTGTAAACACTTAGAAACTTTATTATTCTCAAATCAAAATTGTGACTATTATCCAAAGAAAAACTGGATTGCAGCTTTTAAGGACTAATACCTTTTTGCCAAGTAATGTTTACCACGTCTTATCTCATTCAATCCTCACCAACAACTCCACATTCTAAGGACTATTAGGAAAATGAAGTGGAGGTATACCTGGCAGGCTCAGTCAGTGGAGGATGGGACTCCTGGTCTCGGGGCTATGAGTTTGAGCCCCATGCTGGGTGGGAAGAGTTCTTAAAAATAAAATCTTCGAAAAGAAAGAAAGAAAAATGAAGCAGATACTTAAATGGGAAACTTACTTTTTATGTCATATACTCCTAAACCACTTGGATTTTTTTCATATCAATCATGTCATTTAGAATAAATAATCCCACTTCCTACATAGCTAAGGAATTTATCCCCTTGGCTTTCAAGCTGTTAGACAAATATGGCCCTGGTTTCCTTTTCATTTTTTTTTTTTTTTTTTTGGCACAGAGAGAGAGATCACAAGTAGACAGAGAGGCAGGCACAGAGAGAGGGGGAAGCAGGCTCCCCGCCAAACAGAAAGCCTGAAGCGGGGCTCGATCCCAGGACCATGAGATCACAACCTGAGCCGAAGGCAGAGGCTTTAACCCACTGAGCCACCCAGGGGCCCCTCCTTTTCAATTTTAATCTGCTACTTCCCTAGGTATTCTGTTGTTTTATACTCTTAGCAAATGATCCCACAGAACTCACTTAACTGATTTAAGTGGTAACACACTAACCAGCCTAGTCTCTAATATCATGGTTAGATTAAAACTTCTTTCTCTCCCTCAGTGAAGTTGTGTCCTTATGAATTGTCAGGTAGGTCTGTTCAGAAATCAACTTATGCCAGCTGTGCTTATTAATGTAAGAATATAATTTAATAAAGTATTACATAAAGCAATTAAGTGTGACAAGAGGAAAACTGCAGCAGCTAATACTTGCTACCTGCCAGATGCTGTTCTAAGTGCTTTACATGGACTGACTCCTATAATCTTCACAAGAACCCTAGAAATTAGATAATATCATTGTCCCTATTTTCCAAAGGAGAAAACTGAGCAACGTGCCCAAGATCTGTATAAATGGCAAAACAATTTGGCTCCAGCGCTTAAGAATTAAGCTACTATACTACGTGGACTGATAGTTTGCATGAAAACCAAGTTGAAAGCTTTGGAAAGACTAGATAAAGATGAGTCACACGGATACATACAACTACTCAACTCTACCTTGTACGCCAAAGTAGCCATAGATAATACGTCAACAAATGAGCATGGCTGTGTTCCAATAAAACTATTTACAGAAACAGGCAGAAGGCTAGGACAAGGTTTGGCTCTCATGCTGTAGTTCACAGATCCTTGGGGCCCACACCCCATGAAAAGGCTTATTTTAAAGACTGGCAAAAAGATGTTTATGCTTTAAGTTAAAATCAAATGGCTAAGGTCTGTGTGTAACTAATATCTGTATGATTACCTATTTTAAGTTATTTTTTTAGTTGGCCAACTATTGGCCCTAATTGCATCAAATTAGAGGGCAATTCTAGTCTTGTAAGAAATTTCTGCCTTCTCTCCTGTCTCTGTGGTTTTGCCAAAGCCACCCCCTCAACCTGGAGAACCATAGTTCCTCATTTCCATTTGAAATTCCACTCATCTTCAAAGCCCATTATCTAACCCCACATAATCCTCCAAACTAGATATAATCTCCTCTTCCTTTGAAAACCTACAATAATTAATTTCTACTTATGGGCCTTACTTTGCTGTCTTCTACTACAATTATTTGTATAGTTCAACTATCCCCACTGTTCGACTATAAGCACTTTGAGGACAACAATGACTTAATCATCTTCCCATTCCAGGCAACACCCTGAACAGTGCCTTACACATAGAAGAAGTTTTTCAGATATTTCTTTCTTTTTTTTTTTTTTTTAAAGATTTTTATTTATTTATTAGTCAGAGAGAGAGAGAGAGCACAGGCAGACAGAGTGGCAGGCAGAGGCAGAGGGCGAAGCAGGCTCCCTGCCGAGCAAGGAGTCCGATGTGGGACTCGATCCCAGGACTCTAGGATCATGACCTGAGCCAAAGGCAGCCGCTTAACCAACTGAGCCACCCAGGCGTCCCTTTTCAGATATTTCTTGAATTGTGTTTGACATTCTTCTGTTTTTAGTGACTGGACAGAAAGAACACTATACCAATTCCCCCAAGACTATATTCAATTCATATTGCTAGCATCACACCTATCATGTAACCTGGTTATAACTTTGAACTTTAATAATTTTTATAGTTTAATATTTACAATGCATTCATTAGTACAGTATGGGTGTACCTAGATATAAAAATTATCACCTCTATAGCAAAATTCTGATAATTTAAAAAAAGATTTTATTTAATTTGCCACACACAGGGAAAGAGAGCCTGCATGTGCACAGCAGGGGGAGTGGCAGGCAGAGGAGATAGAGAAGTAGGCTCCCCTGTGGAGCAGGAAGCCAGATGCATGCGGGGTTCTATCCCAGGACCCTGTGATCATGACCTATGCCAAAGGCAGATGCTTAACCAACTGAGCCACCCAGTGTCCCCCCCAAATTACGGGTAATTTGAAAGAAATTGTTAAAATTGCCACTTCCTGGTTAATCTTTGGGAAGATGGGTCAATATATTTTATAAATATACCTAAAAACTGTGTTTAAGCAAAACAAACAAACAAAAATGCTTAATTCAAACTTGAGATCAGGGTTGTGCTTTCCTTACCTCTGTATCCCCAGCAGTACTTAACAGATATCCGGGTTTAAACCACTCCTTCTACAAAGTGTTTAGGGAGCCTGGCCCAGGCTCTAACTTCTAACTCAGAGTGAGTTAGAAGGGCTGGGAGGGGAATTCAGATTTTTAAATTCCTGGTCCAATATTCTAATGCAGGAAGACTGTGCCTTTTATTAAATTTGTTTAAGAAAATTTTTTTCCATTTTATTTTATTTATTTATTTATTTATTTAATTTATTTATTTATTTCAGAGAGAGAGATTTTATTTATTTATTTCAGAGAGAGAGAGAGAGCGCAAGGGAGAGAGCACACAAGTGGAGAGAGGAGCAGGGGGAGGGAATCTCAAGCAGACTGCCCTCTGAGCATGGATCCTGATGTGGGATCGATTTTATGATCCTGAGATCATGACCTGAGCTGTAATCAAAAGTCAGATGCTTCACTCACTGAGCCAAGGTGCCCTGGCAGTGGCTTTTTAGATGTACCTAATCCTGCAGTTCAAATTGTGCAAGACTGAGGAAGCCTCACCACCATCTTCTCCTTTCTCATACTGCTGATCAGAACTAGTAGCTGTGTTCCCACAATGGTGGACCTGGGCATGCATATTTGCCGTGTCCCAACTAGCAAAAACTCTGATCCAGATTTTACATGCCTGCCTGTCTAAAAAGGCTACTTAAATGCCCTGGATGAAAAACATCCCCAACTCAAGAATTCAGGATTAGCATTCAAATGATCTTTCAGGAATTTTTTTTTTTTTTTTTTTTTTTAAGCACGATTCAGATGTTTCAGTGCTAGAATGACCATGACCAGCACTGGGGAAAGGGGTTAGAAAAAGCGATGTCACTTAGGCAGTTCATTCTCCCTCTCCTGAGAGGTAGCCAAGTTCATAATCTAAACAGAGCTCCTGCAAAGGGTTCCAGTTCTAGTGCTTGGATTCCATTTCCATCACTGTTTTCACACTGTCAGCCTTCACTGCTTTAACCATCTTAATCTATAAAATGGCCACAGGGAGCAGACAACAAACAGCCTTGTCTCTCAGTTTAACAGAGGAATCCTTTACTAACAAAAATCAGAGCTACATATACTATTTCTAGCTGTTCCATCCCCATTTCCCCCCTCCCCTAGAGCTTTAAATAACAGTAAAATTATCTTCAACTAGTTCACAGCTAGTACAGCATTTTTATCTTTCTGGAAGGCAAGAGCCATTGCATGGTTCTCTGGCTCACAGGTGAAAAAAAATCCCAAGAGCATAAATGAAGGAATGGGAATAAAGATGAATTCCATTACTCAGTCTAAAAAAGAATAAGAATCCATTATGGTCAAGAAGGCATAGTGTTCTGTGACACAGGTGACATCAAGATGAATAAAACTGTCCTGGTCCTTGAGGAGCTTACAATTTAGTACAAGCACAAAAACTGTAATAAAAAGCCGAACAAGGGAAGAAGTACAAGAAGTACGAAGTTCTCTAGGAGCTGAATCCTACCAATTATTTCATTTCAATTTCATGCTAACAGACTAAAACACCCAGGTAAGGGACACCTGTTGTTCCTAACCTGATCAAGAGAAGCTCCGCATGAAACAACTCCAGTTGAGAACTATGGAAACGGATGCTACAGTGATACATTACAGGTTTACCAACACATTGGCTAAACCAGGCTTACCTGGAGATGGTTTGAAGAATTATACCAGAAATACTGATATAAGATTACAGAGAAGGTGGAAACTGAAGAAGAGAAGTCCCCAACAACTGATGTTGACTTAGGTCTGTGGCAAAAAACAAACAAACAAACAAACACAACAACAACTAAGCAAAACCCAGACCAAGGCTGGAACTGGGGATTTTCGCTTCTAAAGTTTTCTCTCTTCCATCACTCACCCCCAGAATATCCCTGCTCTTCTGCACCTCACCTGCATAGGGAGGGCAATTCTCTCGAAACGTACGCCGCAGTCTAGCAATAACCACTCTGTAAGGGCGCACAGTACTTAAGAGTTGATAAGGTTCTTTTTCACCCATCAGCTTACTCAGTCCTGAATCAAGAGACTAGGGATCCAGCCCCAGTCTGCCCTTTACTCTGTATGACTTCGGACTAGTCCTCCAAGTGCGTATTACTTCCTTTCCCTATTGCAAATTCTGGGATTATGAGGAGACTAGGATTGAATTCGATGACTTGAGGTCTAAAAGCTTCCTGAGCAGCCGGCACAGAGAAACACTGGACAAAGAGCCCGTTGAATAAATAGGGACGTCGGCCACAGAGGATAAGCGAGAGGGACGACAGGTCGGTTTTATAGACGGGGAAAGTGAGGCACCAAGCACCCAGCCCCAAGGTCACTCTAACTATGTCACTGTAGGGGCCCGGCCGAAAGCTCAGCCTCCAGACTGCCAGTCCCGGGCCCTTTCTCCTTTCGCAGAGCGGAAAAGAGTGGCGTGGAGGGTCCTTGTCCCTAGGGAGAGGGGACTGTGCCCATGCCAGGGGTGGGGGAGCGACCGCGGGTGCTTACCTTCCAGATCGAGTCTCGCCACCGGCACCTCCCTCTTAGAACCTTAACCCGTCACCACCCCCGCGCCTCTTCCGAAGCCCCCTCCACTTCTGCCGGGCTCGACGTGTCCACGACCGCCACCGAGGCCGCTGATTCCCGCCCCTGCCCCGCCCCCTGCCTCGTCGGCCAATCCGTGTGCAGGATTTCGGAGCTCCCGCGGATTTCACCGCCTCTGCAGGCTGGTGAAGCCTTACGTCACGGGCGCGCGTGCCCGTGAGGACCTCCCATTTGCCTTTCCCCCAACTTCTCCGGAGCCTAGACCCCTCCCCGCTGAGCCACCATGCGAGAGTTCGTCCTGCCGGAAAGCAGCACGCCACCGCGGCCTTTCACGACGTCGGCGGTGAAAGGCCCGAAAACACTCTTGCTTCCCACCTACCGTTGGGCGAAAGGCACCGTGATGTTCGGTGCGGGAGACGAAGACGACACCGACTTTCTCTCTCCTAGCGGCGGGTGAGTGACTGGGAAGCGTAGGACAGAGGGCGTAATGAGAGAACTGGGCAAATGGTTGGTGGGGTCGCAGTCTTATCAGACTTCTTCCCAACTTCCGGGTCCAGACCCCTGCCACATTCCGGTGCTCTACAGGTTTCAGAATCCGGGCAGAGCTGGAAACTGTGCCGTGTCTGTCCACCTCGATTCTGGACCTGGCATGTCCCTTGTCACTCAGTATGGCCCTGGGGTTCGCCTTTTGCTTTGTGGGTCAGTTTCTCCTTCTGTGAAGTAGAGGTGATTACTGATGACAGCATCTGCCTCAGAGTTTTTATAGGAGTGAGTTGGGGCCGATAGGAGACTTACTCTTCCCCGCGGACAAAGCAGTGACACTTCAGAATTGGCCCTTGTGGGTCAGCTCCAGCATCCTTCAAGGCCCAGCCCGATGTCACCTTTGGGGGCTTTCCCTTCTCTCACAGACGCAAGCAGAATGCATTGCGTTCTCTTCCTTATTCCCACAGCTAGGCTGATTACCTCTATCCTTGCAACACCGAATTTATTAGCTTATGAACCCTGACGGAACAGAGAACCGCTTTTGCTGTTCATGTGTCTAGCGCTCAGCACAGTACGTCATGTGTGCTCCAGAAGTGCCCGTGGAATGAATGATAGTTGTGGAATTGCACTTTAAAGCTTAAAACCAATGTAAGAGACTGCAGTCGCTATCCCCTGCCCCCAGTCGTTATATATACTAGCCTGGGGTGCAAGACTTCAGGAGGCAGGGTCTTGTCTTTTCCCATAATCAGTTTAGCTTTTTCCCTCAAGATGTGTCTGTAGACAGCTTGACTCCTTTGAAAGTGAGCTGCCAATCCTGATCCTTGCAGAGCCCTTTCTTTGAACACATGTTTAAGAGATTTAAGAATGTACAGAAGAATGATGAATACACCAGCCTACACTCCTCATCTTACTGCTAAGAGGTTACAAAAATGGTTAAGCTACTGTGCCTGTTCTCAAGTCGCTTCTGTTGGAGAGTTCAGTACAAGAATGATGATAAAATGACATTGTCTCTCTTTTGGTGTTGAATAGGATCTTTTGACTTACACCGTGAGTGACTAGCTGTATATTACCTACCCTTAAATCCTTTTTTCACCCTTATCACCCTGTCCACCCTGCTCTCACTTTAGATGGTCTACATCCCCTGAGTTCCGCTTTGGGTTCTTTCAGTTGCTCAGTTATTTTAGAGTTAAGTTATGCTTTTGCCCCTTTTACCTGGTTGCACCCAAAACACTCACTAAAATTTCCACATAGTCCAGCCTGCTGCTGTTGACTGTGTAGTTACCTTTTTGATTTAGGCTTAACTCACCTATTAAAAAAAAAATCTAATGAGCTAACAAATAGATTCAAGTGAAAAATAAAGAGATGAACCCAACTTAAAATGAGCAAAATGAATGGATATTTCTCCAAAGAAGATGTACAAATTGCCAATAAGTACATAAGAAGATGCTCAACATCATTAGTTATTAGGGAAATTCAAATAAAAGCCAAAGAGATGCCATCTCACACCCACTAGAATGGCTGTTATCAAAAAGGCAGTAATGGGGGTGCCTGGGTTGCTCCATGGGTTAAAGCCTCTGCCTTCAGCTCAGGTCATGATCCTAGGGTCCTGGGATCCAGCCCCGCATCAGGCTCTTTGCTCAGCAGGGAGCCTGCTTCTCCCTCTCTCTCTGCCTGCCTCTCTGCCTACTTGTGATCTCTGTCAAATAATTAAATAAAAAATATATTTTTTAAAAAGACAATCATGTGCTGATAAGGATATAGAGAAATCAGAACCAAATACAGGCAGGACTCACTGTATGATGGTGAGTTACTGCAAATATGGCTGTGCAAGCTGAAACTACAGAGCAAGCTTAACAATCAAGGGGAAAGATTATAATTGTTTCATGGTCTTTAAAAATTTTGGTTGAAACAAACTGTTGCCACCTTGAGAATTAGTATTTTATTTCTATTTTTAAAGACTTATCAAGAGGGGTGCCTGGGTGACTCATTCAGTTAAGCACCTACCTTCAGCTCACGTCCTGATCTCTAGGTCCTGGAATCGAGCCCTTTGTTAGGCTTCCTGCTCAGGAGGAGGTCTGTTTCTCCCTCTACCTCTGCACCCCTGCCCCGGCTCCTGTGTACACGTGGTCTCTCTCTCTCTCTCTCTCTCTAATAATAAAAATAAAATCTTTTTAAAAAAAAACTATCAAGGGAAGAAGTCAAGAGTGCTTGCCTTCTCTTTGTACAGCTTATAATACCGAGTGATCATTTACATATACTTTGGCAAATATGCCAAGGTATAGAAGAGTGAGCATTTGTTCTATACACTTGCCATGCAGGTGCCCCTATAAGCGATACTGTAAATTCACATTCTTCCCTAGGTCAAAATATCTGGGAGAAGTCTGTAAATGAATGTGAAAGCTCCCAACTTTTTTTTTTTTAAGATTTTATTTATTTATTTGACAGACATCACAAATAGGCAAAAAGGCAGGCAAGGGTGGGGGAGCAGGCTCCCTGCTGAGCAGAGAAGAGAGCCTGACATGGGGCTCGATCCCAGGACCCCTGGATCATGACCTGAGCCGAAGGCAGAGGCTTTAACTCACTGAGCCACCCAGGTGCCCCAAAGCTCCCAACTTTTGTGCAACAAGCAGTCTGCTACTGACTCAAAATGACAGAGTAGATAACACCAGTCATGTGTTCTTTTCTAGATTCCTGGCCTGAGATAGTTCTTGGTGGCTCAGCTATCCTGCTCTGAGCAGGCCCATCAAGGACATGAGATATTTTAGTTCTAAGTGTTTAACTGTGCTCCTAGGATGCTGGGGTTGCTCAGTTCATTAAGCACCTGCATTTGACTCAGGTCATGATCCCAGAGTCCTGGGATCAAGTTCCAGGTTGGGCTCCCTGCTCTCCAGAGAGTCTGCTTCTACCTCTGCCCCTCCCCCCACTTGTTCTCCCTCTCAAATAAATAAAATCTTTCTTTAAAACTGTGCTCCTAAACACAGACAGCAGCTAATTGAATGATAGAAGGCTTAGTAAACAAAGTTGTACAGATCACTTATTTTTGTTCCTAGTAATAGCCAGAGAAACCAAATCAAATTTAAGATTGAGAATATTGAAAGTTTTACCAACCGTCCCTGATTCAGCTATTCCTTCTTTGTTTTTTCCTGAGGAAGTAGAACATATGACAGTAAGTATTGCACTGCTTTCAACTTCCTGTTATAACTGTAGTTTGCTGTAAATATACTTGCTTATTAATTCTCAAGTGTTTTGATTCCATTTAGGATATTCAAGCCTGGTAGAAGTGGGAATATTAGTGCCTGAGATGGCTGTTGAGATGATTGATAATCTGTGTTCCAAGTTTCCAGGCCTTTTCAAATCCATGTTTACCCTTCCAGATGCTCTTTTCCTACCATCATGACTTTGAAGTGAAGAAATACGTGAATGTCTGCTAAATGTATGGCACTTCATTTCAGCTAATAGCATTTTATAGTTGCAGGTCAATTGTGCATTGATTGATCGTGCTTTCTCCCTTACAGGAGTAATCTGAGTTCAAGGGACATTTCAAGGTAATAGGATATGTGCACATGAATATAAAACATGTATTGTGTCCTTACTCTGTGACAGGTACCATGCCAAGTAATAAATACATATTCTCATATTTACTTTTCCCTACTAGTTTATTAGGTAGTTTTTGCTATCATACCCATTTTGTACATGGGAAATTAAGAGTCAGAGAGGTAGGTTGTTCAGGGTCACACAGCTAAAAAGTGAAAGAGCCTGGATTTGAAATCAGGCAAGCAGATTTCCGCTACATTGCCATGTGCCCATTATTATTATTGTCGAAGTAGATGTTTGATGCCATAGTTTATAAAAGAAATACTTTAACAGCAAAAAGAATGCCTGTTTTTTAAAAATACATGAATATAGTACAACTTCTATGTTTTACCGTTTTTTTTTTTGTTTTTTTTTAGGATTATTTATTTTACAGAGAGAAAGAGCACAGACAGGGGGAGTGGCAGGGAGAGGGAGAGGGAGAAGCAGGCCTCCCACTGAACCGGGAACCTGAACTGGGGCTTGATCCCAGGATGCTGGGGTCATGACCTGAGCCAAAGGCAGACGCCTAACTGACTGAGCCACCCAGGTGCCCCTGTGTTACCATTTTTGATGAGAAAAGAAAAGGAGTATAAAGCTAAAGTTAGGTAAAGACTTTGGCAACGAAATGTATTGGCTAACATTTTTTTTTTTAATGAATTAATGCCATAATGACTTTTCCTGTGAATTATAAACATAGAGACTCAAGTCCAGAGTTGGCAAGCCCATTCTTGGTAACATAGAGAAATGTGTGCATTTGAGAATACTTCAGAAGTGGAAAAAATAATAATTTACAAGAAACTTATGCTCCTAAGTCTATAGAGTTCATTTAAAAATATTAATAGAAAATATCCTGGAGGGCACCTGGGTGACTCAGTCAGCTAAGCATCTGCCTTCAGCTCAGGTACTGAGTCCCACCTCAGACTCCCTGCTCAGTGGGAACCTGCTTTTCCTACTCCCTTTGCCCACTCTCTTTTCATGCACACCCACACGCATGCGCACTCTCTCGCTCTCGCTCTCGCTCTCTCTCTTTCTCTCAAAAATAAATAAATAAATCTTAAAAGGAAAAAAAAAAGAAAGGAAAAAGAAAGGATCTGAAAGATAATTGGATTGACCTGACTTTGGATTGATTTTGCAGTCATCAACTGGCTGGCCTTTAGAGCATCTAGGAAAACATAGTTTACATATGACATTTTGATTTTTCCCTTAAAAAAAAACGTACTAGCAAAATGAAAACAGCAAATCCAAGACCCATATCCATACTGAAACTAACAAGGACATTCTTTCCTTATCAATTATCTTTGCATAAACTATTATATCTTAACTAAGTTGGTTCTAAGTTTTGTAAAATTTTCACTGTGTTAAAGGCATTGTTCAACTCTTCCAGAATCATCTTATTTTTTAAATTTTTTTAATTTTTAAATTTTTTTTCAAAGATGTTTGTTTATTTGACAGAGCGAGAGATCACAAGTAAGCAGAGAGGCAGGCAGAGAGAGAGCAGGGGAAGCAGGCTCCTTGCTGAGCAGAGAGCCTGATGCAGGGCTTGATCCCAGGACCCTAAGATCATGACCTGAGCCAAAGGTAGAGGCTTAACCCACTGAGCCACCCAGGCGCCCCTTCTTATTTTTTAAAAAATATTTTATTTATTTATCTGAGAGAGAGAGAGAGACAGAGATTATGAGCAGGGGGGAAGGGTAGAGGGAGAAGCAGACTCTCTGCCAAGCAGGGAACCTGGTATGGGACTTGATCCCAGGGCCCTGGGATCACGACCTGAACTGAAGGTAGATGCTTAACCAACTGAGGCACCCAAGTGTCAGAATCTTATTCTTTTAGGGAATCTGCCTAGGCCTCGGTTAAAGGAGAGATCTTGGTTTCCTCTTAATTTTATTAGCATTTGTTCAGTCTTATTTAGGACAGCACTGCTCTCTACACTTGCAATCTCACTTAACCTCTTAGTCCTTTAGGGGAGGCATTGTTGACCCCATGTGCAGGAAACTTAAAGGAAATTTATAATATACTACCTTGAGAAAACAGGGTAATAGTTTCAAATCATATTCAATTTATTTTGCAAAATGTTAGTATGTATTATTATACTTAAAATTATTGGGGGGGAACAGGCCTCCAAAAGTTGTGCAGTTTCAATATGTTTTTAAAGGTGGTTTTTTTTTTTGTTTTGTTTTTGTTCTTTTTTTAAGTAATCTCTGTGCCCATTATGAGGTTTGAACTCACAACCCCCGAGATAAGAGTTGCAGTGCTTTACTAACTGAGCCATACAGGCACCCCTCAATATTTACATTACCTAAACCAAAGAAGCCTTTGAAGAAGAGGTCAGAGCTAGACTAGACTTTGAGTAGGAACTCAAAGTTCAAACTTACTGAGCTTGCTGTATACCAGATGCTAGGAACAATATAGTCAAGTGATGATTATAAGTCAATTATCATGTTATATCATAACTGATTGAATAACTTCTATTAATCTATATGGAGTATAATTCCATACAACAGCTACTTATTATATATCTTATGTAACAGTTTGCAATTATTTATTGTGTAATATCTAATATCCTTGTTAGAGTATATAAGCTCCTTGAAAATAGAACTCAGCTTGCTCATGAATATATACTCAGCATTTAGCACAGTGTCGGTACATATTTCTAGAACGAATGAAGTAGACTCCTGTGGGAGGCCTTAAGAAGATCATCTAACCTAGACTCTGAGATGAGGGGCAACTTCCAGGGGAGAGAAGCAACAGGAAGGATGTTTCAGGCAGAAGGAACAGGATATCCAAAGGTTGGAGATTAGAAAGATCTTGCCTTATTTGAGAAACTAAAAGTTCTGCATAGCACACAGTTGGAGTTGAAAAATGGCCAGTTAGGAAGCTGGGGAAGTATGGAGAGGTGAGGTCTTGAAGCACTTTGTAAAGCTGTCTTGTGGAATTTGGATTTTTATCTTGGTAATACTGAGGTGTTATTGAGGGTTTTAAGGAGGAAAGAGACTTGATCAAGTTTGGTTTTTAGAAAGATCACTGTGGATGCAGTGTGGAGAATGGTTAAGAAGCAGGCAAGACCAGGACAAGGAGATAAATTGGGAGGTTGTCAGAATAATTCTAGTTAGAGAGATAGGATGGTGACCTGAACTAGGGAAGTGGCAGTGAGGATGGGAAGAAATGGATGGGTTCAAGAAGTATTGAGCAAGTAAAATCAAGTGGATTCAGGGATTGGTCATGAGCACCAGGGTGGGGAGAAAGCACCAGGGTGATGCCCAGATTTCGGTTTTGGTTGTGTATGTGGAAAAGAGTTAACACAAGAGACTTGACAGCATCATCTTTAGAAAGTCCTGTTTACAGGTTGGCACTTGGCTGGCGTATGGGACCTTGACCGGTAAACAGTTCTGCACACTGATGCAAAGCTTTCTGTAAATGGTGCATGGCTCATTGTGCCTAAACTGTACAAACAATAGGTTTATATTGAACTGAACCTTCTTTCTGGGAGTGTAGAATTTTGGTTCATGCTAGGGGATTTCTGTGTGACCAACCCCCCATAAAAAACCTGGGGCACTGAGACTCTAATGAGCTTCCTTGGGAGACCCTACTTTATCTTGTTACAGCTCTTTGCTGGAGGAATTAAATGTGTCCAGGGTCACGCTACTGGAAAAGGACTCTTGGATGCTTCCCATTTACTCTGGACTTTGCCCCCATGTGCCTTTTCCCTTTGCTGGTTTTGCAGTGTTATTTTTTGGTTGTTGTTGTAATACATCCTAGCCATGAGTATGATTATATGCTGAGTTCGTTGAGTCCTGCTGAATCACTGAACCTGGTGGAGGTCTTGGGGACTCTGATACAAAAAGTATTTTCACCAAGAGAAAAGAACACAAGAGTGAGAGCAGGTTTTGCTGGGGCAGTGGGAATTGAAAGATAGGAGCTCTAGTGGTCATGTTGCATTTGTGTGGCTGGTGGGATATGTGACACTCAGGAGCACATTCTGAGTTGGGGATACAGATTTGAACATTATCAGCATTTGGATAGCACTTGATACCAACATAAATGAATTAGATTCCCAAGGGAGAGGGAGAGTGAAATCTGGGAGAATGGGCATTTAAAAGGTTGGGCAAGAGGCATCTGGGTGGCTTAGTTGGTTGAACGTCCAACTCTTGGTTTCAGCTCAGATCCTCAGATTGTGATCTCAGTGGTCATGAGAGCAAGCTCCATTCTCAGCAAGAAGTCTGTTTAAAGTTCCTCCCTTCTTCCCTTTCTCTCAAATAAATAAATCTTAAAAAAATGAAAATAAAAAGCTGCGTAAAGGAAGAAGAGGCCCGGGAGTTAAACAAGGAGCCAGAGACAGGGACATGGGAAGACAACAGGAGAGGGATCCCATTAGCATTTATTGATGTCTGGGGCCAGTCCCTCCCACCCCTGCAAATATCCCCACAGAAGTCAAGGGAGGGGTTTGTTTGAAGAAAAACAAATTAGTTGATAGTGTCAAAAGGTGGGATGACGGCCAAATAAGATAAGGACTGATAAACTGTGTTCAGTAACAAAGAGGTTGTTGATGACCTTAACAAGAGCAGTTTCTTAGGGATGGTTGGGGCAGGAGATGCATTGCAGGGATGGGAAAGAATCATTCTGACTGTTAGATTAAATGATAGGACCATGTTTGATGGAGTAAATTTGAAGTACAGTTCTATTTCAGTGTAATAAATGAGTAAAAGTAGGAAACTATGACTTGCTAAATGCAAGAATTTACAGTTTAAAGAGACCACAGAGAGCATCTGATCAATTTACCAATCTCCTCAGTTACATACACAGAAATTGAGGTCCAAAATAAATGCCTTGACCAAAGTCCTGTGGACAGGCAAGGTCAGCTGATCCTGTTTAGATCAGAAATACAATCTTTTTTTTTTTTAATGTTTTATTTATTTTTTTGGCAGAGAGAGAGAAGAGAGAGAGAGAGAACAAGCAAGGGGAACGTGGTAGGCAGAGGGAGAAGCAGGCTCCCTGCTGAGCAAGGAGCCTGATGCAGAGCTAGGTCTTAGGACCCTGGAACCAGGACCCAAGCGGAAGGCCAATGCTTAACTGATTAGGCCACCCAGGCATCCCCAGAAATAAAATCTTGATTTCAAAGACACTTTCCAGTATGGTGGGATGTGCAGTCAAGGAGGTGTTTGTTCAGGGTTGGAGGTGAGCAGCTTTTATAATGATTCCAGGTTTGAGATACATCAAATGAAATGTCATTTTCATTTTCTACTAACAGTGCCAGATTGGCCTCTCTTTTTGGACTGGATCAGGCATCTGCTGGCCATGGAAATGAATTCTTCCAGTACACAGCCCCAAAGCAGCCTAAAAAAGGTCCAGGAGCAGCAGCAACAGGTAAGTGAAAAGGTTAGAATTGGTCCCTAACAGGTTGGTTGAAAGAATAAGCAGACTTCCAAAAATGACATGCCAGGTTGTCCATTCTTAAGCAGTCTGGCCAAGTTCACTGCCAGTGGTGCATTCCTCTCTAAGCTCTGACATCCCAAATTCCAGCACCTCAATAGTGTACCCTTTGTTGGAAGCTGGGGAGGAAGATCTCAGGCAAACAAACTCTTTTGCCCCAGGTGAACAGCACTCTCTAATGCTGCCTGAGGCACTGTCCAATGTGTTGGTGGGATGGGTTAGATGTATGCTGACAGTGACTTTTTCCCAACTGGACAATGCTTAGTGCTGTATTCCCTGTACCTTTCATCATGATGGAGACACATTGAATGAACATCTGTTGAATGAAAGGAATGAAAGGGGCAACTATCATTTCTAAAATGCCTGCTTTCGGTCTGGTCTCATGTGTTTTACATAGATTGCCTTACTTAGTTTTCTCAGCAGTGTGCTGTGAAATGGGTAAGACTACCACCACTTTAGAGGCTGAGAGAGGTTTAGGGGCTTGATCAAGGTCATACAGCGGTAAGTGACATAGTTGAAATTTGAACCCTGACCTGACTCTCCCCACAGCTCTTGCCTCTACACTTTTCAGTCTTTGTGTAAGAACCTAAAGAGGAGTGGGGAACTGATAGAAATAGTCCTGAGCAGAACAGATGGTAAGGGACATTAAATTGTTGTATGAAAATGAAAAGTATTGAGTGCCTTCTACATGTTGGGCACAATACTGGCACTGAGGATGTTGTTAGATTATTGAGAATTGAAGAGTTGTAACAGGTATCATATGGCCCATAAGCCTTAAATATTTACTCTATGTCCCTGTACAGAAAATGTTTACCGACCCCTGCTCTAAATCTTACCTGTCACTTTTGGCAGCGTTGCTATATAGATGGCTGGTCCTGTTCTCCAAGCCATGACCGGGCCAGATTTCTAGTATGCTCTGCCTTTACATTTCCTCTGGCACAAGCTCTTCAGCAGCAGTGTGTTTCTGACTCAGTTTAAAGCGGTTGAGTTAATGGATGTGGATAAAAGTAAACAACCTCAGTCCCCAGCCAATGAAGTAACTTGATTTTGTTTTAATCGGAAAACAACAACTGTGAGTTAATTATACTTTTAAAGGGGAATTACAGAGGCATCTCAACTTAAAAATTACTGATACAGTTTTATGTAGTCATTTACAAAGAAAAAAAGTAGCAAGCTAGGAGATTTCTGTTCAAGGGATATTTGTGTAAGAAGTCTTTGTGGGGAAAGTGGCTGCAGCGTAAGTTTTGAGTCTCTTCAGATCTCAATATAAAAATAGAGCAGATACAAAAGACAAGCCTATGGATAATATTTACAATAAATCCAGTTGAAAAGCTATCTTCATGAATATCCCAAAATACAACAGGACTGGACAAACCACTAACAGCTCCAAGTCTTGTGTGGTATCAGCATTTGCATGAGAGAAAACAGGGTAGCAATGGGACATCTAAATCTGAGCATGGAAGAACCCCAAAACAGCCACCAGATGTTCATGGAAAATTTGGCAGGTGAAGCTGAAATCAGAAAGTGTTTTACCCGCTCTCGTTGTAGGTAGGATCAAGGGGTTAATAATGGGGACTGAAAGAACTGGAGCAGTCTTCCTCCTGTGAACTTATTTTTTTTTTAAGTAGGCTCCGTGCCCAAGGTGGGGTTTGAACTCATGACCCTGAGATGAAGAGTCACATGCTGTACCGATTGAGCCATAGGCATCCCGCTCCTATGAGCTTTTGAAACTCATCCCCCAGGGTAACCTTCTAGGACAGGTCCCCACACTGAGAAGAACCAGCTGGGAATGGGATTAAAATTGAGGAGGATAGGGATATAATAGAAGTGAAGGAGAAAAGATACATATAAAAATAGGGATAGAAATAGAAGCAAGAAGTCTCAGGGGGAAGCCACCATATTTTTGAGCTCTATTTGAAAGCAACAGAAGAGGGAGCTCTATGAAGTTAAGAAAGCCACCTTGAACCCTCCCTCCTTCTGAAAGTTGAGAAAAGCAAATTTTGCATTAAAATGAGCAGTAGGAACTTATCAGAATCCAACTCCATGTCAAGTTATAAGAACAGAGAGAGCAAAAAACAGAATAATATCCTTACAGTGAGAGCTCTATTCCGTGAGAATGTTTCTTACTGAATAGATCAAAAACTACAACCACCTGTTAACATTAGGAAAATAATATATAATATAATATAAGACATGAAATGAGAACATAAATGAAATTAGAAAAATCTCAGAAGTGACAAGATTCAGGAAAGAATTAGAGATATAAGAAAAATTTTAGAAATGAAGGCTAAACAAGAAGGAACATAAGAATGAATAAAAACAGCAGATTATACCTGAAGAGAAATAGAAGGTTAACAGGAGGAAATTGTTAAAAAATAAAAAATTTGAGAGACAAAAATGTTTCAAAAGGAAGTGTGACAAATATTAAGGATGGCAAAGAAGATTCAACACATGGAGTGTATGTGTGTGGAGGGAGGGGTATGCATGCATGCACACACTAGGAAAAAAAAAGGAAGGGGAAAAGAACAGACACGAAGAACTGTAATTCAGGAAAACTTTACTCAAAGAAAGAAGGAAAGATAGATAAATTTGTAAATACATATTAAAAGAAGTCCTTGTCGGTGGGGAATTCAGAATTTGCAATACTGATTTCGGAGAGGAAAGACAGCTAAGCCAATGAGAAGATCCCACGATTGTGGGCATCTGACTTACCCTTCTAGCAAATCCATGATTACCCTTCTAGCAAATTCTGCTTCCAGGGTATCAGATAGCAGAGGAGAGCATACTGGGAGAAGCAGAACTAACTTGAAGGAGGATGCTACACTAACCTTGGGGAGACAGTATTTTTTCCTCAGTGTTTCACACCTGTCCTGATAACCAAAGCCTCTGGCCTTAGTTTCTTTTTTCCCTTAAAGCTAGCTTATCAGAAGAAAAGTTTTATTGCCATGTGACATACAACTGGGCAGTACAGGTTGAATTGACAACTATGTTGTTGGTTTTTATAAAATAATAAGGAAAACACGAAGACCAGACTGGGACAGTAACCAAACAACAAGTGGGTAATTCATCAAAACAAAACAAATCAAAACAAAAGGACCAATACAAATCTTTAGAAAATGTTAAATCTCTGCTTCACTCTAATCAATAAATGCAAATGAAAACAACAGTGACATGGCATTTCCCTTTTCTCTACTGCCCCTCTTTTTTTGGTAAAAATTTAAAAAGTTAGTCTCCTGTTGTAGGCAGGCATGCAAAGCTGGCATATTCACCCTGCCTGTGGGGCTATAAACAGGTGCGACATTTCTCGGGTATTTGGGCAGGATGTAACAAAACCTTAAAATGTTTTACACTCCTTCACCCCATAATTCCAGTTTTAAGAGTTTATCTCAAAATAATTAGAGGCACATACAAAAAATGTGTTTTTAGGAAGTTCACCACAGCATTGTTTATAATAGAGGAAAATTGGAAACAGTCCAAAGAAATGTCAAATAATAGGACATGGGGTAAATTCTGGTCAAGTAATAATACAGTATTCTATGTAACCACCAAAAAGCATTTTTAGGGTTATTTTATTTTGTCTTGGAGACTGTTTTAAAAGAACTACTAGTACTAAATAAGAAAAGGAGGTTGTCAAATTATACCATGAATTTGTTTAAAAAATGTAAGAAAAAAGCCGTGAAGTATTGAAAAAGGACCAGGAATAAATACATCAAATTATTAACATTTATTTTTAATTGATGAGACTACAAGTCATTTTTATTTTCTTAATCCATTTCTGCATTTGCTAAGTTTTGCATATTATAGAGTACATGTAGTCCATAATCAGAAAAAAGATGTGTCAGTATTGTTAAAAAACAAAATTCAACCGCGTAAATTTTAAAGATCTTATTAGCTTTATTCAGTGACTCATGAATTGGGCAGCATCCCATCTAGCAGATAGAAAGGAGCTCTGAGGTGTTGAACAAAATGACTTTTATAGGCAGAAGGGAGCAAGAACAAGGAAGTTACAGTAGGCAAAAAAGCAAGATGGTTATTGCAAGATTACTTTCCTTCAGGGGATAGCAGGGGTCTGTCATGCAGATGACCTAACTAGTGCTGAGCAGGGAGTTCCTGATTGACGGGTTTCAGATCCCTCTTGGTTTCCTTGTCTGTGCGGGTGTTCTCACTACTCTTCCACCAATGCATTATGCGGTGAATATAAATATGCAGTTTTCTCTAAATACCCGGTTTTAAAACATTAGTCTTCCCCCGAATCACTGGAAAAGTGAAGTTATGGATATGATCTGAATGTCATCGTTAATTTTCTAGCCCAAAATAAGGGAAGGGGAAGTAATTTTATTTATATTAGAGCTGGCCAAATATTGGAATAAGAAAAGAACGTAGATGGAATATGACTTTGCTTTCTGGACAGGGCCTCTCGTCCAGCCCCGAGACTTGTTTGGAATGGAACCAGAGTTGGATTCTAGTCCTAGGGTTGCTGCTATCATGTGTCATTGCACTCGGGTGCATAGAGCCTCCGTGTCATCATCCCCAGATGAAGTCATAGGGCTGTTCTGTGGGTCATATAAGGATAATGGCCATGAAAACATTGTCCCACTTAACTTTAAGATGTAAAGGAGAATTCTGAAGCTGCTTCAGTGGTGAAAAATCCATTTTAAGAAAGACATAAATGACATCTTTGTTTTCTTCTTCATCTCCAGGAAATGCAGCGCCAGCAAAAGCAGCGCCCCCTCCAGCAGGCACCTTCACCGTATTTGCTGCGGCAGCAGTTCACGCGTATCGATAGTAAGTAGCCGAGAAGGAATGCTTTCTGAAGTTGGGTGTGGGATGCGAGGTTAAGCTCCTGTCTTTTCTCAATAAGTCTCTGTCGGTGGCCAAAGGAGCTACACAGTTATGCTGCACAGTCCTTCCATAGGCAGAGGATCAGTCATGCTTTTTAACATTTCAGTTAGAGAATTCTGCACATAACACTTTGAAGAGCCGGTGTCTTGTATACTCTCTCTAGAAAGTGCTTGTACCCTCAACACCTGCTTTCTTAAGTGCTCACTCCACTGAGATATTATGAATAGATATTTAGAGAGTAAAGGAGTATAAGAGCTTTAAATTATAAACTGTTCACCTCTGTTATAAACACCTCTGTCCTTTTCTTGAGGCTGAATGACTAGATTCCCCACTTCTACGTGGCAGAGGACAAAGCTTGTTCTACTTAGTTTAAGCAAGTATTAATACCTATTATTTTTCTTGGTTCTGTAGCACAAATGGTCAGTATGTAAAGCAGGGCAAGTTTGGTGCTGCAGTCCTGGGGAATCACGCAACCAGAGAGGTGAGAATGCCCCCCGTGTCTCGTGTACGTTCAGGTTTCCCAGATCATACTGATGAGCTAGTTTTCACTTAGACTCGCCCCATGTCTCTTGTGTCAGAGGATTAGAATGATTGTTCATGTTGTTTGTGAATTTTTAATACAAGGTACATAAATAACATTTATAGTCACATCTTGCTTACTACGGTGCATTAAAACAAATTCAACCGTGCAAAGTCTTTTAAGTTTGACCTTTGTGATATGATACTAAAGAGTTTGGGGAGTTGTAGAGTAAACCATTTACCAAGGACATCCCTTTGTTAGATAATGAAAAACACTTAGTGTTCTGCTTAGAGTATTCTATCTTTATGGCTGAATCAATGACCATGTTTAGCCTTTGAAAGTTTGACAGTGAGGTGGGCAGTGGAACACACAGCATACTGTTGGTTTGGGTCAAAAAGAAATGTGGCTAGAAGTCCCAATGCTTGATTTCCTCATGTGGCTTGTATCTAGTTTCAAATTCTGCTCCAGAATGTGTTTTTGTTTTGAATATTTATTTATTGATGAGAGAGACAGAGAGGGAGGAAGAAGCAGACTCCCTGCTGAGCGGAGAGCCCAATGCGGGACTGATCCCAAGACCTGGGATTATGACCTGAGCCGTAGGCAGTTGCTTAACAACTGAGCCACCCAGGTACCCCTGCTCCAGAATGTTTTAAACATTGTTGAGAGAAGCATAAGAAATTCTGGCATTTCAAAGGTTCAGTGAACTAAGGGCCATGCTCCTAAGACACTCTGAGATATGGATAAGATGACCTGTTCAAGGTAACTAATGTAATGGACAACACTCATTTGTGTTAAAAACAAACAAAAAAGTTAACTGTGGAAATTTGGAAACACATATAAAAATTGTGGGACTCGAATAATGAACTCCCAGAAACCCATTCCTGGGCTCTAAGAGTTATTAATCTTATTTCATCTTAATTCTAGCCTGTCTTCCTTCTTCTGCTCAGATTATTTCGACTGTATCTCCAGCATACAATTTTAGATGTAAATACTTTAGTGTATACCCCAAGGATTTTTTTCCTAACATAGCCATTATGTAATTATCACCTTAAAAAAGCCCACAATAATTTTTTTTATCTCATTCACTGCCAGCTAGTGTTCAGATTTACCTATCTCCTTTTTTTTTTTTAAAACAGTTTTAAGCTGGTCGAATAAGGTCTATACATTGTAATTGGTTGCTATGTCCCTTAAATCCTTCATTCTCCCATCCAGAGGTAAACGATGTCTAGTTATCCCTGATTTTATCGTATAATAGCCACCCATGACTATTATCTGGATATATTAATTCTTCAGGAGTTGCCATTTGGATTTTAAAAATCTGGTATCGGGACTTCACCACCCTTCACCACCAGTAGGAGGTAGTAGGTTGTGGCAGGCAGCAGTTCCCACTGCAACAATTATAAAAAAGATAAATTGCAAAAATTATATTTTTAAACTCACCGGAGAGCTGTGGACATGATGAGGATTAGATGAACTAAAATTTGAGAGGGAAAAGCCATTGAGCTATTTCCTTCCCTTGGTTCTTTCATTGATACGATGCCTTGGAGGGGACTAAGAGGCAGGTATGGCCCAGTGAAAGAGGCTACTGGGCAAAGGAGATACTAGCAAAAACTAGAGGAGCTCTAAGCACAAGATTGGTTTTTGCCCGTGGGACATTTGCAGAGTTCTGGGAAACCACTTTTTGTGGTTTTATTGTACCTTATGACTAATGATGTTGAGCATCTGTTCATGTATGTGTTGGCCATTTGTAGATCTCTTGTCACCCTCATACCACTGAAAACACCAACAAAATAATCGCTAATTATGGTAAAAGAGTAAGTAAGGCCAAGATGAGAGGAGATGAAAATGGATAGTGAGAAGATAGAATTTAAAACCCAAGCTTTAAGGGATCAAGTGAGTTACGAGTTTTATGCCTCTTAGAAGCATAACCCCTGACATCATCCTACTGCTGATTTTCTATTTCCTTTTAACTTCAGTTTTTTGTTTTTTGTTTTTTTTTTTTCCGGCCCACCTTTACTGGGTACAGTATAGGATTCTTCTTTATATCAGTCAACAACAGTCAGTTACTGTTGCCAGGATTCATCTGAACTTTGAGCTAATGGTAAGACTTCCCACATTGGAATCATCAGCTCCTTTGGGATGAGTTTATAAGAGAGATTGTTCTGTGTGTACCTGGTGGGAATTAAATCTACTGCTTCTGGCTCTAGACGTCAGAGTGGATATCTTAACAGAGCCTCTCAAAAAGGTCTCTTGGCAGCATTCTGGGAAATGAACCAAAGGATAGTTGTTGGAGGGTGGGAGGGAGGAGGAAATTCCCTGTATATCTCTGGGTCCTCCTGAGTCAGGGCCTTTCTCTGTGAGTTTAAGCAGTCAGATTAAGCAGACAGACAACTGCCTGTCATTGAGTTATCCCAACATTTCTCCTTTCCCCAGGTTCGGCCCAATAACTATAGCACCTTTTATGATGACCAGAGACAAAACTGGTCCATCATGTTTGAGTCCGAAAAGACTGCTGTGGAGTTCAATAAACAGGTAATACCATCTTATTCTTCCTGTGAAAGGCCTGGATTTCCCTTGATTTTAGGAAACTGTATGGAAAATTCACAACCTGCTTTGTTTTATTAATGCATTAAAAGCCCACTAAATTTGTCACTTGAGCTAATTATATTTCAAGGAAATAATAAGAATACTTACTGAAATTGCTTGAAAATGAGACTTTAAGAGAAAAAAGGCTTAAACAGACTTTAAAACACTTTCTACTTCATAAATTATTTTAAGGAATAAATAAAAATATCTTTTAAAAACAGTATTTTAAAAGAATTTTTATAAAGTTAAATGATCCTTGTAGATGCTTTAGAAAAGCATTTTGTACAAAAATCACTTGAAATCTCACTGCTCGAGGTAACCACTATTAATATGCTTCCTTTTTTCTATATGTAGTGTACATAAGTAGGTATACCCCTTTAAGAATTCAATATCTTGCTATATATTTTAACAATATGAAAAATTAATATGAGTATAAATGTTCCTTAATTTATTTAATTTTTCCCTTGCGTTTACACATTTAGATTGCTTTCTGTCTGAAATAAATGATACAATAGCAAGCATTGTTGTGTATAATTCTGTGTCCTTTTTTTCCACCTCTGATCATTTCCTTGGGCTAAATTTCTAGAAGTGGAAGGTTGGGTCAAAGAGTCCAAATATTTCTTGGTTCTGTAGACAGTTTGGTGTACTGCTTTTCAGAGAGATAGTACTATTTCACATTCATCTTTTTTCTCACTGTACCTTTTCCAACATTTAGAATTATCTTTTTTTTTTTTTTTTAATCTTATTTGCTTGGTAAAAAGTGACTTGTCATTGTTTTAGGTAGCATTTATTTGATTACACTAATGAAACCTTTCTTTTAAGAAAATGAGTAGCAAATTTGTAATATAGACCATGTTAAAAAATTGACGGTAAAGTAAGACTTCACGAAGATGTGTTTGACTCTTTTGTCTAAGATTTGTGCTAAGAGGATATGACTAAGTCTGTAGGTGGTAAACATGCAAATCTGGGAATGTAGCATGGTTTTATAAAGGGCCTTTTTTTCTAGTTCATTGTCTTTAGAAATGACTTCTGAAATTGTTCTAGAAGTTCTCCTTTCTTTCGTGGGTTCCCAGACAATGAAAGGTAAAATCCTTATAGTCATGCTAGCTAATGGTTGTTGTGTACTTAGTCTTATTTGCCAGGCACCGTGCCAAGGACTGTGTTTGTATTAGCTCAATCTTCATAACTACCCTAGTAAATTCAGAGTTGTTAATCTCCAAATTACAAAATACCTGTATGAAATAAGGTTCACAGAAGTTAAGTTATTTGGCCGAGGCCACAAGTTAATAAGTGGCAGTGCCCAGATCTATACCCAGACAGTCTGACTCCAAAGCCTTACTCTTAGGCACTTTGATTCCTGGCAAGATTGTTGACTTTGGAATGGCTTACTTCTAAACATGTAATCAGTTTTGTTAGTGGATACCACTGTTTGGAAAAGAGCATTAGCGACAATGGAGGGAATATTTACTGAGCTTGAACTAAGTTAATACTGCTGTGATTTCATCTCGCAGGTGTGCATTGCCAAGTGCAACAGCACCCCCTCCCTAGATGCAGTGCTCTCCCAGGACCTCATTGTAGCAGAAGGCCATGCTGTAGACGTTGGAGATTCTTTGGAAGTGGCCTATACCAGCTGGCTCTTTCAGAATCATGTGCTGGGCCAGGTAAGGAAATGCAGCCTGCAAGTTCATTTGTAATTAAAATAGCACGAGTACTAACGTAAGGTGTTACTGCTGTGAATTGCTGCTGTTGGCAAATAGAAATCTTTTAGGAACCCTGCTTTGACTGCTTTTGGGGCATAGTCATCAAATGCTGACAGGTGAAATCTGCTCAGTGCTACTCTGTCTCTTCTATTTAGAATGGAAACCAATCTCCTAAGTATCATTTTTGGTAATTGTTCATATGTATATCTTTTTCTTTTTTAAGATTTTATTTATTGGAGAGATAAAGACAGTGAGAGAGAGAGCATGAGAGGGGAGAAGGTCAGAGGGAGAAGCAGACTCCCCGTGGAGCTGGGAGCCTGATGCAGATCTTGATCCCAGGACCCCAGGATCATGACCTGAGCTGAAGGCAGTTGGCTAACCAACTGAGCCACCCAGGCGCCCCTGTTCATGTGTATCTTGTCCTCCTATATCAATTTTAAACTTAAATTTATTTTTATGGGATTAGGTCTTAAAACTTCTTTTTAGAACTTCCTCATAGTTGTTTGTTTTCTGTATAATAGATGCTATAAATAGAGTGCACTTTTGTGTTTTAATATCCTTAAGTTCTCAAAAGCAGTATGATATAGATAGAGCTTTAGACTATGAGTCAAAAAAATGTACATTCAGGTCCCAATTTAGCCATGATCTGAGTGAGCCTTTCTCTTCAGGTATTTTAAGAACCTCCCCCCTTTATGCGCCTGGATGGCTCAGTGGGTTAAAGCCTCTACCTTCAGCTCAGGTCATGATCCCAGGGTCTCTGCTCAGCAGGAAGCCTGCTTCCTCCTCGCTCTCTGCCTGTCTCTCTGCCTACTTGTGATCTCTCTCTGTCAAATAAATAAATAAAATCTTAAAAAACAAAACAAAACCTCCCTCCTCACCCTCCAACAGTATTTTGACATTCCTTATTCCAGGAATACTGTGCTAATCTGATATTAATACTGTAGTAATCCGTATTGACTATTACATGATTACTATTATTTTTGAAATCGGCTGACCTCATTTACTTTGATCAAATTGCAGGTTTTGGACTCTACTGCTAACAAAGATAAGCTGCTGCGCCTGAAATTGGGATCAGGCAAAGTCATAAAGGTACTGGCTTAACTGTGTTCTATATGACTTTATCACTTGTGATTAATTTGTAAAATTTCTAACCTGGGTGTATTTTCTGAGTCTGGTAAGGCTTGGTTAAAAAGTAGGAGGAGAAAAATGTTTACATTACTTAGGAAATTTTTACCTATGAGAATATATTGAATCCTTACTCTTTGTTTTTCATTGTGTGACTCTGAGGAAATTATTAAATCTTTTGCATAGCCTAAAAGGGGAAGAGATGAAACTGTTCCTTCTAGAATTTATCATAATGGGTGACTCTTACCTGTCTGAGTTGCTTTGAATCAGCACTTCCCAGTCATTGTGGGAAGCAGCTACCACAGAGCAAGAGGAACACTGGGATTGGAATCTGAGAGCTTGACTTCATGTTGTGAAGCTTTTCTTTACCAGCTGTGCAAGTGCTCTATAGAATAAAGAGTATTTTACACACGTGGGGTATCACTGTGTTAGGACGTGTCAAAGCACTCATTGGAAAAAGTCCTCATTGCCATTTTGCATGACAGAAAGTTTGTCTTCATAGCTTTGTTTGTGCCTCCTCTTCCCAAAATCTTTTGGAAACTGCCTCCTGTAGATGAGAGGGGTGAAGGTATAACCTTTAAAGCTACACTGATCTGGTGTTGCATCTTGGCTTAACAGTTTATCAGGGATCTGATCCTGAGTGAGTTGCTTCACTTCTGTAAGCCTCAGTTTTCTTGCCTGTAAAATGGAGATAATGCTCCTAACCTTATGAGGTTATTTTAGGGGTTAAACAACATAATGTAAGTAAAGCTCATACTAGAGTACTTGGGAAATGTGTTTAATGAATGATAGCTTTTATTTCTCTTTTAATACCATTGTCCTCTCCTCTAATTTCTCTCATCACCTGAGATAAGCATATTTCATCTAACCCCGGATACGCTGGCTTTTACAAGTGAATAACAGCAGTATTCTAGATATTCTTATAACCAACGGGGGATTATAGTTGAATTTGATGTCTTTCAAGAGGTCTAAACCTGAAAGTGTGGAGGAGAGGAGCCTAATATCTGGGACTTCATTTTGTCTTACGAGGAGACTTGTGTCCTGATGAGCTTTTCCTCTTCTCTGATTCCTGAAGGCCTGGGAGGATGGGATGCTAGGCATGAGAAAAGGAGGGAAGCGGTTGCTTGTCATCCCTCCAGCCTGTGCTGCTGGCTCTGAAGGAGTAATGGGATGGACCCAGTCGCCGGACTCGATCCTGGTGTACGAGGTGGAGATTAGGCGGGTGAGTGAAATTGTGCTCCTTTGTGTTTGATGAGTCCTTTTTGCCTTTAGGTAAAATGAATAAATAAATACCTTTGAAAAAACAAATTCAGGGACTTTTTTTTAAAGCAGAAATGGTATAGTTGGAAAGGGCAATGGAATCTAAAGACCACGGTTTACGTCCTTCCTGGTGCTCTATTTAGAGTTTAGAAGAGGTGGTGACTAAACAAATCACTTTGCTACACTAACCTTCTTATTCTGTCTGTGAAAGAGTGATTATTCTGTCTGTGAAAGAGTGATTCCTACCCAGTGCACTTGCCTTTTGCCTTAGTAATTCCATGGCTAGAAATTCATTGTATTTCTGTATTCACATAAGTATGCAAAGATATCTGTGCGTAGATAGAGATACATCATTTCCTCCCTCTTCCACATTATTTATAATAGCAAAATCTGGAAACAAATAGCCATCATTAAACAACTGATTAAGTTATGGTCTTTCACGGAGTAGACTTTTATGCAATTCTTACAGAACATCCAAAATCTATTGTTACATGAAAAAAGCAAGTCACAAATCAGTACAGATAGTATGATCTCTTGTGTGTGTATACAAATACATGTAAACATAAAAATACTTAACGTATAAGTATATAAATATATTTACACAGTCGTATGTATGTACATATACATGTATCTATACAGATAGATACATATATGCTTATATTTTCATAGAATATTTCTGAAAGCGTTTGAAGAAATGATCAAAAGTGACTTTGTCTGGGGAGAGGCGCCTGGGCGACTCAGTGGATTAAGCCTTCGGCAGAGGTCTCAGGGTCCTGGGATCAAGCCCCGAATCCGGCTCTCTGCTCAGCAGGGAACCTGCTTCCCCTCTCTCTATGCCTACTTGTGATCTCTCTCTCTGTCTGTCAAATAAATAAATAAAGTCTTTAAAAAAAAAATTTAAAAGGGCGCCTGGGTGGCTCAGTGGGTTAAAACCTCTGCCTTCGGCTCAGTCGTGATCCCAGGGTCCTGGGATCGAGCCCCACATCAGGCTCTCTGCTCAGCAGGGAGCCTGATTCCTTCTCTCCCTCTCTCTCTCTCTCTCTGCCTGCCTCTGCCTACTTGTGATCTCTGTCTGTCAAATAAATAGATTAAAAAATATTTAAAAAATTTTTTTAAAAAACGACTTTATCTGGGGAATGGTAATGAATTCAGAAACTTTTTCTTTTTACATTCTCCTTATTTTCCATTAAAAAAAAATATCAAGAGGGTGTATAATTTTCTACAATAAAATTTGTAACGAGTTGTGGTTAAATAAATTAATGCCCCCCCCAAAAAAAAGACCTTGTCTGCTTTACACTGTGTGTATTAGGTCCAAATGTGATAGTGGTTGTGCCTATAAACTACAAAATACAATACAGAAAATAAATATTACGGTTATCTTTATTGTGGCTGTTAATCCTGCTGCAATCAATGATACGCTTTTCTTCCTGATGACTCTTTCCTAACTGAACACCCTTATCTCTGCTGGGTCATTCCAACCTTCTTTTACTCATGTGCTTTTAGCTGCCTTTTTCACAGTTTTTATATTTTGTCTCAATTTTCCACTGAGTTTGAGGAAGTCATGATTGGTTTTAGATAACAAACCAGTTTGAATCCATCAAGACTGGCATTTTGTTACCATAAGGAAAAAATACGTCATTGCAAATGGCAAGATGTCATTCTTTTTTATGGCCGAGTAATATTCCATTGTATACATGCACCAGATCTTCTTTTTTTTTTTAATTTTTAATTTTTTTATTAACATATAATGTATTATTAGCCCCAGGGGTACAGATCTGTGAATCGCCAGGTTTACACACTTCACAGCACTCACCATAGCACTTACCCTCCCCGATGTCCATAACCTCACCACCCTCTCCCTAACCCCCTACCCCCAGCAACCCTTAGTTTGTTGTGCAAGATTAAGAGTCTGTTATGGAAAAAAAAAGAGTCTCTTATGTGCACCACATCTTCTTCATCCATTTATCAGTTTGATGAACACTGTGCGCTGTTTCCATAGTTTGACTGTTGTTTTAGATTTTTTTTTTTTTTTTTTTTAAATTTGAGAGCATGCATGAGAGAGGTACAAGCTAGAGGGAAGGGCAGAGAGAGAGGGACAAGCAGGCTCCCTGCCAAGCATGGAGTCCAATGCAGAGCTGGATCCTAGGACCCCGGGATCATGACCTGAGTCGAAGGCAGGTGCTTATCCAGCTGAGCCACCCAGGCGCCCCTTGGCCATTGTTAACAAATTGACATGCTTATTAAAGTCATCGGGCTGCTACAGAATAATACCCAGAGTGATGAGTGTCAGGAGAACGTTACACACTGCTTGTAGAGTATGGAGTAGTTCATCTTTTGTAGTTTGAAATTTAGTGGTATATACCAAAATTCTTAAAAATGAACATACTTTTCTCCCAACTATTTAATTTCTGGGAATTTATACTTTGGAAATGAGTATGTGCAAGGATATAGATAGAAACTTATTGAAGTATTATTTGTGATGTGACAGGAAAATTAGGAATGAACTGGGTATCTAACAACCAGGAATTGGTAAAATATATTTTGTAGCAGCATAGGTATATAAGACTTCTGTTCTCAAAATCTTTTTGAGAGTTTTTCCTGTAGATGATGGCAGGTATGGACATGACCCTTGAAATGAGATACAATGTTCAGTAGTTACTAATGCTGTTGTAGATTAATAATTTAGTAACATGGACATATGTTACTAAGTGAGTGAGCGAAGCCAGTCACAAAACAGTATGACCCTTTTTAATAAAAAATACACAGACACACACATAGATATAAATGTGAAATACTGCATCCCAAATTGTAGCAGTGTTGTTGTATCGTGGTTGGATTGCGGGTGATTAATTATTTTTGTTGGCTTATCTACATTGTCTGATTTGCTACAAGGAAACAGGTAATGACTTGTGTAGTGAAGAATAAGTAAAAGAAAGGACAGTGGAAAGCACAAGGTGCCTTTTTGTAGCCTGTTCCAACTGTGGTTGATCGCTCCCTAGGTCAAGTTTGCCAGAGATTCTGGCTCTGATGGGCACAGCGTTAGTTCCCGGGGTTCTGCGGCCCCTTCTCCCATACCAGGTGCTGATGGCCTCTCTGCAGACCCTGTTGTATCACCACCCACATCGGTGCCTTTCAAATCAGGGTAAGATCCTGGAGTTTTGTTTTGTTTTTAAAGACAGAGAGCACAAGCAGGGGGAGCAGCAGGGCAAGGGAAAGGGATAAGCAGGCTCCCTGTGGGACTTGATCCCAGGACCCTGGGATTGGACCTGAGCCGAAGGCAGACGCTCAACCGCCTGAGCCACCCAGGCATCCCAGATCCTGGAGTTGTATCATGCTCTTTTATTGTCCACAAAAGTTATCCTTAGAGGGATTCTGAAATTGGGAAGGTTGAACACTAAAATAATTCTAAATAATTGGGAAAAAATGGGTGCCTGAGTGGCTCAGTGGGTTAAGCCTCTGCCTTCAGCTCAGGTCATGATCTCAGGATCCTGGGATCGAGCCCCACATCGGGCTCTCTGCTCATCGGTGAGCCTGCTTCCCCCTCTCTCTCTGTCTGCCTCTCTGCCTACTTGTTATATCTCTCTGTGACAAATAAAAAAAAATAATAATTGGAAAAAAATGAGATGAAAGAAATGGGGAAAATGCTAGCATCAAGATTTTTCTGACGAGGGATTAACATTCATAGTCTTTAAGTGCACTAACTTAGGTGTGTATGCATACCTGCTGAACTCTGGAAGAAAACTGGGTAAAAGGCATAAACATAAAATACATACCGAAGGAAGAAAATATAAATGATAAGAATTTGAATGGAAAATTACTCATTTTCACCAGCTTTCAGAGATTAATGCAAACTGAAGAATGGTTACGATTCTGTTTTGCAACCATTGAATTGGCCAACATTTTCAAAAACAATTTGTTTTTCTAGCATAATTGGGACTTGTGATTATAGGTTGGGATTTTTTTTTTTTTTTACCTCAGCATATGTCTTACTTGGTTTCAGGGAGCCGGCCCTTCGGAGCAAATCTAACTCCCTCAGTGAACAGCTTACAGCAAATACGGTGAGTATACAAATCTGTCTCTTACTCCCAGTCTACTGAGAAGGTTTCTTGTGCCTTGGGGTAGGTTAGGTTAGACACCAAAAAAAAAAAAAAAAAAAAAGCTACTTTATTGATATCTCCTTCTTAGGGAGTTATTATAAATTAGATGGGCTTCTGCATGGGCCGATCTGGGTTCAAATCTTCATTCTTGTAAATTTATGGCCTTGAGAAAATTATCTAATTTTCTGATCCTCTGTTCTTCATTATTAAAATAGAAATAATTCTCACAGACCCTTTTGTTAGGGTTTTTATGATATGTTTGCAAAACACTAAGCTTCGAGCTTACGTAGAGTAGGAATCTTCTAAGGAAGATTTTTATCCTCAAGAGGTATTTTTGAGATTTAAATGAAATAACGTGTGTGGAGTTTTTAGTATCATGTCTGGCATATTGTAAGAGCTCAGTTAACATTAGCTCTTACTATTATTATAATTACTGCTAACACTACATACTTCACACTTCGGTTCTCTGAGATGAATTGTGCACTAATTCACCAACTAGCTGACTTTGAATTGGTCTCTGTGTTTGTTTCCCTAACTGTAAGATGGGAAGACTAGCATACAGTTGTAGTAAAATTAGGATTTGAATGCCTTTGGGAGCATGTGCACTGTACTTTCCTGCTGCCCCACCAGGTTCAGGAAGGCATCTGAGTTTGCTGTGTGAGTGTGAGATGAAAGCCTGTGGCCTTCACCTACCATGTTGGGAAACAGGATAATTGCTTGGAGTGAAATTGGTGATTACTTTCTCTCTATCCCTAGTTTACTTGTTTATATTCAGCCCAAGGCAGGAATTATTAAGCAGATAATTGATCTGGTATGTGTAAAAAGTGATCTCCGAAAATTGGAAGGTTAAGCCAAAGAATCAAGAAAATTAAAAAACTGTAATCTCGGATCTTTGAACAGTCACAAAATTTGTTTAGTATTGGTTCTGTGATACTTTTAGACAGAGCTACTTTGTCACCTGTTTCTAAGCTTCAGGAGCTTCCAGTGGACTAGTGGTCTCCAACCTTTTTTAAAATTTTCTTTTGTCTTTTTAAAGTTTTTTTTTTTTTTTTTTATTGAAGCAAGACTCACTATCCATTTTTTTTCTTTTTACATTTAAGTTTTTATTTTTTGTTTTGAGGAGGTAATTACATTCATAAGGTTCAGTTATTAAAACTGTATAACAGGGTATACATTGAAAAGACTCGCTGTCAACCCTACCTCTGTACCCCATCCCATCTCACTCTCCTTTTAGGTAACTGCTTTTATTAGTTTCACATATATTCTTTCAGTGTTTCTTTATGCAGATGGAAGCAGATAGGAATGTATATTTTATTTCTCCCTCCTTTCATAAAATACAGCATAGTATATATATTATCTATTATGCCTTTTATATATTACAGTGCATATAACAATATCTTTCCATGTTAGTGTACAGAAAGTTCCCTCTTTCTTCTTTTTTTTCCTGTAGATTGCAGTATGCCATTGTGTGATATAGTTTATGTAACTAGTCCTCTTTTGATGAACCCAGCTTTCTTTGATTATGTGCTTCCGATCAGACAAGGAAGAATGAACACATACTCCCAGTGTATCTATCTATTTATAAATTATATACATAAAGTACTGTCCATCCCTGTAAATAAGCTTGATGTCTTATATTTACCACAGCTTAGAGATAATTCCAAAGTAGAGGTTATGGTCATCTCTCTTGTTTTAAAGGTTTATTTATTTTTTTGAGAGAGCACGTGTGCACTGCACCCACAAAGGTGTGGGGAGGGGCAGAGGGAGAATTTCTTCAAGCAGACTCCCTGCTGAGTGTGTGGATCCCAACACAGGGCTCCATCTCAAAACCCATGAGATCAAGACCTGAGCCGAAATCAAGTCAGATGCGTAACTGACTGAGCCACCCAGCTGCCCATGATCATCTCTTTTATACCCAGTAGATCAACATGTACACCCCACTCTGAAGGCTGCACTTTGGACAAGTTAATGGATACAGATGCTTCTAGCACAGGGACTATTGAGTAGTCAGTGCCAAGTCAGAGCAGAATGAACCTGAATTTGGAACAAAGAGCTCCTGTTTCCTTTTCCCCCCAAATCGCTTCTGAATATCTGTCTGCTGAATTGCTCCCACTGTTTTCAGAGGGTACTGTCATTTAAGATGCCTCCCTCCCTTGATCTGTACTTAGTTTTTCATCTGTGTAAAATGAGACAAATTATGCCTGCCGGGCAGACTTGATTGAAATGAAGCAATACATATGGAACCACTTTGTCCATTCCAACATATAGGGAATTATTTGTCCTGCTATTATTAATTGTGACCCAGGAAATCGTTAATTCTCATTTTGTCGAAGAAATGGTTTCAAATCGATATAGCAGGGGCACTAGTGGAAGGGTTTGATGGCAGAGCCAAAGACTGAGCTAAAGGATTGAGCCTTGATTATAGTGATTCTTGTGACTTTCCTCTTTCTAGAATCCTGATACAGTCAAAGCTAAGTTGATCTCTCGGATGGCTAAAATGGGCCAGCCCATGCTCCCTATCCTTCCACCACAGCTGGATTCCAATGATTCAGAAATCGAGGTATGACCCCTGGGTTCCGTTAGAATAAATAGTGAAGACACTTCTATGTTATGTTATGTTCTTTTGGTTGAGATTTCCACTTTTTCTGCCTGTAACCCAGAATCATCATGTAGAAAGCTTTATTTAAAATGGTACATGTGTTTCCACTGTGATTAGCACTTCCCCTGAGAAATGGAAGCTATCCCCCACATCTGTCTCAAGAATGGGGGTTAAGTAGTCTGTATAGCCTTCTACTAGACTCTGCTGTCAGTAAAAATCACACATTAGGCAGCATAGGGCCCAACCTGTAAAAGATGCTCAATTCGTATTTGTTGATTGAATGTTTAGATTCTCTTGGGAAATGTTGGTCTTCCCACTGATGTTACCTATTACTAAAGATGGCACTGTACTGCCTTCTTGGATTTGTATGTGCTGTGATTGTTTTGAAGGTCGAAAATTTTGTTGCAGTGAAATCTATCAGTTTTTTCCCTTTGTTTTTTGCTTTTGACGTTATGCTTAGAAATCCTTCTTGGGGGGCGCCTGGGTGGCTCAGTGGGTTAAAGCCTCTGCCTTCAGCTCCGGTCATGATCCCAGGGTCCTGGGATCAAGCCCGGCATCGGGCTCTCTGCTCAGCAGGGAGCCTGCTTCCTCCTCTCTCTCTCTGCCTGCCCCTCTGCCTGCTTGTGATCTCTATCTGTCAACTAAATAAATAAAATCTTTAAAAAAAAAAAGAAAGCCTTCTTACTGTCAGGTATTATAAACATCACATGTGTTTTCAAAAAATATTATTATTTCATATTTAGATGTAAAATTTTAATCCATATGGAATTTGATGTATGATATGAAGTAGCTCAGGTTTTTTTTTTCTTAAAGATTCTATTTATTTATTAGACAGACAGAGATCGCAGGCAGGCAGAGAGGCAGGCAGAGAGAGGGAAGCAGGCTCCCTGCTGAGCAGAGAGCCTGACACGGGGCTCGAACCCAGGACCCCGAGATCACGACCCAATCCGAAGGCAGAGGCCTAACCCACTGAGCCACCCAGGCGCCCCTGTGAAGTAGCTCAGTTTTAACTTAGTTCTTTTCCCATTGGTTTTTAGTTACCTAATGAGTAAAATCATCCTCTCAGTTGAATTGAAACACTTCACAGAGATAATAGCGATTGATTTGTAGGATTCTTTGACTTTGATGTAAGACGAAAGCAAAGGTGATGCTCTTAAAAAATTTTTCTAGCATAGGCTTTATTTTTCATAATTTTGTTTTCTTCCTGGAAAAGCTGCAAGTAGATTTAACATTTTAGTATATGTGCTGCCAAAGCGAGCACTAGATTTAACATTTTAAAGGAAGATAGGGTTTCTAGGGCTTTTTGTTATAGGTTTGATTTTTAGCTGGTTCTGGAAATTAAATTTTAATAAGGTAATACTGTTAAAATTTTTAAGTGCTACTTATTCATTGTAGAATGATTCAGATTACAAGGAAAGAAAATATATATTTATCAAGAAGTGTATTCTTTATTATTGCTTTGTAACCTGATTTTTAGATTAGTATTGTGAATATTTATGTTAATACCAATATGAATAACAAATTAACATAAGTAAATAAAACAAAGCATTATTTCCTTTAAAGGTAGCTCAGTGTTCCGTTAAGATCGATTTATCATATTCCTTTCATTCTATTGTTAGACATTTAGGTGGATTTAGAGCTGAAGCAATATAAAACTAGCATGCTTTTCCAGAAATGCATAATGTGTTTTTGAGAATATCAGGGGACAGAGGGAAGTTTTAAAGTAAAAGAATGTCAGAGATTTCAGCTTTTGAACTGTAGGATAGCAAAGCACTGTATATTGTGCCCCAAGTTTTTCTTTTCCTTGTGTGAACTGGGGAAGATATTTATTGGATAACTTTGTTTAGAATTACAGTAGGGACCCACATTGCTTTGACTTTTATGAAAAGAAAGAATGGGGACAAAACACTCTAAAACCACATTATCCAAAAAGCGATCCAGGTGTGATGAGGGGCAGTGAATCCTGCTCTGTGTGATCTTCAGTGAGTACCTTGAGGTCTGTGGAGATGATCTGGCAGAGAGAGGAGGCTGCACTGTTGCCTGGGTTTCTTTGCAAGAGTCCCTTCTTCCGTGGGAACAGACTGGTCAGGTTAAAAGGGTAGCCGCTGGTTTGGAAGGTGGTACATTCTGGAGAGCAGTCACTTTAGCTGCTTCAGTCAATAAAACATCAACAATTTAGAACATTCGAGGAAATTAAATATACTTAATTATTTGGTATGATTTACAGGGAGAAGGGATCTCCCCACAGCCCACACCCTAAACTCTGGCCTTTCCTTCCTCTTCTTTGCCTAAAAACACTGACAGGGAGCATGGTCTGCAGCTAAGGACCCACATACATTAGTCACCAAAGTGCTTGTTCCTGTTTCAGGATGCGAACGCTCCGAGAGGAGCTGCACCGCCTGTGGCAGCCCCAGTCGCGCAGCCGTCCCTGCCGCCGACACATCCAGCCTTGCCGCAGATGGCCGCACAGGGTAAGGGGCCTCTCCTGCTCTGCAGATAACCAGAGTTAGCATCCCCAGTCCGTAAGTCGCCGGGCTGCATTGTCTGAGTACTGAGAGCTGGACTAGAGCGTAGGACTTGACAGTTTGTCCTTGCGCACAGCGTTTTCCACCCTGGAGAGGGGTTTGGTTTGCGTGCTTTGTCTCCAGCCGCGTGGCCTTGCCAGTTTCGGAATTGTGCTCTCAGCTGAGACACTTCCCTGTGTGTAATTGTGCACTTCCCGTCGGCAGACGGGACTGTAGGTCTGAGTCACGTGTGCCCGAGAACCCCAGGTTCCTTCTTCTCACCTGCTCCTGAGACTCCAGTAGATCTGGTTTCGGGAGAGCAGGTGAGGAGAGTGGTCAAGTCTGAAGCCTGTGGCAGTATGTAAGGTCCTAGTCCAGACTTGAACCAAGAAACCAGGGTGGGTGACAGTGCAAACTTCTTGCTCTCTTGTAGCGCCTCAGCCATCTGTTTCTGGCCTCCAAGCACCTTCTCCTGCCTTAATGCAAGTTGCATCTCTCGACTCGCACTCTGCTGTGTCTGGCCATGCCCAGGCCTTTCAGGTAACAATGTTTTTAAACCATATCAGTTTCAGGTTGTAACTTATTAGGTTCTAGTCAGTCCGTCCCTCTTCTCCCTCCTGCACAGTCTTGTGGTAGCAGTTCCCCACATCAGAATCTGTCATTTTCCCCCTTCCTGAGCGGCCACTATCTCATCTCTAAACCAGATAAGGATTATCTCCCTTGCAGGTTGTTGTAAAGCCGAAAGGCAAGAACAGGCAGAGCACCTGGTACAAGGCCTGGCAAACAGTAAAGGCCCAGTCAGCATTTGTGTCCTCTCCTTTGCACACAGCTCTCCTTGAGATATATAAATGCAAGTCCCCTGCTCTGGTCTGCTAGAACCGAGAGGCTAAGGTTCTGCACTGTTGGTAGCAGAATACTTGTAGGTTGGGGGTGTATAGAAAATACAGCTGCACTCTGTTGTCTAGTTACCCTCCAAAAGGGAGCTCTGAAAGTAGGGTTTTTTTCTGTTTTCACAGAACGTAGTCTGTTTCTGCTGTTTGCCAGGATAGTGGACTCTTACTAATGACACATTTGGTGGGTGAACATACTCCCAATGATAAGAGGGCTTGACTTCCTTGGTGATTCTTAGTAGACTGGTGGGAGTGATGGTGAGCAGGCTGTGCCCCATTGGAACAGGATGTATTAGAATTAAAAGAAATCCCACCTTGCCCTCTCCCTACTCCCTAGTGGACAATTCTGTCCCATAGACTAAGTTTTGGTTTTGGTTTTGTTTTTTTAAATAATGGATGGGTAGTTTATCTGTCCCTGGAAATGAGTTGGATTTCCTTAACTCAAGGAAGAATAACCATCATCATTTAAAAGAAAGCTGCTATTCATCGAGCATTTACTATCTGCTGGGCACTTAATTTGCCAGTTCTGAGGAACTTTATCTATATACCACGTTATCTAGTCCACACAGCAACCCTGAGTGGCATTACCGTTGTCATCTCATAGTTCAGGTGACCAAGGTTCAGGGGAAAAGGAGAGCTCTTGGTCACAAGAGCATCAGAGTCTTGCGGGGGAGAGCCATCCTTTGGAGACTCGTGGATTTACTTTGGAATCCCAAAGAACACCTGTCCTTTGATCCCAATGGAAACTCAGCTGAGTGTCTTTACTTATTTATTTATTTATTTTTAACGATTTTATTTATTTTTGCGCACATGCATGCACGGGGGAGAGAGAGAGAGAGAACACGCACGTGTGCACACAGGGGCAGAGGGAGAAACAGATTTCCTACCAAGCAGAGAGCCCCAGGACTCTGTCTCAGCAACCTGGGATCATGACCTGATGATCCAAAGGCAGACACTTCACCGACTGAACCACCCAGGGCACCCTCAGCCAAGTCTCTTTACAGTTTCTTAGACCATCAATAGGCCTGACAGCCAGGAACTGAACTCCTACTTAATTAAATCATAGTGCCAGAAGAGTGGGGAGTGACCTGAGACAGCCTTCCCTTACTTTCTGGGTAGGACTTTAGTGACCTGGTGCTGTGTCTCTGGATGACACAGAGAATTCTGCTGCAGTGCCTTTCACTACCAAATCCAGTCTCATCTGTCTCCAGCTTTAATAGATTTGCATCTCCTTCCAGCTTAATCTCTTTATTCCATTAAGACAGATGAAGCAGAAGAGAGAGAGCCCTGACTATACCTTGGCGTTTTCTCAGCCCTATGCAGGTATGCAAGCCTACACTTATCCCCACACATCAGCCGTCACCTCCCAGCTGCAGCCCGCCCGGCCCCTGTACCCCGCTCCGCTCTCTCAGTCTCCCCATTTTCAAGGTAGGCCATGGGCCCTCCGTGTCTTGTCTTCCACTCTTGCTCTGCTCTCCATCTTCCCACCCCCTTTCCATTTTCACTCCAACAGATCTCTGCTTTTTTTTTTTTAACAGCTTTGTTGAGGTGAAATTTATGTATCATACAATTCACTCAATGTTAGTATATAATTTAAGGATTTTTTTTCAGTAAGTTTACAGAGTTGCACAACAGAGTTCACCGCAATCCAATTTTAGAACATTTATACACCCCCAAACCACCTTATGCCCACTTTCTGTTTTGTTTCTTGCATTTTCTCCCACCAGCGCTTTTCTGTTGCTTAATCAGTGTGGCTCTGTAGAGTTTCTAGAAAACAGTAAGAGAGTGAAATGTTGGGGAAATCAGGAGAAAGCATGGTAACTGTTGGAGGGTGTTCGGTATCTCAATTGAAAGCTGCTTTGTTAACATTTTAAAATTATGGTAATCATATGCTTTTATAAAAAAGTCTACACAAAAGAGTATAAAATGAAAAGTTACTCCATCACATCCCACCATAGGAAACTGTTGTTAACAGTTACTTGGGTAACTTTTCAGTTATCTTTCATACAAGTACCAAGTGTGCATAAAAGCACACTGTTATAAAAAAACAAAACAAAATGTAATTTTTTATAACAAAACAAAATAAAATGTAAAAAGCTGGCATGCTATTCTACCTTCTTGTTTTGTAGCTTATCTTTGGTATTATGACAGTGGTAGGAAGGAGCCAGTATATCCTACAATGTAATTTGTGGTCCCAGATTGGTAAGGATTTCATGGATGCTACCTTTGTCTGGAAACCCTGCCACTTCTCCATCTGGAAGGCCATCAGATCTCACCTCTGTGAAGCCTTCCCTGATTGTTACCATCCCTTCTTCCTCTCTTCTCACAGACATAACTGTGTATATGTGTCACTAAAGAGTTAATGTTGCTTTTCTTTGTACCTTGTATGTGGTCCATTTTTTGCACTTAAAGCACTCTGTTGTAATGATCTGTTTCCATGTGAGTCTCCCCACCAGACTGAGCTTGCCAAGGGTTTCGTTCGTTGCTGAACCCCTGGTACCTGGTACCATGTCTGGCTTGCAGTTGGATGAGTGGAGAAGCAGTCTGAGCTGTTAGTGCTGCGGCAGACCAAAGTGGGCATCCTTGTGCTCTGGACCAGGCTGTACCCCTCGATGGATTTTGCGGGAGCAGAGCTTTTTTACTGTTAGCTTTGGAGCCCTTTTGCCTCTGTGTCTTCTATGTCTTCTGACAGTGTGAATCACCTACAGCATTTCCTACTATTTTGGGATGTTAATTTCTTTCTTTCCTATGCTGAAAGAGCTATTGACTTTTCCTCATACAGTGCCTTCTGCTCTAGTTTCATAAGGTTCTTTTTGGCTTTTGTCTGCTTAGGATCTGGTGACATGGCTTCATTCCTCATGACTGAAGCCCGGCAACATAACACTGAAATTCGTATGGCAGTCAGCAAAGTGGCTGATAAAATGGATCATCTCATGACGAAGGTGGGTGAGTTGAAAGTGGGGGAATGAACAGTGGGCACGACAGGAAGCAATCAGGGCTATGGGTAAACTCCTACTTGGTTTCCTGCATCCCTAGTAGTCAGCATTTATTTCCCTAGAAGCTTAGTTTTTCGTTTGGCGTCCAGTTGGCAGAAGAAAACTCCAGCTTATGTTAGAGATTGTCTCAGAAACTTGTTAAGCCTTTCCAAAAAGTGGTCAGCTCTTGGATAAATTTTATTTCTCCATTTAAAAATTTTTCTCAAAGTCTTTCCGTCCCCACATTTGTAGGTTGAAGAGTTACAGAAGCACAGTGCTGGTAGTTCCCTGCTGCCTCCCAGCATGGCGCTTACTATGGAAACAAGCATGATTATGAGCAACATCCAACGTATTATTCAGGTAAGAGGGATCGAGAAGAGAACACAACCTGGAGGTCTTACCCCCTTCTCTTCCAGGATGCACTACCCTCTAAAACCTCTGCTGCCCAGATAGCATGTGATCAGTGCTACACTGAGTTGGGAAATTCTGGAAAATCCATTACAGCCTAATTTGGTCCAAGTGACTTATCACTATAGAGTCACAAGGAAACATTTCTTTTGGACTGTATTTTAGAATTTTGCTTCATTTTGTGGCCATTTCTATGTTTAATCTGTTGGGCATCGTGATTTATATCTATTAGTATGATTTGATGTTTTAAATATTACATCAATGTGGACATAAGTTCTAGTTTTTTATCTCAAAATTTGTAACAGTCACCTGTCAGTTCAAGTTGATTCCCTTATATCTGGCACTTTTCTCCCAAAAACTTAAGTTATACATTATTTATTTTGATTTTAGGAAAATGAAAGATTGAAGCAAGAGCTCCTTGAAAAGAGCAGTCGGATAGAAGAACAGAATGACAAGATTAGTGAACTCATTGAACGAAATCAGAGGTAATGACAGGTATGGGGCACTGGCTAGGATGGACAAAGGGTTTCATTTGTAAATACCCAAGTTGGATAAACATGTTCGTTTTTGTTTTTGTTTTTGTAATTTCATAGAGAAGGGAGATCTCAAGTAGGCAGAGAGGCAGGCATAGAGAGAGGGCGGGGTGGGGGGGAAAGCAGGCTCCCTGCTGAGCAGAGAGCCCAATGTGGGGCTCAATCCCAGGACCCTGAGATCATGAACTGAGCCGAAGGCAGAGGCTTAACCCACTGAGCCACCCAGGTGCCCCGATAAACATGTTTGTTTAGGGTAGTTTATGTATACTGGTGCTATTTGTTTCCTGCCTGTCATGTGAATTACTTGTTTTCTGAGAGGAATTCTGGTCGAAAGAACACAGTAGGCTGTAATGTCAGGCAGACCTGTTTCGAATACCAGCTCTGCTCCTCTTTTGTTGTGTGGCTTTGGGTATTTATTCCTCTTGGCCCTTACTTCTTCATCTGTCAAAGTGGCTCAGTGGATTAAGCCGCTGCCTTCGGCTCAGGTCATGATCTCGGGGTCCTGGGATCGAGTCCCGCATCGGGCTCTCTGCTCAGCAGGGAGCCTGCTTCCTCCTCTCTCTCTCTGCCTGCCTCTCTGCCTACTTGTGATCTCTGTCTGTCAAATAAATAAATAAAATCTTTAAAAAAAAAAAAAAAATACTGTCAGCTCTTCTCTCTAGTCTGTGGGCTCTTTCATCAACCAGAACTTCACTGATTTCCATATAAAACCCAAACATCATGTAATTTTTTTCTAGATCCTTCTGAAGAATTTGGTGGTGGGGGAGTGGGAGTGTGTGGTCAGGGAAACATGTAGCAAATTGCATTTCACTTAGAAAATCATTCTTCCATTTTTCTCTTTTCTAGTGTCTCTTGTCTCCTACTTGGTGGGGTGGGGGGAGGTGGCAGGGGAATGTGAGGGGGAAAGTGCTTTCTTTTCTTCTTCCCTCTCCTCTTTCATCCTTCCTTCCCCCTCACCACACATGCTTCCAGTTCCTTTTCTCTTCATTATGCAAAGCAGTTCAATTCTGGCCCAGGTTCCCACCTCCAAACTTGATTACCTCAGCTCTAAGGAAAACAAAATGCTTTGATACTGTTTTTTGAAGGTGTAGAGCAATGTTGTGAGGACCGGATGGGACTTGGTTGTGTCTGGCATACACTCAGTGCTTGATAAATCTCTTTTCCCCTATGTCACAGATATGTTGAGCAGAGTAACCTGATGATGGAGAAGAGGAACAACTCACTTCAAACAGCCACAGAGAACACACAGGCAAGAGTATTGCATGCTGAACAAGAGAAGGTAAAGTAACGAGGGAGAGAAAAGCCCGTCAGGACGTGTAGAGCTAAGGAGTGCTCCTGTGTACGTACTTACCAGTCTGCTTTTCAGCAAAAAAATTTTTGCCATCATTGGGAATAGAACCAGAAAGCTTCTAACAGATTTTACTATATCCCCCACCCCCAAACTTCTGTTTTGTTTGTTTTATAAAGATTTTATTTATTTCTTTGCCAGAGAGAGAGAGAGCGTGCGAGAGCATGAGAGTACAAGCAGGGGGGAATGGAAGGCAGAGGGAGAAGCAGGCTCCGCACTGAGCAGGGAGCCTGATGGGGGACTCGATTCTGGGACTCTGGGATCATGACCTGAGCTGAAGCCAGATGCTTAGCCAGCTGAGCCACCCAGGAGTCCCCAGACTTCTGTTTTAAAGTGCGCTTTGCAATGAATTGACTCAAGAACTATCTCTGGTGTTAGTAATTTGGTTAAGGTGAGGATTACATTGTTTATTAGCAAATGAAATTTATTCTCCTGACCCAATCAGCAGAAAATTCCCATTGTGCCATGTAATAAACACTTTAGTGAAATTTAGGATTGTCTAGCTTATTCCTTCATCTACATCTGCCAGAGCATTTTTAAGTACTGCTGCCTGGCTTCAATCCATTCAGAAGGAGGCATTTCGACCTGTTCCTGGAGTAGCTGCAAGGAAGACTGGTGGGTCTTGGCTTGGGCTGATGCTGACACTCCTCCTGTCACTCTCCCGTCGCTGCTCCAGGGACACTGTTTATCTGGAGTGGAGTTCGGTTTGGGCTACTGTTCTTCAGCTGGAGATCTTGACCCAGCCATCTGCTGTTATCTCTGAGGTTTAAGTAACAGCTTATATTTTGTATTTGAATTGTTCCTGAACACTTGGAGAGTTGAGTGGTATGTACTTTATAACCCATGGGAGCTTACTCACTTTTTCATAGTCCAATAGTGCTGAGGATTCCTTACTTATGTCTCATGCTGTTACTGTTCTCTGTGTTCTCTTAGTTATAGTGCCCCGGAAAGAACTAGCTCTGACCCCTTACCCTCTGATGAGCAGTGCCTTGCCCGCATAGCCCCGTTCCCAACCTGACCCCAATCCGGTCTCACTGCTGCTTCCCACCGTCCCTCGTTTGTTGTGGCTGACTGCTCGGGCCTGGATCAAGGTCAGCAGCCTGTGATGCTGGCATCGCTCAGCACTTCTGGAGTCTCCTCACTCTCCAGTAACCATACTTTTTACTGTTTCTCCTTCCTCTACTTTTATTTTCTTGCTCTCATTTACTCTTCATTTAATTTTTTAGCCTGTAGGCCTGGCAGGGACACCCAAGTATATTGTTTGGTCGAGCTGTTAGACCTGTTATTCAGGTCTAATTACTAGAACTTGTTCTAGATCAGTGGTTCCCACACTCTAGTCTGGCAGCCTCCAGATCACTGGAGGTGCTTGATTAAAAATACGTATTCTTAAACTTCACCTTGAGATTCTTTTTTTTTTTTTTTTAAGATTTTATCCATTTATTTATTTGTCAGAGAGAGAAAGCACAAGCAGGCAGAGTGGCAGGCAGAGGCAGAGAGAGAAGCAGGCTCCCCCCCGAGCAAGGATCCCAATGTGGGACTCGATCCCAGGACCCCAGGACCATGACCCAAGCCGAAGGCAGGGGCCCAACCAACTGAGCCACCCAGGCATCCCACATCTTCAGATTCTTATTCAACATTATGTAGCTGAGGGCTGAATCTGTACTTTTCAGATGCGCCTCTTGACTCTGATGCACAGCCAGCTAGGATTCGCTGCTCTTTGTGGTTTCTTTTGCCGCAAGCTCTGGCCATGGCAGCTGGGTGCCTTTGTTTTTAGGAACGTCATCATGTGATTCTCATGTTGCACATCAGTGGGGGGTGTGTGTGTGTTCCAGTAAAATTTTATTTACAAAAACAGGCAACAGGCCAGTTTGGCCTGGAGGTCAGAGTTTGCCAGTCCCAAGAGTTAGCTTATTAATCCACCCACATGATTCCTTTTTTTTTTTTTTTTAAGATTTATTTATTTATTTTAGAGCGTGTGCGCAAGCAGGGGAACTGGCAGAGAGAGGGAGAGAGTCTCAAGAAGACTCTGGCTCACCGTGGGGCTGGATCTCATGGGCCTGGGACCATGACCTGAGCTGAAATCAGGAGTCAGACGCTCAACCAACTGAGCCACCCAGTGGCCCCATATTGATGAACAAAATGGTTGGCACAGTGTCAGGCAGCTGGTAGATGCTCTGTCTTTAATAGCAGAACATGCAGTAGTCACAACAGTGAGAACAGCTCTCTTAAATCCCCACCAGGTTCTAGGCACCATGCTTCCCACACATCTGTCTGAGAGCATCTCCCGGGCTGAGGAGCGCTGTGTTTGGGGAGCTGGGTACCAAGTATCACACGCCTCACTTGGACACTTTGACTCAGTGACACTTTCCAAGGCTCAACTCCCCCTGCTTTCCATCTGGTCCACTTCTTGCTTACTTGACAGTCGTCCCTGTGAGGGCTATCCTCCCAAAGGGAGATCATCAAGGTCCTTTCATCCCTGGAGGCAGCTCTCTGCCTTAAATGCAGTTGAGAGAGTTTGGGCTGAGTGCTCAGTTGACATTTGGTGAATGGAATTCATTATTTTTCTCTGTGACGGGGTTAGTATTTCCACAGAAAACCCTGGACTAATGGAGGAGTTGTTGGAGGTCACCTGGTTTGACCTTCCTGTTTTACAGAGTGCACACTGCGGCCCAGAGAGAGGAAGCAGCTTGCCTAGGGCCTCACTTCCAGTCAACTGTGTCTTTCCTTTTATCAAATTTCCATTTTGCTTTGATACCATTTTCCTGCTTCTGACTTGAGTGCTTCTTTTTACTTGTTTTTCTAGACCCTGCATTCTCCGTGCCTTTGCTTTCCTTTCATCCCTTTGCTGTTTTCTCTGTGCACACAGGTGTGTTTGGGTGAGAGTATTACTTATCATACTTCTATTAGGCCTTTCCAAGTAAGGCCCTGAGATAAAAAGAGCTTTTGAGTGACCTTTCATTCCGCTTGTCCTTTGGTGAGAGAGGGACCACCCATCTCACAGTTTCTTGTCCAGTGACCTTCAGCCCTTCCAGTGGTTTTAGCTGCTGCGAGGCCTTTGTAAGTGGCCCTCACTGTGGTATTTGTGAACTCTCAAGCTGCAGGCAGACATGAAGCTCTCTGGGTGCTGTGTGAGGTCAGGTCCCAGTAGGCCATGTGGGGCAGGACAGTGACTTAAACTTTGATTCTGTTTGGGGCAGATAGATGAAAGCCCCTCTTCTCTCTGGAAGTTCTAGTTGCCATTGTCTTCTGTGTTTAACAGGTAAAAACCTACGGCTACTGAACAGCAAAAGTTAAGTATCTTAGGTCTCATACTGTTAAAGAAAAAATTATTCAGACAATTCCTGAAGCAGTAAGGAGGACTTTATTCCAGACTGTTGCAGTAGGACAGAAAGAGTGGGCTCCACTCCACACAGTAAGGGCAGATGGGAGAGTCGTAGCTGAGGAGCGGATGAGGGATCAGTGCTGGAAAATTATTCAGAGGAGACCTCGTGGGTGGGGGGATTTTTGGTAAACTGACCTAGTAGGATTCTTGCTAATGAGTGGGGAAGGACCTGGATACCAAAGGTCGAGAATGAAGAACTTGTTCAGATATCAGGGGGAGGGCTCTCTCTGAACGGACATAGCAGGATTCTTGCTAAAACTAGACAGGGCAGGCCTCAGACAGGATGGGAGGCCAAGGTCAGGGGCTCAGAAGAACCTGACTAAAGTTTGGTCAAAGAGAGAGTGTGCCAGTGGACTCTCAGATACTCATTCATAGCCCGTTTCTTTTTGTTTTATATACACTTTTAACTTACTTTATTTCCTTCACATTTAGGAGAGCCAAAATACTAGATTTTAAATGGAAGCTAGCAAACCAGTAAAGGCTTTGGAACATTTACATCTGCAGGGGCATGGTGAATAGCCTGAGAAGGGACAAGTGACAGTAGGAAGGAGACAACGGTAAATGCACATCAGGTAGAATAGCGTAGGAGGAGTTAGAGGAGTAGCGGCATAGTAATGTAGGAGAGATGGTCCAACCTCCTACGTATGCTTGAATGTCCAAATGTTAAGACTGGTCACCAGTGGAGCAACTGTTCACTGCCTTTCTTATCATCTCATTTCTCCTCATTTCTATGGAAACACATCAGTGCAGGTGACAATGATGTGGTATTTGTCACTCGTTTACCATTCTGTTTTATTGACCATCCTCTTAATCATCACCATTACCACACAGAGTATCATTAGGGGCTTCTCCAAGGGGTCGTTGTGGTTTCATCAGCTGTTATTTGAGAGCATATAGCTTCTGTGAGGCCAGGCCAGGGCACCATTTGCAATACGTGGAGCACACGAAGAACTGAAGCATGGCCGTCTCGTTAGCTCTCTTCTTCCAGGGACCCAGAGCATCACCGTCAGGTGGCTGAGCTTTCCATCATCCTTCCATGGGTAGTCAGGACCATTAGGGAGAAACTACAGACTCAGACATTGATTGCGGTTGAAGGCATTCAATTGAATTTTAAAATACCCTCTTCTTATTAAGAAAAATACATGTGTATTCTAGAAAAGTTAGAAAATGGCAGGAATACCATTTCTCATGTATCATAATTTGCTTAAGCAAGCCCATTTTCCAGCATTTTATTTTTCTATTCTTTTGCAGCTGTAAACAGTCTGCATCGAACACCTTGTAGCAAGATTTTTGTTAAGTTTGCATAGTGCTTCCTAAGGACAGATTTCTTCTGCAAGGGAGTTCCTGGGTTAGAGACGTGGCCCATTTTGAAAGCTTGATGTTCACTTAATGCAGGTTGAGGGTGCCTTAGCTCCCTTCCTACCAGTTCAGTCAGCGTAGAGTGTGTGAGGTTGGGTCATCACTTGGAGACAAGGGACACCGGTGTTTGACGTGGCGTCATACTTTGTTACCGTTCAGGTCAAGGTGACAGAAGAGTTAGCAGCCGCCACCGCCCAGGTCTCCCGTCTGCAGCTGAAAGTGACTGCTCACCAAAAAAAAGAAACGGAGCTGCAGATGGAGCTGACAGAAAGCCTGAAGGAGACAGACCTCCTTAGAGGCCAGCTTGCCAAACTGCAGGCAGAGCTCCCAGGTACGTCCCTGGAGGAGGGACTGGGAGGGTCACCATTTAAACCTAAGGAATTAAACTGAGTGGTTACTGGCTGACTCAGTCAGTAGAGCATCTTGATCTCAGCGTCGTGAATTCAAGCCCAATGTTGAAGGGTAGAATTCACTTAATTAAAAAAAAATATGGGGCACCTGGGTGGCTCACTCGGTTAAGCTTCTGCCTTTGGATCAGGTTATGATCCTGGAGTCCTGGGATCAAGCCCCACGCGGGGCTCTCTGCTCAGCAGGGAGCCTGCTTCCTCCTCTCTCTCTGCCTGCCTCTCTGCCTAGTTGTGCTGTCTGTCAAATAAATAAATAAAATCTTTTAAAAAATAAAAAAATAGAAATAAAAAAATTCTGTCCTTTCAAATCCATTTGGCTTGATGCTCATGAAATTTGTGAAGGACCGAGGCAAAAATGGAAGTAGATTGGTATAAACTTACACCACTGCTTAACATAAAGGACAACCAAAGAAATGACTGTTTATCTGGAGTTGATCCGCGACGACTTTCCCACTTAGTTTCGCAAGTGTTGCCCTCACTGTCTTGGTACTTGTGTTTGGCTCAGGGGCCTGGAAGAGTTTACTGTGTTCCTCTAACTGGTGACTCAGTTCAAGTTTAAGAAAGAAACGCTTCCTGTAACAGCCACCTCCTTCCTAAAGGATGGATTCCAGCCCTCCAGCTTGGCTTACTTCCTCTTCTGTTGCTCAGTTCATCTTGGTCATACTGGTCAGCCTGCTGCAGCTTCAGCCCATCCTGTGGCTCTGGTTTTACCTTTTATCCATGCTCTTCTCTGGACCTGCTATGTCCACTGTCACCAGTATTTGTCTCCAATTCTCCCAAATCTTTTTCAGAAACTTCGCCGTTTTTTTCTAGAACATTTGATCGCCTTTAGAATCTTTTACCTCTGAGTACATTATTACAGCCTTATCAGTTAGTTAGTCTCAAATCAGCACTATTTATATGTCTGTATTCCTTCTAGAATACAAGCCTATGACGGACAAGGATGGGCATCTTGCTCATCTCTGCGAAGTCCTTTCCTCCAAGTTAGCATGAGTTCAGTACCTGGCATAAAAGTGCTGCTCCAGACACAAGGCCTTGAATAGAAGGGTTGTGAACACCAGCGCATTGGTTCACACACTGTGGTGTATAGAAACATGTGGAAGACACAGATGGGACCAGGGGCAGGGTGTAGCTGGGCAGCCGCAGAATGGGGAAGAAGCGAAGTTCACTTGCCTGAAAGAGCTGAAAACACTGATGTCAGCTGATAGAGTGATACCTTGAGGATAAGCCCCTTCCCTGTTAGAGAGCATCACCTGGGTGCGCCTGGGGGACAGTCTTAGATTTGAATGTTGTACACGTATCTTTTCTGCTATTGTGGTGTCCTAGGACAGTTAACCTCAGAAGTTTTTCATACCAACTTCATTTTGATGCATTACCTTTTTAAGAAATATTCCAGTTGCTTTATTTGGGCATTTTTTGGTGTTTGAAAAGAAAAGTCTTGGTAGAATGTCCCAGCTACCAAGAAGGACGGGAATGTCCTACCAAGGCGGTGAGACAGGGCCTGAACTGACGCTCAGTGAAGATCTGTTCAGTGTGTCGAGATGGTGGTTGAAATGGGATTGCGGCATGATACGTTTCAAAGGTGGTTTTGGATGATTTGAAGCATTTCTTTTTCATTCTGTGTGTGGAGAAGGGGACACACATACAGATATGAACATGGGTTGGTGGTGGAGTTGGTTTGGACCAGATCCCCTTTTCTCCGGTCAGCGAGGTGGTGCTGAACGGAGTGCGGGGACGGCGCACATGTGGTCGCATCGAGAGGCCACAGGGCGCGGTGGGGGCAGCGGCCGGGATGCCAGGGGCCCCTGCAGTTCTGGTTCTGCAGCCAGTCTCTCTGCCGTCCTGTATTAGAACTCCGGGAGGCCTCGGAGCAAGCTCAGTCCAAATTCAAAAGTGAAAAGCAAACCCGGAGACAGCTGGAGCTCAAGGTGACGTCCCTGGAGGAGGAGCTGGCTGATCTCCGAGCTGAGAAGGAATCTCTGGAAAAGGTAAGTTCCACACCCAAAGTTTCTCTGTTGGACCCAAGTGGCCAGGATTAACTGTTGATAACATCTTTACTTTCCTTTTAAAAATTACGGTAACACATGCTCATTGTAACAAATACAAATAATACAGAAAAGTATGAAATAAAATTTATCTTTTTTCCTCTCTAATCTCACGTATTAGAGGTAACAGTTATAAATAGTGTATGATTATCTGTGCGGTTTGTTTTCTGTGTGTATAAAACACCTACATACTTGTGCATACATATATGTATACTGATCGTTTTTAAACTATAATAGGATCATGTTTAATGCTTTTTTTTTTGTTTTTACATAGTGGACATTGTACTAGTAAGAATGAGGACTTTCTGGGATGCCTGGCTGGCTCAGTCAGTAGAGCGCATGACTCTTACCTTGGGGTTGTGAGCTCAAGTCCTACATTGGGTGTAGAGATTGCTTAACACTAAAATCTTCAAAAAAAAAAAAAAAAGAAAAAGAAAACTTTCTTACTCCTTTTAACTACAGCGCAGTAGTCTAGTCTATTGTAAGGTTGTACCATAACTTATTTAACTATCTACTGTTGGGTATTTATGATTCTGTTTTTTCACAATTTCAAGTATTGCTGCTCTGGACATCCCCTTGGACTATATAATTCTTTTTTTGAAAATTCATTTGAGCATTTCCATAAAATGAGTTGCTTGAATTAGAATTGCTGTAACACGTTTCAATGTCCTTTGTCCTCTTTCCTGTTGTAATATTAGTTTGATTTATAAACATTACTGAGGGTATTAATCCTTTGTCACTCACAGATGTTACAAATATCACTTAGTATTTATAGTCTCTTTTGTTGTGTTAAAATTTTAAGGTCAGCCTAAACTAGCTCCATTAAGCAAAGTGGGAATATTTCTTCTCTCTATTCTGGAACAGTTTAAATATGAAAAGAACAAACTATTTCTGAGATTTCTATAAAACTCTCTAGTAACGCTTTTGTAGCCTAGTGCCTTTTTAGGGGATAAACTTAGTCTACATTTTCAGTATTTTCTATGATTTTATCAGGGTTTTTTTTTTTTTTTTTTAAACCTAATTCCTTCTGATTTTGGGGGGCCGTTTTTAGTTTTTCATTGTTATAGATACCACTACAGTGACCATCCTTGTACCACAGTCTTTGTGAACATGATTTATTGCTTCCTTAAGATAAATGATAATTTGTGGAATTTCTGGATGTATTTTAAGAATCCTTCCGCAGGACTGCTAAATTGCCATCCAAAGAGAGACCCATTTAGTTTCCTACTAGGAGGTATGAAAGTGTCAACTTCCTTGTACCCTGACCACTGTTAAGATGTTCCCCATCTCTTAATAGAATGGTAGATAAAGACCTTCTTGTTTTCCTTCTTCTTATTACAATTTTTGTCACTCAGGAGCCAAGAATTTAAAAATAGAAGAAAAATTAAACATTGAATTGTTTCCGGAAGGACCCAGGTCAAAAACTATCAACCACCGTCACCATCTTCTGCATTTACCCTCTGTGAGACAGCTAGAGCTGATGATAGTTCTCTTATTCCTAAGAACCTCTCTGAAAGGAAAAAGAAGTCTGTTCAAGAGCGCTGCCAGGCTGAGGAGGAGATTGACGAAATCCGCAAGTCCTACCAGGAGGAATTGGACAAGCTTCGGCAGCTCTTGAAAAAGGCTCGGGTGTCCACAGACCAAGCAGCTGCAGAGCAGGTAATGGGAAATCGAAGCACTTTGGAAATGTGCCTTTAGGCATATTATCGTCCTTGAGAAAAAGGGATTCCAAACATCCTAAGGCCAGAGTCCTCAACCAGCAGACACCATCCTTCAGGCCCATTATTGTCCTTGAGGAGAAGGGATTTGTTTAGGTAATCAGGCAAGGAGACCAGGGACAGTGACAGGACACACCTGGATCTCTAGTTCATTTGGCAGAGACCTTTTTCCTCGTAAATTCATAAACTCATATTTGTGTGTCTGACTGTTGAGTGAATTGGTGCCCTCAGTTTAGTCTTCTCTGGGGATTTTGACAAAACTGTTTCACCTGAACCTGTGACATTCAGGGCCCAGACTCTGAAAAGATCACAGTATGGCCCTCTCCTCTAGGTGACTGACCACCTCTTTATCTGGCTAGAGTAGCTTTTAGAATCCTGGCCACTGATGACCTCTGCGTACCTATATTCACAAAGTACATTTACTTTCAGAGTAATCGTGGTCTTTCAGATAGTTGTGTCCCTATTAAATCTGGGCTGTTAGCTTATTCTTTTTGCCTTAGGAAAGATGGGCTACCTTAGATGCGAACACCTCTGCCCCAGGATCTGCTGATGACGTTCTCTTAACAGCTGTCTCTGGTACAGGCGGAGCTGCAGACCCAGTGGGAAGCCAGGTGTGAGCAGTTGCTGGCATCCGCCAAGGATGCACACCAGCTGCAGTACCAGGAAGTGTGCGCACAGAGAGAGGCCACGCAGCAGAAGCTGCTCCACCTACAGGAAAAGGTGGGCGTTCCCCCAGGCCAGGTAGCTTAGGTGGCCTAGGTGATTTGAGGCAGACAGGTTGGGTCTTGTAAATCCTTCTGAACCTGAAAGGTGTTAATAGCTTGAAAAGCAAACCACGCTTGTTCAGCTCTCCAGTTTATCGGTAATCTTTCACATACTGATTTTGGGAAGACAGGTTCATGACCTAGAAAAAGGAAAAGCAACACTAGTGTTCTGGAATGTGTTTAATTCCATTATTTGATCATTTATGAAGCAAATATTTATTGAGTGCCAGTGGTAGTTCAGATACTGTGTTAGGGAAAGGGCTTACAAAGAGCTCTGCCCTCAAGCAGATCACAGTCAAGAAAGGGAGCCAGAGAGAAACAGAGATAAGCATGAAGTGTTGTGGGGCCCAGAGGAGGAAGTGCCTGAGGGAGCAGAGCCAAGGACCAGTAGCATTGGCGAGGGGAAGTGCGGTGCAGAAGGCGGCAGAACGCCGGGGCAGAGGCACAGGGGTGAGATGCGGCCTGGGTTGGGTAAGTCACTGGCATGAAAGTGACAGAGATGGAAGATGGTTTAGGGTCATGGAATGACAGCCCCCTTTCTGGGGGTGACTTTCTTTCCTTACAGTATCTAGTTAAAGATCTTTGACTCAGAGATGGCGAAGGTAGTCTTGCAGGTGAATAGGCTGCTTCTAATGGTCAGTGTTCATATGAAGTCTGTGTCACTGGACTTACACGTCCCCCCTTTTTTCATCGTGGTCTTGAACCTTATTAGGAACAAGGCAAGCGACCTTGGTGGAGAAGAGGAGGTAAAGTTCTGAGTTGAGACGAGGGATGAGGAAAAAGAGTGCCCTGAGTCAGCAGGCCTTGGGGGGATGGGAGCGTATGGACACCAGCAGACCTACCTGATGTTAACACTGGATGCTGAGGATGGTTCTCGTCCTCCCAGTGTCCTGACTTTCACCTGGTGGTCCAGGCTCCCAAGGCCACAGTCACACTCTGTTGTTTTGCAGTGTCTGGCCCTCCAGGCCCAAGTCAAGGCCCTGACACAGCAAAATGAACAGCACACCAAGGACCTGGAGACCAAGCCCCACATGTCTGGAGTTGTGGCTGCTGCTGCTGACCCGTCAGAGAAGGTGAGTGGGCATTTCGAAGAAGCAACCCAGGTCATATCAAGGGATTGAATGTGCCTATCAGGCCTTCAGGAAGAATGTGGCCAATTTGTTATGTTGGTAGCCTTTTTTCTGACTTTAGTGATACACCACTTATCTGACTTCAGTAAAAATAAGCTTGTTGGAATGTATCACTTCGGTGACAAATCCCAGAGGGCCCTGTCCTGAGGCTTTGACAGATAAGGGAAGTGTCTCCAAGTCGGCGCAGTGAGGAGCGTGCCCAGCATCTGCTAGCACCAGTCCTCAAAGCCCTCGGCGGCTCCCGTGGTGGCCGCAGTGCGTGGAGGCATCGACACACTTGGGCCGCAGCTTGCCTGTCCTTGATAACCCTTCCACCAGTGGCTCTTCTTACTTAACATCGCCCTCTCCACAGTGACGGCCTTCGGTGTCCTGGGTCCTGACCACTGTGACACGGTTTGGTGCCCCAGGGGCTTCCTTTCAGCCCTCCCAACCCCTCCGGCTGATTTTGGCAGCACAGATTTTGTTTTGTTCTCCTCGTGTCTTCCCTTAGGTCAAAAAGATCATGAACCAGGTGTTCCAGTTGTTGCGGGGAGAGTTTGAGCTGGAGGACTCGTACAGCGGCCGGGCCGTGCTGGGGACCATCATGAACACCATCAAGGTACCGATGGCTGGCGATTGTTGCAGTGAAGTGGGGCTCTTGTGGCTTAAGGGCCTTCGAAGGGATCCTAAATTTAAAAGGTATTGGAGACTGTGCCTCAAGAGTCAGGATAAGTGGCATGACTTTGATCTGGAGAGACGAGGGCAGCGTCCGGTGAGAGGAAGAAGCAGGCATTCGACCTGCACAAGCAGGTGTGCTGTCGGGGAGCGGAGGAGTGGAGTGCCTGCTGCTTTCCTGAGGGTGAGCATTTCCTCCTCCTTGGCTTTTGAACAGATGGTGACTCTTCAGCTGTTAAACCAGCACGAGCAAGACAAGGGACAGAGCAGCAATGACGAAGAGGAGGGGGAGGAAGAAGAGCAGCCCCAGACACCTTCCCGGGAGCACTCGGTGTCGGCCAGTTCTGGGCCGCCTCCAGCGCCCCTTAGTAGGGAGTCACCAGAGTGCCCGCGGGTGTCATCGGAGCAGGCAGTCCAGGAGGCTGCCCCCCTGCCTCCTCAGGCCCTCCCTGTTCCCCAGGATGAGGTGCAGGGAAGGGAAGGGGAGCCTACAGAAGCAGAGGTGCTCTCAGAGATGAAAGATGATTCCCTCCCACCTGAACTGGCTTGTATCCCCTCCCAGAGACCTCTGGGGCCCCCAACGTCAATTCCCCCTAAACCTCCAGGCCCCGTGCTTGTGGACTCTGAGTGCGAAGAGACACTTGCTGCCAGCCCATTGGAAAATGCCTGTGTCGGGGAACCAGAAAGCTCCACGGGACTGTCTCTGACTTCACATTCCATGAATGAGGACCCATTGGCCTTGGGGCCTGGAAGTCTAGAAGAGCCTCAGCCTCCAGAGCTCAAGAAAGATGAGGGCGTCCCTAACTGCACTGCTCCCCTTAAGGAACTAGGGAACACAGAGGCAGGTTCACTAACTGCCGGAGCAGCAGGTGGCCCCAGCCACTGTTCTCAGCGCGCCAGGTACGTCTTCCTGAGCGGAGTGTGGAGCTGGTGGAGCTGGGTGTGGAGGTTGTCACTGGTTTTTCCAGGGCTGGTAACTCATCCTCAGAGAAGGACTGTCTGATTCACTCATTCATTCATTCCTGTATTTATTCAGGAACATCTGCTAAGTAAGAGGCTCTGTGTTCAGCACTGCAGTAGGGGGGAAGGCAAGGCGGATTGGGCTCGTAAGGAATGTACAGTCTAGTGGGGAAGACAAATACATAGTAATAGTATGCTGTAAAAAAGTGATTAGAAAAAGAAATTCTCTATTATTAAAATAGAGAATAAAGGGGAGTTCTACTACCTCAAGATAGAATGGTTAGGGAAGGATTCTGAGAAGGTAATGTTTAAACTGGGACCCAAAGGATGGAAAGGAGCCTTCAGTGCTGAGATTTGGGAGGAAGAGATTGCGGAAAGCAGGCAGAGCGCATGCAGAGGCCCTCTGGTAGGAGGACGTGACAGTCAAAGAACTAAGGAGGGCACAGTAAGTAGAAGAATGGTATGAACCTGAGATTGGAGAATGAAGTAGGGACAAGACTCGTGAGATTTTGTGTCACTCTTAGAAGTTTGGATTTTAGGTACTGTGAAAAGCTATTAAAGGGATTTAAACAAAAAAGTGACATGGCCTGATTATTATATTAGTTGTTAAAGATCACTCTGGCTGTAGGTCACGGAGGGAGTCAGGAGTGCTAGGAGGCCAGCGTGGGTGGAGGCAGGAGGAATCCCTGCGTGATTACCAGAGCTGTTGGATTTTTTTCTCCAGAGCTCATGGGCCCTGTGGCCTAGAACAGGAATAGGAATAGCACTATTTTCTGTGACTTAATTTTCTTGATTTTTTTCCTTCAGTCTCTCAGGGGATGAAGAAGATGAACTATTTAAAGGGGCAGCTCTGAAAGTTTCAAGGCCCAAAGCACAGGCTGAGGAGGAGGATGAAGATGAGGTGGTAAGGAAATCCCAGGCACTGCCCAGTCCTCACACCACCACCCGGGCACCCTTTCCTGCTGGCTCCGAGAAGAGGAGTGGAGCCTGTGGGTGGCCCGTGCCCTGGGCTCTGTGTGCGGCGCCCTGTGGGAGCAGACGTGGGGCGGGGAGGGGGCAGCTCTGTAAGCTTGGTGGGGATGGGCAGATACCACTTTATTCCTAAAAAAGGGTCACGATCTCCGTCCATGCAGGAATGATTTCTACTTTCAGTGAAGGAAGTTGGGCTGCTTAGTCCTGCATTAGAATGCTGAGGCCTCGGCTTCCCTCAGATCTGCTCAGGGATTAGTCTGTTTTACAATCAGAAGGGACTTGGAAGTTCTTGACTTCTATCCTTATTCATAGACGGAGGCTCAGAAAGATGATTTACCTGTAGCCACCGAGGGAGTTAGTGGTAGAACTAGGACTGAAACCCCAGGCTCTTTCTGAAACCACCTGTTTCTGGGCCTTTCCGCGTCCTCAGCCTGCTTTCCAAGGGGCTACCTTGTTTTATCTTCACAACACCCTGGGCAGAAACTAGGTTAAGTACTGATAGCATGACCTCGCTCTACAAAGCTCCTGAGTGACGGACGACCGGAGGGTGGCTTGCTTATAGAGCCTGGATCAGAGCCCCAATTCTTGGCATTTGTTGTCCCCCCGTGTGGAGTTAGACTGTCACCAGGACATTTGACTGCTCTGATGGGAATGACACCAGAGCAAAATGTGGGTGGAGAACACGGATCAGCTTCAGCTCAGCCTGTCCTGGGGACAGAAATGTGAGGTGATTGGGGACAAATTTTTCTCCCCTCATGTGTCAGCCAGAGTGGATTTTGCCTTTTGCCAGAATGTTGGGGAAATGGCTGTGGCAGAGCAAGGAGCAGGCTTGAATGTACCAACGCCCTTGCCTCCTGCCTGCGCTCCTCTGGGGGGAAGGGTGCCATTTCCTCTTGTTGGCATTTCTTCCCAAGAATTAGATTTTCATTCAGGAATTCTGAATATGAATTCTGCACTTAAAAATAAGAACAAAAAAACCAATCGAGTATCCCCAGTGGCTGCTCTAAATGTAGTTGGAATGTTTAGTTAAGCAGGATATTATTGGTATTAATATGGATACTCTTGAGTTCATTTCTATTTCTGGGATACTCTAAGAACTTCACAGACATTCTCATTTAATACTCTACTAACCCACTGAGGATTTTATCCTATTTCGTAGCAAAGAGGACTGAGGCTCAGCAAGGGTAAGTAATGTGCTCTAGGTTATAATGCTAGTAATGCAGAGCCAGAACTTTAGCTGGAATAAAGCAGAAGCAGTGAGCCTTTTAATTCACTACTGTCAGAGTTTAAAGATCATTTAGTTGATGCCCAGAGAGAGGTACGAGGTCTCTACCAGGGACCCCTGACCCCATCACGCTGCCTTCTATCTGGCCGGCCCTGTGAAGACTGACCCTGGGCCAGAGTAGCTCAGAGTAGGGGATACTCCGTGTGTGCCTTTCTCCAGCATTAATCCCTTCTACCCCCGTGGGACCTGTTCCCCACCAATCCAGAAGAAAAAGACCAGAAACTCAAGTCATGAGAAGTGGGGGAGAGTTTCCTCCATCGCCTGTTAAACTCCCTTTTCCTACTACCTGGGTGGAGGGAGTGAGGGAAGGACCAGGGTGTTGGGGGCAGTGGCCTTGTGCTCCTGGGCTTTCTTCATCTCTTGGATTCGCCACTTGGTGATTGGCCAAGCATCTGAACTCAGCTGTCTCACGTGGTGGGGTCACGTCCAGACAGGCCATCACAGGCCACAGTGTTTCTTCAGACGGAGCTGTATTCTTCCAGCCTCTCTCATCTTCTTGCATCTTCTCTCTCCTCTTAGGGCTGCTCTGCTTCTCTCTTTCTTCCTCCCACTCCCATCTCTCCCCCATTGACCTCCTTTTCCCACGTGAAATGTATGTCACTGCATGAGGAGAAACCTGTCAAATCAATACACGTGTTTCACAAATAAATACAAAACTAGCTCAGTGTTGGTCTTCTTCTCTGTGTGTTGGGAGATTGCCTCCCTTCTCTGCCTGCTTGTCTCAGCTTTATCTCGAAGCCCAGGTTTGCTGGCCGCAGGCTTAGTCCTTTCAGTAAAACCCTAAGCAACACCCTCCTTCCCAACCTGGAGTCGGGAATAGTGTTGGTTCACTTTACCTCACACAGGCGGGAAGGCCATCTGGTGCAGGGACAGGTGAGGACTGACGGCTCTTTCCTGTTTTGTCAGAGCATGAAGGGACGGCCACCCCCAACACCCCTTTTTGGAGACGATGACGATGACGATGACATTGACTGGCTGGGATGAAGACCCAGGAAACTGGTGCAAAGGTTTCTCTACTGACCCTTCCCTAAGCCTGATTTTGCACAGCCAGCCCTGTGTCTAGACAAGGCACTGGGTGAGGTGAAGGTGAGCATTCTGAGCACAGCAGCGCATATACCTGACTTAGCCAACTTCTGAGCGCCCCGCCCGGCTGGTCCGAGAGGAGTGTGAGCCTGTCTTCACAACGTTGGGGTCCTGCCTCAGAGTCCCCTTGGGAGGAAGGGCTGGTGGGTTGCCTGCAGCCAGTCATCTACAAGAATCCTGCCCTCTTCCAAGCTTTTTATTCTCTAAACTAACTCAGACTGAATCTGCCTCCCGATGCGCAACTGTGCACCAGCAGCAGGACATGTCATCTCAGGGGAGGTCTGCCTGGTGGACTCTGCTATCTACACCCTGGTTCAGTTACCAGCCTTGCCTGCAGTCCTGGGACATGTGTCTTTTCTCTGCCTTAACTCTGATAAAAGAGGTCAATGAATATTTGAAATTAACAAAAACTAAAATAAATGTCTGCAATGAAACTTGCCTCAAGCTCTTGGGGAGAAATTGAATTTGGTTCTAAAGCTGGCTGTGCTCCTCTCTGGGAATGTCAGGGTAGGAGTTGGAACAGACCGGGGTTGCTCAACAGGCACAAAAGCTCTGTGCCATACTCTCTTTGCACCCAACCCTGGAGCTCAGGCTTTCAGGGAAGGTCACCACTCTGCTGTCCCAGCTCATCCTAGCCGCAGGAAGGCTTGAGGCACTGTGGTTACCTGAGAAACTGGCCGTATTGTCTTGGCACACTTGGTTCTACACCCTGGGAAGCCCTGTGCAAGAGGTGGGAGGGTCCTTCCATTGCGGTGTCGCTCATCATGACACCTGATTGATTCCTAACTTTGAGAGCGGCTTCCATTCCCTCTGGACTCGGGGGCAGGCCGAATGCAGAGAAGAATAGTGAGAAAATATCTGTGGTTATTTTACTTACTTCAGGATTTTCCAAAGACCATGCAACCAGTCTTCAAGAGAAGGAGAATAATTTTAATAAAAATATTCCCTGGTTTTAAATGTTTATAAGAGAGAATCCTGGATACTGATGGCCCAACCCCATCCCTTGTGAAGACAGATCCTTTGTGAGCCTGTGTGCTGGAAGTGGGGCTGGGAGGCAGTCAGAACCACTGTTGGCTGGACTTTGTTGTTGAACACTTTACATAGACTGTCTCATCTCCATCAACCCTTGCAGAAGACACTTACCCCGTCTGATAGAGAGACCGAGGCTTAGAGAGTTAAATTAACTTGGCTGAGATTATACAGCTAGGAAGCAGGAGAACGAGAATTCAGATCCCGGCCAGCCTATTCTGGAGCCTGGGCTCTTGTCCACCATGGGGCATCCATCACTGGGCTGGGGGAAGAAGGGCAGTGGTGCTCGTCAAAATCCAGGCTCCTGGGCCTCAGCCCAGATCTCCTGAAACAGAATCTCTGCCCTGTTGTGGTAAAACCCAGCTCCAGCCTCTCAGGCCCCACTGTCTGCATTCGCGGCCTCACCCAGTTACCCGGTGAGCCCCACGCTCAGCTGTGCTGAGGAGCAGACTCAGGCCAGCCTGCCTGGCGCTGTGGCCCAGCTCTGCCACTCGTGAGCCGGGTGACGATTTAACTTCTCTGTGCCTCAGCTGCCTCTTCTCTACAAGGACGAAGAGTTTCTGCTGGGTTGTGAGGGTTAAATGAGTTAATATCGTGAGGTGCTTAGAACACTGCCTGGCACGTAAAAATCACTAGACACAGGTCTGTTAAAATAAAAAAACAAAAACAAACAAACAAAAAAACACTTCAGGTAGAGAAAGTGCCACCTGTGACTCGGCCATGAAGAATGTTGAAATGCTTAGTCTAACCAGCTCTAGAGCAGACATGTTTTAAAAGCACTCACACATATTACCAGCGTATCAAACCGAGAGCTTGCCGACAACCCGTGGAAGTGCTCCTGGTAGCAGTGCTCCCAGGAAGAGAGCCTTAGCTGCTTAGTACCTGGAACTGGATCCGTGAGGCTCCATCAGCAATACCGCGCTGGACCCCGGAAACCTTACCCCCCACCCCCTTCGTGACATGGAGCAGCCTTGCACTTAGCTGCTGAGCTGGGGCGTTGCACTGGTCAATTCTGAAGGTGTCACATACTTTGTTACGGTTCTCACTGCAAAATAAAAAGTGGTTTTGCTGCTGCCCTCAGGGGGAGAAGATGCTTTGCAGCCCACATGGCAGCTAGTTTTTCTCACACCAGGCAGCGCCTAGTCGGGATGTGGTGTGTGAACGTGAGAATGACTCTCGGGGAGGCAAGGTCGTGGAGAGTCTGCCTGATGGCACAGCATTCCAGGGCTGGCTACCCGGAGCACAGAGCTGTCTTCTAGCAGATGGACAGACCCTGTCCTTGGACAGCCCCCGCAGCCAGCACTACCAGCTGCATCCGCCCCCCTCAGCTCCTGCAGTGGCTTCAGGGGTGGCATGTGCTTGCTGTCTGAGCAGAAACACAAGAACGGCCACAGACTTTAAAAATAATATTTATTAAAACATCTATTTCTTGTTTAATTCCCGAAGCTTAAAACCGTCTTTCCTCTAGCCCTTGAGGTACGTGAGCATAGACACTCCAGGATCCAGCCGTGATGTTCCCTCCCTGGGTCTCGTGTTTGCTTCTCTGTCAAGCGAACCGTCTGGAGAGTCCCACCTAACTCTACGTGTAATGCTTTGGTTTGGCTGCTTCCTGCATCCTCAGCCGACACTCCCTGTGGCTTAGCCGTGTTTGCCCCCCAGAGATGTGATGGGTGAGCAGTTAAGTTCGAACTAGAGAACACGAAGTACTGAATATTCAGTGTAGTTCTCTGTTCTGCATTAAAGCAGGAGCAGGAAGGGAGCACTGGGGTCCTGAGAAGCACCCTGGGCCCCCCAAGCCATTAGACTGCCTTCTTCCCGCAGGCAGTGCTGTCTGATGGGAGCAGCTCACCATGCAGCGGATAGGTCATGAGCCTTGAGAAGAGTCTCGCTTCTCGGCCTTGAATCTGCTGTCATGCCCCACAAGAAAGAGAAACAGTTCCTAGCAGATGCTGCTATATCCATCAGGAATCTGATGAAGTCATTTCGCTGAAAATTTTGGATTCATGTGCAAAATTGCGAACCAGGAGTTCAGTGGGAAAAAATGAAAAGTCTTAGTTTGTCACCGTGATCCGCAGAACAGATCATCTTTATGTGCCCCCAAGGCAGAAAGGTGAGACAAAGGAGCCAGCTCGGTCTCTGTCCCTCAGACAGAAGAGGTCAGGAAGCCAGTGGTAGATGCTCCTCTTTATAAGGCACAAATCACGAGGGCAGAAGGTATGCAGCTTCCGTAGCTTTCATCACCCAGAACCCCTCTCCCTGTCTTGAAGATCTTTGGAAATTCTTAATCTTGAGTCAGAGAGGTACGTCCTCATGGGCTCAGCAACGCTGCCCCCAGGTTCTGGTCTCTTCATTCTCCCTCAGGTCACAGCAGCCTTATTAAGGCACAAAACGCCTATGCCCAGGCCCCATCCAGGCTGGCTGAGGGCAGAGGTAGCTGCAGGGGCCTCTGAACTCTGGGCAGCAAGTGCTGGCTTCGGCAGGACGTGTCCAGGAGCTGAGAGCGCGGTGAGGAACAGCCATCAGAAGAAACAGGAGACACGGGGCTGGAAGTTCAGTGTCTGCAGGAGGGGGCCGCAGCTCGCTCCGGCCCCCAGTGCCTGCAGAGCCCTCACCAGCTAAACCATGCTGAGAAGCGGGTAGGCCAGGTAGTAGCCCACAGCAGAGCCGAGGATCACGCCGAAGAAGATCCACGTGTTGTACGACATGACAGCCAGCATCATGAAGTAGCCTATGACCACCTGAACGACATGGATTAGAGACTGGCCAAAGTGACAGAAAAACCACCTAGATGAAAAGGAGAGTCAGGTTAATGTTGATAATGAGCTGGTGTCAGGAATTAGAGCTGCTGAGTTCCAGGACCAGCTTATTTATATTTGTGTGCTGGACCCAGAAGAGACTTCTCTCTGAAGAGATACATGAGAAACCACTGCTAGGGGACAGGGGCTTGTACAAGGAGCCTTGGGTAATCACGTCTCTACTACATTCAGCTCTGAGCTTCCTAGCATCCAAGGCAAAAAGGGAAAATGAGACATGTATCCTGTCATGTTCTGATAAAGGATAATACAAAATCATCAGTAAGGCAGGTAGGTTTTTCCTTCTGAATCCGCTGTGGGAGATTCCTTCTGAATCCGCTGTGGGAGATTCCTTCTGAATCTGCTAGCTTGGCCACTTACTTACTGTAGCTTAGCACAGATACCTTAACCTCTCTGAACTTAAATTTCCTCATCCGTAAAGGAGGGATAAGAATACCTCCCTTGCAGCCTGGGTGTGAACAGCAGAGACCACCCATGTAAGGAAAAGGCAGGCTCAGCAAGTACCGCTGGAGCTGGAGAGGGGCTGACATGGGGCCCCGTGGCGTGGCCTTAGCAGACTGGGATGGGAAGGAGGGAAGAGGGAGCTCCCCTGCCAAGACTGGTCCGCTGCTGACAGCAATCCTTACTATTTGTGTAGGAACAGCTGCAGATTCCAGCCTGGGTATGGAAGCCTTAGTGACCTAAGAAAGGCTGCTGAGATCTGGAGGAGGACTGGATGGATGCCGGTGTTGCTGGACTGGGGCCTGCACCCGAGTTCTGAAGATCTGAGCCTCCTGAGTGGCTGTTCGTAGAGCTCTGGCCTAGGCATCAGGAGACCCCAGCTCGAGCTCACCTCACTACTTACTCACCGTAAGCACTCTGGCAAGTCCTCGTCCTTCCTTGGGCCTCAGTTTGCTTCCTATGAAGTGGGGCTAATGCCCTCTGGGCCCAGCCTCTCTCTCAGGGTGAATGTGAGTATGCTGCCATGGCCCACAGCTGTGCCTGTTACCTGAGGCGGGTTCTGCTGACCGGGGGTGAGTCTGAGCCAGAAGAATCCTGGTCTGTCTCCTCAGTGAGCTGGCTGGTGGGGATGGACAGGCTCACTGCGGCCTGGTAGAGCAGCTTGGCTTTGCCAACCTTGATGCTTTCATACAACACAGCCAGGAGCAGGACCACCACTACCGAAAGGGCCATGCCTGTCAAACAAAGCCGAGTTGCAGAGACCTGGCCAAGCAAGCCCTGATCCGCTTCTGACAGCTTCCCCCAGGCCCTGGGATATGAAGCAGCGGAGCACCTCCACCTGGTCCCCCTGAATCCGTTCCATCTCCCTCTCTCTGCATCTTCGTCCCCACCCACCGTGGGCTCAAAACTTCACTGTCTCTTTGCCCTCCAGCTCCTTCTTGGGAAGGATGGCCAACTGGGGTACAGCTGTGAGATCAGGAAGAGAAGCCAGGTGTGGAAAAGCCAAGGGCAGTGGGCGAAGAGATCACACACCACTGCCCCCCGCGGCTCCCCATGCAGGTGGCACAAGTCTCTGTCAGGACTTCTTGTTAGGCAAAGAGCATGTATAGCAAGGTCCTGAGTAGGAGTGTGTATAAAGAAAGGTCTGGAAGGAGGCAGATACAGCAAAGGAGTCAAGGTCCTGAGTAGGAGTGTGTATAAAGAAAGGTCTGGAAGGAGGCAGATACAGCAAAGGAGTCATAATTACCTCAGCAAACTAGGATATAAAGGATTTTTTTCTTCTCACCTAATTTTCCAAAGTCAATACTGTGTGTATGTTTTTATAATAGTGGAAAACACCGCTAAGTTATTTTACAGAAAGCATGAAGTGCTTATGAAAGCTGCTGTAAAATTAGCAGCTAATTGCTACTTCTCTTTTACAAGACAAGGAGGGATACTAAATACGCCAGCTATAGTTATTTTATTGGGCTCCCAGGAGGAAATCGTCTACAAAAGATGCAGGTGATATTTTAAAATACAAAATTACATGTAATTACATGCACATGGTACAGATTTAACTGGGACCAAAGGGTATACAGTGAAAAGTAAGTCTTCTTCCCAGCCCAGTCCCTAAAACCCCAGTCCTCTCCCCGGAGCCTTTTCCTCTGCAGCTCTCCAAGGATACCCACTGTAGGCATCGACCTGTGTGTGTGCTTCCATGTCTGACGTCATCCAAGTACACCTCCTAGAGAGGTTCCCCTCCGTGTACACAGATCTGCCTTATTTCTGTGGCTTCACGGTATCTGTGATACAGTCTGTTGTCCAAGGACGGCCACCTCGCCCCACCGCACCCCACATGCTCTTCTTACAGTGTCAGCACCCCTGCCGTCAAGTGTGGGGTCCACGGCCCCTTCCCTTTAGGCTGAGAAGACCTTTGTGACTTCCTCACCCAAGCAAGGTAGAAGTGAGGCTCTGTGACTTCCAAGGCTAAGGCCTTAAAAATCCCGTGCGCTTCCATCTCGTTTTCCTGACACACTCGCTCCTGGAACCCAGCTGCCCTGCCACAGGGAAGCCCAGGCCCTAGGAGATGCCCCATATTTTGGTGTTCCGCCAGCAACCCCCCAGGCAGAGGTCCTCGCTGACAACCAGCAGCAACCGGGAGACACGAGTGTGAGAAAGCCTTCAGGAGGACTCCAGTTCCAGCCATTGTCTGACCACACCTGCGTGACGGGCTGTGAGTGGGGACCGCTTAGCCGAGCCCAGTTAACCCAGAACCTTGAGAAGGAATGCTGCGATGACTGGGCTTTCGGGGTGGTAGGGGCTGGTGACCCGCTGTAGGGATGACCGTGATTTATCTCATCAGCACCTGCAGGCCTGGGCACTTGGGCCATTTCCCATCTACTTTAAAGATACAGTTACTTAAGTTGAAACAACTACATCATGAATTTGGGCCCAGCTCTGCCTTTTCAAGTCAAAGCAGTACCATTCTCTTGCAAACTGGTGCCTCATGTGAGGTCCAGCTAGCAGCAGCTGTTCTGGACTTCCGAGCTGGTGCTGGACATGGTAGGAGGTAGGTGCTAGGTGGGTGCTAAGAGGCAACAAAAGGCCTCGATCGAGCTCTGGCTCTGATGCTTACTCGCTATGTGACCCTCTTCCCCTCTTTGAGCTTCAGTTCCTTCTCGTGTCATAGAGGCAAAGGCTGTATCCTTGGCCTCTCTCTGGGCCTTGTGACAATCAGTGAGATAATGGAGCCTTTTGTGACATGAAGAACAATGCTTGGAATTATAAATGCCAATTTCCTGCTCAGTGCTTATGAAAGAGGAGTCAGGCTCATCTGAATGTCCACAGAGGGTAGCGCTGCTAAAGGGAACCGGGCTCTCCACTGCCCAGCGCTACAAGGCTTTCCAAGCTACAAGGCTAGGCTTCCCCACTCTTACCTGCAGGACTGTGGACACTCCAGAAATCAAACAGAAGCACCACCTCATTGGAGAAGATGAAATGCATCTGAAAGAAAAGGGAATTTGCATTGCTCAAGGCAGTAAGAGTTGTGGTCCCTAATGCTCTCCAGCAGCCTCCCCTAAAGGCCCAGAGGAACGAGGTCACTGGTCTTAAGTGCTGGAAGGGCCACGGGTGGTCATCAGGACCAACTGAGGCCAGACAGGGCAGAGACTTACCCAAGGTCCCACAGTGGGTCAGCAGCAGAGCTATCATTGAGATGGCCCTACTCAAGGTGGACGTGAGATACGGGGGGTACCACACAGCTCAGTGTCCTCAGGTCATGATGAGATGTCCCCTCTGGGCCCTCCAAACCCAGTGGGGAAGCACTAGGCTGAGAAGTGACTGCTTCTCTTTCCCCCAGGGCCCCAGTCATTCTGTTCCGGCCGTGTGTATCATGGAGGGGCCAGGGGTTGCTGTCTCCATGTGACTCCATCTCTGTCCACTCATTCATTAAACATTTGCTGACCCCATTCTGTGCCCAGCATTCTGGACAAAGTTTAACATCTCTGCCCTTGACGAGCTCCCAGACTTACGGAAAGAACAAAGGTAGACACATAGACCATGCCGCAGGCATCTGAACTCCCCTCTCAAAGAGCGCCTTGCCCAGCCTGTGTTCGGGGTGGCATCAGTCGCTTCTCATACATTACCTCATTTCACAACCGTCTTCTGTGTGACAGGGACGGTCAGGCCCATCACACAGAAGAGAAAACTGGAGACACTAGGCTCAGAAGGGTTAAATCATTTGCTGAAGGTCACAAAACTAGTAAGTTGGCAGAGCTGGGATTCAAAGCCGGGTCCAGCTGGATGCCAGAGTGCTGTGCATTCCACGATACTAGGCTGTCTCCTGCTTGCCAAGAAAGGAGGACAAGAAGGAAGCCGGGGGGCAATCCTCAGTACCCCCTCCAGGCTTAATGGCTGTGCTTGGCAAGATTAAAGCCGGAGGGATGAATATTAGTTCACTGTCCTGGGGTGGGAAAAGGAAGGTCCTCTCTCATAGCTGGGTAAGTAGGACCTCGGTCAGCAACAGCGGCTCCGCCCTCCAGCCAAGGAGATCTGGGTAAGCAGGATCGGGTGACAGAAGCCTTTGCCTTCTAAGGCAGGTATTAGACTCCCCAAATGTCAGACCCAGAGTGTCCTTAGAAAGTTTTGGTTTTTTTTTATTGTGGTACAACTGACGTGTAACTTTATATTAATTTCGAGTGTACAACCCGATTCGATATTTGTACATATCGTGAAATGATCACCACAGTTAAGACTGTGATTAAGACTAAGATGGTTAATATCCATCACCACACAAAGTTACAATTTTTTTTTCTTGTGATGAGAACTTTTAAGGCCTACTCTCTCAGCAGCTCTCAAACATACAATACAGGGGGCGCCTGGGTGGCTCAGTGGGTTAAAGCCTCTGCCTTCGGCTCAGGTCATGATCCCAGGGTCTTGGGATCGAGCCCTGCATTGGGCTCTCTGCTCAGCGGGGAGCCTGCATTGGGCTCTCTGCTCAGCGGGGAGCCTGCTTCCTCCTCTCTCTCTGCCTGCTTCTCTGCCTACTTGTGGTCTCTGTCAAATAAATAAATAAATAATCTTAAAAAAAAACCCAAAAAAACAGTACAGTAGTATTAACCATAGTCACCAGGCTGGGCAGCACATCCCCAGGGCATATAATTTTCTCAGAGGCTTTAGTCCCCTGGCTTTCAGTCTTTCTTTCCTGCCTTTCTTCCTCCCTCCCTTTCTTTCTTTTCCCTTGGTCAGGGATTACCAGCAAATAAAATCTTCCTTGTAACTCCACCATATAAAACCAGAGCACTGAGTGAAGAGGGGAGGGCACTCCGAACTCTGCTGAAACTCAGTGCGAAAAACACTGATCTAGTCCAACATGGCCCCTCTCTAGCCCCGTTTCATTCCCAGATGGGGAAAATGAGTCCCAACAGGGAAAAGGATTTGCCCAAGACCTCCTAAGAAGAAAATGGAAATCTAGGCAGCCATTTAGAAATCATGTGGAAGAATTAAGGGGCGCCTGGAGGGCTCAATAGTTAAGCATCTGCCTTCAGCTCAGGTTGATCCCAGGGTCCTGGGGTTGAGCCCCACATCGGGCTCCCTGCTCAGCAGGAAGCCTGCTTCTTCCTCTCCCACTCCCCCTGCTTGTATTCCCTCTCTCACTGTCTCTCTCTCTCTGTCAAATAAATAAATAAATAAATAAAATCTTTAAAAAAAAATCTTGTGGAAGAATTATAAAATAAAAACAGCTTCTTACTCCCCCAATGTGAGGGAGGTACCTGTTTAACGTAAAAGCTGAAACAGTACCAAAAAGAAAGCAGAAATCACTTTGAGTCCTACTATCCAAAGATGTCCCTTGTTATGATTTCAAAAGGCACATTTGTCAATATGGCAAGATGTTCGCGAAAGACGGACATGCGAAAACAAGTCCAAATCATCCTGTGAAACTCCATTTACATTGGAGTTCCTCTCATTCAGCTTCAGCAGAAGCCTCGAGCACCACCTCTTCAGTGGGGAAGGTGGCAGGCGTTGCACCATGCCCCTTCTCTGAGTTCACTTAATAAAGCAACTGGCATGACTGGAATGTCCCCAACGGCTAGTTAATCAGAGAAGTTCCTTAACTGGCTTCCTTCTATCATCCTTGGGCCTGGGCCAGCTGTCTCAGGGGCCTCAAAGCTTTTGCTGTAGACTTGAACACCCACAAAGCAATAAAAGTAATTCAGCTGACAAACACTGACTTTGGTTTTGCTAGGGGTGCAGATGCTGGAGATATGGAGACGGATGAGACAAGTCCTTGGCCCTCAAGGGACAAACCATCGGTTAGGGGAGAGGGAAGGGAACAGATCATTACAACAGGGTGAATGCAGTCAGTGAGAAGGAGGCACAGGGGAGGCCTCTTGCGGGTGCTGGGGAGGAAGGCCCCTGGGAGACACCTAACTGGGTCAAGAAGGCAGATGGCTAGGGCATCTTCTGAAGCAGGAGGAGCAGGAGGAGCCAGAGGAAGACGGACAGTTTAATATGTTCCAAGCTGGAAGCGCCCAGACAGTAGTTCCAACTGACTGGGGAGTGAGGAGTCCGGGAAAACCAAAGACTCACCCACTCCTGCTTTTTCACTGGAGAAAAATTCAAATCAGCACATCCCGACTTCGTGCTGCATTTAAATTAAAGAGCCCTGGGTGGCTCAGTGGGTTAAGCCTCTGCCTTCGGCTCAGGTCATAGTCTTGGGGTCCTGGGATCGAGCCCCGTATTGGGCTCTCTGCGGGGAGCCCATTTCCCTCTCTCTCTCTCTCTCTGCCTGCCTCTCAGCCTACTTATGATCTCTCTCTCTCTGTCAAATAAATAAAATCTTTTTAAAAAAATTAAAGGGCCCTGTGGTCAGGTACGGAAGCGGCAGCACCCTACATTTGTTTCTCCACTTAGGCAGAATCTCAGCCTCCAGCCCCGAGTCTAACTTATCTGTGCCTTCTTCAGGGCCCCACCCTCGGTAGGGAGGGGCTGTGGTGAAGAAGAGAGCAATCGGGGACTTGTTTTCTTCTTTATGTTCGCATTCGAGGTTACTTATACTTTGAGAAGAGCTCTCTCATTAATAAACCCAACAGTTCAGGGGGAGGTTAAGGACCCTGTCCCGCACTTGCCTGGCTCAGGAACGTTTCACAAGTTCTTCCCATCTATTTCCCCTTTTAGAAGGCTAGCAGGAGGTGGGGGAGGACGTTTGACTAAATGACCAGTATTGGCTTCCTGTATCTTAAATTCTATGATATTTATGGGGGTGACGATGATTTCTTCAAAGATCAAAAGGAGTCTTGCAAGCTGTCATTCTCTCCACCCTGGTGAATTCTGCCTAAATAGCCAGTTTGTCTGAAACACGACTCTACCCAAACGTAGGGAGGATGGAAAGCAGCTGGATCTGAGATTCAGACCACCAGCTGGCCAGAACAGGGAGCCGGCCCTGGGGCGTGCGCTCGGTGCGTGAAGTGCACGGGACTTTTCCTTCTGATGGGGGCCCCCCGGAATCTCTCCCAAGTCACTTCGCCCAGGGCAGGGGATGCCCTCCGCCAAGTCTGTCTTCACCCACCGCGCCCCCGCTGCTCGTCGGGGCCGGACTGACCGCCAGCAGAAGGCACGGATAAGGGAAAAAAAAACACAGCCAAGCCACCGCCGGCTCCGCCTCCCGCGTCCCCTCAACCCTGCTCCCGTCCACCCTCTCCGCGTGGCCGCTGACGGTGGCCGCGAGACTCACCTTGGAGGTGAGCGCGCCGGGCGGGCGCAGGGACCGCTGCCGCTCGCTGGGGACTCCTCGCTCGAGTCCGTCTCGCCCCCGCCGCCGCGATCGCGATCTGGGCCGCGAGGTCACATGGTTGTGGCGAGGCAGGCGCGCGGGCACCTGGGAGTTGTGGTCCCCGCGCGTGGCTTCACTCCTGGAGGCCTGGAGCGCACCCATCCCTACGGAGCCAGCTGCGCGCCAGCCTGACCCCAAGCGCAGCGCGGGCCACCTCCTGCGCTCCGTTCGGCCCCTTACCTTGTTTTGCACTTGACTTGTCTTTGCAACTATCCTTACAGAGTTTATTGCTCTTCTAATAAACCTCGCGAAGCTTAACATGTTGAATGGAAAAATTGTCAAGTCCATTCTATGGACAAAATAGCAACAAATTAGGAGTAAATGAAATCATCCCCGCCCCGGGGCTTTAATGTAGTCTTTCTTTTCCTGTCTTTCCCAATCTGATAAGCAAAAAGCAATACACAGTTTTAATTTTAACTTGTATTTCTTGGGTTACTAGGGTGATAAACTTTTTTCTTATTGGTATCTCTGTTAGTGTGTTGTCTGTCCATTTCACCCACCTGGTTTTGGTGCCTGGATGGGGAGACTTTTCTGGTGGATGAGCGACCTTTAACAGTATTTCTTTTTTTAAATTTTTATTTATTTATTTTTAAAGATTTTTATTTATTTATTTGAAAGAGAGAGCACAAGCAGAGGAAGCAGCAGGCAGAGGGAGAGGGAGAAGAAGGATCCCCACTGAGCCAGGAGCCAGCGATGTAGGACTGGATACCAGGACCCTGGGATCATGACCTCAGCCGAAGGCAGCTGCTTAATCCACTGAGCCACTCAGGTGTCCCTAACAGTATTTCATTTTTAAATATACTTAGTAACCCTTTGCCAATCCTTTTGTGGGAAAAGGAAATCCTCAGAGAAATCTTACCAGAGACAATACTAGGGGACTTGAGCCTGGTTCAAATCCTGAGCCAGTCAAGTATTGGCTATGGGACCTCAGGCAAATGGTTTTATGCTTCTGAGCCTCAGCTTCCTGGTCAATAAAATGAAAATAACAACAGAATCTATGTCATAGGGGTGTTGTGAGGCTTAGACGAAGACAGTTATGTTAAATTTTCAGCACAGAACCCAGCAGTGGGAGCTGGCTCAGTAACTGGTAGGCCTGCTCATCACCAGTGCAAATGCTTCTAGACGGGAAGCAGATTGCAAAAGGTCAAGACACTTGCTCAGGGTCACGCAGCTTCTAAGAACCTCGATCTGAAGGATAGTGGGGGTTAGAGGGAAGTCAGGGATGGGAGCAGCCTCAGGGAGAGAATATGGGACCGAGGTCATGAGGAGGTCTGGGAGGGAGACACTAGTCCATGAAGGAAGCAATGGGGAAAAGGGCTTACGGATATTCTTAAAGCATCTCGGCCTCAAGAGCTTGGGAGGGATTAGGTGATTTAGGTGTAATCATCTGGGGAAGTAGGAGTAAGAAGACTTGACCTTCACATAAGCAGCCTCTCATGCACTCCCTCACCACCCCCCACCTCCATCCCCCTATAGAAGTATTGACAACACAGCTTTATTCATTTGACTGTTTTTGTTGGCTTTGTCACAATCTGATGACCTTTTCACTTAGTTCTAACTTCCTCCTGTGTGTTATGCTTATCACACTTTAGCCCTGAAGTTCTAAAATGCCCTCTTTTCTTTCTGAGCCATCAGAGACTCCCCTCGTCTGGCTCCCAGGCAGCCAGCCACAGAATCCCAACTCATTAGATCACACCAGAGCGGTCCAAGCCTCGGTCCACGGCAAGATTCTTTCCGGATTCTGTGTTTTGACAGTCCCCTCCTCCTGAGGAACAACAAAGAGTCCACCCTTGTTTTCTGGCACAAAACTAGAGCCCCCCGACGGAATCCTCAGTCAGGAAAGACAGTTCGGCCTGGGACGTCACAGAGATCCACAACAGGCCCTTTAACTTTGGCACTCAGTTCAGCCGTGGTCTGTTGGTGGAGGGGAAGTCTAACAGGTCATTTCTCCTTCTGACACTCAATAGAGGAACTTGAAGTCTCATTAAAAAAAAAAAAAAAAAAAAAAAAATCTTGCATGCATAAAATGTTATTCCTGCAGAATAACTGACCTTGGTGTGCAGCTAAGATTGTGTGACCTCAAGAATGCCACCATCCCTCCCTGGGCCCCACCGAGGGGTGGAATGGATGACCTCTAACAGTTCTGCCACATGCCGATGATCTGCAGTTATGAATGAGCTTGAGGTCGGAAGCCTCACTTTATGGCTAAGCCTCTTTTTTTTTTTTTTTCTCCACACCCAGCATAGGGCTCAAACTCAGAACCCTGAGATCAAGCGATGCATGCTCTACGAACTGAGCCAGCCAGGCATCCCTATAGCGGGGACTTCTGTTTGTTTTTCCATGTTGCTCCATTCAGCTAGCCTCCTGTGTTCTCTCACGAACCCTGTTATGTTATGTTTGTGCTGTGAGTAACATTCCTTACCTGCTGTGTGGGACACAGGGAGAGTCCACACATTCAAAGCTGGTCAGAGTGTGTGTGCGCGTGCGTGTGTGTGTGTTTACGTAGTGGACTTTGTGTTGGTGGGACTGGAGAAAGCAGGATCCAGGCCACGAACAAGCTGAAGGCCATGTTTAAGGTCAGGAATTTATTCACGGACAAAGGAGAGCCAGTAAAGGGCTTTTCACGCAGGCTTTTCTCCCTGCATTTCTTCCTTGTCTTTCCTAAATGTCAGTCTCTTGGTGAGGCCTACCCTGACCTCCCTATTTAAAACTGCCATCCCTCTCGCAGTCCCTGTCCTGCTTGCTCTGCTGTATGTATGTCCCCGTAGTCCTTACCACCTTGCGACATGCTCTTTAATTTGGTTATTCCTTGTTCCCTTCTCTCCACTCAAACAGATCCAGCGGAACAGGGATTTCTGCATTTTTGTTCAGGAAGGCACCCCCAGTTCCTAAAACATTTCACGTCACAAAGCAGACTGTTAATAAATGTGTATTAAATGAATGAATGAATGAATGAATGAATGAATGAATCCCAGCAGGTTCATGGCTTGTGCTTCATTGCTTCAGAGGAAGGAAGTGGGAGAAAGCCAAGCAGCCTGTGAGACATGACAGTTTTATTTCTCATGAGAGTTTGGGCGGGTTAGAGGCAGCTTTTGGCAAAAGTGAGAAAATAATTTACGGAGAAGCACAAGGAAAAGCAGGGCTGCCCTCTCCCCACCCACGGAATCTCTCAGCCTAGAAGAGGGAGTGAGAACTGAGGGCCCAGAGCAAGGGGCCTCTGGGCCAGCTTTTGGCCAACCCAGGAAGAAGCACAGTGGGCCCAGCTGGTCATAGAGAGGGGCAGCAATGCCTCCACGCCAGGACAGACCTGGAGGGAGGGAGGAACAGGGAGTAACAGATAATGGCTGGGGGGTTCCTTCTCGGTGGTACAAAACCTCTGAAATTGGATAGTGGTAGTGGTTCTACAACTCTGTAACTATAGTAAACTTTTACACCTTATGGTGTATGAATTATGTCTCGAGAACGTTATTTTTAAAAAAGGATTTATTTATTTGAGAGAGAGAGAGCACACGAGAGCAGGGAGAGGGGCACAGGGAGAGAATCCTCAAGCGGGGCTCGATCCCACAACCCTGAGATGGTGACCTGAACTGAAATCAAGAGTTGGATGCTTAACTGACTGAGCTGCCCAGGCTCCCCGAAAGTTGTTGTTGTTGTTTTTTAAGGCAGTGGAGATTTTATATATTAGGTCTCCCACTGTCAGGCCTCTGAGCTACTAAGTATAAAAACAAATAAACAAACCCTAAATTCTCTGAGATCACCGTGTTGTGAGGAAGCTCAGGCCACATGGAGAGGCTCCACGTAAATGCTCCAGTTGGCGGCCCGCGGGTCTCACAGCTGTCAGCTGGCAACCCGTGAGGGAAGCCTCCTTGGAGCTCCAGCCCAGTCAAGCCTTCAGATGGCCATGGCCTTGGCAGGCAGCTTAGTGAAATCATGTGAGAGACTCCAAACAAGAATTGTCCAACCAAGTCCTGCCCCACAAGATCTCCGACAAAATAAAATGGTGGCTTTGGATTCGGGGGATTATCTGTTAGGTCTTCGTAGACAATAGGGACACTTATAACCCAGCTGATTTCTTCTTCATCCCTTGGGTTCACTTAGTGGAGGTGAAGTGAAACCAGGGGTGGGGAGTGTCCTGAACATTTGCTTTTCCTGAAAGTGTTTTTAAAATAGCAACCATTTGGGGTGCCTGGGTGGCTCAGTGGGTTAAGCTTCTGCCTTCCACTCGGGTCATGATCTCAGGGTCTTGGGATCGAGCCCCGCATTGGGCTCTCTGCTTGGCAGGGAACCTGCTTCCTCCTCTCTCTCTCTCTGCCTGCCTCTCTGCCAACTTGTGATCTCTCTCTGCCAAATAAATAAATAAAATCTTAAAAAAAAAGCATGAATGTGTCTTGCCGCCACACAAAGGCTTTGAGACAGCTCACAGACAGTCAAGAAAAGGTAGAATATAAATGACAGAAAAATTCACCATGATCAGGGGACAAAAGCAATAAGGTTCCTCAGAAGAGCCCATGAGGGGAGTGACCTTAGCACTAGGCACACAGAGAATGCTCACCAACGGGCAGCTCTGACAGGGCTGTGGTATCGGCCTTCCAGGTCCTCCCCCGGGGCCTCTCCAGGAAGGACTCTCAGGGTACATGAGGGAACATGCGAGGAGGAGTCAAATGTGAGCAGTTAAGCTCTGTCTTTGACCCTGGGGCTCTGCCCCTTTCGGAGATGGTGAACTTTGACTCTGGACCTGGTTGTTCTGAAGACTGACGGTAGGAACCCAGGTTCCTCCCTGCCTGAAACATGTCTGCAAGGGTTCTGAGCTTTTTCTTTGCTCCGGAACTTGACCCTGCTCATCCGGGTTGTTGAGCACATGGAGGGCAGCTCCTGGGGGTTCCTGTAGCCTGCTTCCACGTTCTCAGGGAGTCGGGGTGAGGCTGACTCTCTTTCTCCCTGCTGGGGCACTTCTCATGCTGCATCCCCCGCCCTCTGCTCCCCCACATTCCAGTAGAGATCCCCAAGGAATGCAGAATACACTTCAGTGCCTCTAGACTCCCCATTCATCCCCTTCTGGTGGGTGTGAAGCCTGCTGGGACGAAGGAGGGAATGGGCCAGCCAGCCTACCACGAAGGGCTGCTTTCAAAAATTACTACAAATTTGATGGCTTTAAACAACACTCATGGATTCCTCACAGCTGGGAGTCAGAAGTCCGAAACCAGTTTCCCTGGGATGAAATTAAGTCATCACTCCTTCCGAGGCTCTAGGGGACAGTCCTTTCCTCATCCTTCCCAGCTTCTGGAGCTATGCTCTTGCATTCCTTGCCTTGGGGGGACCTTCCTCCACCTTCAAGGGCTGGACAGTTGCAACTTCAAATCTCTCTTTGAATCTCACCTTGCCTTCACTCCTCTGTGTCCAGTCCCCTGCTTACCTCTAAAGGACAGAGTCTGCAATGACATTTAGGGTCTATCCAGACAATCCAGGGTAATCTCCCCATCGCAGAATCCTCGAATCGACACTGTGTGCAAGTCTCCTTTGCCAGATAAGTAATGTTCACAGGGGCCAGGAGTTAAGACCTGGATTTTTTTTTTTTAGGGCCATTGTTCAGCCTGTCAAGGGAATAACTTTCCCTTTATTCCCTTTATAACTTTCCTGCAGTCTAGAAGGGCCTTTAGCCAAACCAGAGCAAGCAACAGGACGTGAGACAAGATGAGACAGAAAAGACTGCTTTGTTTGGGCCTCACTAGGAAGGACAGTTCTGTGCTGACCCCTTCATTCTCGAAGCCAGGGGTGAGGCGGGGAATACCGCCAAGAATTCTCAGTCACAGGCTCCCTGCTTACAGGGGTTCTGACCTGAGTTTTCCTGACAGGCTCCACTCATACCTGCTGCGAGGCTGTCCACTCCAGCTGCAAAGGACTCCCAGGCCTGACACCCCTGCCTCCTGCAGAAAGACCACGGACTTCGAGAACTTTCCATCAGAGCCGCCTGGAGCTCAGAGGTCCAGCCCCTCAGACTGTCCCACACCTGTAGGACCCAAAGGTATGAAAAACAGAGCTGTCCACACATTCCCACTCAGTGGATGACAACTGATTCACAAAACACTTTTTTTTAAAGATTTTATTTATTTATTTGACTGAGATCACAAGTAGGCAGAGAGGCAGGCAGAGGAGGAAGCAGGCTCCCCGCTGAGCAGAGAGCCCTATGTGGGGCTCGATCCCAGGACCCTGGGATCATGACCTGAGCCGAAGGCAGAGGCTTTAACCCACTGAGCCACCCAGGCGCCCCCCCCCCTTTTAAACTGTGGTAAAATGACAACATAAAATTTGCCACCTTAACCATTTTCCAGTGTTAAGCACATTCACATTGTTATGCAATCTGTCTCCAGAACTTTCCATCTTGCAAAACTGAAACTCTACCTGTTAAACCACAGCTTCCCGTTCCTCTCCCGAGCCCCATTCAGCTCCTGGGAACCACCGTTCTGCTTGCTGTTTCCATGAGTTTGACTACTCCCGATGTATCATATAAGCAGAGTCACACAATATCCATCTTTTTGTGACTGGTTTATTTCACTTGGCTTAATGTTCTCAAGGTTCATCCTTGTTGGAGCACATGTCATGCTTTCCTTCCATTTTAAGGCCGAATAACATTCCACTGTATGTATATACCACATTTTGTTTATCTATTCATCTTGTCTGTGGACTTGGATTATTTCCAGCTCTTGGCTATTGTGAACAATGCTGCTTTGAATGTGGCTACACACACACAAATGCTTTCTAAAAGATTTTATTTATTTTGACAGAGAGAGAGAGCACAAGCAGGGTGAGCGGCAGAGGGAGAGGGAGAAGTAAACTGCCCACTGAGCAGGGAGCCCAATGCAGGGGCTCGAACCTAGGACCCTGGGATCATGACCTGAGCTAAAGGCAGACACTTACCTGACTAGCCACCCAGGTGCCCACAAATGGTTTTTGTTTTTTAAAGATTTTGTTTATTTATTTGACAGAGAGAGATCACAAGTAGACAGAGAGGCAGGCAGAGAGAGAGGGAGGGAAGCAGGCTCGCTGCTGAGCAGGGAGCCCGACGCGGGACTCGATCCCAGGACCCTGAGATCATGACCTGAGCCGAAGGCAGCGGCTTAACCCACTGAGCCACCCAGGCGCCCCCACAAATGGTTTTTAAGAGTAAGTGCTTATCAAGAGATTCGACCCTGCACTGTTAGTTTTTATGGAAAGGAAGTGTGAGCTGACTCCATCTCTCTTTCCCTATGGAGGGTCCATGCCAGGGGCAGAGTCCTGAATGTGTCCCTGAAAATCTTAATCCCTATTGCACATTATTTCCTAATTTTAAGGGAAGATTAGGCAAAGCAAGGTTTTAGTTTGTATATGGAAATTTGCCTCTACAGCAGGTTTTCTCTCCTTGGTTAAAAAAAAAAAAAAGGGAAGAAAACTGATTTTCATCATAGGTAACCTTAAAACAAGTCAGACAGCAACATCTTGTTAATATGCCCTTGTTTATCTACTATGTATATTCTGACCCTCGATGGATCGTAAATCAAACGATCAGTTGATACTGGAGGAAGGACCCAACTGGAAAAACCATTCGGATTTGTTTACCTTATCTCCAGTCGTATAATGAAGGATTCATTTGAAACAGATGAAACTGCTAACACTGTATCACTTTTAACTCCCTAGATGGCAATCTCACGCAGGTCAACCAATCGCGGAGCCCACTGCTCTGTCTGGTGGGGAAGGGAGTCAGTGAGAGACAAACCTTTTGGCTTTGACTCCATCCCCTTGGGAGAGACCAAGCTGGTTCTGTTCTGATGTAGTAAAAGTTGTTTTTCTGCCTGGGGGAAGGGGATGGGGGTGGGAGTAGGAGGCACTGTGAAGAGCCCCGCTCTGGTCCTAGTCTGAGGCAGCAGCGGGTAAATGATGCGCACCCACCAGCAAATGTCTTTGAGGGGCACCTGGGGGGCTCAGTTAAGCATCCGACTCTTGAATCAGGATCTCAGGGTCCTAAGATGCAGCCCCACATCTGCTCGGCAGGGAATCTGCCTGCAATTCTCTCCCTCTCCCTCTGGGCCTCCCTGCCTGGTGCACGCACTCTTTCTAAAATAAATAAATAAATCTTAAAAAAAAAAAAAAAAAAAAGGAATGTCTTTGAGACACAGCTCTATCCCTTGGGTTCTGTCTGGATAGGGAAGTTGAGACCCCAGCAGCACATCAGGGTCCCAGGAGGACCCCCTTCACACCACAGCCGTTCTGAACAGCCTCCAGCCTAAAAGGCAACACCCCCAGATCTCAACCGTGCAGCTGCCGATCCGGCTTTAGGGACTGGACAATTAACGTCATTTCTATCTTCCTTTGGCTGGTATTTAGCCAAACAAAAGGTGTATATACATTTGACAATAAAGAGCTGAAACCCCAACAGTGACTCAGAGGCAAATCCAAGGAAACAGAGAAGCAGGTGGTACTTTGTTTGTTTCCTCAACAGACATCTTGCCTGGACTGGGGCTCCGATATTGCTCAGACTCAGCACCACACGGAGGTCTCTAAGTCAGGGAGGGTTTTTTTTTTTTTTTAAAGATTTATTTATTTGACAGAGATTACAAGTAGGCAAGTAGGCAGAGAGGCAGGCAGAGAGAGAGAGAGGAGGAAGCAGGCTCCCAGCCAAGCAGAGAGCCCGATGCGGGGCTCGATCCCAGGACCCTGGGATCATGACCTGAGCCGAAGGCAGAGGCTTTAACCCGCTGAGCCACCCAAGCGCCCCCAGGGAGGGTTTTTTTGCTGTAAGTACCCAGATCTCCCCGGCGCTCTGTCCCGAACATGCCCACATGCCCCCTACTGGCGAAGCACACGTGACTGGCCCGGAGACCAGCACAGCGCCGTGGATGGGGGGGCCGCCTGCGTGTGGATGAGGAGTGGACCCTGTGCATGGTGAGTGCGTGGGTGCACGTGTGTTTGGAGGGTTTGTAATTCTGTGCTTGTGAGTCAGAATGAGAGGGCGAGTCCGAGTTTGCACAAGCGAGCGTGTGAGCTGAGAATGCGGCCGAGCGCTGGAATCACATATGCGTGTGTGTGGACACATATGTGGGTCTACATGCGTGTGGCACTTCCGGTGAAGGGGGTGAGGGGAAGGGGTGCCTGCTGAGTGTGTGCTATGAGACACCCCCCGGGAGGTCCCTGTGGGTCACAAATGCTGCAGAGTTCATGGGCAGCCTCTTACTTGACAGACCCTAGGGCTGCCACTGCTTCTGGCCAGCCGGAGCCCGTGTTGATTTACTATGTGATTTACTGGCCCCAGGGCTGGTCTGTCTGGGTCCCACTCTCATACAGCTTGTGAAATTCTCCTCCCATTTCTGGGCGCCCGAGACACCCTCCTCTGCAGACCATCACCATCAGCAGGTCCCTGCCTGGTTTGCAGGGGGACGGATGAAGCTGTCACCTTCCAGAAAGCTGCCTGCACGTATTGCTGTATCACTGGACTGAGTACAAGAACCAGGTAGAGGGGCAACCTCGATTATCTCTCTAGTCACTGAGAGGTGGCCGTTTCCAGAAAACTCTCATCAGAGCTCTAGTCAATTCAAAGGAGCAAGGATACAGGTCTTTTTCCTTTGGAGAGATAAACAACAGTGGACATTTCCCCTCACCCCCCTGCCCCCTGGACTGAGACTCAGGAGACCTGACTCCAAACTGTGCTGTCTAGTGTCCTCAAAACTCAAGAAAGTCATTTCCCTCCTTCGGGCCTCTGGAGAGGAATAAAGATAATCAGTAGCACAGAATCTCTAGATTTCCTTCTTTGGCCAAGTTGTTAGCACAGGCAGTATCGCAACGATCTGTCAACTTCTCTGTCTCGCCAGCTCGAATGTTGCTAGAGACCAAGTGCTTGTATCCCCCGCTCTACCCCACACAATTCATACGTTGAAGCTCTAACTCCCAGTGCGATGGAATTTGGAAGTGGGGCCTTTGGGAGAGAATTAGGTTCTTAAAATATGGTTATGAGGGTAAAGCCCCAGGATGGGATTAGTGTCCTTCTAGAAGGAAGGAAGTCCAGGGCTCGAGGTCTCTCTGCCCTGGGAAGACACAGTGAGAAGGCAACCATCTGCAAACCAGGAAGTGGGCTCTCACAGGGTCCAGAATCTGCCAGCACCTTGATCTTGGACTCCCCAGCCTAGAAAACTGTGAGAATAGCTATCTGTTGTTTAAACCACCCAGTCTGTGGTATTTTTTTTAGAGCAGCCTGAGCTGAGTCATACAAATGTGGGGTTTTCTCCTCAATTTCCAGGGCCTGCCCAAGGTCCTGGCATATATGAAGGATGACAGTAACAGCTGTCAGCTGGGCGGTACCCAACAGTCACTGAGCCTTTACTGTGGACCTGATTCCATGCTGACCACTCCACATGGACCATCTTTTCTAATCAGCATGATAGCCAATGGTGGGAATGTCCTGCTGATCCCCATCTTTGTAGAGAGGCCATGTAGCTTGCTCGGGGCACACAGCAGGTCAAGGACAGACCCCAAGCAGTCTGATTCCAGAGGCCCTCTCTTAGGGGCAAACAAAATGGTCTACCTTAGGGGGCCCATCAAGGTGCTCAGTAAGCAAGGATTAATTATTGCCAGAGTGAAATAAGCTGTTCCCTGCAATTAAATGTTCTCCTTTTCTTGGCCTGTCAAATCCGTTTTCAGGACTCAGTTTCCCTGACACCACAGTGCCTTGGGGATTCTTTTCCCCCTCCTCCTCCTCCCCTTTTCCCTCCTCCTCCCCCTCCTTCTCCTCTCCATTTCCCTCCTCCTCCTCCTTCCCCTCCTTCTCCTCCTCCTCCTTCTTTCTTCTCCTTCTTCTCCTTCTTCTTCTTCTTCTTCTTCTTCTTCTTCTTCTTCTTCTTCTTCTTCTTCTTCTTCTTCTTCTTCTTCTTTTCCTTCTCCTTTTTCTTCTTCTTCTAACAATATTTGGTGTTTTTCCCTCATTCTTGCCTTAGTGGTTGTTGGTTTACTTCCTATCTGCTGTTGTGGGCTCCCCCAGGATGAGCCTGAGTCTTGTTTGCTTCCATATTCTCAACCCACTACCTCAAGACGTTCCCAGGCATGTGGTGAGGTTTTCACACAATGCTGGGTTGACTGAACAACAGAAGGCCAAGGATGACTTCTGAAAATGTTCCCAAAGTGACCATAAAATCAATATGTATAAAACCACTATGTAGAGAACCATATGTGCAGAAGCGAATGTGTGTGTGAGTAGAATTATGGGGAAAACATTTTTTCCTAAAGTGACTCACCCTCCCCTCAATTTGGACTTTTAAAAATGATGCACAATTTAACAAATTATTAATGTCTTCACTTAATGGGGCATAAATGTACACTTTGGTGAATTTTGACCAAAATATACCCCTGTAAAACCATCACCCCATACAGGATAGAAACACTTTCGTCATCCTAAAAAGTTACCTTGTGTGACCTTCTAGTTAATTCTTCCTGCCACTTCCCTCTTGCTCTCTACCACTGTTCTAATTTTTATCACTAAGGTTTATTTTGTCTGTTCTAGAATGTCATCTACATAGAATCACATAGTGAATACTGTTTAGTGTCTGGCTTCTTTTGGTAAACCTAATGTCTCTGAGATTCAGCCCTGTCATTGTCTATAGTTCAAATTATTTTTAAATTACTGAGTAGTGTTCCACTGTGCAGATATATTATTTCCTGTCAATCTATATTCGTGTTGTACCTGAACTCTCATGTACAAGGGATCTTATGGACATAGGCTCTCATTTATTTTAGGTAAGTACCTAGGAGTGGAATAGTGTGTCAGGCTATTTTCTTTCATACCCAGAGGTTCTTTGTAATTGTTAGAAAAGAAATTTTTTCCCCCTAGAAATGGCACATCATCGTCCTAGGGTCTGGGGTTAGGGTTAGGTTTCCTGGAGCACAAACTGTGTTCCTCTCACTGGTGATGCTGACGCAGTCTCTCCCAGCACTGGGCGGTATGCTCAGGTCTCAGAGCAGGTACAGAGAAGAGAGACAACGGAAGAGCGGGACCACACAGGAGTGGATGAAGCTTCTTCACCCATGGAGGGTTTGAGCAGAGCAATGGCCAATGCTGACATCACTTGGTCGGTGCAGCCCTTTGAAGGAGCGGCTTGGACGGGACCCAGCAGGAAGTCAGACCCTAGTTCCCCGCGTGGCTGAGCCAGGCCCTAGCTCTGTGACCTTATGGGAGGTTGCGTAACCGCCCACGCATCTTGGTTTCTAGCTGGTAAAACGAAGATGGAAGCCTTGTGAAATGAAGACAGACCTTCTTTGCACCCTGCCCAGGGATGCTGGGAGGATGGGCTAGGATAGAATCTGCCCAAGTTTGACCTTGATAAACCGTGAGGTGTTGTGCAATGTGCGGCAGCACTGTACGGAGAGAGGCGGGGACACACACAGGCATTGTTCTGTGCTCTGATGATGGCACTCACTGCCACCAGGACTCAGCTGCCCTTCTTTCAAGGGACTTCAGGCTAGGCCAGACACACAGTGACAATAACTCTCTGTGGGCTGCCAGCTGGGCCCGGATGTCCCTTCCCATGGCATTCATCTCTGCAGGGCAGGGGCGACTGTCAGGCTCTTTACTCCTTTACACCTGCAAGAGAACCGTTCCCCAAATTATGGCCACATCCACGCCCTTCACGCGATATGCTTTCAACTCTATCGCTGGTCTTTATCACCCACCTCATTCTATGCCCACCGCCAAGGATGACGGGAGAGTCAATATTTTTTGAAAAATCTGCTTGGGGTAGTTCTAGCAAAGGTGTCATGGATAAATCTTAAATGGAGATGAAAGGCCAGTGCAGGTGGGGTGATGGTAATGGCTGTGTTATTGAGCTGTGTTTATTGTGTTTATTTACTTGCCTCTAAGTGCTCACAAGCACTGTGTAATTTGGACACTATTCTCATCCTCAGTCTATAGATGAGGACGAGGGACAACAAGAGAGAGAATCTCAAGCAGACTCCACACTGAGCACAGAGACCCCCGCAGGGCTCGATCTCACCACACCGAGATCCCGACCTGGGCTGAAACCCAGAGTCAGCCAATGAACTGAGCCTCCCAGGTGCCCCTGAGGCACAGTTTAAAGAGAAGATCACAGGACCAGGGGTCTTGGAACCTAAGGGTACTACCACAGCTACTGCCTGGTCCCATCATCTTGTCTCCTTCTCAGGAAAGTGACAGTGGGGACTATCTTCCTTTAATCTCTGACATCTTTTCCAGCACTAACCTCCTGTGAGTCCGTGTCTGACTCCGAATGAGTTCTGCAGTGTCTCTGAAACTGTTTTCTCCCCTGTAAAATGGGGAGAACCATCGCCCTCACACTGGTTTTCCTGACAGGGCTGTGTGACAGCGTCCTGTGAAGAGCTGAGATGCTGTGTGTGTGTCTGTTGTCCCCTCCAGGCTCCTGAACTGCTAGCAAATGGTGGGAACCAGTGACCAGCCAGAAATCAGGCCCTCCCTTACAGTTCCCCCATTCTCTTTGTCCGGAGAGGACAGAAGAGAACAACAGAGATTATGGGACATTTGGGCCTGACAGCACCTTGGGGTCCTCTTGTTAAATGTTTTCGATCTGATAGAGGAGAAAAGGGATGCATGCCAGCAAAAGTAGCGAGCAAGGGAAGAGCGCGGGGCTGAAGCCCTGGCTCACTGACCCCAGATCAGTTCTTCTGCAGACATCAAGAGGCTCAGCGTGCAGAGAGGAATGCTGCATCGCTCCCTCGCCCCCTGCCCCCCCCCCCACCGCCCCCCGCCGCCCCGTTCTCTGCCTGGGTTTGATTCCCATTTAGCCACAGTTCCAGTGATTAATCATTAATCGTCACATGCAGCAGCTCCAGAAAAGAGACGCTGTTTTAAAGGGGATTGGCCACTGGGTGGCGCTGGTGTTCGTTTTGATCCGTGCTTGGGAGACGTCTGACCCCGGAGGGCCGCAGCAAGGTGAATGATTACCGCTGTCCTCCCCACACCCGAGGCCCACGTCAGAAGACAGTTTGCACAGAACCGCAGCTTGGCCCCGACACGGACTTCCCGGAGCGCAGTAGGTGATCTCTCCCCACGGGCAGCGGAGCACTGGGGAAGATCAGATGAGCCCCATGATGGGTGAGAGGTGGCACCTGGAGTCCAAGGCCCCCCGGTGCTTTTGGGCTTCCAGATTACACAGGGAAAGGTGCTATTTTATGGTGCCCCCGGGAAACTTCTGCAGAACTTGACAAAGGAGTTCGGATACCCTAGCAGGTGTTATCAAAGCTTTAGTAGGAAAAGACGGATTATACACCTGTTATCTCTTTCTTAAGAAAAACATTTTTTTTTTTTGAAAAGAAGCCCAAGGCTAAATAATCTGGTAGAAAATTCTAGGTAACCATGAGTTCTCTGGAATTTTAGCCATGAGGCTCTTTCTTGTGCAAGCCTCGCAGATAAGCTTTGATATGTTCTTTGCTCCCTGAAAGAGGAGTATAGAAACTCACTGGAAACGTGTTTTGCATATAAGAAGATGAAGCCTACAAATGGAGCTTGTCTAATTTCACCCTAAGACAGAAGAGTCCATGGGACTTTCGTTATTCTCATCTGAAACAGCCCAGTGAGTCTGTCATGAGTCTGAGTAATTATACCCATTTCCCAGATTACATAGAAAGCATGACTGAATGTAAATGTTGAAGCCAAGGGTATGCATGGCCCACGGCTGTGTCAGATTTTGATCTCTCCAGAATACTCTCGTAAGCTTCTTTCCTGTGAGACAGTGATCTAGCATGAGAGCTGAATCTCCAAAGGACACCACAGCAGAAGCAACACCCTGCTTCTGCACTTTTGGAAGGTTGAGGAAGGCCCACTCCCCCATTCCTATACCACGCAGGGACCATACAGAACCACCCACCACCATCTGTGCAAGAAAGCAGTGTGAGCTCCTACCACTTGCACCATGACCCTTCTCTGAGTTTCTTGTATTTGCTGGGAGCCCTCGATCAAGCTGGGTTCTCTCTATGGAGGCATCTTCCTTGAATGTGACTCTCTAGGTGGGCCCAGGGTGCTGATACAGCAGAGGGAGGGAGGAGTGCTGGCCAGGGATCTAGGGATCAGGCTTGCCAAGGACCCAGGAACACTGCTGGGAGAGCTGGGCTGGACCCTAGCCTTGATTTACCACTAGAAGTTTTTCACCTGCCCACCTGCTTCTCCACTGCAGTTATCTACCCCTCACCTGTGCAATGAATCAAGACCGGCTCAGCATGTTTGAGGAGCAAGGAGGGTGAGGGAAGAAATATTTGAAGGCATGAACTTTCCTGGGACAGTTGACTTTGGTCAGTCTGAACCAAACGTCCCCTGGAGAAGGAGCAGCCCTCTAGAAGCAGTGGTATATCATCACTGTCTAGACTGGCTTGACCGGTTTAATAAAGAATCATCACCTTGGCTTCTGAGATGTTTTAGAGGTCAAATATTCCTTTTCTAGACTTAAAAAACTTGGATCCAAGGACATTTGTCAAATAGCCACAGAACTTATTTGCAAAACATGGTATCACACATGCAGGGTCATTCCTTTAGAGAGAATCCGTACTTTTCATCAGATTCACAAAAAAGAAAGCAGTCACAGTTCCTGCATGACGGGTCTCTGGGTAAAGGAGAGGAATGATCTTGGGAGGTTGTGGAAAGAATCACTTTGACAATAGTTCCTATGGGAGAATGAAGTTCTGGTAGCTTTCTTATTGGAAAAAATAGGCTTTGTGGCAAGACAATATAGAAATATTTGGGATTTGACAACTGCTTAGTGAAGCAACATTTTTTTTGTAAAAAAGAAAAAAAAACAACAAAACCCACTTTATGGAGGTATGGTTGACTTGTGCAAAACGTATGGGGTGTAGACAATGAGATGAATGTGGGGACCAATGTACACCCAGGAAACCATCATCACGGTGTGTGCTACAAATACACCATCACCTCCAAAATTTCTTCCTGCCCAAATTCTTTATTATTTCTTGTGATATGAAGTTTTAACCCAAAAGTCAGCCTCTTAGCAAATTTAAAAGTATACAATACAATATTCTTAACTATAGGCACTGTGCTATACAGCAGGTCCCGAGGAAGTCTTCATCTTATCTATTTGAAAGTTTGTACCTTTGACTAACACTTTCCTGTCCCCCCCCACTAACCCCCACCCCTGGTGGCCCCCAGCCACCACTATTCTTCTCTTGTCCTCTATGAGTCTGACTGTCTTAGATTCCTCCTATCAGTGGTCTCATATAGCATTTGTCTTTCTGTGATTGGTTTATTGCATTTAGCGTAATGTGCTCTAGGTTCACCCGTGTTTTCACAATGGCAGGATGTCCTTCTTTTTTAATGATCGAGTACTACTCCATTGTATATATGTCACCTTTCCTCTATCCATTCATCCACCAGTGGACACTTAGGTTGCTTCCATATTCCTGGTTATTGTGAATATTGCTGCAGTGAACACGGGAGTGAACTCTATCTTCACTATGATTTCTGTCTTTGGGATATGCCCAGAAGTGGGATTGCCGGATCCTATGATTGTTCTAATTTTAATTTTTGGAGGAAATTTATACTATTTTCCGCAGTGGCTGCCCCCATTTTCCTTCCCACCAACAGGGCACAAGGCTTTCCTTTCCTGCACATCCTCGCCAATACTTAACTTTTTTTTTTTTTTATGATAGCCATCCTAATAGCCTTTAGATTATCTGTCTCTGTTATGCATCTCAGAGGCCAGAGAAAGTCTTTCCCAGGGAGTCTGGGGATCCAGGGTTGGGAATTGAGATCAGGTCTGATAGGAATGACATTTCCTCCCTCAGGCACTTGGCTGGGTACTGGGCTGGGCCAAGCGAGGAAGAACCTTCCTCATCCCCTGAAAACAGTGGTGTCCCCACCCAGGCATTTCATCCTGGCAGAGGAGTGAAGCCCCAAGCCCCGGAGGGTTTGGGCAGCTCACTAGGAAGGCACATCGCTTTGCTGGCCCTTCCCAGGTGTCACAGTGTCCCAGACATCAGGTAAAGGACTGAGCAGGGCATAACAGCATCTGTGTTGTTCCTCTGAGGCCCGAGTATGTGAAACATCAGCGTCCTCCCTCTGTACCCAATGTCATTAAAACTGTGTACTTAAAATTTCTGTATTTCCCTCCAGACCTTAAGATCTGAGGAGATAGGAAGTATGTTTCCTGTACCTTTATAACCCCAGAGTTTAGCACAGTGCCCAGCCCTGATTAAATGTTACCTGCCTTAATCAGAGGAAGGATGAGTGTTCTCCCCATGTCCCAGTCACAGGGGCATTAACTGCCCAAGGTTGAGGAGCTGTTGCAGATCAAGGAGACTTATTACCCGCTTTGTACTATAGCAGATGGTGCAGACACAAAGACAGATGCACAGCAGGTCTCCCCATGCTATAGTTGGTGATCTGGGGAGGCAGGAACTAAGGTGACTATAGTATAATGCACCAACACAGAAATAATGAATTAGAGAAGCCCTAGGAAAGTAGTGACTAATTCCAACTTGGGAGAGGGGTGGTGGGGACAAGAGAAGTCTTTCTGAATGCATAAGTGTCCCTGAGTCCTGAACACTGACCCTGGACAGGCAGGGAAGAGAAACTTCCGGGAAGAGAAACTCCTGAAGCAAAGATATGGGGTCTTTACAAAAGGGAAAGACCACCACAGTAGCTCACAATAGTGTTGGCATGGCTTAGGTGCTTGGTAATGACTTATTTTGGCTGTACTGCCTAGGATCCTGGGGGGTGGGCACCGATGTTAGTGCCCTGACTGATAGAGGCAGTGATGGCCTCTGCCCCATCCATGGAACCCCAGGCAGTCATCCCTTCTTCCACATCCACCTGGAAAGAGCTCTGTTGGGAGATTTGTCTGCAAGACAGCCCCAGGCATCATTGGACCAAAAACCAGTTGGCTTTGACCAAAGATATAGACAGAATCACCTCACACACTAATGGGCTTACTCTGAGAAGCAGAGCAGAGCTGTGACCTTAGAGAATCTATGTGCACAGGTCAGTTTCCACTTGCACATCTAGGCATGCATTAAGATGTCTCTACAAATGTTTAAGTAAGTAAGTGCAGTAAATGCATGTGTTTATGTACACATGGACAGGAGTATGCACACATGCCCACACCTGCAGTGTCACATGCCAAATGGTATGTGAAGAACATTTTGGTGATTGTAGCAGCCCAGCGTCCAATGGACTATGCGCTCCTCAGCCGCTAGTACGTAGGAAGTCTGCTGGAGGTCTGGTACTTCAGAGCCCAGTTTTGGTTCCCTTCTTGGTTTCCTCCAAATGGCACCTGGCAGCTGACCAAGATGATGGCCAGCCTTACCTAGAAGGAGGGAGAGAAATGCCATGAAAGCTACCTAAGTGCTCAAATTCCTGTGTAATGTGGCAAGGTCAGAGAGCCATAGATGGTCTGGGGTGGAAATTGTTTCCTCTATCCTCTTCCAGAGCCTGAATCTCCTTGATGGAGTCCCTTCCAAAGTCTAGCCCAGACTAGCGAGTAAGTGGGGACTCACTATTTCTTAGGCAGTCAACTTCTGTGGTTTGCAATGTGCAACACTGACCCACCACCATGTGTATGCACCTCCAACTCCCACGCCAGGAGTGAGCCAAGTACTTGCCCTTTGGTCCTGTTGTATCACCATTTACTCCACTTCAGTGTCTGCTTTTCTTTTCATTGTCTTTGCCTCATTTACTGCCTGATTCTCTTTGACTCCTCTATTGAAGAGTCCTCTGAAAAGGCAAGAGGCTGTTTGCCAGATCAAGTAAGTGAGACTTTAGGGAGCAGAGGGATACTTCCTAGACTCATTCCTCTAGTAGTACTTTTTGCTGGGGGTATTAGTTATTTCTCTCTCTCTGACCTACAAGTAGAATAAAGAGGTCTGTTTCCTCACGCTCAGGGTTAATGCAATGGGGGGGTCATGCAACTGTGTTTTTTAAAAAGGATTGTATTTATTTACTTGAGATATAGAGAATGAGAGAGAGAGAGAGAATGAGTGGGTGAAGGGCAGGGGGGAGAAGCAGGCCCCCTGCTGATCAGGAAGTCTGATTTGGGAGTCAACCCTGGAGCTCTAGGATCATGACCTGAGCCCAAGACAGTCGATTAACCAACTGAGCCACCCAGGCGCCTACAACTATGGTCTTAAGAGAGGTAATTTCCAACGTTCCTGTGATGTGTGCTTTCCCCCTCTTGGCATGGCTAAATCAAATAACTGAAACCAGCGTGGTAGAGGTCTCCATCTCCAAACTGTGTCAACTTGAAGGATGACATTCTTGGAAGCAACCTCTTTCTGCTCCTTCTTATAAAACAGTTTCTGGGTGGCTTAGTCTGTCATTCTTCCAACTCTTGATTTCAGCTTGGGTCATGATCTCAGGGTCATGAAATCGAGCTCCACATCAGGCTCCACGCTTAGTTGGGAGTCTGCTTGAGATTCTTTCTCTCCCTCTGTCCCTCCCCACCATGCTCTCTCTCTAAAATAAATACATCTTAAAAAAAACAGAGTTTTGTGTACAGGGACAGATGAGGAACACTGACTGCCTCAGGCAGAGACCTCCACATAGAAAGAGATACACCTGCAGCCTTAAAGAGGCTTCTCCTGAAGAGTGGACTTCACAATCCATGATGGCATTTCTTTTCTTCTGGAATCTTTGTACCCTTTGGCCCCCATTAACTCTGAAGGTGATAGTCAAGATTAATTTAAGAGACCAGAGGAAGGTGTGATAAGGGCATTTGTTCCTAATTCTGAAACGAATTCTTTAAATCCAGTGTCTTGCTGTTTAGTGAATAAGGGGGTGAATCAGTACTGTACTTTAGAATGGCGTGTTCCCATTAATTCTTTTATATATATACAGACATAGATTTATTATAAGGAACCGGCTCACATGGTTATGGAGGCGGAAAAATCCTAGGGTTTGCAGGCAAATCAGCAAGCTGGTGACCCAGGAGAGCTGAGGGTCTCCTTCTTGGCTGAGTCTAAAGGCACCAGAACCAAGGAGGCTGATGTGTTAATTCCAGTCCAAAAGCTAGCATGACTCTTTATAGATGTAAGTCTACTTTTAGTGATGGAATGGTTTGATCCCAGTTTGTAACTGCTGTTTCATAGTGCCAGGGTGAAAGTTTGTTCAGAGGGAGACAGTGCATATATAAGTGCATTTTTTCCCCTCACAGTCCCAAAGACATTGCATTGATTTTTTCCCGAGATTAGTAAAAGTAACACAGTTATTTCATTTTGTATCTCCTTAATTGCTAACAAAGATATCATTTTTCTCACCACTTGAGAATCTACAAGCTGTATTTTGTCTGTATACTTGTTTGCCTAAATTCTGTGTATATTTGGGTAGTAACCTTTTATCAGCTCCCCCCTCCCATTCTGTTCCTTTTCTTTTGATATTTTATGTATCACCTTATATTTTATATGCAGAGTATCACAGAATGCTGGTTCCTAGTAGTGTACTCAGCACGTATTTATGAAGACATGTTGCATTTGAACTGGCAGGGACTTCGAGGCCTTCCAGTCCAGGAACCTAAACATTTGTACATAGAAAGTGAAGTTCATGGGGCACCTGGGTGGCTCAGTTGGTTAAGTGTCTGACTCCTAATTTTGGCTCAGGTCATGATCTCAGGGTCATGAAATCGAGCCCCAATCAAGCTTCACACTGAGCATGGATTCTGCTTGAGATTCTCTCCCTCTAAAAATAAATAAATAAGTCTAAAAAAAAAAAAAAAAGAAAATGGGCCTCAGAGTAGTTCAGCGATTTGGCCAAGGTAATAGCTGGTAAATAAAGAACATTGAGCAAAACCTCAACATCCAGTAAAGTTCTAGTCACCGTGTCAAATTGCCTCAAACCCTAGAGCAGGGTTTCTCAACCTTGGCATTAATTTTTGGGTCAAATTAGCTAGATAATTCTTGGTTGTAGGGAACTGTCCTACACATTGCAGAATGTTTGGGAGCATCCTTTGCTTCTATCCCCTAGAAATCCAGTAACAAATGTCCCCTCCTTTGACTTGGAACAACCAAAAACATCTCTAGACATTGTCAGGTGTCCCTTGAGGGATAAAATTGCCCTCAGTTGAGAACCACTGCTCTGGCAGGAGCTAAACAATTCCTGGGCTTTGGGAGGAGTGATGAATCTCCTCTATAGAAGTTTAGAGCTGGAGCCTGGCACTTCTCTCTGGCAGCTGGAGTTCATGGGCAAGCCAAACCCAGAAAGCTGTCCCATTCTAAATCTACAGAGCTGGGAGTATGGATACTGAAAAACCCTATCCCGTTATGATGCCTTCGAGTCAGCCCTTATTCCACAAGGCTCACAAAAGGGCTGAGCTGGCAGGCAGGGAATGGGCAGGGAGGAGGTACAGTCAGCACGTTTATTGTAGGCAAGGCTTCTGGCTGAGATAGAGGCATCACTCAGACCCCAGGAGAATGGTACGTGGAGAGTACCAAGTTGGACTTCCCAAGAGGAGTGTGAGGCCAGCCCTGGTGAATTAATACCACGGACAGCTCCCATGACAAGCTATATTTCAGATACCCCCTTGAAAGGGACAAAAGGAGTCTGTCCCTTCAAGCAGGGGTAGTTTGGATCTAAATAGCCTTTCCCTGCTCCATCAGAAATTATCTGCTCTTTAACCATAATGTTCAATACATATGTTACTAAGATGATGTTCACAACTATACTGTGAGATTGTTTCTATAACCCTATTGTTACAGAAATTGGAAGCAGGTTTAGAGGTTCCCTTGCCCAGTGTCACACAGAAAATTGCAGCCTTCACAGCTGGAAGTGAGGATATTGGTTTTGGAGTCTGCTCTTTCCTTAATGCTTCTTCCAGGAAAAGGAAAAAAGGGGAAAAGGAATATTAAAGTGACATGCTGAAAACTGTAGAGTTGAACTAACATCCTTTCTAACTTCCTCTGCCTTGGATCCCTCAAAGCAGAGGAATCTGTTGAGTGAGACCCTCCCCTGGCTGCTCTCATGTTGAGTGTAAGCACTTCCTCATGAATGCATGTAAGCCAGACCTTCATGTCTTTATCTCCATTTGGATAACAAATGTTTCAATTACCCATTTCAATCCTCTATTAAACCATGAAGGTGAGTATGACATGTAACATGTCTATTTAATGTAATATCTCTTTGTCTATTCATTAGTGGGCACTATTGGCTGTAAAACGTGTTCTTTGATCTGAAGAAAGGTAACTTAGCTGTCCAAATTGGTACAGTTTTGTCTGTTCCAGTCATTTTAGTACCCTGAGCATTTTCATCTACTACTGGGTATGTGAAGCTAAGTCTAGTGTCTACTCTTGTCAGGATCCTTTTGTAGCCTCCAGGGCCACCGGCATCAGTCTGACTTGCCAACGATGAATGGAGCCTTCCTCCTAAGAAATTTGCCCTGTTGGGTATCTGTAGTTGGTCTCTCTTGATGATAGACAGTACTTTCGACATTTTGTGAATCGTGGGGTGCAAGAGAAATATGTCAGCAATCAGTTCATCCCTGCTTTGCTGCAACTCCCTCACGATGGCCAACTCAGTTGTGTGCACCAGAATATGGACTTGCCAGTTCCATTCACCTGACAGTCCTGGAAGGAGCTTCTTCTGACGGGTATTGATACATCTTACTTTAATGCACTTCTTAAATTCCTAGTGATTTCCCTAGTTCTTTGCCTCATACTGGCAATCTTTTAGATGTCTAGTTTTCCGCTGCCCGTCTGCCTGATCACATGGACAGGCTACTTGCCATCATCCCGGAGGTGGTAAAAACCCAAACACAGGGAAAACAATTTGCAATTCAGCCTGCTGAGCTGATGTTTTTACTTTCTTCAGTCAGAGTGGTGGTCCAAACATGATGCTGTTTGTTCAACTTGGAACTGACACTTATGAACCAAGCCACACTGTGTTGATCAGTAGAGACATATTCATAAGGCATTGTCCATGTGGTCATGGGATCCAGCAACTCCTTGAGTGCTTCCTTTAGGGGGAAATGAGTTGCCTGCTTGTGAATATGAGAAGTACTACCTTGTAGGACATTCCTGCACAAACCTTTTCCATTTTATTATGGGACACTTCTGGGCCCTGCCCTCCCCCATTAAAGTGTTTCTCTAACATCACCCAAGACATTTATGGGTATTTCAAGTTTTGATTATTTTGTGTCCTTCATAAGTTTCATTTAAGCAAGCAATTGACTCTCAAATGGCATACATTGTACCACAATGTCTGGAAATTTTCTGGTCCAAAATCTCAGTAGCTGCTGCTGGGTGGTACTCATGAGCATTTGTCATGAGCTCAGCCTGTGGTCCCTACAAGTCTACTATATGGAAAACTTTTGGTACCAGCACTCCATTCTCTAACATGTCACTATCAAGTGGTAAACTCTGTTTGTCCACCAGGTATCCTTTATTGTTCCAAAGTAACAACCTGTATCGTACTTGGGTAATCTCATAGGTTCCATTTAGCATGCTTACTCAACACTGGCTGAAGGACAAATTTGCATGCCTTCTGGTTTATAATACTAGGTAAGGGAAGCATTCCTCAATCAGACATAATATTCATTCTCATCATATACTTAGGTAAAGGAGACAATCACATCCCATAAAAGTCTCTGTTTAAACATTCCAATTCTCTTTTTTCCAGGTTATGTCAATGAAGAAGCTTTATGTTTAATACAAGATTTTATGGGCAACATTCCATCAAATATTCAACCACATTGATACAAAGATGAGATTCAAAGTATTTTTAAGTGGTTTACATTTTGTTTTTTTAAATTAACATGTAATGTATTATTGGTTTCCTACACACAGGTCTGTGATTCATCAGTCTTATATAATACCCAGTGCTCATTACATCTCATGCCCTCCTTAATGTCCATCACCCAGTTACCATATCCCTCCACCCGCTCCCCTCCAGTAATCTTCCATTTGTTTCCTATGATTAAAAGTCTCTTATGGCTTTTTTCTCTCTCTGGTTTCATCTTATTTCATTTTTTCCTCTCTTTCCCTATGATCCTCTTTTGTTTCTTAAATTCCATGTATCAGTGAAATCATATGATAATTATCTTTCTCTGATTGACTTATTTTTGCTTAAAATAATGCCCTCTAGATCTTTTTTTAAGATTTTATTTATTTGAAAGAGAGAGAGATCACAAGTAGGCAGAGAGTCAGGCAGAGAGAGAGGGGGAAGCAGGCTCCCCACTGAGCAGAGAGCCCGATGCAGGGCCCAATCCCAGGACCTTGAGATCATGACCTGAACTGAAGGCAGAGGCTTAACCCACTGAGCCACCCAGGTGCCCCAATACCCTCTAGTTCTATCTAAATTGTAGCAAATGGCAAAATTTCATTTTGATGACTGAGTATAATATATATATATATATATATATATCTCACATCTTCTTTATCCAGTCATCTATTGATGGACATCTGAGCTCTTTCCATAGTTTGGCTATTGTGGACATTGCTATTATAAACATTGGGGTGTGGGTACCCCTTCAGATCACTACATTTATATCTTTGGGGTAAATACCCAGTAGTTCAATTGCTAGGTCGTTGGGTAGCTCTATTTTCAACTTTTTTTTTTTAATATTTTATTTATTTATTTGACAGAGAGAGATCACAAGTAGGCAGAGAGGCAGGCAGAGAGAGAGGGAGAAACGGACTCCCCACTGAGCAGAGAGCCCGATGCGGGGCTCGATCCCAGGACCCTGAGATCATGACCTGAGCCGAAGGCAGAGGCTTAAACCACTGAGCCACCTAGGCGCCCCTATTTTCAACTTTTTGAGGAACCTCCATATTGTTTTCCAGAGTGGCTGCCCCAGCTTGCATTTCCACCAACAGTGTAGGAGGGTTCCCCTTTCTCCGCATTCTTGCCAACATCTGTTGTTTCCTGACTTATTAATTTTAGCTGTTCTGGCTGGTGTGAGGTGGTATCTCATTGTGGTTTTGATTTGTAATTTCCCTAATGCCGAGTGATGCTGAGCATTTTTTCATGTGTCTGTTGGCCATTTGTATGCCTTCTTTAGAGAAATGTCTGTTTCCTTAGAGAAATATCTTCTGCCCATTTCTTGATTGGATTATTTTTTCTTTGGGTGTTGAGTTCAATAAGCTCTTTATAGATTTTGAATGCTAGCCCTTTATCTGATATGTCATTTGCAAATATCTTCTCCCATTCTGTCAGTTGTCTTTTGGTTTTGTTGACTGTTTCCTTTGCCATGCAACAGCTTTTTATCTTGATGAAGCCCCAATAGTTCATTTTTGCCTTTGTTTCCCTTGCCTTTGGAGACATGTCTCGCCAGAAGTTGCTGCTTCTGAGGTCACAGAGGTTGCTCCCTGTGTTCTCCTCTTGGATTTTGGTGGATTCCTGTCTCACATTTAGGTCTTTCATCCGTTATGAGTCTATTTTTGTGTGTGGTGTAAGGGAATGGTCCGGTTTCATTCTTCTGCATGTGGCTGTCCAATTTTCCCAACACCAGAGATTCAAAATTTATAACTTCCCCTATAGAATACGTGCATTTTCCTAAACACATATACTAAAACCCATAGCATATTAATACATTAATTGAAAATATGTTATTAACATAATATGTGATATACATATATTGATTTTTCTTCACTTTATGTAGAAAACTCAAGCTCTCTTTTTAAAAAATTCCATTTTCACCTAAACTTTCACCTTAATCCCATCAGCCATTGCATCCCCATATGTTCCCAGTCTAACCTAAACTCACTGCTAGGAATTCACTAACAGATTCGGAATCATACTGCATTGAGCTCCTATGTCAAGAAGTCCCGGGAAAGTTTCTTCTCCACCTCTTGGCCATTTTACCTCCACATGTGTATATGGCTTTGGATCTCAAGTCAGAAATTGGGCTCTTCCCGAGGGACTGCTTTGGCTTCTCAAAGGTGACAGGGGTGCAGGGAGAAAGGAACAGTGGGGGTGCACATCTGGGCACGTGTAGGGTGCACTGCACCTGCTCTGAGGCACTGTTCATTTAAAATTTCATTTTTTTTCCCCTAAGAACAAGTGAAAATACTATATAACCTTCAGAAGCTTCTCTCTGTGAGACCCTAAAACTCCATCCAAAGACACAGATAAACCAGACTTTGTCCTGCTCCCACACCTCCCATCATTTGGTACAGCTGGGAAGGGGTGTGTGTCCCCAGATTACCAAGGGCAGACACAACCGGACATCCCCCTTCAGCTTTCAGGATGGGTCAGGAGCAAGTAAGTTTCCATTTCACACCACCTGGGGGAGTTGGAGGTGACTGGGCCTGCTTTCTCCATGGCAGGAGACAACAGAATCCCTGGATGACGAGCAGCGGGCAGCTGCCCCCGTCAGCCCTGGCCATCCTGCTGGAGGCCTGCCACCTGCAGCAGGGGCGGAAGGGACCAGAAACCCCAGCTCTGTGGTATGAGGTGGGGAGCAGACATGGAGGTAGATGTGGGAGCTCCTCCCCGCCTGGCCAACTGCCAGGCATCTCTTATTCAGTGGCCCCTTTAAGGTTCCCAAATGCTCTGATGCCCTGTCCTCTCCCAGGGCCCTAGAGAGGGCTTTGATACCCAGTGTGAGGGCCTCCCGGTGTGACTCTGTGGGGAGTGACCTGGGCCAGCTGGCATGAACTCTCCAGGCCTGGGGTGGGGTTGGGACAGTAAGGCAAGACCCTTTACTCCTCTTCCTCTCCCTGGCAAGAGGGAAAGACTGGGGAGAGCAGGAAAGGGTCTTCTTAGCAAAACTGAGAGTGAGGAGCATGTGACAGTCACGGCTTTCCAGGGAATTTCAGCCCACCCACAAGGAGTGCAGGTTACTTCCCAGCACTGCCGTGGGGACTACCTTCATAGCTGGGAATGCATACAAAGCTTCCTCTGTTTCTGGTTCCGTGAGCTTCCCCTCCCACCCCCCAGAAGGAACAAAGTCACTGCCACAGGGAGGAGGTGCTGGGTGTGAACTGAGTGGGGTGGGTGTGGGGAGGGAGGCCTGGGTGGGTTCCAGGCTGACCCAGCCAGGTCCTAGAATCAGGCTGTGTAGGTATCTGCCAGATCTGTGGTTTCACTCGGACCTTGACAATGAGTGATGAGGTCTCCCGCTGAGTGCATACCCTGAGGAAAGGGGGCCCTTGCCTAAGCAGACTCTTCACCTTGGCTGGCCTGAGGGCATGACTGCTGGTCAGAAGCACCAGTCAGTGCTCACTGGTGGGAATGTTCCCTTTGCGGCCACACAGAGTGCCTTGGGGAAGTGAGTCAAAGCAAGGAAACAGTCTGGGGTGGCAAAGTCACCTGCTGGTGAATGACAAGGATGTTTCCGAGTACTGGTCTCCATCTCAGAAAGTGCACATGGTCCTCTGTTTGAGCATAAAGACCATGCCCATGGGGGTGTTTTGGGCTGGGCTAGCGCTCTCCAGTGAGTGTCCTTGTCCTCCTTACACTGATCTCTATGACATCATGCAGAATCCTGTCCCGGGTGCAAACAGGATGTCCTCCAGGGTGGGAGAGTCCTCCGTGATCCTCCTGTGCTCATCTGTGTGGGGTTCACAAACAGGATAGGTCATGGGTATTAGTTATGCCTTTGGTTTAACTTTGAACTTGACAGTGAGGACTCCCCACTGAGCTCAGTACCTTCAGGAAGGGAAGCATCTTTCCATGGAGGCTCTCCACATGGGCTAGCTTGATGGCATTATCACAGGCCAGAAGGATCTGCCAGCCATCCGTGGGGAAAATGTCCCACTTACAGCCGCACAGAGCACCTTGGGAAAAATGAGGACAGTGAGGAAAAATTTGGGGTGGCATGAGTGGTAAGAGAGGAAGGAGGAGGGGGATAGAATGATCAGTCCCTGGAGAGGACTGGCATGCCCAAGAATCACCATCTTGCACATGCACGCATGCGAGTACACACTTCTCCATGGTGTATCTCCTCCAGAAGGACACTGACGCCATCTCTGAAGGGTTTGCACATGGGGTTTGTCTTTAAGCCCAAGAAAAACCCGTGCCTACACGTCCAGTTTGGGCATTGCCTTCTCTGAGGAAGGGGCATTTGGTGCCTGCCTGCCTTCTAATCCTACTTGGTGACAACGGGCAGGATGTCATCGGTGTGCAGAGGTGCTCTCGGTGGGGCTGAGCTGCCCCCACTGTGATGTTTGTACGTTCACTTGGACTCGGGTGCATTAGCCATAGCTGTGTCCTGCTTCTTGCCTAACAAGGAGAGGGGCTCGGGGCCTCGTAGTGGATCCCTATCAGCCCCATGATGCATAAATGCTTTTCAGCCTTCCTCCTATGGACACCTCATTCCTTAGATTTTCTTCTATGATTTTGGTTAGCCTCTCGTTCCTCGGGGGCGGGGGGGGGGGGGTAAAGCTCTGAGTTAGATGAATAAAGACAAAGAGGGGAACAAGAGGTCAAATAGTGACGATCCTCTGGAGATGGGCCTTTGAGGGGGGAGAATGCCAAAACCATTTGTCCTTGTAAGGGCCTACTTAATCAGAGGAAGCCATTTTGTTGTTTATGCAGTAAACTTAGATTGGCCCTGCCCCTCCCAGAGGAACTTACTTGCAAAGCCCAGATACAAGGGCGGGTCAGGCCAGGTAGAGACAGCCAATCAGTGGGGCACGCTTATATCTACTAGGGTGAATTGTAATTGAATTGGCCGCCTGTGTGTGACCTAACATGACTCGGCAGTTTTCTCTGTATATTGCAATCTCATTGGCCACCTGTGTATAGCCCGGCTATACTACCTCTATAAAAGTTAGTCTGTGAGGCTGGGAGGGGTCGCCTTTTTGCAAGAGACGCTCTGACCGGTCAATTTCATTCTTGATGCTTGGCACAAAATAAAACTTTGCTTGACCTTCACTTTCTATCAGTCTCGCTCCTTTGATCATGGACCCTAACAGTCCTCTCCTGTGGCTGTTACCACTGGCTTCCGCAGCAATTTTGGTTGTGAGCCCGCTGACTTACAAGCCACTGTGGAACCAGGGGGAGGATCGAACAGGGCAAATTCAAATGCCACCAGGATCACTCTTCTGACTGACATTCAGCCTTTTTTCTTTGGCATGTTTGATCATTTTTAGTTGAAAGCCAGGCATGCTGAATTGGGTGATGTGAACTGAGGTTAAGCAGGCCTTCTCTGTGAGGGCTTAACATTAATTTGGCTAGGAATTGAGCTGTTGTTTTTTTTTAAGATTTTATTTATTTATTTGACAGATAGAGATCACAAGTAGGCAGAGAGGCAGGCAGAGAGAGAGAGGAGGAAGCAGGCTCCCTGTTGAGCAGAGAGCCCAATGCGGGGCTCGATCCCAGGACCCTGGGATCATGACCTGAGCTGAAGGCAGAGGCTTTAACCCACTGAGCCACCCAGGTGCCCCAGGAATTGAGCTGTTTTTAATGTTTGCATCCCTCTAGCTTCCAGAAACTTCTAGTGCCTCTAGTGTCCTTGTTGTGGCCCTCTGCTTGTAACTTTGGGCCTCCATAGATACTCCTCCTCCCTTTGTGTCCTGTGGCTCTTTCAGTTGTTCCCTCCTACACAGGCTGACTCGGGCCATGGTGTCACCTTGTGGGGAGGGGAGCATTCTGTAATGTTCTGATGACATCTCAAGTCTGGGCCTGTTTCTAGAGGCAGGGACCATCCCATGTGTTTGTCCAGTGCTATAGCTTTCTTCCCCCACCTCATTTGTGTAATAACATTTAACACAAAAGTAGAATGCTTCTAAGAAATCACGTTCCATCTGAAATACTGTAGAGAAAATAGAAGCACAATACCTTCCTTATTTTTAATTGCACAACAAATGTCCTTGTTGAAGGTGTGGGTGAGATGACAGGGTATGTTCGCACTACGATACTGTCACATCCTGTCGTGGCAATAGAAGAAAGACTTACCGACTTTATTGAAATGAAAGAGAAACTTGGATATGGTCCAACTCGTGACCAGCTATGTGATAAGAGACAAGGATGGCAGGTGGACACAAGGCTTGTAAAATCCGTGTTGAACCCCCCCCCCCCCAAAAGTTATTACACCGCATGGCTTTTCCTAGCACTGGAGGTGTCCCCAACTCTTTCAAATGAAAGGTCCCGATATTTGTATATTTTACCCCGATCGGAGGTAAGCTTCCCTTTCTCTGAATTTGGGTCGGGATCTCTCCCCAGAAATAATCTGGAATAGGAACATTAAGACACCAGGTGATTCTTTCGAGCCCCCAAACGCCTCTCAATAAATGGATACATGTGTGAAATAAGTAAAATGTCTCGCTAAAGCGTTACCTGAGAAACTCAGGAATACAGCGATGGGGCAAGTCCGTGAAACTGAAGGCCCTGGGCTCAGCGTTTCAGAGAAGAGTCCGGGGAGACGTCAGTCCAACCGGGCTCCCCCACTGCAGAAAGGGGAACCAGGGAAAGACAGCTCTTAACTCACTATTTGCTCAGCCCCGGCGGGTCTCGCAAGCTGGGCGGCGGCCCCACGCGCAACGGGACCTGCGGCAAACCAAGCCTGGCTTCCCGCCCGGGAAGTGTCGCCGCATCGCCGGGACCCAGGACACCCACGGAGGTGCCCGTTGGTCCTGGCGTGAGTCGGACGCCCTCTGCTGGCCGTTGGTGAGCAGCGAAAGACGACCAGCGCTCGCGGCTGAGCGGTGGCCGCGCGCCCCCTCGCGGTCGTCTCGCCTAATCCCAGAAACTCTGGAGTCCTGGGTCTCTGCAGATGGCCCATGGGGTGCTCTGCTCCAGATTTGCTGTTCTCCTTCCTGGAACATGCCTTGGAGCCATGGCTTGGAAAGCAAGAAAACCTCATGCCTTTGAGATATCTGGAAAGGATCTCTTCCAAGTCATGCCGCAATGTCAGGACCGACTTCAAGTTTCATGAGAAAGAGAGGATCCCAAAATCCGGAGACAGAGGCACCTGTTTCTGTCATTGGAACAATTTTCAACCTGCCGGACAAACTACAGTGCTACTTGCATAAAACCCTTCTGGATAGTTTTCCCTCCAGTTTTGGTCCCCATCAGGAACAACGGGAGCAGAAGGTGAAAGCAGGGGCGCCTGGGTGGCTCAGTCCATTAAACGTCTGCCTTCAGCTTGGGTCCTGATCTCAGGGTCCTGGGATGGAATCCCTCATTCAGCTCCCTGGTTGGTGGGGGTCTGCTTCTCCTCTCCCTCTGCACCACTCCCACTCCCCGCTCCTGCTCTCTCTCCCTCAAATAAATAAAATCTAAAAAAGAAGAAGACGAAGAAGGTAGAAAATCTTCAGGTTTGTACCTTTTTGGAATAGCCCAGAGAAACTTCCAAGAACTCAGTAGCTAACTGAAGCCGAAGTAATACAGTGTGTTTTTGGAGCTTGTCAGAGGGGAAAGTAAAGTGTGCGTTCCTCTCCTTTAACAAATCCAGAAGAAAAATTAGGAATTAAAGAGGAAAGTAGAACTTGGAACCCTCTTTATTATTATTTGCTGAGCACGAGAAGTCCATCTGCCCTAAATGTTTCTGCATCAGCTCTAAAATATCAGAAGCCCGCATCCTGCTTGTACACCTTCAGTTTCCACAAGGAAGTTTGGAGAGAAAAACATGGTTTCTATTTCTTAAACAACTTGACAATTTTTGCATTTACCATTTGCTTTTGCAAATTTTCAGGGAGTATCTGCTGTTTCCACTATTTGAAATTGCTTTTTTGTGGAGAACTTTCCTCTGGTGTGCTCTTTTGTTATAGGCTTCTGTTAGTCAAAGTGAAGTTAGCTGCTGTAACAGACAAACACAAAATTATTTGTTTGAACATCATACAAACTTCCCTTTGCGTCCTTCAACACCTAAGTAATGGGCTTGATTATGTTTACCTTTTACTCCTGTGACTTACTCATTCCAGAACTGACCTGACTCTCCCACTCCCCTGCATCCATTTTGCCCATCGGCCCCTCTGAAAACCATCAGTTTGTTCCTTATATTTATAGGTCTGAATCTGCTTTTTGTTTGTTTGTTTATTCATTTGGTTTTTTAAAAAATATATATTCCAGGGCACCTGGATGGCTCAGTTGGTTAAGCAACTGCACTCAGCTCAGGTCATGATCCTGGAGTCCCAGGATCGAGTCCCACGTTGAGCTCCCAGCTTCAGCTCGAGTCTGCTTCACCCTCTGACCTTCTCCCTTCTCATGCTCTCTCTCTCTGTGTCTCAAATAAATAAATAAAATCTTTAAAAAAAATATTCCACATACGAGTGAAATCATGTGGCATTTGTCAAAATAAAAACAAGACAGGTGTTTCTTTCAGCTTCTTCTTCCTCCAAAAAGAGCAAAGGACAAAAAGCACCTGATCCAAACCAAGACGTGACAGGCTGGGTGCAGAGCCCTAGGCCACTAGCCATCAGAGCTGTCCCTGGGGACAATGGGTCAAGGATGTCAGAGCTTAGGTCACCCTCGCTTTGCCCGCTGGGTTTGGGAATGTTTTCATCACCAGCCTGAAACCATTCCCCCACCCCCATCCACCCAGAGGTGGAACCTCTAGAAACAATGTCTGCATACATGTAACAAACCCTATTTCCCTCATGTTGGCAGTCCTCTGAAGAAGGGTCCCAGTTTATCACTAGCGAGGATTTCTAGCAATATTTCTTTCCTCTAATAGTCCAGTGCTCTGTATTGTCTGGGCCGGTTTGGGAGTATTCAGCGTGTCCCAGGACTGGAGGCTCAGGGCATGGAAATGTCCCCTCCAGCTCTTCCTGAGGGCTCACGTAGGCTGCTCATGCGACCGGAGTTGAGTGGCCGATAGTAGCCTTCCCCATCCCCCCATTCTGAGATTCTCATGACTCCTGCTCAGAGGTGTTGGGACTTAAATTTTTCATTTTGCTCTGAATACATTTCTATAGGAACAAAGGAAAATACTACCTAATCTTCAGAAGCCTTTCTTTGTGGGAGTGGAAGACTCCACCCAAGCCATAGGTCAACCAGACTTTGTGCTACTCCCCCGCCATCTTTGATTTCATAGGACAGTGAAGGGGTGTGTGTGCCCAGATTGCAGAGCGCAGACACGACCAGACGTTCCCCCCTCGGCTGTCAAGTTGAGTAAGAGAAAATCTTACTCTGGAATCAGTTTTGTAAAAACTATAAGGATCAATGCATGGCTTCCATATGTGACAGTTTATATTAAGTTTATATATATAGTTTATATTAAGTTTATATTAAGGCATTGTCTCAGTGAATAAAAAACTTGTAATATCAAAGAAATCCTTGGAAGTTGTATCCACTTTTTTTTTTAAAAGATTTTGTTTATTTCTTTGACAGAGAGAGATCACAAGTAGGCAGAGAGGCAGGCAGAGAGAGAGAGGGGAGGAACAGGCTCCCTGCTGAGCAGAGAGCCCGATGTGGAACTCGATCCCAGGACCCTGAGATCATGACTCGAGCCAAAGGCAGAGGCTTAACCCACTGAGCCACCCAGGCGCCCAGTTGTATCCACGTTTGATATATTCTATTATTTCCTTTGCTATCAGCTGAACTTACCGAATATACAGTTTTAGGTACCCCAGTCTCTAACTCTGTCTCTTCTATTAGCCTGTATTTTGACTCTGGACTATGAGGAATTTCCTACAACGGTCTCCAGGAAATGTCCTACAAGCTGGTCTTGTGTAGAGCTGTACCAAGAAAGGAAAGAAAACTGCGTGATCCTATGTATCAGTGCTTTCTCATTCATTCACTACTTCAAACTCCCAAAGTACTTACTGCGCATCTACTGTACACCAAGAACGATGGCAGGCGTTGTAGATGCTGTACGGACCTATTTAGCCAGAGTGACTCCATCTTGGTTAAAAAGCCATTTTGTTGTTTGTGCAGTAAAATGTAAACTGACCCTGCCCACACAACCCCCCCACACCCCCACACCCCCACAGAGAAACTTACTTAAAAGCAAGTCTGGGAAACCAGTAAAATATGGTCGGCCAGTTCCTGATAACAGAGCCCAGAATACAAGGACCAGTCAGGCCAGGTGGAGACATCCAATCAGTAAAAGTACATACTGTCTCCCTAACCACTGAAGAATGTAAACCCCACCTTTTGGGCACCAAACTTGAGTGCCAATTCTGACCAGAGTGATAGGTTAGTTCAAACAGCTACTATAGGGTAAATTGTAATTTAATTGGCCACCTACGTGTGACCTAACTTGACTATGCAACTTTCTCTGTGTGTTACAATCTCATTGGCCACCTATGTGTGGCCAGGTTTTTTCTCTATAAAAGGTAGTCTGTAAGATGCGGAGGGGTCGTTCTCTTCGGAGGTGGCCCTGACCGGTCAGTCTGACTCCTAATGCTTAGCATAGAATAGAGCTTTGCATAACTTTCACCTTGTCTCAGTCTCATTCCCCTGGGCAATCAGTCAAACTTTTAATACTTATCATAAAATAAAGCTTTAAATAACTTTCACATTGTCTCAGTCTCATTTCATTTAATAATGGACCTAACACTGGGGGCTCTTCTGGGATTAAACAATGAAATCTGGGCCAGCATCAGAATTTCTGGGAAAAGCCTCCGGAAGTAAGATCCTGTCTGTCTGTCTGTCTGCCTGGTTGCGGAGCTTCAGGGTATGGCCCACCAGGGAGAAACTGGACATAGTAATGCTCCCCAGGGCTGGAGTGAATGTGGGGATGCCCCATCCCTCCACTGGTAGATCGTCAGTGGGTTCAAGTCCCCCTAGGTGGTCAAGGACCTGCCAGGGGGTTCAAGTCCCCCTAGGCAGTCAGGGGACCAAGAAAATCCCCACCGGCCACTGGGTCTGCAATTGTCTTTGTCTTGTCTTTTTGTTGCCTGTTGTGTTGTATGTTAATGGCTATAACTGGAGCCAACTGTGGTTAGTCTAACTCGAGACAGAGGCTTTAAGGAATATTCCTAAGCAACTACTGAAACTCCCTTTGTTTCTAGAAGAGTCCTTGTCTTCTCTGGCCTGACAAGGCTACCTAACTCCTCCCCCCCCCCCCCCCCCCCCCCGTTGCTGACGGGAAAGCATGGCATCTGCTCCTCTGTTGGAGCTGATGAGCTCTAAAACTGGAAACCCTTTCTCTGCCTTCTGGCAGCACTTGGTTCTTCTGTCTCCCTCTTCTGTTTCTGCACCAACTTGGGTGCGGCCTGCATAACTGGCCTCTAGACCATCCTCAGTGCTTCTGGCACCAAGGCTCCTTCTCTCCTCACTGTCCGGAAACAAGAAGAGCACTGCCTGGACCTAAGACCCCCCATTCCAGATCTTCCCACCCATGCCTCAGCTAAACATTCAAAGTGAAATGGGCCCAGATAAAATGTAAGTCTGTATTTGAACTAAGTTAAGTTTGTTGGTTTAATTAAGATAAACATGTCTTTGAAATTACAGCAATAAATAGGAAGCTTTTATTCTGTCAAAGTTTTCTAAAGGTCAAATAAACTCATCTTATTTGTTAAAATCTGTTAGCAGAAGATGACCAAATTGATGGTTAATTGTCTCAAAATTTTAATGGGTAATTGCTAAAGTAACTTTCAAAGTCTTTGGTAACCTGAAAGTTTAAAGTTTTGGTTGGACGACAAATGGAATGAAAATATGAACATCTAGGGTGCCTGGGTGGCTCAGTGGGTTAAAGCCTCTGCCTTCGGCTCAGGTCATGATCTCAGGGTCCTGGGATCAAGTCCCGCACCAGGGTCTCTGCTCAGCAGGGAGCCTGCTTCCTCCTCTCTCTCTGCCTGCCTCTCTGCCTACTTGTGATCTCTCTCTCTCTGCCAAATAAATAAATAAAATCTTAAAAAAAAAAACACGAACATCTAGGTCTTAACCAAATGGGCTAAAATGCTAAAGCTTTGAGTATTTGATATAGGTCTGTGCTTTTGACTTCCTACTGCAAAAAGACTAAAAATATTTAAATCTGTTGGTAAACATGTTTTGCACTTAACTGATTCATAATTTGCCTTCTAAAGAATTCTGTTATAACAGTTCACAATTGGTTTATGTTTAGTCTTCACTAGAGATTAAGATGTTTCTAAGAGTACAAAATTCTACTAACTGTAACTAAGGCTGATGGAAATAAAGAGAGCAACCCTGTATGTAGGAAGGTAGGAGATATGTAAGAAAGATTTAAGGAATGAGAATGCATTTTGTTAAAGGTAAGAGAAGGTAATTTTGTCCTAAATGAGAAGGTTGTTTGGAAGGAAATGGCTTGAGACAAAACCTGAATGCAAAAGCAAGTTGTAGAAGGTTTGTGAGGAGAAATCTTCAGAAAAGGAATTTTAGGTGTGGTCAGAATGAACTAAGTTTAACTGTACACACAAAAAAGAGGACCTAAGAGAGTGAATAGTTTTGTCTTAAAGTAAAAATATCTGATTGCACCAGAACATGAAAGGAGGTAAACTTGAGGGTATGAAGTAAGTTGTAGAAGACTTGGGGGAAGTAACTTTTATTTGCCTTGATTTATAGGTTTAAAGGGAAACAATAAAATACGCTGAAAATTTGACCATATTAGATCAGTTTTGGTGGATTTATTCACAAGAGGGGGGGAAAGAACTAATGAATCTTTTCCTATAAAATGTTTCTGTTCGAATGAGGCATAGTGTTTAAAAAAGGAAGCCTATAACCTGTGTCATGGCAAATCTATATTGGCGATCCACTCAAGTACAAAGTTTTCCTAGATTAATTGATCTACTGTTAAGAAGAAAATGTAAATGGTTTTCTCTTTGCCTGCCCAGAAAAACCAGTTTCTATTGGTTTTATCAGGTGTTTAACATCCATAATCCTATTTAGGCATGTGCTTTAAAAGGTTTTAACAAAATTCCTCAAGATTTAAATCTTGAACAATATCTTAATTCTCTTATAAAATAAGTTTTGCCTTAAAGGAAATTCATATAAAGGACTTTCAGGATAAGTTAAAAATCCTAAAACTGAAATGGGTAAGAATTTCCAGGAGTAAAAGCTGCATTCAAACTAAACCAGAATTAATAACATGGGACTAAACGAACTAAAAGATTATAATGTTGTCTCTTAATGTTTTGTCTCATTTTAAAATTGCTGGTTCTCTAATGTTTGCTCTTCCAGACTAGGGCAACTGTTTCCTTAAAATAAATATTCATTTGTAAACAAATCAGAGCATTCAACTTTTCTCTCTATTTAAGTCCTCTGAAACTCAAAAGATCTCAGTAAGTATTCTTTCCTCCGTGACCATCAGTCATTTACATAAGTTCAATAAGAATCTGTCCTCCTTGTAACAAGACAGTATTGGAAACATTGGTTATTTTACCAAGGCTTTGACTGGAATGTCATATTTGAAAAAAGACTCCGATATGACCAGACAGCTTAAAGGAACTAGGTTGACTTTATAAAACCTGGAGCCATAAAGCCCCTTGGAACTGTAGGCCTGATACCTTACTTACAGAGTTCCCAGCAGCCTCACCTTTACAGGTGAGTAAAGAATATCACCTCCTGGAAGGTGCAGGAACCTCAGGATACTTTGGGTGCCTCAGGAAGAGGAATTCACCCAAATTGACTGGTATTACAGACACGTCTGATGACATGTATGTGACTTCACTTCTGGCCTGGAGAGACTATTACAACTTCAACCTAGAGATTCCTTATAAAAAGTTCCAGCAAAGCAGATTCTAAAAGATCTGTATGATCACTCACTGTTCTTGCTGAACTTATGTAAATAATTAGGCCAAGTTTGTTAAAAGGGAAATTGTTTTTCAAATAAATTAGTCCTGATTTGACTATCTCTAAAAATGAGGGTTATTTTAGAGAAAAATTATGTTTCCATAACACACCTTTGTGAATATTAAATTCTGAATTTGATTGTCTTTAAATGTTTGCTTACCTAAACTAAACAACTTGAGGTAAACTTCAGAAAAGTTGCACAATAGCTCATTTAGATGATCTTGCCTTTGCCAGTCAGTCAGCCCCAGATATATAAAAAAAAAAAACCACCTTCAGAAAATTAAAGGATTTAAAGGGAAAAAAATCTGACTGAGTTGATGGGAATAACAGAAAGATGTTTAACAACAGGAAAAATATGGACACAGGTGTATGTTAAGTTTTGTGGATACCTTTTCAGGCTGGGTAAAGGCTTTTTCCACCAAACATGAAATGGCAGGAGTGGTAGCCAAAAGCTACTAAAAAATAATTCCTAAGTTTGGATTACCTCTCATGATCGGGTCAGACAATGGCCCTGCATTTGTGAGTGCAGTCTCACAGGCATTAGCCAAGGCCATGGGCACTAATTAAAAACTACACTGTGCCTACCAGCCCCAGAACTCTAGATAAGTAAAAAAAATAATAAACCAGACTCTTAAAAAAACCTTGACAAAGTTAATTCTGGAGACTGGCGATGGATGGATAAATCTCCTTTTCGGGCTTCTCATTCTTATAGCCTTATTAATTTTAATATGTTGCTTTGTTCAATGTTTCTCAACTTGGTGCCGAGACTCCGTTACTGCAATGACTTCATAATGACAGATGATCCTTCCCACGCACAGAGACACTTCTTCACTGTCAACACTGGATTCAGCTGCCTCTGTCTTTCGTAACTCCCCTATACGTTCCTCCACTGATCAATGTTGACCCAAATAGGTAGGGACAACTCTATGCCCCTTTTCAGCAGGGAGAAGTTACAGAAGATGAGACCTTCCCCCTTCAACTACCTTCAAGATTTCAGGGTCAAAATTGTTCAGGGGAAAATAATAAGGAAACAAAAGACTGGCTGAGGACTTGACATACTATTCCTAGAAAAAAGGGTGTGTGTGTGGGGGGGGGGGGGTTCTTGCATAGTCCTAACCAAAAAATGCTACTTCTGGATAAATCACACTAAAATCATTAAAAACAGTCTGGCAGCCATTTAAAAAAGACTAGATGAGTGCTAACAACAACACAGGAACTCCCAGGAATAATATAAAGTTTTGTTCAACTGGTCTCTGTGGCTACCTTCCCTAATATCAGCAATTGCAGGCCCCGGTTTTACTATTACTAATGTTACTTTTTGGCCGCTACATTATAAACACCCTAATGTCATTTACACAAAAAATTGGAGTGATAAAAATGTTAGTCTTACATGCTCAATATAACCCCTTACAACAGAAGGACATAAAACTGGCTAAAAAGTCAAGGATTTGACTAATCTCCAAAGAAAGGGGGGAATGTAAGGACCTATTTAGCCAGAGTGACCCCATCTTGGTTAAAAAGCCATTTTGTTGTTTGTGCAGTAAAACTTAAACTGACCCTGTCCCCCTCTCCCCTGAGAAACTTGCTTAAAAGCAAATCTGGGAAACCAGTAAAATATGGTTGGCTCGTTCCTAATAACAGAGCTCAGAATACAAGGCCAGGTCGGCCAGTTCCTGATAACAGAGCCCAGAATACAAGGACCAGTCAGGCCAAGTGGAGACATCCAATCAATAAAAGTACACATACTCGGGGCGCCTGGGTGGCTCAGTGGGTTAAGCCGCTGCCTTCGGCTCAGGTCATGATCTCAGCGTCCTGGGATCGAGTCCCACATCGGGCTCTCTGCTCGGCAGGGAGCCTGCTTCCCTCTCTCTCTCTCTCTCTGTCTGCCTCTCTGCCTACTTGTAATCTCTCTCTCACTGTCAAATAAATAAATAAAATCTTTAAAAAAAAAAAAAAAAGTACACATACTGTCTCCCTACCGAAGAATGTAAACTCTGCCTTTTGGGCGCCAAACTTGAGTGCCAATTCTGACCAGAGTAACAGGCTAGTTCACAACAACTACTATAGGGTAAATTGTAATTCAATTGGCCACCTGTGTGTGACCTAACATGACTATACAACTTTCTCTGTGTGTTACAATCTCATTGGCCACCTATGTGTGGCCAGGCTTTTGCTCTATAAAAGGTAGTCTCTAAGATGGGGAGGGGTCGCTCTCTTCGGAGTCTGACTTCTAATGCTTAGCATAGAATAGAGCTTTGCATAATTTTCACCTTGTCTCAGTCTCCTTCCCTTGGTGGATCAATCTAATTTTTAATTCTTATCATAAAATAAAGCTTTAAATAACTTTCACTTTGTCTCAGTCCCGTTTCGTTTAATAACGGCCCTAACAGATGCAAACACGAGAAAAACTGACACACAGCCCCTACCTTCAGGGACCTATGGATCCAGGGGAGGACACCACTATTCTTCAAATAAGCACACACGGGAAATGGACAATTAGAACGATGAAAAGTGCTTCTAGGAAATACGCAAAGTGCCAGGAGAGATCATAATCTACTCTCGGGAATTTTGAAACTTTCCCCCATAGCAGAAAGATGAACAAGGGTGGACATAGACAGCGTTTCAGGTCCAAGGAATTGCATGAGCCAAGGCCAGAGCACCTCCCACCCCTCACCCTCACCCTCAGGCAGAACACGGAAGCTTCCTGATCTCCACTGAGAGCCCCCCTGGGATATCATGGGCCTCTGCTGCCCCATCCTTTCTAGGGTCCTCACCCTTCTCCTTCATCTCCAAGGGACAGATTTCCCTTGCAGGCAGTGCCTCCGCATTTTCTGTGGCAAGGACCTCCACTCTCAAAGTTCTCCTCGCAGGGCTCTTGCCCTGTAGCCCATCCCACATCACCCAGGTACATCCCTCTGAGTGAGAGATGGAGGAAGAGCCAGGGAGTGGTGTGCCACGCAGGTAGGAAACCTTATGACTACGCAGGTAAATGAAGCATGGGGCCTGGAAAGCTCCTACCCCCGAAGGAATTCCGTCAAAGAAGAGCTGATCTTGGGGGGTAAGGATTGCAAAGTGGCGAGCTAGAAGCACGCTACGTCTTGAGTGGAGCGCTGGTTACAGGGGTGTGTGGTACATCTGTGGACGGGTTCTGATGTGTGCACTGACACCACTGGGCGCTCTAGGACTGCGGGTAAAATCTCCTTAATGTTCCTACAGTGCAGCCCCGAAATAGGAGAACCAAAGATGAATGAACGCTTCAAGAGACCATCAGAATACACAGTCGCAGCAGCAAAGGTTTGAGGCAGGAATACATTTATTGCAACCCGTGTAAACGAGGCATTCCGCGGGGAAGGAAACACGTGGTTTCACGTGGGCATCAGACACCCTCTCACAGGACGAACCCCTCACACATCCCGTGGCTTATGGCTCGTCTGTCACAGTATACGCCTTGCTGGAGGTTTAAGCTTCTCAGGCTTCGTCCTGAAGAAACCCGGTCTCCAGCAGCCCCCCTCCCCCCAAAAAGGACAAGTGTGTTTTATTTTTCGGTTAAAACAGGGAAACACCTAAGGACCAGAAAGCACAAATCCCGTCCCTCCAGCGATCTGAGGCCACCAGAGGCACAGAAGGGTTTCGCTCTGACAGCTCATCCTCGCGGGGTGTCTTCCGGACACCTGGCCGGTGTCCCTGAGCTGGGGTTGGTGGCCGCGGAGCTGCGGTCCGGCCGAAACCCGTTCCGCGCACCGGCGGGTCTGGGCCAGGCTGGCGGCGAGCTGTGGCGGCGGTGCTCAAGGTGCGGTCCGGGACGCCTGCCCCCGCCTGGGGCGCGCCCATCCGACCGGCCCGCGGCAGAGCCGGCGCACCATGCACCCCTAAGGCTCGGGCTGCCCGGCCAGCAGGGCGTGGAGCCGGGCGGCCGCCCAGTGCAGGGTCGCGCCCGCGTGCGCCAGGTGCCAGGCGAGCCAGGCACGCTGCGAGGCCGAGGGTTGCGTGCGGCGGGAGGGCCCAGGCAGGAAGGCTCCCCCCGGAGCCCGCAGCTCGTCCAGCGCCACCTCCAGCGCGCCCATCCGGTGCCAGAGCCTGGTGGTCACGGCCACCAGGGGATCGCGCGCCTCTGGCTCCAGGTGACCGCGGCGGTGCTTCGGGGAGGCGGGACGGGCCTCGCCGCTGTCCGGGCGACGTCTGCGGCCGGTGGTCCTCACTGGCGATCTGGGCCGGGTCCTCCTGCCCTTGTGGAGCCACGGAGAGGGAGCAGCAGCACCTGCGCGGGAGAGAGAGGGAAAGGGCTTTTGGTGAGTGTCCAAGGACCAGGGTGGGGCTGGGGGTGGGGGATCGCTTACCCTTCCGGGGGCTGGACTGCCCCACCCCCATGACCACCCCACCCACCACGACCCAGCACGCCCCACTCTGGTGGCCCCTTCCAGGATCAGAGGGGAACTGGTGCCCAGTCTTGCAAGCCTTCCTCTCAGCCCCATAGTGCTCTGGGAGCATCTCGCCAGTGGTGGCTGTGTATGTCTCCTCCCCCTCGGTGCCTGGTTTGGCACGCTCCCCCCATCCAACACACACACACACACACCCACACACACACACACACCCACACACACACACACACCCACACACACACACTACAAGCTCCATCTCCACCCCTGCAGAGGCCCAGCCCAGACACCTACCTGTTCTGCCAGGACGTCCTTCTCCAGCGCAGTCAGCCTGCTGCTCCTCTCTCCTCCTTTGGGCTGGCCCTGGTCCTCCCCGGCCCTGCTCCTCCCACTGTCCATTTTCTCTGTGGGGCTTGTCAAGGGAGCCATCGGGGCTTCTCCATCGCTTGTGCCTGGAGCCCTGGGGCATATGGCTCTGCCTGGTGATGGCTGTCGGGGGAGAGAGAGGAGAGGAGTGAGTGGTCTGGATTCTAGGGTCCAGGGGACTAGAGGAGGCTCCAAGTCTGACCCTGGTCCCTAGTGGCTCCACCCCCAAAGGCAAGATTCCTTTAGTTCTCCAGGGCCCAGCCTTTTCCACCACTGTGCGTGTGTGCCTGAGCTGCCCCGCACGCGTGCTCCAGCAGCCCTACCCTCCAGGCCAGACCCCAAGGACGGCTCAGCTGGCACAGCCCGTGACCACAAGCAATCTGACCTTCGCCTTTGGTTTGTTTCCCTCACCGCTTTCAGCAGTGGAAGGGTTAAATCTTCCCGGTTGTGAAAATCGCTAAAGGGAAAACTCATTTACAATGAGGTCAGGAAGGGCTCCTTGCTGAGTGTGGAGCCTGCTTAAGATTCTCTCTCCTGGGGTGCCCAGGAAGCCTCTGCCTTAAGCTCAGGTCATGATCCCAGGGTCCTGGGATCAAGCCCCGCCCCACATTGGGCTCTCTGCTCAGCTGGGAGCCTTCTTCCCCCCACCCTGCCTGCCTCTCTGCCTACTTGTGATCTCTGTCAAATAAAAAATAAAAAATCTTAAAAAAAAAAAAGGGATTCTCTCTGCCCCCCCCCCCGCCTCTCCCCACCCCCATGCACCTGTGCATGGCCTCTTTCTCAAAATAAAATAAAATAAATAAAAGTAAAAATTTTTTAAAGTCATACTAAATAAAATAAAATGGGGTCTGGAGGCCAGAAGGGGTTGTTCTCACCCCCCACAGAACTGGAGGTCGATCAGTTGAATCATCAAAGACAAACCCCAGGAGGAAATGATGTATGTTGCCTCTCCTACCAGAAACGGATTAGGCCAGCAACTGAGCCCTCGAGAAACCCTCATCACCTTGAACCCGGCTTTTCTCCCCTGAGCTTTCCTTCAAAACAGGCCCACCCAACTTCCTCCTTCTTCTCCATCAAGTAACATTCCTCTCCTCCGTTTGTTGGACTGGCCTGTGGATTTGCCAGAGCTAACCGGTCCTGAATGGCAACGCCCAGCTAGTCCCTCCAAGAAACCCATTTTTGCTGGTAAAATGACTGACTTTTATTGTTATGGTTAACAGGGGGCCTGCTGCTCTACCCATCCCAGCCCAGTTTCTTGTGTCTCCCAAACCCTCACAACCATCATGCCAAACCTGTCTCCGCAAAAGAGAAGCCGGACCCCTACCTCCTGTGCCCCGCGAGCCCTGTCTGGTCTCCACGATGCCGTCCTTCCTCTGGCTTTCACGGGAGCCTGGATCTTCTCCTTTCTCTGCAAAGCACAGGGGTGCCTTGGGGCTCATCCCTTTGTAATTTCTGTGGGAGTGACCTCGGCTCCCCGGGGGCTCCTGGCCAGACCTTCTGCTCCTCGTAGCCGTAGCCACTTCCATTTCAGCCAAGTCTCCTGCCCGAGCCACGCGTCTGAGCCACACGTCTGGACGCCTGAGGAAGGGAAAGGCCACTGACCAGGCAGGCAGAGGGCAGGCCTTCTTATAGGGTCCCAGGGCAGCCTAGCCCCTCCTCCTACCGGGTCAGCGAGGGACCACACCCAGGCCAGGGGAAGCCGGGGGATTACACCAGGCCCTCTGTGGGCTCTCGGTCCTGAAGCTCTTCAGGGACTGGTTTCTAATTCAGGCATGTGGACGAGCCATGCTGAATTAGTGTGGTGTTGGTGTAAAGGACCAGACGACCTTGACTTTTGCTGGACCTGTTGAAGTTGTGATTCATAACTTTACCAACACTGTGCTAATTCAGGCATGTGGGCGAGCCATGCTGATACACATATGAACACGTGGAACTGTGAAAACAAATATGAGAGAAGCAACCAGAGGCAAACAACAAAAGACTGCACCTTCCTTGAAGTCAGCATACCACTCAGAGCCGACTGGGTCTGCCGGGAAGAGCTTCAGGACCGAGAGCCCACAGAGGGCCTGGTGTAATCCCCCGGCTTCCCCTGGCCTGGGTGTGGTCCCTCGCTGACCCGGTAGGAGGAGGGGCTAGGCTGCCCTGGGACCCTATAAGAAGGCCTGCCCTCTGCCTGCCTGGTCAGTGGCCTTTCCCTTCCTCAGGCGTCCAGACGTGTGGCTCAGACGCGTGGCTCGGGCAGGAGACTTGGCTGAAATGGAAGTGGCTACGGCTACGAGGAGCAGAAGGTCTGGCCAGGAGCCCCCGGGGAGCCGAGGTCACTCCCACAGAAATTACAAAGGGATGAGCCCCAAGGCACCCCTGTGCTTTGCAGAGAAAGGAGAAGATCCAGGCTCCCGTGAAAGCCAGAGGAAGGACGGCATCGTGGAGACCAGACAGGGCTCGCGGGGCACAGGAGGTAGGGGTCCGGCTTCTCTTTTGCGGAGACAGGTTTGGCATGATGGTTGTGAGGGTTTGGGAGACACAAGAAACTGGGCTGGGATGGGTAGAGCAGCAGGCCCCCTGTTAACCATAACAATAAAAGTCAGTCATTTTACCAGCAAAAATGGGTTTCTTGGAGGGACTAGCTGGGCGTTGCCATTCAGGACCGGTTAGCTCTGGCAAATCCACAGGCCAGTCCAACAAACGGAGGAGAGGAATGTTACTTGATGGAGAAGAAGGAGGAAGTTGGGTGGGCCTGTTTTGAAGGAAAGCTCAGGGGAGAAAAGCCGGGTTCAAGGTGATGAGGGTTTCTCGAGGGCTCAGTTGCTGGCCTAATCCGTTTCTGGTAGGAGAGGCAACATACATCATTTCCTCCTGGGGTTTGTCTTTGATGATTCAACTGATCGACCTCCAGTTCTGTGGGGGGTGAGAACAACCCCTTCTGGCCTCCAGACCCCATTTTATTTTATTTAGTATGACTTTAAAAAATTTTTACTTTTATTTATTTTATTTTATTTTGAGAGAGAGGCCATGCACAGGTGCATGGGGGTGGGGAGAGGCGGGGGGGGGCAGAGAGAATCCCTTTTTTTTTTTTAAGATTTTTTATTTTTTATTTGACAGAGATCACAAGTAGGCAGAGAGGCAGGCAGGGTGGGGGGAAGAAGGCTCCCAGCTGAGCAGAGAGCCCAATGTGGGGCGGGGCTTGATCCCAGGACCCTGGGATCATGACCTGAGCTTAAGGCAGAGGCTTCCTGGGCACCCCAGGAGAGAGAATCTTAAGCAGGCTCCACACTCAGCAAGGAGCCCTTCCTGACCTCATTGTAAATGAGTTTTCCCTTTAGCGATTTTCACAACCGGGAAGATTTAACCCTTCCACTGCTGAAAGCGGTGAGGGAAACAAACCAAAGGCGAAGGTCAGATTGCTTGTGGTCACGGGCTGTGCCAGCTGAGCCGTCCTTGGGGTCTGGCCTGGAGGGTAGGGCTGCTGGAGCACGCGTGCGGGGCAGCTCAGGCACACACGCACAGTGGTGGAAAAGGCTGGGCCCTGGAGAACTAAAGGAATCTTGCCTTTGGGGGTGGAGCCACTAGGGACCAGGGTCAGACTTGGAGCCTCCTCTAGTCCCCTGGACCCTAGAATCCAGACCACTCACTCCTCTCCTCTCTCTCCCCCGACAGCCATCACCAGGCAGAGCCATATGCCCCAGGGCTCCAGGCACAAGCGATGGAGAAGCCCCGATGGCTCCCTTGACAAGCCCCACAGAGAAAATGGACAGTGGGAGGAGCAGGGCCGGGGAGGACCAGGGCCAGCCCAAAGGAGGAGAGAGGAGCAGCAGGCTGACTGCGCTGGAGAAGGACGTCCTGGCAGAACAGGTAGGTGTCTGGGCTGGGCCTCTGCAGGGGTGGAGATGGAGCTTGTAGTGTGTGTGTGTGGGTGTGTGTGTGTGTGTGGGTGTGTGTGTGTGTGTGTGTTGGATGGGGGGGAGCGTGCCAAACCAGGCACCCAGGGGGAGGAGACATACACAGCCACCACTGGCGAGATGCTCCCAGAGCACTATGGGGCTGAGAGGAAGGCTTGCAAGACTGGGCACCAGTTCCCCTCTGATCCTGGAAGGGGCCACCAGAGTGGGGCGTGCTGGGTCGTGGTGGGTGAGGTGGTCATGGGGGTGGGGCAGTCATGGGAGTGGGGCAGTCCAGCCCCCGGAAGGGTAAGCGATCCCCCACCCCCCAGCCCCACCCTGGTCCTTGGACACTCACCAAAAGCCCTTTCCCTCTCTCTCCCGCGCAGGTGCTGCTGCTCCCTCTCCGTGGCTCCACAAGGGCAGGAGGACCCGGCCCAGATCGCCAGTGAGGACCACCGGCCGCAGACGTCGCCCGGACAGCGGCGAGGCCCGCCCCGCCTCCCCGAAGCACCGCCGCGGTCACCTGGAGCCAGAGGCGCGCGATCCCCTGGTGGCCGTGACCACCAGGCTCTGGCACCGGATGGGCGCGCTGGAGGTGGCGCTGGACGAGCTGCGGGCTCCGGGGGGAGCCTTCCTGCCTGGGCCCTCCCGCCGCACGCAACCCTCGGCCTCGCAGCGCGCCTGGCTCGCCTGGCACCTGGCGCACGCGGGCGCGACCCTGCACTGGGCGGCCGCCCGGCTCCACGCCCTGCTGGCCGGGCAGCCCGAGCCTTAGGGGTGCATGGCGCTCCGGCTCTGCCGCGGGCCGGTCGGATGGGCGCGCCCCAGGCGGGGGCAGGCGTCCCGGACCGCACCTTGAGCACCGCCGCCACAGCTCGCCGCCAGCCTGGCCCAGACCCGCCGGTGCGCGGAACGGGTTTCGGCCGGACCGCAGCTCCGCGGCCACCAACCCCAGCTCAGGGACACCGGCCAGGTGTCCGGAAGACACCCCGCGAGGATGAGCTGTCAGAGCGAAACCCTTCTGTGCCTCTGGTGGCCTCAGATCGCTGGAGGGACGGGATTTGTGCTTTCTGGTCCTTAGGTGTTTCCCTGTTTTAACCGAAAAATAAAACACACTTGTCCTTTTTGGGGGGAGGGGGGCTGCTGGAGACCGGGTTTCTTCAGGACGAAGCCTGAGAAGCTTAAACCTCCAGCAAGGCGTATACTGTGACAGACGAGCCATAAGCCACGGGATGTGTGAGGGGTTCGTCCTGTGAGAGGGTGTCTGATGCCCACGTGAAACCACGTGTTTCCTTCCCCGCGGAATGCCTCGTTTACACGGGTTGCAATAAATGTATTCCTGCCTCAAACCTTTGCTGCTGCGACTGTGTATTCTGATGGTCTCTTGAAGCGTTCATTCATCTTTGGTTCTCCTATTTCGGGGCTGCACTGTAGGAACATTAAGGAGATTTTACCCGCAGTCCTAGAGCGCCCAGTGGTGTCAGTGCACACATCAGAACCCGTCCACAGATGTACCACACACCCCTGTAACCAGCGCTCCACTCAAGACGTAGCGTGCTTCTAGCTCGCCACTTTGCAATCCTTACCCCCCAAGATCAGCTCTTCTTTGACGGAATTCCTTCGGGGGTAGGAGCTTTCCAGGCCCCATGCTTCATTTACCTGCGTAGTCATAAGGTTTCCTACCTGCGTGGCACACCACTCCCTGGCTCTTCCTCCATCTCTCACTCAGAGGGATGTACCTGGGTGATGTGGGATGGGCTACAGGGCAAGAGCCCTGCGAGGAGAACTTTGAGAGTGGAGGTCCTTGCCACAGAAAATGCGGAGGCACTGCCTGCAAGGGAAATCTGTCCCTTGGAGATGAAGGAGAAGGGTGAGGACCCTAGAAAGGATGGGGCAGCAGAGGCCCATGATATCCCAGGGGGGCTCTCAGTGGAGATCAGGAAGCTTCCGTGTTCTGCCTGAGGGTGAGGGTGAGGGGTGGGAGGTGCTCTGGCCTTGGCTCATGCAATTCCTTGGACCTGAAACGCTGTCTATGTCCACCCTTGTTCATCTTTCTGCTATCGGGGAAAGTTTCAAAATTCCCGAGAGTAGATTATGATCTCTCCTGGCACTTTGCGTATTTCCTAGAAGCACTTTTCATCGTTCTAATTGTCCATTTCCCGTGTGTGCTTATTTGAAGAATAGTGGTGTCCTCCCCTGGATCCATAGGTCCCTGAAGGTAGGGGCTGTGTGTCAGTTTTTCTCGTGTTTGCATCCACAATGCCTGCCATAGTTCCTGGGATTCAGTAGATGTGCAGGAAGTACTTCGGGAGTTTTGAAGTAGTGAATAAATGTTCTTTCCCTATAAAACAATGGTGTCTACAGGATCGGGCTTTTTCTCCTTCGTCCCTCAATCTTTCTTACTATCCCAGCTGCCTCGAGTCCTTGCTGGGCATCACGCTTGCGGATTTCCCGGCAGCGGGCTGCAGTGACCAATTCGAGGGGAAACTCCAAATTCGGCCTTCGGGGGCCAAGCCCCTGGGCGTCGGGTACCGTGAGGCACGGTGCAGTGAGGAACTGAGCACGCTTTCTGCCGGCTCGCAGCTCCCTCAGGACCCTCCACCGAGGCCCTCCCACCCGCCACCTGCCTGCGCGCCGGCAGCGAGCGCGGACCCCCGCTGTACGGCAGAGCCTCGGTCAAGATGGCCGCGCCCGGCCGCGATACCCAGGGGCGCCGCCATGGCAGCCCCGGGACGCGCTGAGGCCGCCTTCGAGCCGCCGCCATGTCGGCCTCCGCCTGCAAGCGGATCCTCACAAAGCGGGAGAGCGTGGACCGGAGGAGGAGTGCAGGGAAAGCCGACGGGGCCGGGTGTCCTGCGGAGATGGCTGTGTCCGAGGCGGCGGGCACCGCGTCGGTGAGCGCGATGGCGGGGCGGGGCGGCCTGGTGGTCGGAGGTGGTCTCATGGGGGGTCGGTGATTGGAGGGTGACTGTAGTCTCTGAGAGGAGCGATTTGGAATTGGAGGCGATGCTGGAGGGCCTTCTGGCGGAGGAGGGGTGGTCTGCGCTTGGGGGGATCTGTGGGGCAGTGATGGGGGTCCTGCGGGGTCCGCGGGTGCTACAGGTTATGGTAATCCGTGTTCGGGGAGATCTGCGGTGACAGGGATGCGGGGAGTCTGCGGCACTCAGGGAAAGGCCAGAGTCTGGAAGGCTCTGGGGATGGGAAATAGGGGCTTTGTGGTGTGTCAGAGACTGGGGAGGTGTGTGGCAGCTTGTGATCTGTGGGAGCCAAGCGACTCTGGTGCCTGTGGTAGTTAGAGACTGGATTGTCCCTGTGTGTGTGCGAAGGTGCAGGGAGGTCCATTAGGAGCTTATCACAATAGTTAAGACATGATGATGGGTTAGGATAGGGAAATGCAGGGAAATGAAAAATCAGATCCAGAATATATCTGGAGATGAGCCAGTAAGACTTACTGACGAGTTGATATGAGACATGGGGGTAGAGAAGAATCAAGACTTACATCTCGACTTTTGGCTTGAGGCACTGGATAAAGGGGTTTCCCTTTTCTGAGAAAGGGTTGTGTTGGAGACAACCAGATTTGGTGGATATAAATGGGAGGCAGAGTTGGATGACCGTGGTTCTGTTTTGGCCAAGTCAAGATGCCCATTACATGTCCAACCAGAGAATGAGTAGTTGTTAAATGTATGAATCTAGAACTTAGGAGAGGTTTGGGCTAGAGAATCCATATGTGAAAGGCTTCAGCATAGAGATGGTATTTAAAGCCACGAGATCGGATGAGATCACTGAGGAAGGGAAGGCAGCTAGAGAAGAAAAGTGGGACCAAGGACAGAGCTCAGACATTTAGAGGTTTGGTAGAGTGGGGGGAGGGGAAGGAGAATGAGGAGTAGTAGCCACTGAGATAGGATGAAAAATGTAAATGTGGTGTCAAAGAAGCATAAAGAAGAAAACTTTTCAAGACAATACGACTTGTGTTGTCACCATTGTGTCATATGCTCTTGTGAGTCCCGGACACGTGACTGCAAAGATTTGAGTTTGGTGAGAGGTAGCTCAATGGCTACTTTGATTGAGTAGAGCTTTTTCAGTGGAGTGATAGGGATAAAGTCCTGTTGGAATGAGTTGAAAGAATGGAGGTAATGAAGTAGAGACAGCAGGTATAGAGACACCAGGAATTTTGCTGTAAAGGGAGCAAATACACTGACATTAGATGGGACATGAGATTAAGAAATGGTTTTCACTAGATGAACTGATATTAAAGCAACTTTGTATGTTAGTAGGAATGATTGAGTAGAAAGGGAAAAATAGGTAGTAAAAAAGAGAAAAGAATTTAATTGCAGAGGGTGAATTCCTTGAGAAGGCTTTTGGGGTTGGGATCTAGAGCATAAGTGGAGAAACTGGCTTCAGGTGAGAGAAGGGACACTTCTTCCATTTTAATAGAAAGGAGACAATGATAGGGGTTTTGGAAACATTGGTGGAATTGGTGGTAACAAGGCAAGGTAGTGCTTGTCCATTTATACTTTCTCTTTGAAAGTATAAGATGAATTTATCAGCTGAGAATGGGAAAGTAGCAGATGCTGGAGATTTCAGAGAGAAAAGAGGAGAATGTTTGGAATACCCATCTTGGAAAGAGGAACAGGAAACTCTCAGTATTGGATAACCATTTGCAATACGTGTTATAAACCTGAAGTGGGTCCAAGCAACTCAGTTGTTTGATTTTTCTCTCTTGGAATGTTCAGCTGAAAGGTTGCAGGCAGAGATGAAGAGGAGAGTTTGATTAAGTTTGAGGCTTTGCTAGGTAAGTACAATGGAGAAGAAAACGGGCACGGAAGTTAAAGCTGTTTTCCATGGAGTGTGTATGGTGTTAGAACAAACAGTCTAGGCAAGAGAGAAGAAATGTGGTGATGGAAGATTGTGGAAAAGTGGTTGGGATCAATGGCTCTGGGGGCCGAATGCTTTTGGAGAATTATTGGCATGGAAGTAGTAGAGGAAGTAGGCTGGCGGCATAGGAAACAATGGTTGGGGATAGTACGTCTTCAGTAGAGCGGTGCTGCCATGGTATGTGGCAAGGTTTAAGGAATGGATGGCTGATGAGTAGATGGCTGAGTCTGGGTGTGAGAAAAGATTTTTGGAGTCAGGAGAGAGAAAGGCCAGGCTGTGGAATGGCTCCTCTACATTGATGTCGCGAGAGTACCGGAGCTGGAATGAAGAGGAACATGGTAGTCAGGTTTTCAGTGAATGAGGAAGAATAACTGTGCACAAAAGTTGACCTAAGTGGCCCCAAAGAGCATCCTTAGAAAAGACTGCTTGCAAGTTGACCTTTGGCCGATGTCTGAGAACTTAGACTTCAGGAGGCTTCCCATCATTTCCAGAAATGATAAAAGTGTCTCACTGTGCCTAAACTAGGTCAACAATGTGGTTTATGCCGAGCTCCTGATTTCCTTCTGGAAATGTAAGATCTTTGTGTGTGCCAGGCAGGGGGTGCCAATGAGTGCCACTGAGTCTCCGCGGTCCTTCCTCGGGAAACATTTCACGCATATTCTCACAACTTACGTCTGGAGGAATCAAGTATGTCCTGTGTGACTCAGATACTTGTGTCTGGTTTCTGTAGACTTTGCCCCACCCACCATTTTCTTAGCTGGTTTTTTTTTTTTTTAAGATTTTATTTATTCATTTGTCAGAGAGAGAGCGAGCGAGAGTGAGCATACAAGCAGGCAGAGTGGCAGGCAGAGGCGGAGAGAGAAGCAGGCTCCCCACCAAGCAAGGAGCCTGATGCGGGACTGGATCCCAGGATGCTGGGATCATGACCTGAGCTGAAGGCAGCAGCTTTACCCACTGAGCCACCCAGGTATCTCTCCTTAGCTGGTTTTGCTGTGTGTTCCTCTGCTGTACTAAATCATAGCTACGGGTACAAATATATGCTGAGTCCTGTGGGTTTGCCTAGTGAATCATTGAACCAGAGGATTAATGGTTTAAAATCTCGTGATATTCTTTTTTTTTTTAAGATTTTTATTTATTTGACAGACAGAGATCACAAGTAGTCAGAGAAAGGAGGAAGCAGGCTCCCCACTCAGCAGAGAGCCCAATGTGGGGCTCGATCCCAGGATCCTCGGATCATGACCTGAGCCGAAGGCAGAGGCTTTAACCTACTGAGCCACCCAGGTGCCCCATAAAATCTAGTGATATTCTAAACATGATAGGGATTTTGAAAGATGTATGAAAAATGATTGAAAGTCATCATTTAGCTCATCTTTAAGCCCTGAGGTACAGGAGCCATGGTAAAGCCTCAACAAACAACCTCAGCTAGGGAACCTTGTAAGGGAGCAGTGTTCTCAGGAGACCGGTAGATTTCAGGTAAAGCGAGCAGGTGAAGACAATGGCCGAAGAGGTTGAAGGCATAATGCAGTGATTAGGGTTTCTGTAAAGGCCACTGTTGGTGGAGTTCTGTTGGTGTCAGTGATTGCAGATTGGTAGGATAGGGGTTTGAGGTCATATCAGAGATAGACTGTGTTCCATGGGTATCAGTATTTGAAGGACCCCTGGGAATACATGATTGGAATGTTTGGGGAGTGATTGGGGGAAATCTGTTGCTGTCAGTGATCGGCACGTTTGTTGGGATCAGTCATTTGGAATTAACGCCAGTGATTGGGAGGCCAGTGGCAATCAATAAGGGAGCTTATTAGAAATCAATGACTGGAGGTCTATAGAGGTTACAGATTGTTGACATATGGCAGCTAATTGATTGGTGGCTTATGGAGGTGGGGGGGTCATTTATCAATGTGAGATAAATATGTTTGAACGTGTATTTCTTGATGGCAAAATTCTCCAGTACCTGTGTCATCCTCCTCTCACCTACCTAATAAGAGGAGAATCTTTAACATGCTTTAATTTCTCCCTCATCCCCCACCCCCACCAGTTGTAGTCCTGCTTATTTTTCTTACGTCACACCTCTTGATTTTAAGGATACTTTTGTAACAGTTGTACAAGAACATTATCAAGTTACTTGGATATAACTAGACATTTGACAGGTTTTATTATTCATAGTTCTTTCTTGTATATTTCATCTTTCCCAATTGAGATCTTTATTCTGATGCACTTTTCCTTTTTTTAAAAATCATTCCTAGGGCACCTGGGTGGCTCAGTGGGTTAAGCCGCTGCCTTCGGCTCAGGTCATGATCCCAGTGTCCTGGGATTGAGCCCCGCATCGGGCTCTCTGCTCAGCAGGGAGCCTGCTTTCCTTCCTCTCTCTGCCTGCCTCTCTGCCTACTTGTGATCTCTGTCTGTCAAACAAATAAATAAAATCTTTAAAAAAAATAAAAAATCATTGTTTTTCTCCTCCTCCTCTTCCGTGTCCCTTTCCTTCTCTTTATTTCTTTTTTTTCCCTTCTCTTTATTTATAAAGCACAAAAGTGATAGACTTTCTGCATCCTTACATGCCTAAAATATGTTATTTTTGGTTCCAAACATGAATGATCTTTTGGCTGGTTATAAAAATCAAGGGGCTTGATTCTACCTCAGAACTCTAGTCCATTGTCTTTTGTTATAGAAGAAAAGATAAAGACTAATTCTTTTGTTTTTGATAATTTTCTTTCTCTCTGAAAATTGTATAATTTTTTTATCCTCTTGAATAAACAAATTTGCCAATGGGACTGTCGTTTGGGGGCTGCTACAACAAAGTACTATTGACTGGGTAGCTTATAAACAACAGAAAATTATTTCTGACAATTCTGAAGGTTCGAATTCCCAAGACCAGGGTGCCAACATGGTTGGGAGCTGATGAGACCTTCTGCCAGGTTGCAGACTTTTTGTTGTATCCTCACTTGGCAGAGAGAGCAGAGAGGAAGCAAGCTGTCTTATGACTCTTATAAGGGCATTAATCCCATTCACAGAGACTCCATCTGCATGCACTCATCCAATTCTAATTACTTTCTGCAGGCCCTATCTCCTAATGCCATCACATTGGAGGGTAGGGTTTCAACATGTGAATTTTGGGGATACACAGATATTCAGTCCTTAACAGGGACATTTCTTAATATGATCTTTGTTTCTCAAAAAAAAAATGCAGATGTGGGTGAAGAATTAGTATCCTATATAATATCATGGTCAACATTGAATGGTTGAGATAAGAGCAAATCATTATTATCTCGTGCAAATCACCCATTAATGTGGATAAAATTAGACTGAATAGGAATATTGCTATTACAGGGATCGGTAACATTCAAAGATGTGACTATGGCCTTTACCCAGAAGGAATGGGAGCGACTAGATCCTGCTCAGAGGGACCTGTATAAGGATGTGATGCTGGAGAACTACAGCAACCTTGCCTCAATGGGTAAGGACAATTCTTTCATAATTCAAAATCTGTCCACTGTAATACCTTCTCTCTAAAGTTCTTAATAATTTTGGCCTTGGCTATTATGAATCGAAGAGTTTTAATCTCTTTGGGTATGAGGCAGGATATTTGTGCCCCTGTCTCCAAAATGGAAGGTCTACTTAGACGGGGTACATGGGCAACCACATTGTGAAATTTCAGAAACCATATATTCTCTCCCTTCCTCCCTCCTTTCCTCCCTCCCTCCCTTCCTTCCTTCCTTCCCTCTCTCTTCCTCCTTCCCTCCCTTTCTTCCCTTCCTTCCCTCCCATCCCTCCTTTCCCTCTCTTTCCTCTTCTCTCCTCTCTTTTCCTCTCCTCTCCTCTCTCGCCTCTCCTCTTAGAAGCCATATATATATACATATATATATGTATATATATATTCTTTATCCTCTCAGGGTTCTGAAGTCCAAATATTAGGGCTTGATTTCTGGGATGTTTGTTTTCCTAACACTCAATTTTTGCCATTTTTTGTGAGCAGGGTTTCAAGCTCCCAAACCAGACATGATCTCCAAGTTGGAAAAAGGAGAAGAGCCATGGTTGGGGAAGGGCAAAAGACCCAGACAAGGTGGTCCCAGTGAAATAGCAAGACCCAAGCAAACAGGAACCAATGGAAGTAAGTTTCTAGTTTTTTGGTGATCCTTTGGAATTCTTCAATGAATAATTTATTTTTAAAATCTTCTTCAAGATCCCATACCCTTTTTTCTTAACCAGGAGTAGCAGTTGAAAAATATGAGAATTTTTTGGGGAGGAAGAGTTCAACCTACAAAGGTTCTTTAACCTTAGAGATTCTAATCTCTCTTCCATCTATGAACCTCTTCATGTGTGAGGCTGAGGTTCATTTTAGTTGTAAGCCAGTGCTACTCATGGGAGTTAGCTTATACCACTTGTATCGGTTAGCATAGGCTAAGTTATGCTCTATTAAGGAATGACCCCTAAATCTTAGTGGCTTCCAACAAGAAAGATTTGTTTCTTGTTCACTCTGTAGCCTTATCCCACATAATCCTTTGGCCCTATACTGAAGGAGTGGTCCCTATTTGGCAAATTCTGGTCTCATGGCAAAAGGAAAGAAGAATGAGTAGAACCACTCTTCACATCACTGATTGGAAATAGTCGATAATCCCTTTTTGTTCACATTTCATTGGTTAATTGGTTAGAGCAGATCACCTGGCTTCTCCTAAGTTCAGCAGGGTAGGAATGTATAATCCTTCCAGAAGGAGGACTCAAGCGACAATGGGTCTGGGAGGTACAGTCTTTCCACAGGGAACAGTAATACAGTCTGCCACACCATTTGTATTGTGGTAGGAAAAAAGGGGAAAACCAGAGCTCTGAACCTCTGGTACCAGCCCCTGAGATGCCTAACCGACCCTTCCTTATTAATTGTCTTTCCTCATCCGTGCTCTCCATCACTCAGCTTCCAGAAGGAGCAGTTCTCAGAATCCCATTACTGCTGACCTTATTTAAAGCAGTGCTGTTTTTATTTTATTCTTTTCCCCCAATATCCTCAGTGTTTTCCCTTCATCACTCAAACTCTGGGACTCCATGGTATCACGTTTCTCTCCTTATGTGTTCAAACCTTCTTAGATCCATCCTCTTACCAAATCTCTTGGCATGATTCTCCCCTGCCTTTAATTACTTTCCATGTCCCTCCTTTTCACTGTGAAATGCTCTAACCCCATAGTGCGTCATTATTTCCATTTACTCATTAACCTATGCAGTCAAATCTTACAGAATTCATGCCTATATGTGAATTTCTGGTTTTAAAGTAACCACTGCTTACCTTTCAGTGCATATTTTGGTAGTTTCGGTCAGCATGAAATTCTTGCCTACCTGGCTTGAATTCTACTGCTTGAATCTGGCCTTCTCTTCTAAGTGCTTCTATACATTTATTTCACCAGATTCTCTTCCTTCTCACTTTGCTGAAGTGTTCCTAAGGTTTTGTCTTCTACTCTGTCTCCCTTTTTTTTTTCTATTGTATTTCCCTCAAAAGAGTCAAGATATTTATTATACACTGGTGACTTTTAAGATAAATTGATCTTGGGGCGCCTGGGTGGCTCAGTGGGTTAAAGCCTCTGCCTTCGGCTCCGGTCATGATCCCAGGGTCCTGGGATCGAGCCCCACATCGGGCTCTCTGCTCCGCAGGGAGCCTGCTTCCTCCTCTCTCTGCCTGCCTCTCTGCCTACTTGTGATCTCTCTCTGTCTGTCAAATAAATAAATAAATAAATAAAAAATCTTTAAAAAAAAAAAGATAAATTGATCTTGCCCAGATAAATTTCCAGTTTCTTCATGTTGCACTCATATTTTACCTGCTTACAGGAAAGCCCAGTCTCACAGTATCAGAAATGGAAAGCTTTGTCTTTCTATCTTTCTTTGTAAATTAGAGCTTCCTTTCACCTTCCCTATTTTTATCAGAGTCTGCTTTGATTTGAGGCCTGTCTACCTCGGAGTTCCTGGGAATCTCTCTGCTTTCTCTTTTACTGTCTTCTCCTCAGTTCCTGGGTTGTTTGTTTTCTTCAGTTCTCAGACATCACTCAAATCAGGTGTATATTATCTCATACCTAAGTTGCTCCAATTCTTAAGCTCATTTGTCAGGTCCATTTTTTTTTAAAACAACAATTCATCTTTGATATTGCCACCAAATATTAAAATATTCAATTATTATTTATATCACAATAGCCCCCCCAAAAGCAGAATGTTTACAATATATATTTAAGTGTCCAAGTGTCCTCTGAATTTTCTGGGACTCCATGAGTTTCCTGAAACCAGAGGGAGTAGTCCTTCAAATGACAAATGAAGAGACCTCATGGAGTTTTAATTCATCCATTAGTGGCTCCAATTTTGGCTATGTTCACTTTTCTCTCTGATACTTGGTGTTATAACTAAAAAATAGTCCTGGTAGTCATCTAATACATCTTTGCCATTGCTGCAGTAACTTTCTTCTTGGTTCAGGTTCTCAGATAGTATTTGGAGTTTCTTCAAGGAAAGGCTATTCTATTCCCTCCAATGATTTGCTGAGTCTAGTGAGCAATACGCTTCAGTTTCTGAAGCTATAGTCATTTTAGCTTGAAATTCATGTTTTAGTTGTTGTCTCAGGTTCAAGAAAAGCTTACAGCCTTAAACCCATGCTCTGTCAGACCCAACTCTCCTAGTATAACTTTATTATTATACCATTTCACTAGTTCAGTTTCCTCTCCACCGCCGACGGTAAATGTCTCTCACAGTGCTTTGTATATTTTCATGTTGGCCAGTCTCCATGATTATAAGGGGTTCTTATAATGTTTCACCTCAAGGGGAAAGGTTTGAGTTTTGGTCCCTTTCTTCCTAGAAAGAGATTTGCCTCTATTCTTTCCAGCATCCTTGGGCACTGGAAGATGCCGCCTTTGTCATGCTTTTGTTATATTCTTTCCCCCAAAATGCTTGCATCACTTAAAATTTCCTAAATGGAAAAGCAGCTGGCAACTCTACCTGTTCCTACTCTATCTATACTACTATATCTATACTTACAAAAATTGATCTTTTACTCCACGGGAACTAATCTCTTAAGAGTCTTTGATGAAAGGAATAGTATTTCCTGGCTATGTTGAAATATCATAACTCTTTTCTGTTTGATCCCAGTTTTCACTTTCATGTAATGTTCCTTTATGACCCAGGCAGCTATTCAATTTGTCTCTCTCTCTTTCTTGGAGACTCATATCGGCTTTTCTCTTTGCATCTGTTTAATTCCCACCCTAAAGATTTTTCTGCTTTTCCATACATATAACTGAAAAAGTCACCTCAAAATGGTAGTCTCAACTCTTTAAGTTTTTGGATTTTTACACATGTAGTATCCATACCTAGCTAAAAGAAGTCTTTGAATTTCAGTTCTAAATTCTTAGGAGAGAGAATATTATTGGTCTAGGTAGGGCTCTTTGTTTACCACCAACCAGTCAATTGTTTTCAACCAGGGGTTGGATCATATGGTTCACACGCGGTTGCTGTCATATGTCAGTGTGGGTGTGGTGGTTTCAGAGAAGGAAGATACACACTGGGAAGATATCTTAAAATATGTCATTTTTTAATGTATGGAGGGAAGGATGTGAGCAATCATTTAAAGCTGGGAATCAGTTCAAAATTGATAATTAGTGGGGTGCCTGGGTGGCCCAGTGGGTTAAGCCTCTTCCTTCGGCTCAGGTCATGGTCTCAGGGTCCTGGGATTAAGCCCCACATCAGGCTGTCTGCTCAGCAGGGAGCCTGCTTCTCCCTCTCTCTCTGCCTGCCTCTCTGCCTACTTGGGAGCTTTATCTCTCTGTCAAATAAATAAATAAAAATTATTTTTAAAAATTTATAATTGGTAATTAGTAGAGTGAGCTGGCAGAAACAAAGGTATGCTCCATACTTCCATAAGAGGAGGAAGACTCTTAGTGGACACCATGGTTTGAGCCAGGTGTGTCTCCAACGGTGACCATGGAGAGTTGAATTAATATAATATAGTAAGGCTGTGGAAGCCAAATACTATGGATGGACTGGCTGTTATCAAAGCTGGGATGCTTGGGCTGAGGAGAAACCTCAAAAAATGTCAACTACAATCACAAGCTCTTTTAACTTCATCTGTTACCTAGTCACTGTTCCTTGTGTTTATTCCACCCCCCATCCCATGCTGCAAGGTCATATGTATGAACAGGCAAAGTTTTATCTAATTACTATTGTCAATCAACTTTTCTTGTTTTTCCTACAACACTTTCCCCTCAAGTCCAAGAAGTTAGGGCCATTTGCACTTGGTATTTCACTCACTTTGGGATACTAGGCCTGAGTAAAGATACGGCCCCACAATAGGGCTTTTCTAAGTTATATTCCAGTATATGAGAGGACAAAAATTCACAAGGATGTCTTATTGAATTCCATTTTAGATGAAGTCCAGCAAGGTAATGACCAGCTAGAGAACCACCAGGAATCTCAAAACAAACTCTGTAAGGAAGTTGCATTCAAGAGAAAAGATCTGACTAAGAAGAAAGGCCGTGAATATAGTTCACTGGGGGAAAAAAGTGTGAGTACAAAACATGTTCCTTCAAAAAAAAGACTTAAATTTGATTCACATGGAAAGAGTTTGAAGCAGAATTCAGATTTACCTGGTCATATAAGAAACTATGCAAAAAAGAAACCTAATGTAGCTAAAGAACACAAGAAATCATTCAGCCATAGCTTACCTGATACAAAGAAAGATAAAAATCAAGCTGTAAAGAAACAAAAATTATCCAGCCATAGCTTATCTAATAAGCATGACAAAACTCAAACTGGCAAGAAACATGAGAAATCAGCTCATCATAGCTTATCTGATACTAAACGGGACAAAATTCAAACTGGAGAGAAACATGAGAAATCATCCAGCCATAGCTCATCTCCTACTAAGTGTGACAAAACTCAAGCTAAAGCAAGACCCTACGAATGTAATCAATGTGGGAAGGTTCTCAGCCATAAACAAGGACTCATTGACCATCAGAGAATTCATACTGGAGAGAAACCATATGAATGTAATGAATGTGGGATAGCCTTTAGCCAAAAGTCACATCTCGTTGTACATCAAAGAACTCACACTGGAGAAAAACCGTATGAATGTATTCAGTGTGGCAAAGCCCACAGTCATAAACATGCCCTCACTGACCATCTGAGAGTTCATACTGGGGAAAAACCCTATAAATGTACTGAATGTGGGAAAACCTTTAGACATAGCTCAAACCTTATTCAACATGTGAGATCTCATACAGGTGAGAAGCCCTATGAATGTAAGGAATGTGGAAAATCCTTTAGGTATAACTCATCTCTTACTGAGCATGTGAGAACTCATACGGGTGAAATACCATATGAATGTAATGAATGTGGAAAGGCTTTTAAGTATAGCTCATCTCTTACGAAACATATGAGAATTCATACAGGTGAGAAACCCTTTGAATGTAATGAATGTGGGAAAGCTTTCAGCAAGAAGTCACACCTCATTATACATCAAAGAACTCATACTAAGGAGAAGCCCTATAAATGCAATGAATGTGGAAAAGCATTTGGACATAGCTCTTCTCTTACTTACCACATGAGAACTCATACAGGTGAAAGTCCTTTTGAATGTAATCAATGCGGGAAGGCCTTCAAACAGATTGAAGGCCTTACTCAACATCAGAGAGTTCATACTGGGGAGAAACCCTTTGAATGTAATGAATGTGGGAAAGCTTTTAGCCAAAAGTCGCACCTCATTGTACATCAGAGAACTCATACTGGGGAGAAACCTTTTGAATGTAATGAATGTGGAAAGGCTTTCAATGTGAAGTCACAACTTGTTATACATCAGAGATCCCACACTGGAGAGAAACCCTATGAATGTAATGAATGTGGAAAAGCTTTCAAACAAAATGCATCCCTTACCAAACATGTGAAAACTCATTCAAAAGAAAAATCTCATGAGTGAAATAAATGTGGGAAATCAAATAAAATACATCCTTTACCAAATATGTGAAAACTCATTCAGAAGAAAAATCTCATGAGTAAAATAAATGTGGGAAATCTTTTAATTCTAACTAAAGGTTTTATTTAACCTTAGTAGGATTCTGAATTTTAAGGATGTTAGAAAGCCTTTAATAAGAAGTCACACCTAATTACACATGAGAGAGTTTGAAAGTGAATCTTATGTAGAAGCAATGGATGATACCAACCTTTTGTAAAAAACATTGTTTTTAAAAATAATCATTAATTATTTATATATTCAGACCCAAATATAAAGCTTTAAAAATCATTAATTAGCTGAATAATCAGAGCAATAGAGAAACAAATTACATATGCTGACAATTCCTGAGTTGCTTGAGTGGATGTACACTCCATATGTGAGAATTCTTGAGTGGATGTACAATTCCATATGTGAGAATTGAATTTGCATATCTGTTAATTTCCATGTATAAGTGTATCTGGCCACTGGTATGAGCCTCATCTTTGATATTATCACCTAACCCTTTTTTAATGTCTTGTTATCTTCTACATCAGCTGGAAACTTTCTAAAAGTTATTTATGTAAAAAATAGTAACACAAAATTAAGAAAAAATAAAAGAAAGTGGCTGAGGATAGGGACTCATTCTCTACCAGCACCTGTGTATTGTTAAGTGAAAAAAGCAGGTTGCTGAACTGTGTGTATAGTATGTTCCTACTGATGTACAAAAGGGGTGTTTACTTGTCCCTCTCTGTCTATGTATGTTTGTATGTATGTATGTATACATATATTTGTATGTGAATAGACTTGGTTTGAAAAAATAAAGAAGAAACTTTATAGTAGTTGTCATGAACAAAAGAGTAGAGGTATGGGGACTAAGATGGGAGGGACACCTCCTTTTTATTATATACTGTTTGAATTTTTAAATAATGTACATGTGTTATTTTCACAATTAAATCTTTTTAATATGAGTACATCAACACTGGTTAATATTTTCACTGAGCTCACTCCATGGTGGTGTTTGATGAAGTGTCTATGTCTGTTATGAAGGGTGATGAATCTGAGGATATGCTACTAAACTTGATATTGAATTCACAAAGACTTTTTCTATCCAACACTCATCTTTTTATTAAAATAATGAATTGCAATTGTAACTTAGCACCGTGTTTCTTCTATATGCCATATTTTTAAAAAGATATATTGTGATTGCAGGTGAATGAAAGTGATTTTCTGAACAGTCACTCCTTTTTATCACATATTCAGAGTACTTATATATAAACCCCTCAATCTGGGATTTCAAATGTGTTGCAACAAATGCCACTGTGTCCTGTTCTTGTTCAATAGCAGACATTGTTAATGGATCACTGTACTTTTTCTGAGTGAACCTAGACTTGGCCTCAGAGTCACTCCTAAGCATGTATTCCAGAAGGTACTGTAAATCAATTTGGGTTTCCAGATGAGGCCTATTTTCTACTGCATACCTATTTACTATTATTACTTTTTACCTCATAAGTCATGGATAAAAAATACAACTGAATTGTTTTTTAATTTTTACACTAAAAACAATGACATAAAGACAAACATGGTTTTGTTATGTAAGGTAATAATATTTGGCATGCATTTCTCCTTTTACATTTTCACAGTACATTCACTACATAACTTCATTTGTTCTTCAGAATAAACATATGGGTCAATAAGCAAGACTTTACTAGTGATCAATTCTGCTCAGTAAATATTTCACCTGGATATTAGTCTGGCATAATGATGGACCCTCAACAAATATGTGATCAAATACCATCTTTGCAAATAGTTCCCATTCAAGTTCCTGCCTTCCTGATTTCCTCATTTCAGAGAATTAACAGATGTAAGTATTGAGAATGAAATTGTGTGTGTGTGTGTGCATGCATGTGTGCACACGTGCATTGAAAAATCAATGCATGGATGTTAGAACCTCATTTCTAAGTAACTTATTTATTCCCAGAGAAGGAAAATGCAATGCGAAAGCCATTTTCCATCAGTAACTTATAACCAGGTGGAAGTCTGGTACTATGCACAGAATGAATCCTCACTGTCCAGAGCTGTGGAAAATCTGCACTTTTTAGAAGGATAAAACAGTTGCATGTTATGGCCATGTTAAATTTCCCACACTTCTTGGAGAATCCATAATAGTACCCCATACCTGGGGAAGTATGCCTGAATAGTAGAAATGAATGCTGAAAGCCATCCTATAGAGTAAGAAAGGAATTAAAAGGGGTGCTTGGGTGGCTCAGTGGGTTAAAGCCTCTGCCTTAGGCTCTGGTCATGATCCCAGGGTCCTGGGATCGAGCACCACATCAGGCTCTCTGCTCTGGGGAGCCTGTTTCTCTTCCTCTCTCTCTGCCTGCCTCTCTGCCTACTTGTGATCTCTGTCAAATAAATAAATAAAATCTTTTAAAAAATAAATAAAAAGTATTTAAAAATGTTTCTGAGATACTTCCTTAATATGAAGATAATGTTTATATACACATATACATATGTTGGAAAATGCATATCACCATCATTATGTGGACAGTCCTTCATTCAGGATTGTCGGTTTAAGAGTAAGCTTAATGTTTTTCCAAATAATTTTTCCATTTTCCTGAATTAACTTTATTTTGTTGTAATGAATTTTCATTACTGGGGTAAGGCCAAGTAGAGTCCTACTAATCCTGATCCTCCCACAGAAAACAGTTATAAACTCTGGACAAAATCACACACACACACACACACACACACACACACACAACCAATGACCTGGTCTCCGGGTCATGAGGTACTGGAGCTTGAACAAAAGCAGATTATGAGAGTGCATTGAAATTTGGGAGAAGGGAATGTAGGAAGTTAGATCACAGCTTTTAGCCCGAGGACATGCTGAAGTTGGTGTGGCAGAGAGGTGGGTAATTTGATAGAAAACATGACAGTCTTTTGAGATGAAAAACCACATGACTGAGTTCAGGGCAACCAGAGCCACTTGGAAAGTGAGAGGATCCCAGAGAAGAGAGACTCACAGAGGGGTAATCCAAATTCTGTGAATAAATTCTGCCCAAATCTCTGACTGACCCCTGAACCATGCATATTTGGCACAGACTCCTAATGCTTCCGTTAAAGACAAGAGAACCAAGCTTTTATTTTTGCTGCTGCCCCACAGACTTAGTTTGAAGTTTGAGCTCAACCATGCTAATTACTTGATAAAAGAAAAATAATAATACTCTTCAGAGAAATATAACAGAATCCAAACTCTCCACAATTTATCATTCATGATACGGAGAATATAAGAAAAACTTATTTGACAGTCAAAGAATTAAGAAATTGTGACCCCATTTCAAGAAAAGAGACAACCAACCCAGAAGTTGGAATGAGCATATGAAGATATTAATATAATTATAATGGTGCTTAATGAAATAAAGATATACTCACAGTGAATAAGGATTTAAAAAAAAAAAGAACTAAACAAAGAGAAACAATGAAGAAAAACCAAAAGAAAATTCTAGAACTTAAAAACACAATGTCTGAAATTTAAAATTCCCTGGATAAGATTACCAGCAGAATGAAAATGATAGGGGAAAGAGTAATTGAACTTGAAGCAGCTCAGTAGAAATGATTTAAAGTAGGGGAAAATGATAGAAAATATAGAAGAGAATCTCAGTGACCTGTGGGACAATAACAAAATATCTTGAATATGTGTACCTGAAGTCCCAAAGGGAGAGCAAGGAATGAATGGGATACACAAAATATTTGAAGATATAGTGGCTGAAATTCCCCCCAATTTGGTAAGTGATATAAATGTACTGATTTGAGAATATCAGTGAAATCTAAGCAGTTAAGTGTGAAGAAAAGAAATCCTAGACAAGCTGCTAAAGCCTACGGATAAAAATAAAATCTGGAAAGCCAGGGGGGAAAACAACATACTATATGTGATAAAAACAATTCTAATGATTGGTGACAACATCAGAAACTGTGGTGGCCAGAAGACAGTAGATCGGTATTCTTCAAGTGGTATGGAAAAACAAAATGAAACCCATCAACCTTAAATTCTGTATCCAACAAAAATAGCTTTCAAAAATGAGAGTGAAATAATGATATCTTAGATAAAAGAATTAAGAGAATTTCTCTGCAGAAGACCATATGTTTTTCAGGTTGAAAAAAAATGACACCAAATGGAAACTCAGTTCTTCAGGAAGCACTGAAGAGCATCAGAAATGGTAAATATATAAGCAAATATAAGACTATTTTTTTTTAAAGATTTATTTATTTGACAGATAGAGATTACAAGTAGGCAGAAAGGCAGGCAGAGAGAGAGAGAGGAGGAAGCAGGCTCCCAGCCAAGCAGAGAGCCCGATGCGGGGCTCGATCCCAGGACCCTGGGATCATGACCTGAGCCGAAGGCAGAGGCCTTAACCCGCTGAGCCACCCAGGCGCCCCGCAAATATAAGACTATTTTAACCTGTTCATTTCTTTACAATACTTAGGATTTTTTAAAAGACTTTATTTATCTGACAGAGAGAGAGCACACAGGGGGGGAGAGCAGCAGAGGGAGAGGGAGAAGCAGGATCTCCATTGAGCAGGGAGCCTGATGTGGGGCTCCATCCCAGGACCCTGGGACCATGACCTTAACTGAAGGCAGATGCTTAACTGACTAAGCCTCCCAGGCACCCCCTTAGGACTGTTTGAAACAAAACTTACAACATTGTCTTATGTGGATTATAAGTTATTTAGATGCATTACACGTAACAGTGCTAGCATGAAGAATGGGGGAAGATCTATAATGTAGAAAGGTTTCTGAATTGTATGCGATTTGGTACAATATCAACTTCAAGGAGACTATGAAAGTCAAAGATGATAGAGCAATCCTTAGAGAAACCACTGAATAGTAAAGCAAAGAGATATAGGCAAAAACATAACAGATAAGTTTATGAACCTCTCAAAAGCATTTTAAAATTAATAATGGAAATAGGAAGGGAAATACAGAAGAAGAAAATCAAAGCAGACGAACAATACAAATAATAAGATGGTGGACCTAAATCCAATCTTAGCAATAATTACTTTAAAAATTAGCGGACTAAACTGTCCAATGAAAAGGCAGGGATTTTAATAATGGGATAAAAAAGCAAGATCCAATTTTACACTCTGTATAAGATCTAGACTTTAAAAAGACACAGATAAGTTAAAATTAAATGGATTGAAGTGGTATATCATACAAATAGTAAGCATACAAAAGCGTGAATGAGTGTATTAATAGCAGGCAAAACAGACTTCTCAATAAAAGTGTCAAAGAGGCCAATTTAAAAAGTTTAAAGATTAATTCCTCAGGAAGACATAACATTCCTGAACACTTATGCACCTAGAACAGAGCTCCAAAGTGCAAGAAGCAGAAACTGAAAAAACTGAAAAGAGGTATCAACAATTCCACAATCATAATTGTAGATTTTCACATCCTTCTCTAGGTAGCTCAAGAGAGCTAGGCAGAAAAATTAGTTAAGACAGGGGCACCTGGGTGGCTTGGTCACTTGAGTGACCGACTCTTGATTTTGACTCAGGTCATGGTCTCCGGGTCATGAGATCTAGCCCCACCTTGGGCTCCATGCTTAGCGGGAAATCTACGTGGGATTCTCTCCCTCTGCCCCTCCCCCACCTTGTGTGCACCCTCTCTAAATAAATATATAAACAAACAAATAAAATATTTTTAAAAAGAGAGATTAGCAAAGGCATACGCTATCTGAGGAACACTATAAGATACCTTGACCTAACTGGTGTTTATTGAACTTTAATTCTAAGTTGTAGAGTCACATATTTTTCTCAAGTGGACATGGTCTGAACACCAGGACAGAAAATATGCTGGGTCACAAAGTCTCAGTACATTTAAAAGAACTGAAATCATCGAGAACATGTTCTCTGACCACAACAGAACTGTGGTTGGGTTCTCCGGAGGCAGTTACTGAGCTAGAGCTGGAGGAATCCAATGTTTATTTAAAACCAATACCTGTGAAATGAAGGAGAAAAATTAGGATTGGACAAAGGGAAAAGTTTACATACATTTCAGGCCCAACAAAGCCTCTGCCAACCTGGCGAAGAGCTCTGGAGTGTTTTTTCCTACTCACTGTATTATACCCCATCTTGCTCGCTCATCAGATGTGGGCTGCCCTGTGAAGGGCATGACCTTGGGTGAGGCAGCTCTCTGTAACTGAGGCCTACTTTCACATACTTGACAGCTAGAGGTTGTCTTCTTCCAGCATCCCACATAGCCAAGCAGCAAGTCTTTCCTTGAAGAAGAATCTAGATATACAACTCTATCATAAAAACATCCCTTGCTCTGTATGCGTGTACACACACACACACACACACACACACACACACACACACACATTTCCTTCCAGAATTTCTGAGTCTCTTTTTTCCTGGGGAGACGTTAGAAGAGAGATTAGTGAGATAAACTACAGGTTCTGCTGCTATAGTGGCCAGAAGTTGGTAATAAATCATCATCTCACTTTTCCATAATCCATTCTCAGCTGCCTCTGCCGACATAAGACACTGGCCATTATGCCCTTCTCAGACCAGAACCTGTGCAGTTACGGTCACAGTTAGGCAAGGTGTACGAAGTGGACCCCTGGGTTCTATGTTTTCTTTTTTTCTTTTTTTTTTTTTAATTTTTTATTTACTTATTTGACACAGAGAGAGAGAGAGATCACAAACAGGCAGAGAGGCAGGCAGAGAGAGAGAGGGGGAAGCAGGCTCCCTTCCGAGCAGAGAGCCCGACACGGGGCTCGATCCCAGGACCTGAGATCATGACCTGAGCTGAAGGCAGAGGCTTAACCCACTGAGCCACCCAGGTGCCCCTGGGTTCTATGTTTTCTTCCCTGCCCACACTGTGTGATAGCAGCTCACTTTCTACTGACATCAGGCTTATTCACTTCTTCTAAGAGAGTGATCTCTCCTCTTGCCTGCTCATTCCTGACCACAAAGAATAGAGAATTCAGGCATCAACCTGAAGATCCTGCAGGGGATGCTGATGTCACAGTCGTGGGTGCCGGGTGCTTGCTTATACCTGCTGTTCCTGAATGTTCCACTTGTATCTTAAAATGGATATTTTCGAAACCCACTTAATTCATGACTTGATGGTTTTGACAGGCTCTCCCTCATACTGGGTAGTTCTGGTGGTGTAGTCATTTAGTGTCCCATGGTCATGCATTCTGTCTTTACCTGGGGGCTATAGCCTGCCAGCAGATGTTTTACAAAAACATCTAATCCTCCATTGCAGATGGCCTGGCTTTGCTCCAGAATTTGAGGACCCTGCGTTCTTCTACTGCAGCTTGCCACAAACTCCACATGGCGTTTCCATAAACCCCACCACTCATATCACCGACACTAAAGTTTAATAAACATCAGCTAACTATGTATGTGAGAGTCTATTTCTGGACTCTCTGTTCCATTTATCTATTTATCTATTACATTAAATTGATTCCTATAACTTTATACTAAGTTTTGAAGTCAGGTGAAGAGAGCAAGCCCACCCACTTTGTTTCTCTTTTTTTTTTTAAGATTTTATTTATTTATTTGACAGAGATTACAAGCAGGCAGAGAGGCAGGCAGAGAGAGAGGAGGAAGCAGGCTCCCTGCTGACAGAGAGCCTGAAGCGAGGCTCGATCCCAGGACCCAGGATCATGACCTGAGCTGAAGGTAGAGGCTTTAACCCACTGAGCCACCCAGGCGCCCCTTGTTTCTCTTTTTTGAAGTTATTTCGGCACATATTAAATTTTGAGAGTATCGCCAAATGTCTGCCACCCATCTACATGTATGTGTGAATAATTCCATATGTGATATCTTCATACTGGATATTATCAATTTTAAAAATGTTATCAGTATGGAAAATTTCATTGTTTAATTTACATATCTTTAATTATTATTGAAGTACCGGTCCTGTTTTTCCATTGAATTTTTGATCTGTGTCTTTTTAATTGTCTGAAGACGTGTTTCTTCAGAAATAATTCAGTCTTTGACCTGCTTAAATTCTCTTATATGTTGGGGCACCTGGGTGGCTCAGTGTGTTGGGCCTCTGCTTTTGTTTTGGGAATGATCTCAGGGTCCTGGGATTGAGCCCTGCCTTGGGCTCTCTGCCTAGCAGGGAGCCTGCTTTCCCCCATCTTTCTGCCTGCTGCTCTGCCTACTTGTGATCTCTCTCTCTCTCTGTCAAATAGATAAATAAACTCTTTTAAAAATTCCCTTATATGTTAAAAATATCAACTTGTAACCTGAATTCTCATCCTTTTCTCCCTTAATATACAAGCTTCTTGAGAACTGGTATTACCTTGGTGTTTCTACTTCCTCAGTTCACATTTATGCTTCAGTATAATTTGGTAGGGCTCTGTCTTCATCAATACTGTGAAACAATTTCTAAAAAGACCACCTTGCTATTATTAAATCCAAGGGACATTTTTCGTCCTTATCCTAGTGGATTTTTGGTTGCATCTGACATTTGACACTTCCCTCTTCCTTTCTGACACCATTCTTCTTGATCTTCTGCTCCCTCCCTCTCTCCTCTGTTCCCATCATCAGTTCCCCTTTCCTTTATTCCTCACCAGTTAAAATTTTCCAGGGCCCCACCCTAGGTGTCTTGTTTTTTCCATTGTATGTGCTTTCCCTGATCGATTGCACCTCTTTTCTCTAATAATCTATAAGAACCACCAGTTTTAGATGCATTTTGAGTATATTTGATTGACTGAAGGCAGTATTTGTATTATAAATTGGTATCAAATTAAGTAGCTTTCACACATTTGCACACATCTGCTGCTCCTGATTCTACACATTTTTTTTTCTGATGTGCATCATGTCATTTCCATGGATTGTCTGACCACGTGTCCTCTTACCTTATAAGCCAGCTGAGAATAGAGTAGAATATTGAACAGAACACCTCCCCACCCCCACACACATGATTAACCTGGAGTATTTGGACAGTAAGAATTATTTTCATTGTTTGGGTAAGATGAAGCATCATAAGCTAATAAAGTAACATAAAAATTCACCAGAAAGTATTCTTAATGTATATGTGTACGATTCTAAAGCAAGAAAGTTCACTTATCTGGATTATGAAATAAAACATCTTTCATTATTTCATCTATGTATTTTGCTCTGTCTTGTGTATCTCAGTTCCTATCTCTAGGGTGATCACATGTCACAGATTGCCCAGGAGAGGTTTTGTGCCCCTTGTCCGGATATAGTTAGTAATTACACCTCTTTTCATTGTCAACGCTGTTCTGGGTTGGATGACAAATTATATCTTTGTCTCTTTACCAACAGGAATTAATTGATATTCAAAAGACATTCATTGAGGTGTAGTGTAGTGTCTAGGAGAACAAGCTCTGGGTTAGACTTTGGGAATTTACATCTTGGCTGCACCACTAACAGCAACGTGACCTTTTGGTGCCTCAGATTCTTTTTCTGTGTAAGAGGGATAATAGTGATTTCTCCCTTAGCATTAAATTGGATCGGGTCAGCAAACTTTTTTCTGTAAAGGAATAGATAGTAAATATTTCAGATTTTTGCACAACCACTCAACTCTGCCATTATAGCACAAAAGCAACCATAGACACCCTGTAAATGAATAAGCATGAATGTGTTCCAATAAAACTTTATTTATCAACACAGACAGCAGGCCAGATTTGCCTCAGGGCTGTAGATTGCAGACCCCTGACTTAGATTATATGTGTAAAAGAACTACAAAGCATAAGACTCCTCTGATTTTTGGCATGGAATTTTGGCATGGAATTCCCCCCCAAAATAGGAGTGCAGGGGAATTCTTTAGAAATGGAAGCACCTGAACAAAGAGGTAGAGTTGGGATTAGTCTGCTATCAGGCATATGAGAAGTGGTATGAATTTGCTGTTCTTCTGTTGAGACTTTCTTTCTTCACCTCGTTTTCCTGACAAACTCCTGTTCCCCTTCCAAGACTTGGGTGTTAAAATCATGTTCTTAGCCTCTGTGAGAACCCGTTCCCACACCCCCGCCACTACCACCCAGTCCCTGACCAAGTTAGTTACGTCTTACTGTGCCCCACAGCGCCAGCCATGCCTCTCTCAGGTCACTGAACACACTACATTGTCACTCTCACACTCTGAGCTCCTACCTTGCATTACCAACCGTGACAATAATAAATGTGTGGAAGTGAAGGAAGGAATGAGCTTTACATTATGGTGGAAGACTCAATAGACATACGAGTATGTATTAAAGAAAAAAAGGAAAACTAAGCTGATTCTGACAGTCTTGCCTTGAGTAGCTGTCAGACCCCAGGGAAGAAAAGACAAAAACACTGAAAATCCCACTTCCAGGCAGTGATGATGATGACAGAGGAAGACATATGTGGCTGTGTCCATAAAAAGGCCCAGATGTCAGTAACCTCTGGAAAAAACTTAGAACAGGATTTTGGAGCCAAGCTTTGAAGCACAAATAGAACTTTTCCTGACATAAGTTTGGGGAGGTCATGCCCAAAGCATGACGTCCACTGTATCTGAGTAAAAGAGCTGAGTGAACCCTGAGAATTAATTCATAGTGTCATTCAGCATCAGTTAGAGCTGGATATTTTGTAGTAATGTTCAAAGATAAACTAAGGCCTATTACAATTTTTAAGTTAATTTGAGCAGTAGTAATTAACTCAAGAACTGGGCAGCGCCAACCTATAGATGGTTAGAAATGCTCCACTGACAAGAGCTAGAGGCAAGACTTTCATAGATAAGATCTGAAGCAAAGCAAAGCAGTTATTTACTTGTCTATAATTTAAGCAGTTTTCTTATTTGGGAAAGCCTCGCTGGTGATTAGGTGTACTTAGGTTTTGATTTCTTAAACTTGAAGCATTTATAGGCTTTGGTTTGGGTTTGCTTACTAGGATTACTAAGGCATTAGAACCACCTCCGTTTAATAGCTTCCTTGTTTAACAGTAACAACACTATTATATGGCTTGTATTATTTTTTAAAAAACTGCATGGATTCTGAAGTGCTTTTCATTGACACTAACACTGAAACTTTCTTCTCTATGTTAGCAAACACTGAAATACCCAAATGAGTATTTCATGATCTTCCTCTAACTTTACAAATGCGAGAACTGAGGGAAAGTGGCTGGCCTAAAGCCACAGGGCTAGTTCAAGACCAGTGACCCGGACTCCATCCCTGAATAATAACAGTTTGCGTTCAGGCAGCACTCCACGCACATTGTGTGCTAGGTTTTCTTGTATGCGTTTTATGCCTGTAAGGATGTGAGGGTCAGGGGAGAGTTCCCATACTTCCCCCGGAGGTTTTGTTTCCACCCTTGGATCTACCTGGTGAATGGACTTTATATCCTGTACTGCTGTCTTGTAGCTGACTAAATGCTAAAAGCCGAAGTCTCTCAAAGACCCTTTCTCAAAGCTTTGCCTTTTCCCTTTGCCTGTCTTTCAACCCACTTGCTCTCTCTGGATAATTTCACCCACACTCATTCTCACTCATTAAAACCTTGACTTGCCAGTCTATAAACCCCAGCCCAGACATTTCTATAGCCCCAGATCCACAGTAGTCAACTGTCTCCTTCACAATCTCTGTGAGGTCTGGAAAAATAAATAGAAGATCTAGACCAAGGAAACATGAAATACAGTCATATAAGTTATAGGATCTTTTATAGTTCATTAAAGTTAAGCATATCCTCTATAATGATAGGATTTATATTACACATTAAATATGATATTTTCTTGAGGGAAGTAAAGAATTTTTGGCACTTAGGTTTAAAATTATTCTCTTGATGCATACATATGTTGTAGATAGTCAGTGTCTTTAACATTTACCAACCTGTGATAAACTCCACGGGAGACCTCTCTATAGCTGTTCCTTAAACTGTTTCCTAAAATAACTACGGGGCATAATAACAAGGCAGAATTCAATTTCTAGGCAGTAAAATCATGGGGCCCAAGTACATAGCTATCAAAAAATCTGCCTTGATCCATGAATAAAAGTTTGTGAAATTTGTCTATGGAATTAATATTATAAAAGGTCATAATAGTATCAATTTTGGTTTGCAGTTTTTTTTTAAAGATTTTATTTATTTATTTGACAGAGAAATCACAAGTAGACAGAGAGGCAGGCAGAGAGAGAGAGAGAGAGGGAAGCAGGCTCACTGCTGAGCAGAGAGCCCGATGCGGGACTCGATCCCAGGACCCTGAGATCATGACCTGAGCCGAAGGCAGCAGCTTAACCCACTGAGCCACCCAGGCGCCCCTGGTTTGCAGTTTTTAACCAATAAATAATGAAATATTTTTCCTTTAAAATGCAATATATTGAGAGCCTCAAAGTGAATATCAAGTGAGTATGCTTCATGGATAGTGGTAATCAAGTGAATTTGCTCATTTCTGTTGGTTTATCACTCCGCTAAACATTGCTAGCAAGCATCTTGTCATATGGTTTTAAATGTTTTTATTTGAAGATATATATCTGATTTTATCTATTATGTTCCATTGGTTATATGCACTATGTAGTACAGTTTCAGTATAGTAGTCTTAAAAGTGGGGAACATCCATTCCTTAGATGTGCAAGGTGACCCCCTGAGGTATGGGGGGGAAGATGAGAATTACCTACATATCTTTTCTTTTTGTTGCTGTTGTTTTTGATTTTAGAGAGAGATGAGTGGGAGAGCATGGGTGGGGGAGGGGCAACAGGGAGAAAGAGAAAAAGCCTCTCAAGCAGACTCCCTGCTGAGTGCAGGGCTGGACACACAGGGCTCTATCCCATGACCTGAGATCACAACCTGAGCTGAAATCAAGAGTTGGGTACTCAACCTACTGCCCCTAGCTACATATCTTTTTAATGACCATATCTCAGTACTGAAATAATTTGTTTTTTTTAAAGGTATGTATTATTGATGTGTGTGCTTTTTTTTTTTTAACTGAAAATGTCTCATCAAGAGTCACCTCATTAGAACAAAAGACACTCCTGTCATCCAGGAAATTCTAAGATTTTAGGGGTTTTGTGTTAGGAACCAGAGTCAAAGACCAAATATTAGAATAAAGATGCTCACCATGCCTTTATTGCTTAGGAAATTATAAGGGTTTTAGAAATTCTGACTAGGAACCAGGGATGAAGACCAAAATATATATTTCTTATCATATCACAGTATCCAGGCTCTGATTTTAAAAGTTTGGGGGGAACACCAGTTTATGTACCTGTAATTCTGCACCCAATTCCAATGTGTGGGGTTTCTTCCCCCCTACCACCAGGCAATCAGTCTCCCGACACCAGCTGGCTGTCCTGCATGCAATTAAGCTCAATTTTGATGCTACCCATTAGAGATAGTGTCAGATCCTATAGGTCAAGAGCTCCGTCCCACAGGACTGCCCTTCAGATGCCAATCACAAGTCCAAGTTGTTGCCTGTGCTTCTGATTGAGTAGCTATAAATCAGAGGTTCCCACAACCCCCTTCTTTGGTTCCATTAATTTGCTAGTGTGGCTCCTAGGAGTCAGGAAACCAATTTACCCACTCAATTGTCAGTTGATTACAAAGAATGTTAAAGGATACAAATTGACAGCCATAAGACAAGGTCCTTAACAAAGAAGCTTGAAGTCCAGTGCTGGCACCTGGCATCTGGCATGTGGAAGCATTCTTGGTTCACCAACCTGGAAGCTCTTTGAACTCTTGGGTCTTTCTGGAGGCTTCATGCTGTGGGCATGATCCATTAAATCATTGCTGATGGATTGAACCTTCAACCCCACCTCTGTCCCCCAAAATCAGGAGTGGACTGGAAGTTCCAGTAGTCTACTCTTGGTTGGTTCCCCTGGTGACCAGCCACCCTTTCCTTAGGTGCTTTCCAAAAGCCACCTCATTATCATAACATAACAAAAGTCACCTTTATTGCCTTCATCACAGGAAATTGCAAGGGTTTTAGGAGCTCTATGCCACGAATTACAAAGACCAAATATATATTTCTTATTATAAATCACGTTATCAGTACTGTTGGTACTATAACCGAACTAACATGAGTTTACTTCTTGGTGAGTCACAGATAGAAACTACACCAGGGGGAATGATCTCACAGAGGAAACTTAAACCAAAGTTAATTTGGACCAATAGAATTTTTGTGGTGAAATATAATGTAAAATTTGCCATTTTAATCATTTTCAAGTGTATGATTCAGTAGTATTAATTATGTTCACAATTTGTGAATCCATCACCATGCTCTGTTTCCAAAAGTTTTTCATTATCCCAAACAAAAACCCTGTACCCATTGAGCAATAAATCCCATTTTTCCCTTACCCCCACAACCCTGGGTCCCCTCACAACTACTTTCTGGCTCTATGAATTTGCTTATTCTAGATATTTCATTGAAGTGGGATCATATGAAATTTGTCCTTTGGTGGCTAACTCATTTCACTCTGCATGTTTTCGAGGTTTATCTATGCTGTAGCATGTATCAGAACTTCATTCCTTTTTATGGCTGAGTAGTAGTCCATTACCTAAACATATTTTGTTTATCCCTTCATCTACTGATGGACACTTGGGTTGTTTCTACCTTTTGGCTTTATTGTAAATAAAGCTGAAAAGAATATTGGCCTTAAGTATCTCTTTGAGTACGTGTTTTCAAATCTTGGGTATATGCCTATGTCAACCAAAATTTCTGGAATGGAGAGATTTAGTCAGAGGCAAGGGAAGTCTTTATTGCTGTACAGTATGTAAATCAGGGAGATGACAGCCTTCAGCTACAATCAGAAATGTGCTCTGAAGGGGAAGGTTTATGTTTGGGGTTAAATAGGCAAAAAATGCAAGTTCTTTACTCTTTTCCATGTTGGGCAGACTCCAGTCCTAAGCTATGACTCCAGGAGTAGAATGACAAACAGGATACCTGCTGTTCCTGGTGGCAGCTTCAGGATGTGGCAGCCACTGGAGAACATGACAAGATATGTTGCAAGGGATTTTATGGATTTTGTTGACTTTTGTGCAGGTTTGTCACCTCATAATATCCTAACTGGTTTTGTTTCCCATGGTCATTGGGCTGATTAAAATTATAGTTTCTCTCCTTTTACATGAGAGAATCCATCTTATCTTTCTATTGGTGCTGTCCAATTACTGGGGGTCTTTTTTCCCCACCTACTAGTGGACTTGCTGGGTTATATGGTAATTCTCCGTTTAACTTCTGGAGGAACTGCCCAAGTGTTTTATAGAGCAGCTGCGCCATTTTACATTCCCAGCAGCAACCTATGAGGGTTCCAATTTCTCCACATCCTTGGTAACACTTGTATTTTCCATTTTGTTGATTATAACCATCCTCTTAGTTGTAAAGTTGTATCTCATTGTGGATTTGACTTGTGTTTCCCTGGTGACTGATAAGGTTGAGCATCTTTACATATGCTTATTGTCCATTTGCATAGCTTATTTGGAGAAATGTTTATTGATATCCTTTGCCCATTTTTAAATTGAATCATTTGGCCTTTTACTGTTGGACAAGTAGAGTTCTCTCTCTTTTTAAAAGATTTTATTTATTTGACAGTCAGAGGTGACAAGTGGGCAGAGAGGTAGGCAGAGAGAGGAGGTCAGGAAGCAGGCTTCCCGCTGAACAGAGAGCCTGATGCGGGGCTCAATCCCGGGACCCTGAGATCATGACCTGAGCTGAAGGCATAGGCTTAACCCACTGAGCCACCCAGGTGCCCCGACAAGTAGAGTTCTTGATTCCCCCTCTCACCTCCACCCAAACCTGCTCTTTCTTATTCTCTGGACTTGAGGGGGATGTTAGTTTCTTAGTTCAAAACCCAAGCACTCTTAGTTGATTGCTTGCCATCCCTCATCTTCCTACCGTCTTTCAGATACATCATAGTTGGATTTGATTTACATCACATTTAAAATTGAATTCTCTTATTTTTTTTAAATATTTTATTTATTTGACAGACAGAGATCACAAGTAGGCAGAGACGCAGACAGTGAGAGAGGGAAGCAGGCTCCTTGCTGAGCAGAGAGCCCAATGCGGGGCTCGATCCCAGGACCCTTGGACCATGACCTGAGCCGAAAGCAGAGGCTTTAAACCCACTGAGCCACGCAAGTGCCCCAAATTGAATTCTCTTATTGAGGTAGAACCTAATCATGGTTTGAAAAATAAGTAAAAGCAAAGCAGTACTTTATTACTAATTGATAATAAATTATTCTATTCTTCTTATGATCTCTAAGTAGGTATTTTAAAAAATAAATTGATCAGATTTAATATTGCTTACATTTTATTGTTTTTATTTTAATTTAAACTTTAAAACAATGGTTCTGTTGTATTTAATTTTTGTAAGTTCCTTCAAGGAAAATGCCAACATACACAAAAATGTAGAGAACAGTTTAATAAACTCCTGAATAAAGAGTAACAAAGAGTAATAAAGAATAAACTTGTTCGGGCGCCTGGGTGGCTCAGTGGGTTAGGCCGCTGCCTTCGGCTCAGGTCATGATCTCAGGGTCCTGGGATCGAGTCCCGCGTTGGGCTCTCTGCTCAGCAGGGAGCCTGCTTCCCTCTCTCTCTACCTGCCTCTCTGCCGACTTGTGATCTCTCTCTGCCAAATAAATAAATAAATAATCTTAAAAAAAAAAAGAATAAACTTGTTCATATATTTTCAACAGTTATCAGTGTTTTTCCAATCTTATGTCTTTCTCCTCTCTCTTCCTTTATTTGTTCTCTAGAGTTTTTTGTTTGTATGTTTTTTGTTCTTAAGTAGGCTCCATGCCCAGTGTGGAGCCCAGTGTGGGGCTTGAATTTACAACCTTGAGATCGAGACCTGAGATGAGACCAAGATTTAGTTGCTAAACCAGCTGAGCCACACAAAAGTCCCTGTTCTCCAGCATATTTTAAAGTAAACCCCATACATGACATTTCATCAGTTTATGCTTGTTTTGCAGATTTTTATTTTCATTTCAGGAACTGATACTGGGTTTCCCTTTAGTGGTTTCCTCTTAAAATCATTTCTTTAAGTAAAAGAGTTGTTAAAACTATTAAGTCAAAAATAGTATGAGTGGCATGCAGATATGTAAAAATTGTGAAAACAGTAAGTGAATAAATGATATCTGAGCATTATTCCGAAAGTATGAACAGTTCCTTGAATTTGCCATGTTCTCTTTCATGTCCCCATCGCTTTTTTCTTTACTCCTTTCTCCATCTAGAATGATCTTTCTCCCTCCTCTGTTTTTTACTGGAGTTTACACTATTCGTTTTTAACATTTCAAAAAAGTATTTCATCTTTACTTAAAATTTTTTTTACATTTTTCATTATTCATTTTGTATAACTATATATCTTCTATAAAACTCATCTCAACCTCCCAAAATAGAATCATTTCTTCTTTCACATTCCTATTATAACCCATTTAACACCTGATAGCATTTATATATTTACTTGTTTGTCTCCATTTAATAGTCTGTAAACTTCCTGTTTACAGGAATTTGTATTGTGTACAAGTTGTATACAAAAATATTTGTATTCTGACCATCAGATAATGCTGGTTGTGTTGTGGCCTAATATGTGCTTCTTGCTGGAAAGAGAAGATGAATGGTTCTCAGTAGTAGAGTTTTTCTACTAGGAGTTCTGCTTCTCCCACATAGTAAAACTGTCCTCATTGGAAACATCTTCTTTAATGTATTATGAGGAACTCTGCATAATTAAGCATCTTTCACATATTACCCAGTGTTTTTCACTTTGGATTGAACAGGAATGTCCTGTGGCCAGGATTTGTGTCATTCAAAGATATGATTGTGGACTTCACTTGGGAGGAGTGGCAGCAGCTGGACTCTGCTCAAGGAAACCTGTGCAGGGATGTGCTGCTGGAGAACTATAGCAACCTTGTTTCAGTAGTAAGAATACCTTCTCTCAAAGGATACTGAGTTATCTGCAGCTGCATGACAATTACTTCAAAACTTAGTGGCTTAAAACAAATGTTTTCTAGGATGCCTGGGTGGCTCAGTCAGTTGGGCCACTGCCTTCGGCTTGGGTCATGATCCCAGGATCCTGAGATCAGGTCCCGCATCGGGCTCCTTGCTCAGTGGGGAGCCTGCTTCTATCTCTGCCTCTGCCTGCCACTCTGCCTGCTTGTGCTCTCTCTCTCTGACAAATAAATAAATAAAATCTTAAAAAAAAAAAAGAAAACGAAACGTTTTTTACTAAAAATTTCTATAGGTCAAGAGTTTGGAAGGGCTTAGCTGCGTGGCTCTGGCTTGCGGTCTCCCATGTGGTTGTAATCAGATGTTAGCAGGGGCCGCTGTCACTTGAGGCTTGCTGGGAGGGCAGGATCCATTTTGCAGATAACTCACTCACATGGCTGTTGACAGGAGCCTTCAGCTCCTTCCTATCCACAGGCAAGAGATCTCAGTTCCTCATCTTGGGGCCCTGTTCTCATGACATGACAAACTTCCCCAGATAGAGTGATCCAGGAGAGCCAGAAGGAAGTCACAGTGACTTTTGTGATCAGGTCTCTGAAATTACATACTCACCTCTACCGTATTGTGTTTATTAGAAATCGTTACCAAGTCCAACCCATGCTTAAGGGAAGGAAAGGACTTCTTGAAGGGAAGAATGCCAAGGAATTGATGAACATATATTAAATCCATCGAAGTACCCGATTGACTGCCTTTCCTTTCTTATTTACTAAATGCTGCTGTGTCTCTGCATGTTTAATGAGCTTCATTTCAAGCTACAAAGGTCAAAAGAATATTGATTTTGAGTACCAAATAGTCCAGTGGACGTGGGTGAAAAGAGAATGGGTGCTGCATCCTGCTCATTCTTTGAGGGTTAAAAACAATGGGCTGTGCCCAAGTTCTTAGTTTTCATAGATTAATTGAAATAGAGCATATATTGTAAAGTGCTCAAATCTTAATTATGCAAATTGATGAATTTTTTTCCTATGTTATTTAATCACTGCCCAGATCGAGGTATGAAATATTTCAAGCATCCTAGTAGGCTCCCTTCAACCCCTCCTCAGAGATTAAATACTTGTGGCTTCTCTCACTGTAGATTAGTTTTTTTCTGTTCTTGAACTTCATGTAAGTGTAATCACTGTAATTGTCTGGCATCTTTCATTTACTGTAGTTTCTGTGGAATTCATCCATGTTTTTGCACTTGACAATATTTGTTTCTCCTTACTGTTGCATCATATTCCATTTAATGAGGATAGGGTGTTCATCAACTTATCCATTCTACTGTTGATAGTTATTTAGCTTGTTTAAGATTTGGGTCATTGAATAAAGCTGTTATGGGCATTTTTTTTTATCTTAATCTTAGTGTTCTTTAGTTTTGTCTTTTTGTCCTTTTTTTTTCTTTTTTATGTTCGTTTTTGTTGTTGTTGTTGTTGTTACGGACATTCTAATATGCATCTTCTTGGGGAAATAAGCATTTTATTTCTATTGGGTATAAACATTCCTATGGGTGCATGTATGTTTAACTTTGGTAGATACTACCAGATGGTTTTCCATAGAGATTATACCAATTTATTTCCTACTAGCAATGTATGAGAGTTCCATCAACATCTGGTAATACTAGTCTTTTTAATTTTAGCTATGCTGGTGCACATATGGTGTACTTGAGTTCTAGGATGGTTGGATGTCCACTAACGCCTGAGTCCTGTATCATTTCCTGTAAATAGGGTGTCAATCTCTAAAGTCGGATGTAATCTTATTGAATAAAGGAGATCCATGGATGAAGGAGGAAGAAATCTCAAGTTGGGCCTATTCAGGTAAGTAAGAATCTAGCATATGGGAAACAGGGTTGTAAGATTAATACTGATTAAGGAGACATTTATCTCTGAAGTATTTTTGAAGAAGTCATTCTTTAAGGTCATAGATGTCTAGAAGTGGCTGAAGACAGTTGCTGTGGGATTGTCAATTACCTAAATAACCCTGCTATGTATCTAACACCCATGCAGTCCATTTTCTTTGCTTAACTTTTAGAGAGCGGTAACCCCTTTATCTGTACTTTGGATCTTATTTATGCCCATGTCATTTAGGACATTTCTTGATCAGTTAACTGCCCTTTGGCTAACATCTTTAGCACCATATTCTTCCAAAATGGGCTTACACTCCTCCCTTTATGCATTCACCCAATCTTAGATATGCCCTATATCAAAGTAACTTACTGAATGATATTCATATCCTTTCTAATTACCTTGTTTTTCTCACCTTCCTTTCAGTATGGTATGTCTTAGAGTTATTATCTTTTGCTTTGTGTTTTTAAATTTTTCAGATACTCCAGTAATATAAATATTCCTTCTTTGCCTGTCTTCTTTGCCTTCTTTTTCTCCTTTCTCTGTAACCATTTTTACTGGATTTTTAATATCATTTTTCTTATCTTGGTTGTTTTCCTACCTTTTTCAGTGGTGCTTATTAAATTCTCCTTACCCCTGCCCACATCTTGTGATTTAATCTTTCATTTTTCCTCCAAGTTTAACTGATTCTTTTTCATCACTCCATTTTTTGTTTCTTTTCCTCTTTTTTTAGTAAGTTCTGATTCATGGTTGTTTTCTATGTCCTGAAATGCTTGTTTGAGTGTTTTAATTCTGTTTGGAGTTTAGACAAAATTTTCTTTTACTTTATGGCTAGGTTTTTCTTTCTCTCTCTCTCTCTCTCTCTCTCTTTTTTGGCAGGGACAATTTCCTCTGTTGATATCTGCACAAATTCTTTTTCTGATTTTCTGTAGTAGTCCTCTATGGACTATATTTTTCTTTTGTTCATTTTTATTACATTACAATGTTTTCATAAGATTTTTAAATATTATGGAGTTCTTCTCTGTTAATATAGCAGGGCTTTTCCTTCCTTCCTTTCTTTCGGGACTGAAGAAGATTTTCAGCTTTTCTGGTTCTCTTTGTTTTCCAGGACCCCGAATTTCCCTTTTTCTTCTTTCCCCATTACCACCACCCAATTACGAATGGCTGTTTCTTCCTTTTTTACCTTTTTTTCTCCCTCTGAAACTACCTGTTCTTCTAATTCAGAATCCCCCGCCTTTAAATAGAGCCTGTCCTATCCTATGCTTTTTATGTCATCTGACTCTTTAAGATGCATGTACTTGGAAATCCCTACCCTGTAGTTGTGCTTCTGCCTGGTTACTTATATTTATGAATATATCTTTTTTATTTATTTGTCAGCAAGAGAGGGTGCAAGAGTGCACAAGCAGGGGGACCGGCAGGCAGAGGGAGAAGCAGGCTCCCCACTGAGCAAGGAGCCTGATGTGGGACTTAATACCAGGACCCTGGGATCATGACCTGAGCTGAAGGCAGACACTTAACTGACTGAGCCACCCAGGAGTCCCATTTGTGAATATTTTTATATTTAGTGTGGATTTAATCTCTCTGCTGGTCACTTTAACTCACCTTCCTTCTCCTTTGCTAGCATCCTTCCTCTTTCTTTCCTCAAATGATTTTTCAATCTGTTCTCTTCACAAAGCCTTGGGGTGGATTGGCAGTGATACCATGTAGAACTTTGACACTGAGTTCATCAATTGTTTTTTTTCCATTGCTCCCTTTTTTTGTTTATGTCTGTTTCTTCTTCTGTCTTTGAGTTTTAAGGTCATATTCCTACATTTCAAAGCTGACTACACTCATTATCGGATTTCTATCTATTTCTATTAAAATGAAGAGCTTTATTTGTTTTCTATTTTCATGTTTTGTTTTGTGTATTCTTCGGAGCTCAAGAGTGAAATAACATCATTTTCACTTGGGTTTTTTTCAGGCTTTTGTATTAGACTCAAGATGAAAGAATTAACCCCACACAAGAGCATTTCTGAATAAGTGATACTCCATAACATGATTGTATACTCAACTTTTAAAGACTGGATACTTGAAGATGAGATAAATCACCTGGAAAACCAAGACAAGTTTTTGAACCAAGTTGAATTCATTAACAATAAGCCACTAACTGCGGAGGTAGACCATGAATGTAACAATGTACTGGGGAAAAGGAATAATCTGAACAGAACATCTAGTGAACACATCACAACTTTCATGCAAAAGTCACACTTCTTTGTTCAACCGAAAATTTTAACCTGTGAGAAATCATATAAATGTATTCAGTGTGGGAAAGCCTTCAGTGAAAAATCAGGACTCATTATACATCAGAGTATTCATATTGGGCATAAACCATAAACGTAATGAATGTGAAAAAGCCTTTATTCAGAAGTCACGACTCACTGTACATCAGAGAACTCATACAGGAGAGAAATCCTATGAATGTAGTCAATATGGGAAAGCATTCATCCAGAGGTCAATCCTCATTATTCATCAGAGGATTCACACAGGGGGAAAAAACCCTATGAATGTGGGAAAGTTTTTATCAAGAAGTCAACACTTAGTGTTCATCAAAGAATTCATACTGGGGAGAAACCATATGAATGCAGTGACTATGGAAAAGCTTTCATCTGGTGGTCACAGCTCATTGTACATCAGAGAGTTCATACTGGGGAGAAACCCTATGGATGTAATGAGTGTGGAAGACCCTTCAACAGGAAGTCAAAACTAAGTGTACATCACAGAATTCACACTGGAGAGAAACCATTAGAGAATAGTGAATGTAAAAAAGCCTCCATTCAAAAGTCATCTCATTGTACATCAGAGAACTCACCCTGGGGACAAAGGGTATCAATGCCATGATTGTTGGAAGGCCTTTATCCAGAGCTCACAGTTTATTGAACATCAGAGAATTCATACTGGGGAGAAACACTATGAATGTAGTAAGTGCAGAAAAGCTTTTACCCAGAAATCACAACTCATTGTGCATCAAGGAATCTGTACTGGGATGAAGCCATATGAATGCACTGAGTGTGGAAAAACCTTTAGTAAGTAGTCACACCTCATTGCACCTCATAGAATACACACTGGAGAAAAACCCTATGAATGTAATAATTGTAGGAAAGCTTTCATCAAGAAATCTACTCTCTTTGTTCATCAGAATTCATATGGAACAGAAACCCTTTTAAGGGAATGAGAAAACTTCAATTCAGTCATTAAAATTTCATTGCACATCATAGAATTCATAAAGCCTAAAAACTCTATGAATATACTAGACATGGAAAGCCTTCAACAATAGCTCCCAAACTATCAAACACCAGAAAATTCATACTGAGAAGCAACTTTGAAAAATCATGTTTCCAAAAAATTACATTAGACATCTTGGTTCAGGCCTAATAGCAAAAGTTTTTTTAGAGTATGGTAGAAAAATCTCAACCACATGTGCTTGGCTTGATCACTGTGTAGTACAAATTTTTTTAAATGGATGAGTATAGGAGATGCTTGAACGATGTGGATTAGGGTCCCCCTGTGCAGCTGAAAATTCATGTATGACTTTTAACATTCTGAAAACTTAACTATTAATAATCTATTATTGACTGGAAGTTTTACTGGTAGCATAAACAGTCAATCAACACATATTTTTATGTTATATGTGTTGCATATTGTGTTCTTACAATTAAATAAGCTAGATAAAAGATGTTATTAGGGAGCCTGGGTGGCTCAGTTGGTTAAGCAACTGCCTTCGGCTCAGGTCATGATCCCGGAGTCCTGGGATCGAGTCCCACATCCGGCTTCCTGCTCCACAGGAAGTCTGCTTCTCCCTCTAACCTTCTCCCCTCTTATGCTCTCTCTCTCACTCTCTCTCAAATACATAAATAAAATCTTTAAAAAAAAGACGTTATTAAGAAATTCATAAGGAAGAAAAAAATACATTTAGATTATTGTACTGTATTAATAAAAAAAAAAATCCATGGACCCACACAGTTGAAACCTGGTTGTTCAAGAGTCAATTGCAAATTGATTAATCAGGAAAACAAAGTAATGACTACATGTGATCTTTCTACAAGTTTTGTAGAAATGGCATTCATAACCCAAATTATGAGTCATTTGGAAGTGAATATGGATATTTGCACCTGCCTTACTTCCCATACTAAATGACACCATTTTCCCCACATCTTAAAAAACATAAAAGGACAAAATGTAACTAAATTACAAATAGCTTTTCCCCCACTCTTTCTTGAGATGTATAGAATTAAAGGAAGATGAAGCCTGTGCATTTATAGAGACATCAAAAGTTAATGGTAGAGGGGCACCTGGGTGGCACAGTTGGTTAAGTGTCTGACTCTTGATTTCAGATCAGGTTGTGTTCTGAGTCATGGGATCAAGTCCCACATTGGGCTCCATGCTCAGCAGGTAGTCTTCTTTAGATTCTATCTCCCTCTGCCCCTCCCCCCATGAACTCTCTCCCTCTCTCTCAAATAAATCTTTTTAAAAAAGATGATAGACTTTTAAAAATATCACTTGGTGTAAAGCATACAGAGTTGAGAGAGACATCAAGCAATGGGCAAAAAAAAAAAGTGAAATATGTCTTGATCAATTGGAGTGTATTCCCAAATGCAGTATTTTCTTTAAATATCGATTATTCATCCATGTAATTCAATTTTTTTTGATAAGGGGAAAAACAAAATTTCCATAGATGCAGAAAAAACATTTGACAAAATTCAACATCCATTTGTGATGAAAACTTTCAACAAATGATCAACAGATGGTAACTTCTCTACTTCAACCAGTTTTATGGTTTTTTTCTACATAAGATTAGAAACAAAGCAAAAATATCTGTCCTCATTTAAAAAAAAGATATTTATTTATTCCAGAGAGAGAGAGCGAGCAGGGCAGGGGTGGGAAGGAGTAGAGTGAGAGGGACAAACAGACTCCACACTGAGTGTGGAGCCCAACTTGGGGCTCAAACCCAAGACCCCAACATATAACCTGAGCTAAACCAAGAGTCAGATGCTTAATGGACTGAGCCTACCCAGGCGTCCCCTCATTTTTATTTAATGATGTAATAGAAGTCCTGGCCCATGTAGTAAGCAAAGAAAAAAAAATAAGAAAGCATACAATTTGGGAAGGATGAAGTAAATCTTTATTCATAACAACCTGATCTTATATATTTAAGATCCTAAGGAATCTACAAAGTTTAAATCAGTTTTTTTTAAGACTTAAGATTTTATTTATTTGAGAGGGAGAGAGAACACAAGCAGAAGGAGGGGCAGAGGGACCAGCAGACTCCCCACTGAGCATGGAGCCAGACACAGGGCTCCATCCCAGGACCTTGAGATCATGAGCTGAGCTGAAGTCAGATGCTTAACTGACTGAGCCACCCAGGTGTCTCAAAGATTAAATCTTACAAGTGAATTTTTCAAGTTCTTAGGATAAAAGACCAATATACAAAAAAAAAAATTGTATGTGTACATATTAACAAGCAAATATTGAAAAATAAAATTAAAGAATCCACTTACTAATACATCATAAACCATAAAAAAGGAATAAATTAACCAAAGCTTGGCACTGAAAATTGCAAATTATTGCTCACAGAAACTTTAAAACTAAGGAAATGGAGAGGTTGATCATCTTCCATGAACCGAATTATTCAATGATGTTAATATGTCATTTGTCCCTACACTGATCTATTTTCAACACCAATCAAAAGCCCAAAGGCTTTTTTTTAAAATAGAAATTGTATGGAAACTTGTATGGAAGTGCAAGAGCCGGAAAATTAACAACGTCGGAGGACTTAACACTATCTGACTTCAAGACAGTGTAAGTATCATTCTAAGTGTAAAGACAGAGAGATATTGGTCAAGCATAAGACTAGATCAACAGAATGGAAAGAAGAGAATGTCCAGAAACATGCACACACACAACTGATTTTTTTCAAAGATTTTTTTAATTTATTTGCCAGAGAGAGATCACAAGTAGGCAGAGAGGCAGGCAGAGAGAGAGGGGGAAGCAGGCTCCCCGCTAAGCAGAGAGCCCACACACAATTGATTTTTTAAGTAAACTTTTTGTTTGAAAATAATTTTAGATTTACAAAAGTTACAAAGATGGTAGAGAGAGTTTCCATATGCCGGCCACCTGGTTTCTTCTGATGTTCACATCTTAAAGTTACCATTGTACATCTGTGAAAACTAGAAAACTAACATTTGTACATAAATATTAATCGTATTTTAAGCTTTATTTGAATTCCACTATCCTTTTTCTGTTCTAGAATTCAGTGCAGATATTTCACATAGAATTTAGTCATCATGTCTCCTTTGCCTCCTCTGGCCTGCAATTATTGATGCGTTAGTTAAATTACTCGAGACTGCCTCCTTGGAATCCAATTTTTGTGGGTAAGTGGCCTGGAGAGGACTTGAATTGACACCAGCCCCTCCCTCATTGCATGCCTCATATAACCGCCCTTCAGGTATCAGCCTGAAGAGTCACAGGTAAGTAGTCCTTCTGGTAAACAGTCTCTCCTGGGACTATGCATCCTTCCCTTAGATAAGACCCCTGCAACACTTACCAAAAACTCATACATTTTAGTTTGAATTGACCAATCTGGCCTTAGCCCAAGAATCCCAAAGCACTACACCCTCAAGCCCTAGTAAAGCCATATGCTCCAACGTTTGCTGCTCACTCTCTGCCTGACATAACCTCCCCCATGTGCCTCCTTGAGTGTGATGTAACTCCTCCAGGACCTGCGAGTAATAAACTTCTTTATTTCACTTTCCCTTGCAGTCTTTGTTGAACTTTGCCTTGACATTTGATACCCCAGGACGGTACTTAACAAGTGTTAACAAAAAATCACAAAACTGACCTTCCTACTCTTTCCTGTTTTTCACGATTTTGTCCTTTTGAGGATACTTTTCAGGATTTTTATAAAATGTCCCTCAGTTTAAAAAAAATGTGGCCATTCTAGGAGGTGTGTAGAGTATTACTTTGTGGTTTTAATTTGCATTTCCCTAAAATCTAATGATGCTGAGCATCTTTATGTGTGCTTATTGGCAATTTGTTTATCTACGTTGGTGAAATTTCCAAATCTTGTTCTCATTTAAAAAAAATCAAATCATTAGTCTTTTTATTATGGAGTGATAATAACTCCTTTTGTATCCTAAATACAAGTTCCCTCTTTCAGATATATTTTGCAAATGCTTTCTCCCTAACTGTGGCTTGTCTTTTCAATTACTAAGCAGTCTCTTCAGAGGAGGAAAACTTTTCATTTTTGAAAAGTCCAGTTTATCAGTTTTTCCTTCTATGGTTTGTGCTTTCTGTGTTCAAGAAATCTTTGCTGAAATTAAAGTCATAAAGATTTTTTCCCCTTTGTTTTCTTCTAGGGATTTGTTTAGTTTTAGCTCCATTTATGTTTAAGAGCCATATTCAGTTAATTTTAATATATTTGTGAATTAAAATTGAGGTACATATTTTTGCATAGAGATATGCAATTGATTAACACGTTTTCCAAAAAAAGGATTATCCTTTTTTATTGAATTACCACTCTGTCAGAAATTAAATATATATATATATATATATATTTTACTCTCTTTTTTCCTCTGATATTTACATCTATGCTTACCACATTGTACTTTTTCTGTAGTTTTCTTTTTTAAAAGATTTTATTTATTTGACAGACGGAGATCACAAGTAGGCAGAGAGGCAGGCAGAGAGAGAGGAGGAAGCAGGCTCCCTGCTGAGCAGTGAGCCCGATGAGGGGCTCAATCCCAGGATCCCAGGATCATAACCTGAGCTGAAGCAGAAGCTTTAACCCACTGAACCACCCAGACGCCCCTTTCTGTAGTTTTCTGTTGTGTTGAAATAATCTTTATTCTTCTTTTTTCAGGATCATTATGCATATTCTAGACCCTTTGCATTTTTACATCATGTTAGAATCAGCTTGTCAATTTCTACAAAGAAACCCGAAGAGATTTGATTTGGATTTAATTAAACCTATAAATCTATTTGGAGATAACCCTCTCAGCAATTTGAACTTTCCCTTCCACAGGCATGACATATCACTCTACTTATGTGGTCTCTAATTTCTCTGTGTGGTGTCTGTAGTATTCAACGTGCAGCCTTACACATATTGTATTGAATTTTTTCTAAGAGTTTCACGTTTAAGATATATTGTTGAAAGAAGAAGAAGGAGAAATCCAAAAAAGTGAATTTAGCAAGGTTACAGAATAGAAGTAATACAGTAATTGTATATTATATACTAACAATGAGAAGTTTGTGGCGGCTGGGTGGCTCAGTTGGTTAAGCGACTGCCTTCGGTTCAGGTCACGTAGGATCCTGGGATCCAGCCCCATGTCTGGCTCCCTGTACGGTGAAGAATCTGTTTCTCCCTCTGCTCTTCCCTCCGCTCATCCCCCCCACCCCCGAAATAAATAAAATCTTGGGGAAAAAATGAGAATTTTGAGTTGAAATGAAAATAAAATACCATTACAAAGGGTCTAGAATACGCATACCAGTCCTGAAAAAATCCCCAAATTCCAAAGAAGAATGGGGCTGACTGTGAGACTTACTTTTAGAATACTGTGTCTATAGCAGTGTTAATAGTGATTATGTCTTTGTTAAGGAATTCCATCTAGTTTGGGGTTGGTTTTTTTTCCTGCCCTTTTTAGCTTACTTGTTGAATAAAAGGTTATATTCATCTATTAATATAATGAATAGGCGTTCCTTTTATGAAAAGGTTAACGAAAAACCTGCATCCCTTCGGACTCATATTTGCTTATTGCAAAAGAGAAAAGTTTTCTTCCATCCTTTTTTCTTTTTTTTTTTTAAATAACGGAAGAAGGCCACGCCAGCTTGCAAGTAGCCAGGAGACAGAAAGGCAACTCCGGAAACCGCAGGAGATGCGGCTCCAGGGCGCCCGACCTTTGCAGAACATGCTGGGAAATGTAGTTCTAGGCGGCCGCGTGCGCAGGCGCGCTTCCTGGCTTGCGGAGTAGGGGGCTCTGGATAGTCCGGGGCCGTTCATTTCTCTTTGGCCTGGTGAGATTGTTCTTTTCCTGACTTCTGCCCCCGGGTGGTAGTTGGGGAGGGACCTCCGCTCAGGACACCTCACGACCGCAGGGGCTGGGGCAGGGGCGCGAGAGGCCTGGAAAACCCTCCTTCCCGGCTCAGGGGCGGGGGCGGAAGAAAGATGGGAGAATTGGAGATCCGAGTTCGCGTCTGAGTTCAGTGCAAGGGCGGGGGGGGGGGGGGGGTCTCTGCATTGGGTTTTAGCGGGTATAGGGCTGTGTCTGGATTAGGGGGAGGCAGAGCTCTGGCTGGGCATCCCAGCCATAAGGGTCGCAGTTTGGGCTGTCACTTGTGGGTTGGGAGCTGTGGGTAGGTCAGAGGACGGAGCGTGGGCCTGCGGGTCTTTTGGCTGTGCTGGGATCAGATACTCAAAGGGGCAGGGACGGCCGCTCCAGACCTTGTTTGGGAATTAGAGGAAGACTGATCTAGTAGCAACCCCCCCGCCCCCCCAATGTAGGATGTAGGTCTTCTGACACCCATTTCTTTGCTCTTTCCTCTGAAAAACAGTTTCTCCTGAAGTTTTTTTGGTTTGTTGTTTTGTAGGCAAATTTCTTTTCTTTTCTTTTCTTTTCTTTTTTTTAATTTTATTTATTTGACAGACAGCGATCACAAATAGGCAGAGAGGCAGGCAGAGAGAGAGGAGGAAGCAGGCTCCCCACTGAGCAGAGAGTCCGATGCGGGGCTCAATCCCAGGACCCTGGGATCATGACCTGAACTGAAGGCAGAGGCTTTAACCCACTGAGCCATGCAGGTGCCCCTGTAGGCAAATTTCTGAAGCCTCTTCTGTAAGGAGGTGTGGAATTGCTTCCCTACTTTCTGTGGGCTATGAAGAGCAGTGATTGTTCTGATTCACATCTAGGTAGTCAGACAGGGTTCCCGTAAAGACAGTCCTGATTTCTCAACGCCCTTGTCTTTTTCAGCTCTGCCTTCTCAGGTCTCTAGTTGACTAGGCAAGATGGCATTAAGAAGAAAGATCTGATCACATAGTCTTTGGTGAGCAAAACTTTCAAGACCAATTTGTACCCTAAGCTGTTTTTAATTTCTAAAGTGCCTACCTGAAGTTTGAAAAATCACATGTAGTTAAATATCCTTTGAAATTTTCTTTTTTTTAAAGATTTTATTTATTTATTTGACACAGAGAGATCACAAGTAGGCAGAGAGGGAGGCAGAGAGAGAGAGGAGGATGCAGGCTCCCCGCGGAGCAGAGAGCCCGATGCGGGGCTCGATCCCAGGACCCCGAGATCATGACCTGAGCCGAAGGCAGCGGCTTAACCCACTGAGCCACCCAGGCGCCCCTCCTTTGAAATTTTCTTAAACTGCTCATAATTTATATGTACACATTAATGTATGCAATTATGTAGTAATACATGTATAAATGTACCCAAATGTGTTCCTTGCTTTTTTATAAGACAACCATTTTTTAAGGATTTTATTTATTTATTTGAGAGAGAGAGGGATTGAGAGAATGAGTGGAGAGGCAGAAGGAGAAGCAGACTCCCTGTAGAGCAGGGATCCTGATGTGGGACTCCATCCCTGGACCCTGGGATCAGGGCCTGGGCTGAAGACAGACGCCTAACTGACCGAGCCACCCAGGTACTCCCCAAATATATTCTTTAAATATTGAAATAACTCCTAGCGTAACAAGATGCTCACTTATGAGAAGCATGTGAGAATTGAGACTGAGGAAACAGCACACTTTTCCATCTCATACTTCACTCCAGGTGGCATACTTTCTTGAGCCTGTCTGGAAACTTTAACTTTGTGCACATAAGATATACAAGTAAATCTTAATGCAACTCGGTTTTACTTTTTCTTTCCTGAAATATCTTCTTTTTGCCCAGTGGGAGGAAAGGTCTTTCTTTCTTTCATTCATTGAATAAATGTTAATGGGGGGCCTGCTTTTTTGCCAGGTAATGTTTGAGGCACTGGGGATACAGCAGTGAACAAAGCAAAGTCCCTGTGTACACAGAACTAATGTCTAGGGTGGGCACACAGACAATAAACAAGTAAATGTAAGTGTGTCAGATAGTGACTTGCAGAGGAAACTACACTAGAGTAACAGGCTTAGGGAGAGCCAAGGACCGCTGTTATTCATGAGTGTGACATTGAGTACAGACTTTAAGAAAATGAGAAGGTGAGCATTGCACATATATGAGGTTGGGGTGAGGCTTCTTAGGCAGAGGGAACAGCAAATGCAAAGGCCCAGAGGTTCAAATGTGCTGAGCCTTTATGCAGGCCATTGTGGACAGAAGAGTGAGTAACAGCATAGTAGATGTTGGGAAAGGTAGGAGGGGTCCAGATCCCATAGGGCTGTGTAGGAATTTGGCTTTTACTCAGTGCGAGAGGAGAAGCCATAGGCAGTTGGCTATAGTAGTTCTTGTTTAATCAGCTCTACTGCGGTATAATTTACATGCAATTTATTGATTTTTGTAGGAGGATTTTGAGGAGAGAAGTGACATGATTTGGCTTATATGTTAAAAGAACCATTCTGGATGCTCTATTGAAGATAGACTGCATGGGAACAGGAGCAGACGTAGGACATTTAATTAGGAACTAAGGCAGCAATCCAGGTGAAAGATGATTGAAAGATGATTTCCCTGTTTTCTTTCTTTCTTTTTTTTTTTTAAAGATTTTATTTATTTGACAGAGATCACAAGCAGGCAGAGCGGCAAGCAGGGGTGTGGGGGAGGGGGAAGCAGGCTCCCTGCTGAACAAAGAGCCTGATACAGGGCTCTATCCCAGGATCCTAAGATCGTGACCTGAGCGGAAGGCAGAGGCTTAACCCACTGAGCCACCCAGGTGCCCCGATTTCCCTGTTTTCTTTACTCTCCCGTTCCTGCCAACTATGTGGCAGTAACTAACACATTACTCACATCAGACCTCCAGGTCCTTCCCCATGATCACCCTCCGCTGATGATCCTGCTTCCTGTTTCACCGAGAGAAGAGAACAACCAGAAAAGAACTTCCAAAGGCTCTCCACCCTCACATTCACCAGCCTTTCTAGAAGTATTTCCATGTAGTCTTTCCTCTCATTTATGGCCAACCCCTCTACTTGTGCGTTAGATCCCACTTCTTCTCATGTACCCAGACCAGTGTCTGGGATAATTATTGGGTAAAATTCTTGGTAGTTCTGTTGTTCATATATATATATATATATATATGTATTTTTAAATAGATATATCAAGAACAGTAATTTTTCCAGAAAAATTATAAATGATATACTATCCACCTACACTGTTATGCCTTGGAAGAAATCTCTACAGTTATTTTATGCTTCTGTCGTTCTTGAGTTCCAAGGGATTTCTGTTCGAAGAGCTCAACTATGCTCTCTTGAAACAGAGCTAAATGTATAGGATTTCCTTCTCTTCCAAGTGTGTCTCATTTTCAGTTTAGTTTATTTCAAAAACAGTAAAGACAAGACACCTTAGCCAATTCTCAAAGCTTTGATGTCTGTATTATCAGCTTGGGCTAAAACCATTGAAATGCATATTGATTTCAGTTGTGTGCAGATCCCATTGTCATTTGTGAGTGGAGATTTGCTTAACAGGCATTCAAGTTGCATGTGTCAGCTGGGAGTCTGTCCATTTAAAATGTTTACAGCTGGGCGCCTGGGTGGCTCAGTGGGTTAAAGCTTTTGCCTTTGGCTCAGGTCATGATCCCGGAGTCCTGGGATTGAGCCCCACGTCAGGCTCTCAGCTCAGCGGGGAGCCTGCTTCCCTCTCTCTCTCTGCCTGCCTCTTGTGATCGCTGTCTGTCAAATAAATAAATAAAATCTTTAAAAAAAATGTTTACAGCTGTCTACCTGTTTGATTAAAAATGGATACTTTGTTATGTTCATCAATATTTCAACACTTAATTTATAATGTATTCATGTCTTTAGAAAGATTCAGGAAAACTTGAATAGCCCATTGCTAAAACCTCTAAACCCCTGAATTTTAAATAATTTTTATCTCTGGATTTGACTGATAATTCAGAATATACTTTTGGTCATTCTTGTCATTTTCTTTTCATCAGTAGTGCTTGGACGATTTTTAATGGAGAGAAATAATTCCGCACTTGAGAATGGGGGAGAGGCTACAGTGCTAGCGCGGCCCGTGGCTAGCTGTGTGGCCTTAGGCCAATTTCTTAACTCCTGCTGGCTGGACTTGTGTCTTGGGAAAACTAGGAAATTAGTTGTCGTGTTTCCCAAACCTCTTTCTAGCTCAAATGCCTGATATTGTGACATTGTTTGCAAGGTTCTGAAGGTAAAAACCTCTAGCATCTGGTCCTGTGTTCATTTTCTTGTCTCTACTTCTCTAACAATATCAGAGTCAGCCCCCCCAAAAAACCCAAAGAATTCACAGTTAGATGATCTGAGGAACATGGCAAAGATTAGGACAGTCACATATCTTTGCCTGGCTGAATTGTGGGGATGGTTCTGAGTTGAGAGAACAGTAACCACAGAGAGTTTTAATGACAGATGTCAGGTCACCTGTGTACTAGGAAGAGAGACAGGGTCTATGATGACATTTTTGGGGGGTTGTCATGGGTTCTGTCTGGCTGCTCAGATCCAGAAATCTCACCCAGCAACAGCAGAGGTATGGTTTAGAATTCAGAGGTGCAGGCTTCCAGAAACCAAGCTGAAAAAGGAATAAATATCAGTTTGTAGAATTTAATCAACAAGTACTCACTGAAACATCTAAAATGCGCCCTACCAAGCACATGGGGTTTTAAAAAAAAATCGGTGATTATAGTCCTTGCTCAGAAATAGGAAAGCTGACCACAGGGAACATTAACTCTAAACTTCCTTTGCAGTTAGAAGATGTTCCATAAATGCTGGGTTGAAAAATCTAATTACTGATGGTTTAGCTGTCAGTAGGTCTGCATAGAAGGGGGACAGATCAGATGATATTTTAGGATCCTAATCCTGTTCACTCTGAATTTTTTATGGTAATATCATAATACAGTCTATACACTGATTGACTCTTAAGACAAAGGAAAAATAGTGTCTTTTTTTTTTTTAAGATTTTTTTTTTTTTAATTTGACAGAGAGAGATCACGAGTAGGCAGAGAGGCAGGCAGAGAGAGAGGAGGAAGCAGGCTCCCCACTGAGCAGAGAGCCCGATGCGGGGCTGGATCCCAGGACCCTGAGATCATGACCTGAGCCGAAGGCAGCGGCTTAACCACTGAGCCACCCAGGCGCCCCGGAAAAATAGTGTCTTAAGTCATACTTCTTTAAGGGAGCAGATGTAACTGGCAGGATGCTGTTGTATGAAGGCTGCTGGATTGGAACTCGAGAGAAGTCTCACTCATTCAAGAAATATTTATTGGATGTGTGATACGTGCCAGGTTCTATGTGTGGAGCTAAAGACAGAAGAGTAAGTTAGACAGTGTCACTGTCCTCAAGAAGATTATGCTCTAGGAAGGAAAAGAGAACATTGAAAGTAGAATACTGAAGTACAATAAATGTAATAATAGAGGAAGTATAATGTGCCATGGGTTAATTTTTGCTGGTAACATGATTATTATTAAAATATATGATTCGAACAATGATAAATTTGGTGTGATTATAATGAGACTTTAATATGTATAAATAAGTGCCCTTTAAAAAAAAAAATTCCCTCCCTGAAAGGCTATTGCAGTTTAAAAATCCACTAATGTTGTATGAGAGCACCTGTTTCCCCACATACGTAAGCAATACTGGATATTATCTGTATTTTAACATCTTTGCCAATCTGATGTTTGAAAAATGAGGTCTCATTTTAATTTGAGTTCCCATGATTAAAAGTGAGGTTGAAAATCTTTTCATTTGTTTTGGCCATTTGTGTTTCTTCTGTAATTTTCCTGTTTGTTTTCTTTGCTCACATTTGTATTGCATTATATTTTTTCTTAATGGACTTGTAGAAATTCTATATAATACAGCTAATAATCCTTTTGTTTTATTAAGTTGGGAATATTTACTCCCAGTATGGCTTTTCTCTTAGTTTCATTGATTGCCTTATAGGTTTATGTAGTCAGATCTGAATGTTTTCCTATATAAACACCAGGTTTTACATTTTTAAGGGACTTTCCCACTGCAAGGTTATAAAAATATTTTTCTGATATGTTTTCTGGTTATTTTGTAGTTTTACTTTTATTTATTTATTTTTATTATTATTATTTTTTAAAATATTTTTTATTTATTTGACAGAGAAGAATCACAACTAGGCAGAGAGGCAGGCAGAGAGAGAGGAGGAAGCAGGCTCCCCGCGGAGCAGAGAGCCCGATGTGGGGCTCGATCCCAGGACCCTGGGATCATGACCTGAGCCGAAGGCAGAGGCTTTAACCCACTGAGCCACTCAGGCGCCCCTTGTAGTTTTACTTTTAATGTTTCACTCTAATTCACCAACAATTTAAGGCAACGGCGTTAAGTTTATTTTTTCCCCTCAATGGATAGGCCCTTGTCCTAAGATCATTTATTGAATCTCCATCTTTCCCCAAGTATTTGACATGCCACATTTATCATGCATTACATCCCTAAAAAGAGTGGGCCTATTTCTAGGCTCATTATTCATTTTCATTATTTTTTCTGTCTGTTCTTGTGTCAGGACTACCCTGTTTCAATGAACCTACGTATATTTTGTTACATAGTACGGACGCGTCCCCGTTTGGCCTCATTTTGTTTTTGTTTAGAAAAACGCATATTCTATAAGTAAAATTGGGAGGCATATCAGTTTTGTAGGACTGCTTTAGCAAAATACCACAAAGTGCATGGCTTAAAACAATAGAGATGTATTGTCCCGTAATTCTGGAGGCTGGAAGTCCAAAATCCAGGTGTCGGCTGGGCCATGATGCATCTGAAACCTGTAGGGGAATCCTCCCTCGCTTCTGGTGGTTTGCCCTCAGTCTCTGGCATTTCTTGCTTACACTACATAACTAATCTCCGCTTTCATTGTCACATGGTGTACTCCCGGTGTGTCTGTGTCTTCACATGACTTACAAGGGGCTTACCCTACTCTAGTATGACCTCATCTCTATCTGCACTGACAACTCTTTCCAAGTAAGGTCACATTCTGAGGTCCTGGGGGTTGGGACTTTTGCATATTTGAGTGGGGAGGGTACCTTCAACTCACAAGAGAGCGCTGGTGTCTTTAAGATACTGAGTCTTTCCATCCAGAAACATGCATTTTCAGTTGGTTCTCTTTAACTGCTGAGAAGTGAGCAGAGGGTTGCTATTTTGAGGTGACCATGCCTATTTTCTTATACTGCTTTATGATTTTTTTTTGTCCCTGATTTTCAGAAGTTTGACTATGATATCCTTGGATGTGCTTTTCTTTGTATTTAGCTTGCTTTTGGCTTAGGACTTCTTGAATCTATGAGTCATCAGTTGGGAAAATCTTCCATCCTTATTCCTTCACGTATTGCAATGTTCTCATTCTCTCCTCTTGTTTTGCTTCTTTGTACTCTCAGCAGATACATAGTGTCACCAAATAATGTACTTTTAACCACTTTTTTTTACTTAGAACTGCAAATCGTCTTTGAACAACTTGCTAGCCCTCCACTTTGTTATTTTCAGTTCTTAGCTTTACTCTTTCCATGATAAATGATTGCATGAGTGATCCTTTAGTGAGTAGTTATTTGATGTGTTAGGAACCAGAGACATTGGAGGAGGTGCTGGTGAACTTTATCTTGTAGGAACGAAAAGAACCAGATCATTATCAGACACTGTAAGGGATGTGATGGCAATTGTAGGAGGCTTGTCTCCGTAGATAAGTAAGGCTTTGTAATTAATGCAGATTACAGTGACTTTTCCCCCAAATATCAAAATATGTTTTATAAGTGTTTATCTGAGATTGGGCTTTGAGTTTGGGGACCAGAGGTGTTTTATTTTGTTTGCGTACAGAGTTAAGATGTCTTTTCTTCACAACATTGTAAGTGGATAGTTTTATTTTGCCACCTTAGCATCAAGATTCCTTTATCTCAGAGTTCCTGAAGACAACTTAGGGCACACTTATGAGATCCATCATAAACATCCAAGCCTATATCCTAAACCAAGAATGGGATATCAGCTTTTTATTTATTTATTTATTTATTTATTTTATTTATTTATTTGACAGAGAGAGATCACAAGTAGGCAGAGAGGCAGGCAGAGAGAGAGAGAGAGGGAAGCAGGCTCCCTTCTGAGCAGAGAGCCCGATGTGGGACTCGATCCCAGGACCCTGAGATCATGACCTGAGCCGAAGGCAGCGGCTTAACCCACTGAGCCACCCAGGCGCCCCGGGATATCAGCTTTTTAAATTGGATGTTATCTTTCAAGTAGGAAGAACCCTATTTATAGATAACAGGAAAAAATGGGGAATACTTAACCAAGAAAAAAATCAGATAGCTAAGTAACAACCAAATAGCTAGAAATCCTTGTAAGTAACAGTCCATCTGTCCATTGTGCTGGTGGTAGTAACAATATTGGTACCAGGAGGTAGATTTAGAAATGTTGGTTAGTGCCCACTGTGCAGAGTCCTTTAATCGGTGTCAAAAACTGAGTTCATCTAGTTCGAACATCAGCTTCATATCTACATATCTTTATCCATCTCCTTACGTAACTCTGTGATCTTAGAGAAATAGATATCAGCTCTTCTACTGCTAATTAGTCTGTCCTTCTGTACCCCAGACTCCATTCTTTTCCACTCATCAAGGTTTTAAGACCTTGATTTATTAATTATTTCATAATTCAGTCATTCTCAGTTCTAACTTCCAATAGTCAAAAGTTTTTCTTTTAAAGATTTTATTTATGTATTTGACAGAGATCACAAGTAGGCAGAGAAGCAGGCAGAGAGGAGGAAGCAGGCTCCCTGCCAAGCAGAGAGCCCAATGCGGGGCTTGATCCCAAGACCCTGGGATCATGACCCGAGCCAAAGGCAGAGACTTTAACCCACTGAGCCACCCAGTTGCCCCAAAAGTTTTTCTTTTAAAAGAACTCCTTGCATAACATAATTTAATTTTTATCCACCTTTTAATTTTGTTCTCTCCTTTCATTACCAGACTTGCTGCATTTGTAGCTAACAGCCTCCATTCCTATTCTGTTGTAGTCTTTGAAGTAGGTTATTATCTTCTATTTTTATACTAACATTATTTGGAAGACACTCCTGAATCTTAAATTCTTTCTTGATAGCACCCTGTTCTTAGTCCTTTCTGTAGTCAGAGTTTCTGCTGCATTCGATGTTTTTTCTTTGCTTCTGTGACATCAGTTGATTTTTTTGTTATTGTTCTTGTCCCTTTCCAAATGCTTTTTTAATTAGCTTTACTTTTGCCTTAGCACAATTGCACATGCTTTTAAGGTTTACTTTCTACTTGTTTATTTTTTATCTCAGAGAGTCTGTGCATTCTGATATCTTCATAGTCCTCCCATGTCATTAACTCCATGAAATGTTTTTTTTTATTCCAAATATTGCATTTGAATCCTGTCCCCATAGTTTTCTTGCTTAGAGTCTGTCTCCATTAAATGTCCCACTTCACTTTCAATCACTTTAGACGCAATATTATGAAAAATGAAATCACCAACTTACACTAAGTCACCTCCTTTTCCTTCAATATTTCTATTATTAGTACCACTATTAGGGTACTGTTAGTTCCTCTGTTAGTACAACAATTAGTACGACCATTAGTTCCAAAGTTATTGACAAAGAAACTTGTATCCTTATAAACTTCATTTTGTAAAAAGTCCCCATAATCAGTGTTGGTGTTTTTTAAAATTTCTTTCTTCTTTTTTGTGTTTTAGATTTACTCCTACACTAAGTTATTGCTAGTATGATCCTAGTCCAGGCCCATAACACTTATTTTATCCTTTTTACTGAATTCAATAGCCTTTTTCTTTCATTATTCACTTTAAATAAAATTAACAAGCATCTTCATCTAAAATATTTCATATTTATCACTTTGCTACTAAAAACTTTAGTTTTCCTATCTCCTACTATATGGTATTGAATTTCTGTGTTTGTCAGAGTTTTTATTATCCAGTCACATTTCACTTTTCCTTTCTTATTTTTTTAATCTCTGCTTTCCAAAAACATTCATTTGAATTAATGTCACTGACTTTTTTCATGTCATGTACTTACCTGTGTCTTTATTTTTTTTTTGTTATATATATTTTGTCTCAATGTTTCCATTTCTTTTACTCTCCTATCTGTATTGCTCCTTCCCTTCTTTAGACTTCCATATTAATCAGGAGTTATACTGTATAATCTTTTGTTTCATTACAGCACTGGTTCATTTTTACTATTATTATTATTTTTCTGTTATTGATGAGCAAGTTTTGTTTTTTCCTTTTATATTCCAGAGGTAAGAGATACTGTCTTTTCCTTAATCCTGGATACTATATCCAAAGTCAGAACATCAACTCCAAAGCAGAAAGCTTCTGAAAAAGAATAGTGTCATGGCATAATGTTAGACATTTTTCTAAATGATGGTTCCTAAAACTTGGCAATAGAAGAATTGGAATTTGATAACCAACTTGAGAAACACTAGTAAAAGTGAATTACAAGGACACTCAGTTAAAGAGGAAAATCATTAATATAATAATTTTCAGGAAATATTTAACCTGAGCTCAACTCTTTTCAAACAACTGAGAGTTTTTAAAGATAAGTATGACATAATTATGACATAAATGATAGAAGCTTAAAGCATAGGTGTCAGTTGATTTTTTTAAAAGGCAACTCATAAATGGAAAATAATTTATTAGATATAAGCAAGGATGCATTTTTATCTCAAACCTTATGTATTCTGGAAACAGTTTAAATGTAAAGCCATAGTTCAGTACTAATGGAACCTAAGAAAATTTGTATGAGAGAGAAGCATGAATGTAAACTGTGCGGTAAATCCTTCAGCCAGAACACTAATCTTATTCATCATCAAAGAATACATACTGGAGAGAAGGCTTATGAATGCAATGAATGTGGAAAAGCTTTTAGTCAGAGCACTAATCTTATTCAACATCAAAGAGTCCATACTGGGGAGAAACCTTACGAATGTAGCAAATGTGAAAAAACTTTTAGTCATAAGTCATCCCTTAGAAATCACGAGAGAATTCATACTGGAGAAAAACCCTACCCTTGCAATGAATGCGGGAAGGCTTTCAGTCATATTTCAGCCCTTACTCAACATCACAGAATTCATACTGGAAAGAAGCCATACGCATGTATTGAATGTGGGAAAACCTTCAGCCGGGAGCACACATCTTATTGAACATCAGGGAATTCATTCTGGGGAGAAATCCTACCAGTGTAAGGAATGTCAGAAGGTTTTTTGCCATAGCACATCACTAATCCGACATCGGAGAACTCACACTGGAGAAAGACCCTATAAATGCACGGAATGTGGAAAAGCCTTCAGTCATACCCCAGCCTCCATTCAACATCAGAGAATTCATACTGGAGAGAAACCCTATGAATGTAATGAATGTGGAATGTGGAAAAACCTTCAGCAGAAGCACACACCTTACTGAACCTTACTGAACATCTAAAAATTCATTCTGGTGAGAAGCCCTATCTATGTAATCTATGTCAAAAACTATTTTGCTATAGAACATCACTAATTCGACATCAGAGAACTCATATGGGAGAGAAACCCTACCAGTGTGATGAATGTGGGAAATCTTTCAGCTTAAGCTCAGCCCTTACTAAACAAGCAAACACACACAGGGGAGAAACCTTATGAATGTAATAAATGCAGTGATGTTTTCTGTCAAAGTACATCTTTAATTCGACATCAAAGAACTCATTTTAGAAATGAAATCCTGTCAGAGTAATGCATGTGCGGAGCCTGCAGCCATAGGTCATCACTTATACCCGAACACTGAGTGGTAAGAAATTCCACGATTGTTAATGCAAGAAAAACTTTAGGCAAAATGTTCATTTTGTTTGTACTGAGTAAAAGCATTGTTCTTGCAATTAATCCTGAAAATGTGTTCTTGTTGAGATAAAAACTTATAATGGAATTATCCCCAACCTTGTTTGAATAATTTATTACATATTTATATATTTGCTTATAATAAAAGGTTTTTCAGGCACAAAGTTTTAGTGGGATGATGAAAATTGTTTATATATCATCTTTTATCCTTTTAGTAATTCTCATGTTATTCTTCACTGTTAAAGAAACAACTTTATAGCAGGTTTGAGTTTTTTAAATTAACAAGTTTGTCTAATAGCCATATAAGAGAATATGTCACAGAGAAATGTGCATTATTTTCTAGTATTCATGAAATATTTTTAATGGAATATATATATATATGTGTGTGTGTGTGTGTGTGTGTGTATATATATAGTTTCTTGCCAAAGTGTATTATATATATATATATAGTCCATTAAAAATATTCCATGAATGCTGGAAATATGTGTGTGTGTGTGTGTGTATACACACACGCATACACATATATATATATATATATTCCATTAAAATATATATACACTAAAGTGTATATACATATATTTTTATATATTTGTGTACATATGGTATATGGTCCATTAAAAAATATGTCTACAAAGAAAATATTAAACTCTTCCTAAGGGAAATATTCAACCCTTCCCATTTTTTTTTAAAACCACAATAAGATAAGAAGTAGATATAAGGGGCACCTGGGTGGCTCAATGGGTTAAAGCCTCTGCCTTCAGCTCAGGTCATGATCCCAGGGTCGTGGGATCGAGCCCCACTTCGGGCTCTCTGCTCAATGGAGAGCCTGCTTCTCCCTCTCCTCTGCCTGCCTCTCTGCCTACTTCTGTGACCTCTGTCTGTCCAATTAAAAAAAAAGAAGAAGAAGAAGTAGATATGAATAAGTTAAAATGGCAACACAAAACTTATTTAAAAATCACAGAATAATTTTGTAAGTAACTTTTCTGTTAAAGGATAAAGCCAAACAGAAAAAAGACAGTTATTAGAAAATAATAAAATTAAGGCATAAGTTAAGTATTACATTACAGAAAAAGGGAAATAGAATAATGATATAAAACCAAGGAAAATAAAAGAAATGCCTCAATAAGTATAAAAGTACACATCTATGAAATAGGGACAAAAATATGTTTGATGAGCCAATAGACAAACTCTAGCAAGTAGGACAATGGGAAAGAAAGGGAAAAAGCAACATCTATAAGAAAAGGAATATAAATATAAATAAAAGGAAAGTTAAATTTTATATTCAGTGAATAGCAAGCCAAATCTGTTCTGTAAAAATCAATACTGAGATATATCGTAGGACTTCCAAACTAGTTCAAAAGTAGAAATGTACATTAATAGAATTTACTTAGCAGATGATATAAAAATATTTGGCAAAGTTCTACAGGCATTGGTGTTTTTAAATTAGGGATAGAAGCAAACCTAACTTATGTTGATAAAGAATATTTATTAGAAACCTATGTAAACATTATGAATAGCCAGAAGCATTCTTATCAGAAGGAGGAATGAGAAATGATGTTTGATGTCAATACTATTAGCATTCCTCTGAAGGTCCCAGGTAACTTAATAAGAGAAAAAATTGAGCTAGTAATATTTGAAAGAACTGACATCATTTGAGATGGTATGTTTGGTGACTAGAAAATCTAACTGGAGGGGCACCTGGGTGGCCCAGTTGGTTAAGCGGCTGTCTTCAGCTCAGGTCATGATCCCAGGATCGTGGGATCGAGTCCCGCATGGGGCTCCCTGCTCAGTGGAGAGCCTGCTTCTCCCTCTCTCTCTGCCTGCCACTCTGCCTGCTTGTGCTCTCTCTCTCTCTCTGTCAAATAAATAAATAAAAAGAAAATCTAACTAGAACTTGTAAGGTGGAGATATATAGTCTATCAACAATGTGTAAATAAAAAACTATCTTCAGTAGAAAAATAGAAAATGTGATAGGAAAAGTGACAGTCACAATATTGACAAAAAATCTAAAAATACCAGGAGTAAGAAAAATCCAAGAGATGTTTATAGGAGAAGATTTTCCAGAAGAACATAGAATAATGTAATAAATGAAGAAATGTGTTTGAAAAATAATACAAAGATGTCAATTTGTTTAAAATTTATCTTTGATTTGTAAATTTAAATCAAATCAATGAAATTTTTAAAAAGGAACAGTTTTATTGAGGTGTTATTCTGACACCAAAAATTTCACTCTTTTAAAGTATAATTCAGTAGTGGTTAGTATATTCAGAGTCATGGTGCCGTCATCACTATCTAATTTCAGAACATTTTCATCACCTCATTAGCAGTAATTCCCTATTGCCCTTCTCCCTCCAGCCTCTGGTCACTACTCATCTACTCTCTTTTTGTGGATTTGTCTACTCTAGCCTTTTCATATCAGTTAAATAACAATGTGTGTCCTTTTGTGGCTGGCTTCTTTCACTTAGCATTAATATTTTTAAGGTCCATCCATGGACCTTGAAATCAGTACTTAATTTCTTGTTATGGTGGAATAAAATTCCATCGTATGGGTCTACCAGATTTTATTTTCCATTCATTAGTTTATGGTCATTTCAGTTGTTCCCACTTTTTGGTTATTGTGAATAATGATGCTGTAAACATTCATGTATAAATTTTTGTATGGACATGTTTTTAATTCTCTTGGGCATATACCTGGAAGTGAAATTGTTGAGTCACAAGTTAACTCTATGTTTACTTTCTTGAGGAAATGTCAGATTATTTTCTAAAGCCACCAGCAATGTGAGGGTTCTTATTTTTCCACATCCTCATCAATACTTGTTTTCTTTGTTACATGTATATTTTCATAAATTTCATAAAGTTACCTGTATATTTTCATAAATTTTTCCACACACATACAATAGGTGTATTTTTCATAAATATTTTTATAAATACACAGAGATGTATATTTTCTTTGGAGAAATGTCTGTCCAGATCCTTTCTTTGCCCATTTTAAATTAGATTATGTCTGTTTGTTGAATTGTACGAGTTCTTTATACTGGATACTAAACCCTTATAAATGTAATTTGCAATTTTTTTTTCTTTGATGTTCTTTGAAGCAGAAAAGTTCTTAATTTTGATGTAGTCCAGCTTACCTATTCTTTTCTTTTATTGTTTGTCCCTTTGTTGTAACCCAAAGTTGAAGAGTTATGTATTTTCTTCCAATAGTTTAACGGTTTTAGTGCTTACTGTTAGGTCTATGATACATTTCGAGGTAACTTTTTTGTATATGGTGTGAGGTAGGGGCCCATTATTCTTCTGCATGTGGATATTCAGTTATCCCGGCACCTTTGTTGAAAAAACTATTTCCCGCATTTAATTGTCTCAGCATCCTTGTCATTCAATGGGATTTTAAAATAAAATTTAGCACACTAAATATAAGTATATTTGAATAACTGAAAGAATGTTAATTAGGAGCAGCAAATGGGGCTTGCCCTCCAAGCAGTTCAAATAGTAGTCTGTAGGAAACAAAGTAGTTGGTACACTGCAGATGAAACCATTGGATCTGGAGAATAGAAAACAGAAAAATATATGAGAATTTAGTTTATGGGAACAGTAGCATCCCAAAATGGTGGAGAAAAAATGGACCAGTCATTAAATTATATTTTGCTTTTTGCCCCATTTTGCAGTTCTCCAAAAGGAGACTGGCCACTTGATAAAGTGTTAAAGCTTGTGTGTCTCACCTAAGGGGTCTCTTTAAAGCCATTTTTAACAGCACAAAGAGAAGTTGGTGACAAAGATCTGGAGGGTTCCAGAGCTGCTTTGGGGACTTTCTCCATCTTACTCCTCTCAAAGTGAGACCTGCGGGGGTTGAAATGATCCCTATGGGTAGAAACCACCACCATGTGGGGCTGGGGCTTTAATTGATCTCTCCCAGTGCGCCCTGGCAGGACGCACCTGCCCACCCACCCCCCCGCCCCCGCCCCCGCCCCCGCCCACGCCCACCCACCCCTGCTCCCATAAAGGACGTGCCAGGGCCAGTACCCCAACACTGAGGGGCACAAGGAGGCCAACGGAGAGGAGCGGTGGAGCCCTGCAGGCAGCACCCACCCCCTCAATTTAGTTTGAGTTTACTTCGCTCTTCCATGAGCCTCATACAGTGAAACGTTAGGGCACTGATTTTTAGATTTCTCTTCTCAAAAGAAAAGCATTTATAACTACAATGTTCTTCCAAACAGGGCATTAGCGGCACCCCTCACCCCAGATTTTGATATGACACATTTTCATTGTTATTTAACTGACCTGAACATTCTCTAATTTTGTTGTGATTTCCTTTTTTTTTTTTTTTTAAGATTTTATTTATTTATTTGACAGAGAGAGAGAGATCCCAAGCAGGCAGAGAGGCAGGCAGAGACAGAGGGGGAAGCAGGCTCCCCGCTGAGCAGAGTCCAATGCGGGGCGTGATCCCAGGACCCTGAGATCATGACCTAAGCCTAAGGCAGAGGCTTTAACCCATGGAGCCACCCAGGTGCCCTGTGATTTCCTCTTTGATCCAGGCTCTGACTGACCCCTCAGGCGGTGCTGGTGCCAAGCCCTGGATGACTTCATTTAAGCCTGGGAGGCCTCAAAACCATTCCGCGCCTCCTGTGATCCTGCCACCAAGTGCTGGGCCCTGAGGCCCCTCGCGGTCCTCGCCAGAACCGGATGACCCCGTGCGTGAACACACGAGCTCACGGGCACACCGCACCCTGCGGAGCCGCGCGCGGGCCCTCCTGCCGTCCTGCCCCGGTGGCCCCAGTCTCCCCGGGGTTGGGCACGTTCGCCCCGCCTCACCTTCTTTTCTGGATCCCCATTTTCTTCCCGGTGCCCACAGAGGTTTCTCGACTGGTCTCTTTGGCCCACTTCCAGGGCTTGGTGAGGGCCGCGTGGGAGAGAGAGACCGAAAAGAGCGGGCGGGGGGCTAACCTCGCTCAGGAAGTCTGGCGGACAACTAATTAGACCCCCGTGGGGTCGCGCTGGAAGCGGTGGCCCACGCCCGCGTGCTTTGTCTCCGCCTAGCGGCCACCCGCCTTAACTACAGCCTCCCAGGGCCGTGCCTGTAGGTAATTGTGGATTCGCCCTCGGAGAAAAGATTTGCCTCTCATTTTAAAATGGAGCTCCAGGGGGCACCTGGGTGGATCAGTGGTTAAAGCCTCTGCCTTCAGGTCATGATCCCAGGGTCCTGGGATTGAGCCCCGCATCAAGCTCCTTGCTTAGGAGAGAGCTTGCTTCTCTCTCTGTCTCTGCCTGCTTGTCCTCTCTCTCTGACAAATAAATAAATAAAATCTTCAAAAAAGCAGGGAAACTGTGCCCTGAAAGGAACAACAATAGAAGAGGTTTTTTTTTTCCCTCCTGTGGTCTTCATTGTCATTTATTAGCATAAATTTTCCTTTTCATCTTCCTATTGTGCCATGTTGGCTTTAAATGCAATAAACAGCATTCAGTGCATATGTAGAATCACCAAAACTAAACGAGTTGGGTTTTGTAACTCATGCATGCAGATGCATTTCATTCTCCCAGAACAGTAGAAGAATGCCACACAAAACTAACTGACTTTTCATTTCATTTCTTGACATGTGTGCATTCCACCAACACTCTCTCCGTCCGGCTTCCTGATGAGTGAGTAAAGACCACTTACTCAAAAGGATTTCCATGTCGTGCTACCTTTTCTTTCCTGTCTTTGTCATAATTTGCAGCATTAGTAATTGCAGGGATGTATCTCTAATGAAAAAGGACAAGATGCGGTTCCTTGGTATCGTTTGTATTTCTTACACCACCACTGGCTTCTTGCTGAGATGGAAGCGGTTTCTCCTTGGAACAGAAGGCTCGTCCTCTCTTCTGTCGTCAGCACCTGTATTTCCTCAGTTGTCCGTACAACACACTCCACCTTTCTTGAGTCTCACAGAGTTCCTTCCTACTCACTGTGGGTCCACTGTGATACTTGTTCGTGGGACATGGGGAGCACCATATGCAAACGGAGAGTGAGGAATGGCAGACTTACTTATTGTGCAAACATCCTCTGTCCATGCACCTGCTCCTTGTCCCAGTGGGTTTCACCCCCGGGGAAATGAGCCCCTCCCAGAAGCACATGGGTACACAGCCCCATACATGTGATCCATCTGTCAGTTTACAGGTCAATCCCTGCTGCCTGAGTGCAGATCGGAGCATGGATCAAATACCCCCTGAGCCAGGTGCACCGCGGGGCTGTGAGCCATGCACACATCCAGGAGTGTGAGTCGCCAGCCCGTCCAGGGCTACTTGCAGTATATACGCTCCCATGGGTAAAGAGCATCAGTATCAGGCTGGGCTCGCAGACTTCCAGACAGGTGGCTGCGCTCACGGCCTTACCTTATGTGGTCCCTCTTAATATGACTTATACTGGAACTCAGTGGTGTAATGTTATTACACATCTTTTCTTCCAGAAACATCAGTTTTCCTTAGAGTTACTTACTATTTTGTAGTTTTACTTTCCTTATGTATCTCTCTCTTAATTCATTAAGTATGTGGCGGAAGTATGAATTGCCTTTTGTTTCTTTTCTTCCCCTTCTTCCTGTTTTCTCCTCCTCCTCCTTCTCCTTCTTTTTAACTCGGAGGCGCAATCCTGGCCCTCGATCCCGTCTCCCCTCAGGTACTTGCTCTTGTCTTAGAACGTTCCTTTCCCCTTATTCACGGATCTCCCTTTGCTTCTCTTGTGTACCATCCCGGGTCCACATCTTTCTTTTTCTTTGCTTCCTTCCTCATTTTGTGACTCTCTTCCTCCAGAAACTTCTCGATAAGTGATTCGTGGAAGTAAATATGTTCAACTTTTCATAGGTGAAACAGTGTTGATCCTATTTCTACATTGGAGAGTTTGGCTGGATTTTGTAAACTGCGGGTTCAAAATTACATTCTCTCACGAGTTTGAAGTTATTTTGCTATCATTTTTGTTTTTATTAAGAATGCCATCTGATTTTGCACATGGGGACATGAGGCTGGGCTTGGAGAGATCAGCACCACAAGCCCTTCGGACGGTTTTCTAGGTGGGATGGGAAGAGGAAGCTTTGAGCGGTGGAGTAAAGTGATCTCGTTCCTGTTTTTATAAGTTTGCTCTGCAAGCTGTGCAGAAGATTGGTTAGGATTAGGGTTAGGTTGTGGATGGAAATCAAAGAGATGAAGATGAGAGCCAAGAGCTTTTGCTAGATTTCTCAAATTTGTCAAAATAACAGACTTTTCCAATTTTCAGACCCTAACGTGTACCAGTTCTGTAGACCGCTGAGACTCTTCCTCTAATAGTTGCGATATATATATATTTGTATATATGCATATGACAAAAATTAGCCACTATTTAGTACTCCGGAGGGCCGAAACCTCACAATGCATGCCGGACGAAAGGAAGCCGCTAGAGGCTGTTCCCCCAGGTCCTGCTGACGGGCAGTGGGACTGGGACGCAGCGCGGTTCTCTGGCTGGCCACCAGGGGCCACACGGCGCCTTGCTGCACTTTCCGTGCAGTTGCCATGGAATAATCTGGGGAATTGCTGAAATGTTTGTAAACAAAAAATATCTTCCCTTAGGCAAAATAGGCCTGTGTAGTGCAGCTGTGATCGTCCATCCTTTGGAAAAAAACAAAAGACAAAAAAACCCAAAAAACCCACCAGAGAAGCATAATTTGTTGTCTGAGGGTGAAATTTGCCAAGCCCCGTAGAGATCGCAAATGTGGCTCTCTGGTAAGCCTTTTACACCCCAAATCTGTCTCAGTATCTGCTTTCCAGAGGACCCAGCTGACACAGATGGTATGTTGTTAGCCCCAAGCAACCTTTCATTCATAAAGGGCGTGGATATTTTTGAACTGGATTTGAGTTGGTACCAAGAGAATAAATAATCACGCTGGGTGCTAGGGACCAAAAAATACTTCCATTCTGGCACATGAATTAAATAAGCTTGTGTTTCTTCCCATTCTTGGCACTGAAAATGTTTTAATATTATATAACACGGCTTGGATGTTCCCACTGGCTTTCTCAGTGAGTGATCTGTTCAATTCATTAAAAGTATGACTGAAGACAAGGTCACTAAGTCCATTTCCAGTCAGCCAATTCGTTTCAGTCCAGTTGCCTGGCTCTAAATGGATTGTTATCCATTCATATATGGATTCCATATGCCCCTTGCCCACACGCTGAGTCACAATGTAGACCAATCATTTCTCAACCACCTGGAAGACTGTCACCCTTCTCTTGAGTCACTTATAAAAATGTCCTGTATCTGGTGTTGTGTGAGAGGAAGTCCTAATGTGTTGGTAACTGGGTTCTTCATTTGAAGCCATGAATGAAAGGGAAGAAATTTTCCTTTTTGGTATGGAAGTATCTCCTAATTCCTTATAAGAAGAACAGTCTCTTCATGTCATCCATCCACCCACTCAATTAGCAAATATCCATTTACTAAGAAGAGTTGTTACTTCATTCGGTCAGAATCTTGGCGGCTCCACCCAGAGTTCTACGTTTCTGAGAATTCTGCATGTGGCTTCCCCAGTTGTAACCACCAGGCAGATGCCTCTGAGTGTCTAAAGCATTCCTTATTCCTGTTCCATTTGTCCTTCATGTCAGAAACAACAAGCTTTGATCTTCGACAAATGAAGTCTTAAGAGTCGGGGTTCTGGAATCAGACAGTCTTGGCTTCAAATATGGGTTCTCCTACGGACTGACAGTGTGATCCTGACCTGTTGACTTAACCTCTCTGAATCTTAGTTCATACCTCTGTAAAACAGGATAATCCCTATCATATAAAGCTCCTATGAGGATGAAATGAAAGGATATTTATAAAGCATTTATCTAATACTGAGTTCTGACTCTATTTCTGACATTAAAATATTATTTTTGCGTATCAGGCTCTTGGATAGATGATATTTGTACTGTTGCCTCCTCGTTGTAACTATTTGCCTTGGTGAGTGAATTCTGGCACAGCCTTGAACAAATGTGACTTTGAACAAGACCTTCTTTCTTCGGTTACCAGATTGTTCCTAAGCTTGATGAAGCCTAAAAGCCTTAACTATAAAAGTTAACTATAAAAGTTGCTGATGCAACTTTACCGTAATATAGCAGTTTGGATTCAGGCTTCATGTTTGAAATGTGGCTATAGGATTGAATATTCACTCTCTGGTCTTAAAAGATCAGTAGATAGGGGTGCCTGGGTGGCTCAGTGGTTTAAGCTGCTGCCTTCGGCTCAGGTCATGATCTCAGGGTCCTGGGATCAAGTCCCACATCCGGCGCTCTGCTCAGCAGGGAGCCTGCTTCCCTCTCACTCTCTCTGTCTGCCTCTCTGCCTACTTATGATCTCTCTCTGTCAAATAAATAAATAAAATCTTTAAAAAAAAAAAGATCGGTAGATATTTGGGGCCTAGGCAGTTCCTCCCTGGAATGACTGACTACCCTTAACAAGAGTCAGGACCCTAATCAGCTGATCCCATAAAAGATAAGGTGCAAAGACTAGCTTCCCAATACAGCATGAGAGGCCAAAAAGTACACTTAGTCCATCTGCTGTCATTGTGCTGACTGGGACGGCCTCATCAGAGGTGCTATTTGTGCCCTAGCAGAAGGGAAGGGGCCCATTTCTTGGGGCCCATAAACTGGAAGGGCAAGTCCATTCTCAGCTCTTTCCCCACAAAACCTTGACTTCCCAGAGACCCTCTCTCTCCTTCTCCACTGGACTGGGAAAGAACGTATGTCTATTAAAGCTTATGCTCCACTCATCTGAAGGGAAGAAATTCTGCCTCTGCTTCTGGGCTTAAGTGGTCAGTCTTTAATTGAGTCAAATCACATTTTAGTTTTCCCCCCTTTTATTCCTCATCTTCATTACTATTGGCTTACAAATAATATATATATATATATATATATATATATAATTGCAAGTATTTTCTCCCAAATTGTCTCTTTCATTCTTTTGTGACTTTTAAAGAACAGAACTGTTTAATTTTGATGCCATCCTATTTATGAAATTGCTGTTTTAGAACTCATCCTTTTGGTATTGTATCTAGAAAATCTTTGCCTAACATAGGGTAACAGAGATCTTCTCCTCTGATCTCTTGGAAAAGTTTGTAGTTTTAGGTTTTCAGTTTATGTCTATGATCCATTTTGTGTTAAGTTTTGTATATGATGTAAGGATCGAAATTCATCTCACTGCATGGACAGCTAACTGTTATAGTATCATTTATTGAAAATATTATATCCCTTGACAAAAATCAGCCAGTCATTCGTATAGGTGTTGATCATGCTAATACCACACTGTCTTTCTTATAGTAGTTTTATTTAAAAATCTTGAAATAGAATATTGTTAATCTTCCAACTTATTCATCATTTCTGAATTTGTCTTGGCTATTCTAGACCCTTTGCCTTTTCATATAAATTTAAAATCTATTTTCCTATTTCTAGCAAAAAAAAGTCCCTACTGTGATATTGATGTTGGTTAAGCGAATGAAGGAAGTAATGTACACAGCCTTTGCCACCAATTCAAGGTCAAGTCTTCCATCAAGGGGCAGGAAAACCCATAGCCAACCCATAGTGGCTAAAGTTACATGGAACTCAAAATCCCAGTGCCTGGATGCTGGTTGAGCAGGAATTAGGAATAGTCACAGGGGCTGGAGTGACTTTTTTTTTTTTTTTAAGATTTATTTATTTATTTGAGAGAAAGAGTGAGGGAGCTAGCACAGCAGAAGGGAGAGAGAGAGAGAGAATCTCAAGCAGACTCTGCACTGAGCACAGAGCCTGATGTGGGGCTCTATCTCAGGACCCTGAGATCACGACCTGAGCCCAAATCAAGAGTGGGATACTTAACCGAGTGAGCCACCCAGGTGTTCCTGGAGTGCCTCTTTCAGTGGAGCTGCAGATAGAATGCCACAGTTCCTAGGTTCACTGCCTTCTGCCCCGTCCATGACACCAACCTCTTTCTGTTTTGGGGGTAATGCAGAAGGGGACAAGGCACAAGGCATACATGAACCACAGCTTTTGACAAGCCCCAGCTGGGGGGCCAAGACTCTACTCACCTGCAATGCTCTTCCCACATGCCCTCCGCATCTTCATACCCTCCCTAACTTTCAAGACCTACGCCAAGTCCCACCTTCTCCAGGAATAATTCTCTGGCCAGTATGTGCCAGACATTACGCTGAGGGTTCTACACACATCATCCCATCGAATCCCTATAGTAATCTATGAGGAATAGATTTTGAAGGAATAGATTTTGAAGAAAGATTTTAAAGCCTTATGGCTTCAAAATGGCAGAGATAGGAAGGAAGCCCAGATCTACATTAACTCCAAAGCCAGGTTCTTAAGCCCTTTCTATGTGATACCACCTCCTCAGTGTTACCCCTTCTCTGACCCACGATGGTTTGGACTCAGTCCTGCTCAGTCGGGTTATTTCATATGCTGGTCGCATCAAGGTTTTCTTGAGGAGATGAAGCATTTCCCCAACTGCACCGAAGGTTACCTGAAGGAACAGAGGACATCTTGCACTTCTCCGTCTCTCTTGCAAGGCCCTGTGGTCTAGTGAGCTATACACAGCGTTAAACAATTTGTCCGTTCATTGTGGGGGAAGGGGGAAACCACAGTGGTTCAGAGAATAAGGAAAAGAAATAAAAATATACTGAATACCCGAAACCATATTTCATTATTTTACTTGACCCTTCTTTGATCAACTCTATTTTAATGTTTCATGAAAGGTACTATCATCTTTGGTAGAGATAATCTCTTTGCTTCTGAAATTAGTAACAATGGAGTGGCATGCCCAATTCTGCACACTATGTGAGTGGTCAAATATTGACCCCTTACACACTCCTCTTCCCAGTTATAGTGCGTTCCCACCCCACATCATCGCCTTTCTGATTCCAAGCCAGATCCACGGTTAAATCTGGTTCCAAAAGGCAGCTCTTTTTTTTCCCCCACTATTTTTCTTACTATGTGTTTTGGGAAATTTAAGGCCACCAAGTAGATCTAAAAGAGATGAGACTGCCAAGTTTCAAAAGGGCAAGAACAATCCTTGGCCCCACACCAGTGAATGACAGACCATTTCATAGAGTGGGAGGAGGAAAGGTGGTGTCCCCTGGACAAAAAAACCAGACCCAGACCAGATACAAAAACAGAGGAGCTGGGGAGTGGAGCCACCATCCAGGAGAGACGCCCTCTCAGCGACTGTGGGGAAGACGGTATCATCTCCTGCCAAAATGAAGCTGCTGTTGCTGGGTCTGGGGCTGATTCTAGTCTGTGCCCACGAGGAAGGAAACAATGTTGTGAGAAGAAACTTCGATGATTCGAAGGTAAAGTTGGTAGAGTGCAGTAGCTTCATACCTGGGGGATGGTATGGAGAAATCTGGGGCAACATGGCTGTACCGGAGGGTGGGCGCTCAGACTTTCCACTAAGAGCAGTTGTCCCAAGTGAAAAGATGGCAATGTTTGGGGGACCTCTCTTCTCCCTGGAGGGACAGTCGAAAGAGCCCTGGATGTGGCACCAATTGACCTGAGGTCTAATTCCACGTTCATGTCACCATCATGAGTCCCAGCCCACAGGCCAGGGTTCATGGAGACACGTGATGTGTCTCTGTGGTGTTCCCTTTCCTCTTTTCTTACCCAATCATTTTACTGATTTATTGCAGATCTCAGGATATTGGTATTCCATTCTCGTGGCCTCCGATGTCAGGGAAAAGATAGAAGAAGGTGGTAGCATGAGGGTTTTTGTGAAAAACATCAAAGTCCTGAGCAACTCTTCTCTGCTCGTTAACATGCATACAAAGTAAGTGTGGCCTTTTTCACTTGGGAAAGGAAACACGAGAGTCTGAATATGGCGTTGGAACTCTGCGTGGGGCACTCAGACGTACACATACATCCCGGGTCTGTACTCAAAATCAGAGCCTATTACCTGACACTGATCCAGGACCTAGAGAACCTGGGCCTTTTCTAGATTCAGAGGAAAGAATAATGACAAAAATATATTAAAGCAGGAGTAGAGGAGGTAAGGAGTAGAGAATTTCAGAATCATAAGGAGTGTGGCATAGGTTTGGAGCACAAAATTTGGAATTGGCACCCTCTCTCTCTATTGAACCTCTCTCTTACTAGCTGTATGGCCAAGAAACTTCATCTCTTTCCACCCCAACTTTCCCTTGCGTAAAGAGGATAATAATAATTCCCTTGTGGTGTTTGGCAAGGACCATGTGAGGTAATGTTTGTAGAGCACTTTTCTGAGAGGTGGGCACATGGTGAGTCCGTGGCTAATTTTCTAACCAGGTGTTTGTAGCGATAGCGGGAAATGGTGACAGAAGACCAGTGATGGAAGCCTTTGACTCGTTCTTAAAGTGTCACCTGAAGTGAAATAATGCAAATAAAAGCTCTTTGGAAACTGCACCCCCAAAGTGTTCAACAGTTAAGTGGAATCAGAAACTCATAAGTAGAGTGTGGGGGAGCTAGTCCACAATACAGCAGCTTATTCTGTTTTACAGAGTGGACGGACAGTGTACTGAAATATCTCTGGTTACTGACAAAACAGAAAAGGATGGTGAATATAGTGTTGTGTGTAAGTACATGAAAATGTCTTTCTATATTCTACTTCCAAGCCCAAGAATTTACTAAACCCAATATTTTCAGAATCTTGACCCATTCCCGATCAGTGTTTATGCACATGATGTAATGGGGGCCATCTCATAGACAATATCCTGAACCGGGAAGAATCTTGCATACCAAAAGCCAATGCCTGCCACATCACACCATCAGATAAAGAAGGCAGTTTGGTTATATGTACGTCCACCAAGAAAAGAAAATTGGTAGAAAAACAAGTGGCAGGACAGCTTCTCATTCCCTGCCCAATTTCTGATGATGTCTGGTGGGCCTTGCCACAGCTCATGGCTCAGCATATAGCACTGGGTATGGAAAGCCAGCGGGGCTTGTAGAGAGGACAGAGAACCAGTGTTGGCAGAGATGGTCAGGAGTGGTAGGTGAGCCTCAGGGAGGATGATAGAGCATAAGTTGCCACTTTGGTTAAATTTTTCTACCACTAGTAGTCATTGTACCAATATCCCTTGGGATGTTGCCTCATGAAGCCCACGGGAGATGTAGATGAAGGCATTAGATATCACTCTCTATCTCTTCCACCATATGCACTTGAATTTGTTTTGTGGATGAGACCAGGTAAAGGGTTTCCCTTGCTTTCCATGGACCAAATAAGCTCTGAGCTGTGTTCTGTTTCCTCCACAGATGATGGATACAATTTATTTAGCATTGTTGAAACAGACTACACTGACTATATTGTGTTTCATCTTGTGAATTTCAAGGAGGAGCACACATTCCAACTGATGGAGCTCTATGGTAGAGTATTTTCACACTGACACTCATCTTGGGGTGGGGAGGGAGAGGAAGGAAGGTAAGCCTGGAGACAAAGCAGTCCTCCCAATTTTATCCTGGAATGTCTTAGCTCCCCTGAAGACAGATGCTCACCTTTGGTAATCCCTCAGGCTTGGTGATGGGAAAATGATAACATCTTTCATCATGCCAGAAGTATATCCTGAAGATGTCACATTCAAGACAGGTTATAACTCATCCCCAAGACTTCCACCTAGGCACCCAATCAGTGCTGTCCATTTCTCCGTCCATCTGGAGCCACCCCATCATGAGCCTCAGGGACTTCCTTAAGACACAACAGTTCCTGTCACTCTTCCCACAGCCCGAGAACCAGACGTGGGTGAAGAAGTCAAGAAAAGGTTTGTGGAATATTGCCAAAACCATGGAATTGTTAAGGAAAACATAATCGACTTGACCGAAGTTGGTAAGTTTAGCTATTTTTGGCTTTCCCTTCCTAAATTCCAATGTTACTGAAGGGGAAAAAACCAAGAGAAGACAATCCCCCCAATTGGTCCCCTTTGTTTTATCCTGGAAAGTAAACTGGGGTCAGTGTTCTCATGTGCTCTGTCTTTCCAGATCGCTGTCTGCAGGCCCGAGGGAATGAAGAGGACCAGGACTCCAGGTTGGTGATCTCTGGTGGAGAGGGTGGCCAGGGATGAGTGCCTTCCAGAAGCATTAGGGGTTTGTGTCCAAAGATGATAATGAAAATAATTTGGTAAGGAAGCTTATGGGGAGAGCTTGAGATGTGGAATTGGAGTGGCTGGGTTCAGGACTCATTCCTACCATGAGCTTTTGAACAAATGACCTAAACAAATACAAGGGGAACAACAGTGTCTCCGCTACCGAGTTACCTCGTGGACATAATGCTGGCGAAAGACCTCAGTAATTGATGATGTGCTAAAAATGATTAAGACTTAAACATTTGAAAAGGGGAAAGAGTAACAGGGTGTGAGTTTCATACTCATTCCTGAATATTCGTGCACACACCTATTTTTGTGTTCATTGTCTATCTTCCATGCCCAGAAGCCATCTCACCCTCTAATGTATGGCAAACATTTCTTCCTTCGATCTCTGCACATCCTTAACTTTATCTCAGACTAGAGCTGTCTGAACGCCTGCTTGTCTTGTAAGCTGGAAAATAGACTGAATTTTCTCTTTGGTTTCCTAGCTTAGATATATTGTGGAGCTTCGTTAAGATAATGTGGGTTGCATAAAGTCAGTCTTTAATAAAAGGTAGCTATGGCTTTGCCATTATCTCTCCATTTATCAAAAACTCTTCAAAATGTCTCTTGCTGAAGATGGCAGAAACAAGCCTAGCATCCCTCTTTGCTTCCTTTCTTTGTTTCATAGATTCAGTTTGGGGAAGATTAAGATGGAATCAGCAACAGAAAAAAAAAAAGGCATTTACTCATTGCCCTCCCTCCCCTATTTTGACAAATAACGTAGGTTAGAACACAGGTTGATATCTTCTTCTTCACCATTTGGCTTGATAATAAAAAATTTTTTTTTGCTCTTAATTCAACCCACGAAGTGCTTAATACATTTCTGTGTTCTCTTTTTCATCTGCTGATTTAGTGCTGAGTGAATACTTCCTCATCTGGGCTCCAGGATCTTCCCTTCCATGGTCCCCACACCATCTAGTAACAAGTTCTGGGACCTGATTTCCACCATTATCACTTGTGGAAGCATCAGCTCTGTCTGCATTTTCAGGATCTTCCCTAATTGTCTAGGAAAACTCATCAACTGACCAAGAATCAAAGATTTCCTCCTAACTTCCAACTCTCTTTGCCATACCCAGGAGAACTCTACCATGAATAAGACTTTCTTCTACCTGGGCAATAAATGATTAGCCTTGCAGTCCTGTGGTTTGTCTTTGTATATATGAGAGATGTGGGGCTGATGACAAATGAATGGAGGGGGCGTGACCTCTGAACCCATAACCCTTCTCTAGCTTCTCAGAATCGTCCCTGAGTTTCTCCCTCCTCTGCAGTAATTCTCTGTCCCTGTGAGTGCCACTTGCCCTTTGATTTGTCCATTTTTTTAGTGACCTGATAAGACAGTCGTGTCCAGAGTTTGCCCCATCCTAGAATTCTCTTTTTCAATGGTGCTGACAGTTGCTGCTGACCTTGGTACCGGCTCAACATGTTTCAGGACATGTCCCCATTTCTCAGCTTCTCCATGTCATTCCTCCTGGGAGATAGTCAGTGTCCTTCCATTCTCTTGGTAAAGCTCTTTCAATCAGTACGGTTATCTATTGTGAGCACACTGAATGAAATTCTATTAAGTGTGAGCAATCCCTACCTTCCACAGTTTGCACTTGCTCCAGTCAGGAGGCATCAAGGGGCCAAAATGCCATCAGCCTCTTCTTTGGGGAGCTTACAGGCTTTGGGGAAAAGGAAATTAAAGATCCGCCCCCACTTATAAACCTTTTGCAATAGTATACAACTTAGCAAGACCTGGGTGGGGTTGTCATACAAAAGGAATGCCTTGGTCATTATGGACATAAGGCTAATGAGGGAAGACTTTAGAGACATGTGGCTCTCCCCACATCGTACTCTGCCTCCAGATCAGAAGAATAAGTTAGGTTCAGACTTACTGCTCCAGACCTCAGCATTTGGTCTGCTTGGCTGAAATATGGCGAAAGGCTATGTAAAAAGTCAACTAGTCAGGGGGAGATCCCTCATTTTTTTTTTAATTGAAGGATTGTTGACACACATGTTACATTAGTTTCAGGTTTCTTTTTCTTTTTTTAAGAGAGAAGAAACCAGGGTCAGAATTGTGGGGCTGATTCCAGTTCACACAGGACCTAATATGGCATTATGTGGACTGCGAATTTTCCTCTCAGGGAGAATGGGAAGTTCCTGAGTAGAGTAATTCTTTTTTTTTTTTTAAGACTTTATTTATTTATTTGACAGACATCACAAGTAGGCAGAGAGGCAGGCAGAGAGAGAGAGGGAAGCAGACTCCCCGCTGAGCAGAGAGCCAGATGCGGGGCTAGATCCCAGGACCCTGGGATCATGACCTGAGCCGAAGGCAGCGGCTTAATCCACTGAGCCACCCAGGCAGCTCCTTTTTTTTTTTTTTTTGACTCTTCAGTGACAATGTATTTCACGTTAAACACAACATACACATCAGTACATGTCATGCAAATGAGGCATCACCATGGTCACAATGGTGCTGTGAGGTACAACAGATCACAACAAAACAAACATTTAGCAAAATAAAGCTATAGGAAAGATGGTGAGGCATTTTTTGAAAGTCAGACCATGCTATCATTTTCTGTGTGCTTGTCATAAAAGGGATTTTCCCCTGATATGCATCAAGATCAATGGCACTGCATTACTGGAGGCATGTATTGTATTCAATATATATGCATACACAAACATACACAGTTTCCATAACTAATAAAGTCTTAAACTGTAGTGGGTTTTAAAAGCATATGAACAATATTACTATTGAGACTTCTTTTATCTCCTTGTTGCAAACCTCAGTCAAAATTATGGATCTTTTCCAAACGCTTTATTGTACAAGTCAAAAAGAGTTTCAAAGAAGGTCATTTTATTCTGAAAGTCACATTTCATCACAAGAAGTAAAATTAAGAAAACACATTATTATATGTGTTCTGAAAATGTGCATGAAACACATGGAGTACACATTCTAGTGTCATTTGTCCCCAGTTTGGATGTTTTCATACTGAAGTCTATTAAAGTGATATAGTAGGTCCAGTTCAGGGACCCCTTATTCCAGAGAACTATCCTTTTCATTTGTGTCTGGCTTCATCAGAGTTGAGAAAACACAGAAGCAAACAAGGGCCTGAAGACCCAAGAGAGAAGCAATAGCAACAACATGAAAACCAATCACCTGTGCATGAGACACAAAATTCTCAGTGATGCAACAAGTCTGTTAGATGGAGTAGCCATCTCTCTGATGCCAGATTTCAAGAAAATCTAGGACCCCTCATTTTCTAAAAAGATTGATTGATTGATTGATTGATTGATTGGTTTAAGGGGGCAGAGAGAGAGAGAATCTCAAGCAGACTTCCCACTGAGCATGGAGCTCAACCTGGGGCTCGATCCCAGGACCCTGAGATCACAACCTAAGCCGAAATTAAGAGTCAGATGTTTAACTTACTGAGCCACCCAAGTGCACCTAAGACTCCTCTTTTTTTTTTCTTTAAGATTTTGGGGGCACCTGGGTGGCTCAGTGGATTAAGCCTCTGCCTTCAGCTCAGGTCATAGTCTCAGGGTCCTGGGATCGAGCCCCACATTGGGCTCTCTGCTCAGCAGGGAGCTTGCTTCCCCCTCTCTCTCTGCCTGCCACTCTGCCTACTTGTGATCTTTCTGTGTGAAATAAATAAATAAAATATTTTTTAAAAAGCTTAACTGTCAAAAAAAATATTTTATTTATTTATTTGAGAGAGAGAGAGAAAGCAAGAGAGAAAGAGAGCATGAGTTGAGGGGAGGGGCAGAGGCAGACTCCCCACTTAGCAGAGAGCCTGATGTAGGGCTCGGTCCCAAGACCCTGAGATCATGACCTGAGCCAAAGGCAGATGCTTAACTGACTGAGCGACCCAGGTGCTCCATAGGACCCCCTCATTTTTAAATGTTAACACTTCAGGGATAGAACAGCTAATACCCAGAGGGGCATGGTTTAACATACCCTTGAGAACACATAAGACATTACCAACAATAACAATACAAGGAAGGCCGCATTCATGATGGGAGATGGCTGGATAGTCACATGACAGCCAAGAGGGAGGCACAGAAAGACCCCCTGTTGTTCTCAGGTCAAGATGGCAGCTTGAGCTCACACTGAGACCTACCCTCCAACTCCAGACACTTGATGCAAATGAGTCAAGAAATGTTCAGAACACTGGCAAGCAAAGAGTGAAGATGTCTGTAGATCAGAAGCAGAGCAGTCTTTCTGGAAATGGACGGACAAGGCAGGGAAAGAAAGAAATGATGTGGGCAAACAAGCCAGAGCAGCACCGTCCTCTGGGTTCTGAGTACAGAGCTGGGTCCCTTATGCAGTGACTCATGCAGGGTTGGGAGCAAGTGTCACAGTGGCCAGTGGGGTCACAGAAGGAAGCTGACTGCCTGTGGCCTGCAAAGGAGATACCATCACCCATTTAAGAAGTTAAAAAACAGCCCCTGCTATTCTGGAACCAGCCTGATTCCCACCACTAGGCTTCAGTGTTATCACAAGTTGGCATGATGCTCACAGCTAGACCACTGTTAATCCAATTAGACATAAACAATCTCATCAAACATCAACATCAGACTACATCACTCTGAGATCATATAAACAAGGTCATTGCACAAATATGCCCTCTCTCTGCTAAAATGAGTGAATTTTACGTCTTTATCCTCATGCTCATGTCCGCTCCTTATGGATAAGATTTATTAAGATAACCAATCTGACTTGCCTCTGCTTTCTGACTGCACCCAATCTAGAGCTTCCCCAGATCCTCCCCAAATGCTGTAGTAGGTTCTTCCTAACCCTCTCTTACCGAGATGCTCATGGTTCCCCATGGTGACGCTCTTCCTTCCTCCAATAATTAACCCAACTTGTTCAACTCCAGTATGTTCCTGGTGATCTTTGGTTGAAGAGTATTAATCTTTTTAGGACTAGAACTGGGACCCACTCTATGCATGTGCTGCCTGGAATTCTGGGAGGCACCAAGCTAAATCACAAATGCTATGTCTGGTTTAATGCTGTGCATCCTTAGGGGTTAGGATACACGACCCTCCAAGAAGTCTGGCCTGGGCAACTAGGAGGATGGAATTGCCATTTTCTCCAGTCAACTGGAGGAACCAGTGTAGTGGGGAAGGACCTCAAGATCTCAGTTTGGGACACTTCATTAGTTTATCTACCTTGCCTGCTATTAAAAAAGGGACAAAGGAAAAAAGAGGGGGGAACCCTACCATAATCCGGTGTGGTTTAATGAAGATAGAATTAATTTTGCCTTCCCATGAACCATCTGAACCATCTGAAGCAAGCATTCCAATGCTGACAATTCTGTTCTTTCTATCTTGTTTCTCCAACCCTAGGACCATTGTCTTCATCCGTGTGGTTAAGCTGAGTTGTAGGAAGTGAGAGAAAGGAGAATGTGGTGGAAACATGGTCTTATGTCCACTGTCCTCTGTGGCCCCTGGCTCTGGGAGCTTCTGGTTCATTGCACACCAGCCACACCCAAGTTCCGCTTGTCAAAGCTTGGTGAGATTACTTTGAGGATTAAAGAGTCACATGCTTTTGCTACAGGCCAGACCTAAATTTCTTTTGGCAATGCAAATTCTTCAAAGACAGTAGTAGGCTTCCAATGCGTTTAACTCTTGTCTTCTCTCATATCGATAACCAGATCCCCAAAAATCTTATTCAAGCATAGATTTAAGCCTGGAAACACTGGGATTTTCTAGATTGGCATTTATGCCCTTCCCACCCCATCTCCCTTTCTTAATTTAAAGTGGCTACTTTGAGCCCATTGGAAACAAAGGATTTGGGTGCAGTGGGCCATAACACCTTCTTGGCCTGCAGGCTTGCGACTTTTTACTGCACAGCCTTACGTCCTACTTATGTCCTACTAAGACTTGACTGCCACTTCACAGCCGCTGCTTACAACTGCTTCACTTCGGGATAAAGAAGCCGTGACCCTCCCTGAGATTCTGCTTTCTCATGAGCTCCCAGACACGCCAAAGCTGTGCCACCCAGGGGGGGCGGTAACACCGGTGAAGTGAAACTATTCCTTTAACTTTCTTCGGTGCGTCTAGTCTTGGATTATGTTGCTCCACCTGGGTGCTGGAACCTCCCAGGTGTACTTTCCAACTCCCACTGAGGGATTCTCACCCACGAGTGGTGCCTGAAACAGGTGATTCTGTGAGGGGATGAAGGCTCACACCACCACTTCCGCCATCTTGCTGATGTCAACCCAGGCGGGTTATTTCGCCAAAAAGACACACAGAGAGAAAGGCATCGTGTTGTCAGATCCATTTAAACATCTTCTAGAATATCTAATGGAATCGGGGATCATACAAAAGGTGGTGGAACCTGCCCCTACCAGGAGCTATGTTACTGCCTCTTGGTAACTTTGTTCAGGAACTGGAGGCCCCAGCTCCCAGCCAAGTCTGACCAGGGATTCTCCACCATGATATTTAAATCCCAAGGTTTTGTTTTGTTTTGTTTTTAAATTTCTTATCATCCTAGTATTACCTCACTGTCCATCAACACATTGTTAGGGCCTGGAAACAAATTGAGTTAAGGAAGGGAAATAAATTTGCTGCAAAGAGCCCCAGTGAGCAATATTTCAAAGGCAGACAGGTACGAATTAGGATTACTCAGCAGGTCATATATGCCATGTTTCCTTCCAGGAGTTAAAAATATATGCAAGGAAACTCTGCTTGGGCATCAAAATACAGTGAGGAAAGTGTACTCGCATCCAGCGGAATGGGAGACGTGTGTCCCGGGTTGATTTTCTGCTTTGCTTAACAAGTCACCACAGCACAAGTTTTGAAGGTCACAAGACTGACAGGGTTCACTGAGTCAACACAAAGTGAACCCCAAGTCTGCCAATTTATTCAGATCATCTTCTACGTCTTTTTTATTTTTTATTTTTTAGAGTTTTAAAGTTTTCTCCTTAGTCATCTTCTTGTATATTCGTGGTTGGTGATTCCTATATGCTTCCACTCTCTGTTTTAGTTTTCGGTTTTTGTAACCACTAGTTGTTATCATGAGTTCTCTCTGGCTATAGAAAAACAGTATTGGTTTTCATAAGTTGATTTCTTTAGCAAGCTTGATGACATTTTTTGATTAGTTACAACAAAATCAGTTCTAATACGTTATGGATTCTGTTGGTTTTATAGATGTGTGATCATATTATCTCCAGAGTGTCAATATATGTCTTCTAATCTGTTCAAGCCTCTCTCTCTCTCTCTCTCTCTCTCTCTCCCCACTTTTTTCTCTCCCTGTGTAATGTTAGCTGGAACCTCAGGTCCATTTTATTTTTAAGATTTATTTATTTATTTCTTTGACAGAGAGATCACAAGTAGGCAGAGAGGCAGGCAGATGGGGGGGGAGGAAGCAGGTTCCCTGCTGAGCAGAGAGCCCAACGTGGGGCTCGATCCCAGGACCCTGAGATCATGACCTGAGCCGAAGGCAGAGGCCTAACCCACTGAGCCACCCAGGCGCCCCTCAGGCCCATTTTAAACATTGAAACAGTACTTTCTATACCAGGGGTTGGCAAACCATGGCCTATAGGTCAAATCCTTTCATCTGCCTATTTTTGTATAGCCTATGAGCTAAGAACGTGTTAGGAACACTGATTTTCAGCCCCAATTAAGCAAAATATTATCCCTCCCAAATCCATTCTTCTTTTTTTTTTTTTTAAAGATTTTATGTATTTATTTGACAGAGAGAGATCACAACTAGGCAGAGAGGCAGGCAGAGAGAGAGGAGGAAGCAGGGTTCTCGCTGAGCAGAGAGCCCGATGCAGGGCTCGGTCCCAGGACCCTGAGATCATGACCTGAGCCGAAGGCAGCGGCTTAACCCACTGAGCCACCCAGGTGCCTCCCAAATCCATTCTTCTAACCAATAGACCTCTGTTAAAAATAAATTGTACTCAATATTATATTTTAAGTCTCATCAACAATGTGCTTTCTGTATTATTATGTCAGTACCTACATGATATCTTTGATTTTGCCTCTTAACCCACAAAAACTAAAATAGTTACTCTCTGGCCCTTCATAGAAGCAGATCGCCAGCCCCCATTTCTACACATGGCCTCTCCCCCGCCTGTTATTTACTGTAGTTATTCGTGCCGCATTTCCCCCAAGCAGACAGGTTTGTCCCTGCAGCCTGCCTTCAGTAAAATGAGCCTTCGATCATATCACTGTGGGACAAGGAGCTATTTGCAAGCTGTCCTTTTACGGCTCTCCTTCAAATATCAGGACTGTCGTGAGCCTGAAAGGAGGAAATTTAGATGAATGTCAAATAAACTTCCAGAGTAAATATCAACCAGGACACCCTGAGGTTATTTTGGGGTTTAAGGACAAGGATGAAGATTCCAAATCTCTCCTCTGGGCTCAGAGGACTTTGTCATCTGCTCTTCTTGTCCCAGGACAGGACTTCGGTGCAGATGGTGCTGGAAGCAAGCCCATCGAGAGACTCGCTGTTGTTCCTAAAAATTAACATTTCAGAAACACTGTGCTGTTGGTTTCAAAAAACATATCATGGATCAGTTTGGGTTATCAGAATAATAGACAATTACTGGCTAACCTCTTGGTAAAGGCAGAGAACTGGAGTGCCAGGTGGTTCCTGAGAGCCTGGCCTGGGAGATAAGACCTGGCCAGCAGCGCGGACGCCATTAACCAGCAGCCAAGATCCCCATAGTCTGACACAACAACCTTAATTTCCACATTTCTGTTAAGCCTGAATCAGTTATGCACACCGTTTTCCTCAGACACCCCATGAGCAATCCCACCTCTGCACTCTTGTCCTTGCTGTTCTCTCTGTCTGAAATACTTGTCCCCCAGATATTGGCCTGGTCCCCACTCCCTCGCCACCTTCTGGCCCCTGTGCTTCCCCCCTACAGAGGATTCCTCCAAACCCCAAGGATCAAGTAGCACTCTTTCTCCACCTTCCTTGACTGGCCTCTCCTTTTTATTTGCTTATTGCTTGGACCCCCTCCTTCAACAGTGTAAGTACAAGGAAGCCAAGGAGTTTCTTTTGTTCACCACAGTAGCCAACACCGGAAGCATGCTTAGCAGGCCACGGGTTCCCCATATTCATTGCCTTAATAAGTGGGCTTCCCTGTCCTGCACAGGAAGGCTCAGAAAACCCATCTTCTTTCTCCCTTGTCTTGCCCTAATCTTTTCAGGAGTGTCTCAGCTCAGACCAAAGAATGTGGGACCTGCAGAATTTTGCCCATTGGTGGAATTGGAGAGATAGGAACACTGGGCTCTTGGAGGGGGACTTGGCTGTCCGTTATACACCCAAGAAAAGCAGGCCTAGCAACCGACCCCTGAGAGAGAAAGAAAGAACGGATTCATGTATGACCCGCCTCCCCACCTCCTACAACCCAGGCTAGGGTGCTAACTCACTGCCATTTCCGTCCAGCCTCCCAGGGGGCTTGAAAGAAGTTGAGATTCAAGAAATGAGTAAAATGGTAGACACAGATTTGGCCTGATGGAAGGAGATGGATGTTTCTGAAATGTGATCCTGTCTTCAGAGTTGAATCACGGAGGCCTGAAGGCACCAGAGGTCTCTGAATCTACAGAGGAAAATGAAAGAGCAGCTTTGCAGGGTTCCGAAGAAGAGGAGGGTCTGAGTGTGTGGGGAGCTGGGGGGCAGCCTTTACTCCTCCCTGACTGTCTCCCTTCCCCCAAATCGGCTTCAGTGGTTTGACTCAGATTCTTACAGCCCCGACACATATGAACCTCCACTCAGCAAAAACGAAGAGATGACTACATTAGCCGTCATCTGCTGTGACACCTACATTACTCCGCCTTTCCCCCAAACTGACAGCAGGGCCCGCAAGTCCACATTCCCTTAGGGCCAGGAAAAGAGGTGCGGGAAGCACCTGCGAGCGGCCATTCTCCATTCGCCTTCACTGCACGTTTTTCATCTCAGCTCTAAGGCAAGGAATATAACATCTATAAAAGGGGGATAGTAATAGTAACATCTAAATAGTAGATCCTTGTAAATATTAAATTAGTGAACATTGCAAAGCCTTTAGAACAGTGCCTGACACACAGTAGGTACTATCTAAAGCCTTTGCTATTATTATTCCTTTACTACATGTCTGCAGTCAGTTTGCTAATAATTTCATTGTAATTCTCGCACACCCCTCCACAACTGAGCTTCATCCATAATGTATTTTTTAAAAGATTTATTTATTTATTGGACAGAGAGATCACAAGTAGGCAGAGAGGCAGGTAGAGAGAGAGGAGGAAGCAGGCTCCCTGCTGAGCAGAGAGCCCGATGCGGCTTGATCCCAGGACCCTGAGATCGTGACCTGAGCCGAAGGCAGAGGCTTAACCCACTGAGCCATCCAGGCGCCCCAATCCATAATGTATTTTTATATGATGATTCTTATCAGATTTTAAGACAATGCTCACTTCGTAAGACACATAAGGGAGCTTTGCACCTGAAAGTAATTTGGATAGCTTCAGGGTGATCTGTTCTTTAGAGAGTATCATTTAAATTAGAGAGAACTGACCTATAAAATCCCTGCATCATCTTCTTTGGTACCTCTTTTTCTTCACTAATTTTCTATTTCTCTTGGTTTTTTTTTTAATATTTTACTTATTTATTTATTTTTAAAGATTTTATTAATTTATTTGACAGAGAAATAGAGAGCACAAGTAAGCAGAGCGGCGGGCAGAGGGAAAGAGAGAAGCAGGCTCTCTGCTGAGCAGGGAGCGCAAGGCGGGGCTCCATCCCAGGACCCTGGAATTATGACCTGAGCTGAAGGCATTAGCTTAATCAACTGAGCCACCCAGGCGCCCCTAGATTTTATTTATTTATTTGAGAGAGAGAGATAGCAAAAGAGAGCACAAGCAGGGGAGAGAGGGAGAAGCGGGCTCCCTGCTGAGCCTGGAACCTGACATGGGGCCCAATCCCAGGGCTCCAGGATCATGACCTGAGCTGAAGACAGACGCTCAGCCAGCTGAACCACCCAGGCGCTGGGAGGGCTGGGATGGTTGTGCTGACCACCAAAGACAGCTGTTTCTCCCGGGCATCCTGAAATTAGATGTGGCTCTGTGACTTGCTTTGATCAGTGAAAGGTGAGGGAAGTTCCGTATGTCCCGGGGAATCGGGGTTTTTCAGGCCCCCCAGGTGATTCACAAGTACAGCCAAGGTGAAAACGTTTATGTAAGGACGGAAAGATCTTTAAACCAGAATCTCTAGAACTGTCGCTGCGGAGAGGGGATGCCTGGAGAGGCCCCAAACCAGGACTTCGCCGCCACGGGGTGTCGGTGGGTGGGAGGGGAGATCGCAGATGGACCTTTTCAGATCGGTGTCCAGAGGAACTCAGGGAACGGCTTCGGCCCCCTCACAGGCGGCCTCTCAATGCCTCTGCCGGGACTTGTCTCCCTGCAGTAGGCAGAGATGTGCCTGGAGGGCGGCACGTTCCGCGGGCAGGTGCACCGCGCGGGAGGCCTGGCGCCGCCTGGTGGCCGACTGAGCACATCGCAGCCACCGCCGCCGCCCCCTAGGGCGCGGCTCAGAAACAGCCCGGAGTCCACGGGAGCCGGCTGTGTTGGGCTCGCACGGGTACAAGGAGGACATGGGCCACTTTGGAAAGCCTCTTCCAGAAGGCCTGGGGCTCACGTTGGCTTTCTCAGATTGTCTGCAAGCTAGAGAAAGCAGGTCGGCGCGGAGCATGGAGCGGGAGGCCGCCCAACAGGGATGTGGGGACACCGGGAAGTTTGAGGCTACGGAAGGCTTCAGGGGAGGCCGGTACAGGTGCTTTTAGAACCTAGGGGTCAGGGAACCCCCAGACCCTTCTGGTCTCCTCCTCTTGACACCCGCAGGAGTTGCAGAGTTCAGAATAAGGACCCACAGGGCCCCTGGGCTGGGAGAACTTGTGTGGCAAGGTCTCTAGTCCCGTCTTCCACATAGAAGCATTTTCCGCTTAATGTCAGGAATAAAAAATTATGTTCGTGACCATCGGAGGTTCTGTGCGAAAAATGTTAACTGGAAAGTTATTTCCTATTTTTAATAGGTTTTTTTTTTTTTGAGGTTAATTGTCAATCGACTGTACATTTTTATTTTTTTATTATTTTTTAAAGATTTTATTTATTTATTTGACAGAGATCACAAGTAGGCAGTGAGGCAGGCGGGCGGGGGGGGGGCGGGGAGGGAAGCAGGCTCCCTGCTGAGCAGAGAGCCCGATGTGGGGCTCCATCCCAGGACCCTGGAATCATGACCTGAGCCTAACGCAGAGGCTTTAACCCACTGAGCCACCCAGGTGCCCCCCAACTGTACATTTTTAAAATATAGCATCTGATGAGCTTTTATGGAGATACACCATGGTCAGGATAGTGAGTATATCCCTCATGCTAGGAAAGTTTTCCTTGTAATCCCTTCCTCCCCCCCATCACCCAAGTCCCACACAACCACTGATCCATGGTCTGTCTCCAGAGTTTGCATTTTCTAGAGATTTATATCAATGCTGTCATGAGTGTGTACTCTTTTTTTGTTGTTTTGGCAACTTTCAGCTCTCATCGTTATTCTGAGGCTCATTCATGTGCTCACCAATAGTCTGTTCCTTTGTATTGCTGAATAGCGTCCTGTTTTATGGATATACTAAAAATTTTTACCCATTCATCTGCTGGCAGACAGTTGGCTATTACAAAGAACACACAATGAATGTTTATGTACAAGTCTATCTATGGACACACCTTTTTTTTTTTTTTAAGATTTTATTTATTTAGTTGACAGAGAAAGATCACAAGTAGGCAGAGAGGCAGGCAGAGAGAGAGAGAGGGAAGCAGGCCCCCTGCTGAGCAGAGAGCCCGATGCGGGACTCGATCCCAGGACCCCGAGATCATGACCTGAGCCAAAGGCAGCAGCTTAACCCACTGAGCCACCCAGGCGCCCACACCTTTTTTAAAAAAGATTTTATTTATTTGATGGAGAGAGAGAGAGAGATCACAAGTAGGCAAAGAGGCAGGCGGAGAGAGGAGGAAGCAGGCTCCCTGCTGAGCAAAGGACCCGATGTGGTGCTCCATCCCAGGACCCTGAGCTCATGACCCCAGCCCAAGGCAGAGGCTTAACCACTGAGCCATCCAGCCACCCCTGGACACACCTTTAAAAAAAAAAAGATTGTATTTATTTGATGGAGATTGAAACAGGAGAAAGCAGAAGCAGGCTGAGCAGGAGGCAGAGGGAGAAGCAGACCCCCACCCCCCACCCACAGCTGAGCAGAGAGCCCAAAGCGGGGCTCAATCCCAGGACCCTGGGATCATGACCTGAATGGAAGACAGACGCTTAACCAGCTGAGTCACCCAGTCATCCCTCCATATCCATTTTAAATAGGAAAAATCGTAATGTGTTACACAGAACCCCACACTTCCGAACGGTTCCCTAAAATCCAAGTAAAACCCGTGAAGTGCCAATGTGGAAATGGAACCAGCAACTAAAGGGTTAACAGGACTACTAGGTGCACCTGAAACTTTTTACCCAGAACTTTCTTTGCTTTGCCTTTAACTAGCCCAGACTGTCCTTCTTTCGGGAGGCAGAGTTGAGGCATGCTGCCGGACTCCTGGATTGGCTCCCTCTGCAGTAAATCCTTTCCTTGCTCTATCCTCAGTATCTCATAGTTTGACTTTGCTGTGGGCCCTGGTTCAGTTACAAGTCGGGCAAGTCAGCGTGGAGCTCTTTGCGGGGGTTCGGGCCCCCAAGCTTGCAACAAGAGTCCTGGGAGGAGTGCAAGCAGCTGCCCAGGCTCTTTGTCCTAGGGACTGTCCCCAGGACCCCACCCTGACTGCCCGCCAGGGACCTTGGTGCTTACTATAACTCTTGTGGCAAAGAAATCATTTTTGGTTTCCGTGTGGACAGACATCTCTTGGTGAGAACTCTGTGAGGGCAGGTGAGCTTCTCCTTCCTCCCGTTTGGTTTGGCTCTCTTAGCCTTTCTTCTTGCTCCATTAGGAAGGGGCTGGGGCGCCCGGGTGGCTCAGTCGGTTAAGCAGCTCAGGTCATGATCTCAGGTGAGATCCAGCCTGGTATGGGGCTCCGTGCTGGGAGGGGAGTCTGCTTGAGATTCCCTTTCTCCCTCTGTCTTCCCCCAAACCCCTTTAAAATAAATAAATAAATAAAATCCTTTAAGCAAACAAAAAAACTATTTGCTTCAATTGGTGCAGCCCCAACTTTCAGGGAGAAATAAATGATGCTCACAGAGGTACTCTGAGCTTCTTTGGTTTGTTGCTGGAGCTTCTAGTGTCTTTGGATAAAAGCAGCCTTGTTCTGATTGAAAAATGGGAAATGACGGTCAGCGCCTGCCTGTAGCCCTTTGGGCTGTGTTCTTCAAAACTGCACAACCCCCCCCCCCCCCCGCCCCAGCAATGCTTGGTAACAATATCCATTAGACTCTAGGGGAAAATGGCCAAAAATGGATCCGTAAATTATAATACCACCTTTTGATTTTTATTTTATAAAAGGGAGGTATTTGGAAATTGGGCCTCTAAGATTTCGTTCGATCCTACTTGTGTATTTGTGTGCGGTCCCTGTACGTTGTAAATGTGAGCTGTTTTCTCTAACCTTGGGTGATTTTGCTAAAATTGGTTTGTGCAAGAGTTCGAGGTATTCTAAACTCTGAAAGATAGAAACTAACCCAGATGTTTTCCAAGTTCATGTCATCTAGGAAAACGTGCAAAGGTCATTGGTTTAATTAAAATGGACACATCTTTAGAGTTACCGGCGTCTGATGTAAAGCTTTCGTTTTTGCCTGTGTTCACAAGTCAGGTAGGACCCTGCTGTTCATGTTATCTGTGTTGCAAACTTTGTCAGGGAGGGGAAAGGGGAAAAAAAAAACCTAGACTTTTGTGTAATGTCTCATGAAGTTTTATACGTAATCTGCTTAGTTTTCACTAGAAGCTACGGTTTCTAACAGTTTGTTTTTGTTTTGAATTAGAGGATGGTTGATGCACAATGTTTCATTAGTTTCAGGTGTGCGATTTGGTGATCCACTGCGCTTACTGACAGTTGAGAATTTTTTTTTTAAGATTTTATTTATTTATTTGACAGAGAGAGATCACAAGTAGGCAGAGAGGCAGGCAGAGAGAGAGGAAGGGAAGCAGGCTCCCCACGGAGCAGAGAGCCCGATGCGGGGCTCGATCCCAGGACCCTGAGATCATGACCTGAGCCGAAGGCAGCGGCTTAATCCACTGAGCCACCCAGGCGCCCCAGTTGAGAATTTTAATAAGGGAAACAACTCTATGCAGGGGAAGCGAGACGGGTTATTTAAAGTGGAAAACTTAGGGCAAAATCTGAATTTAAAAAGGAAAGTTGTAGAAGGTTTGTGAGAAGGGAATCTTGAGAAAGGAATTTTTTTGCGTGGTCGGGATAAAGATTACGGAGACGAGTAGGTCAAAAAGCTTATTATCAAAGTTACGGACACCTGCGGAAGAGAAGGGAGGGCAAGGGAGCAAGGTTAGGTAGAAGCTGAGCGGATTCTCTGAGGCTCCAAAAGATGGGGTGCCTTTGAGAACCCTCCTGAATTGGAGCAAAAGGGCCAGACTTTGCTACCCTCTTATGAATGGTCACTGGATGGGACCACCTGGGAAGAGGCTATGACCTTGGCAAGGAAGTTCTTCAGTCAAGACCATCCTTGACAGCCTCTGAGAGTTGAGAACGTCTGCTGGTGGCCTCCCCACAGCTGAGACTCCCTCGTTCCTGATGGGGGCTCTGATCAGCCCATCCTCGTGCCCACCACCAGGACAGAACACAGATCCAGGAGGCAGACACTTCGGTGTTCTTGTCTCAATGTGCCTATATCAACATGGGAGATGACCGGGAGGACTATAGGGACTGCATAAATTATTTTAAAAATTCGTCTTTTGGGTAGGCTGGGTGGCTCAGTTGGTTGAATGTCTGACTCTTGGTTTTGGCTCCTGATAGAGATCGCCGGTCCTGGCTCAGCAGGGAGCCTGCCTTCGCTTTGCCCCTCACCCCACTGGTGCATACTTGTGTGCTCTCCCCAAAATAATCTTTAAAAATAAATAAGTAAACTTTCTGGAATGAATTTTTTTTGAAGATTTTATTTATTTGAGGGGCGCCTGGGTGGCTCAGTGGGTTAAGCCTCTGCTTTTGGCTCAGGTCATGGTCTCAGGGTCCTGGGATTGGGCCCCCAGTCGGGCTCTCTGCTCACCAGGGAGCCTGCTTCCCCCTCTCTCTCTGCCTGCCTCTCTGCCTACTTGTGATCTCTGTCAAATAAATAAATAAATAATCTTTTTTTTTTTTTAAGATTTATTTATTTGACAGACAAAGATCACAAGTAGGCAGAGAGGCAGGCAGAGAGAGAGGAGGAAGCAGGCTCCCAGCCAAGCAGAGAGCCCGATGCGGGGCTCGATCCCAGGACCCTGGGATCATGACCTGAGCCGAAGGCAGAGGCTCCAACCAGCTGAGCCACCCAGGCGCCCCAATAAATAATCTTTTAAAAAAAGATTTTATTTATTTGAGAGAGAGAGAGAGCATGAGTGGAGAAAGGTCAGTGGGAGAAGCAGACTCCCTGCTGAGCAGGGAGCCGGATGTGGGACTCAATGCCAGGACTCCAGGATCATGACCTGAGCTGAAGGCAGTCGCTTAACCAAGTAAGACACCCAGGCACCCCATGAAATTTTAATTTCAGAAGTATGCTGGTTAAGATGGGAGTTTGGTTTTTCTGTTAAAATGACTGCATTTTCTTAGATCATTGGTCTGGTTGTAGTATGAAACTGTAAACAAAGGTTTTTCTTTAATACACCTGGAAAAATGGTTTCTATGTATTGTCTTTTATCAGGTCTTGGATAACTTAAAGTTGAATCTGCTTAATAATAAAAGAGCTAGGTTTTCTAACAGTTATGCAACCCCTTTAAATTTGCCTTTAGAATCTCTTACTGCCATCTTGGCTAAATAGATAATCAAGTTTTAAAGTTTTGTAAATCTGTAATCCTATTTAGGCCTGTGCTTTATTTTTTATTAATTATTTTTATTAACATATAATGTATTTTTATCCCCAGGGGTACAGGTCTGTGAATCACCAGGTTTACACACTTCACAGCACTCACCATAGCACATACCCTTCCCAATGTCCATAACCCCACAGCAACCCTCAGTTTGTGTTGTGAGATTAAGAGTCTCTTAAGGTTTGTCTCCCTCCCCATCCCATCTTGTTTCATTTTTTCCTTTAGCCCCCAAACCCCCCACTCTGCCTCTCGAATTCCTCATATCAGGGAGACAATATGATAATTGTCTTTCTCTGATTGACTTGTTTTGCTCAGCATAATACCCTCTGGTTCCATCCACGTTGTTGCAAATGGCAAGATTTGGGGGGTTTTGATGACTGCATAGTATTCCATTGTGTGTGTGTATATATATATATATATACCACAACTTCTTTATCCTTTCATCAATTGATGGGCATCTAGGCATGGACATTGAGGCTCTTTCCATAGTTTGGCTATTGTGGACATTGCTGCTATGAACATTGGGGAACACGTGCCCCTTCGGAGCACTACATTTGTATCTTTAGAGTAAATACCCTGCAGTGCAATTGCTGGGTTGTAGGGTAGCTCTATTTTCAACCTTTTGAGGAACCTGCATACTGTTTTCCTCTGCACCAGCTTGCATTCCCACCAACAGTGTAGGAGGGTTCCCCTTTCTCCACATCCTTGCCAACATCCGTTATTTCCCAACTTGTTAATTTTAGCCATTCTGACTGGTGTGAAGTGGTATCTCATTGTAGTTTTGATTTGTGTGTCCCTGATGCCAAGTGAGGTTGAGCACTTGTTCATGTGTCTGTTGTAGGCCTGTGCTTTAAAAACTTCTGATAATTGGCAAACTTCCCAAAACTCAACTTATAAAGGAAATCTTTCTAACTGGCTAAGCTTGTTTACTTGGTATGTCAAGTTCCATGGGAAGCATTGGCCAACAAGTTATGAGAAATCGTCCTAGGCTATGTTGTATGGGTGAATGCTAGGACTGTTCCAGAAACCAGATAAAATCCCTAAGGTTTTGATGTCTGATAGAATGCCATCGCTTGTAATTCTAATTATTGAAGTGTTGTGTGTCACAGAAGTAACTGCATTTCCTTGTCAACTGCATTATAATGAACTTTAACCAAATCTTTAATCATGGCCATCTCTGAGTCTCTTGTCACTTACAGTCACTGTTTTACTCCAATCGTCCTGCTTCAGGAGATTCATGGAAAGAACTTTGGACACCTACAGATTTCTGATACCTTTATGATCACAAAACTAAGAATTTTCAGAACTAATGGGAGAACTGCATTCAGACAGAATAAGAATTAACATGGGGCTAAACAAATCCAGAGAGATGATATTGCCAATTTTCTAATATTTGTTCTTCCAGATTTAAGGACTTCTAGAAAACTGGAAAAAAATTCCTTTGTAAACAAATAATGAAACATCTCTTTTTCTGCCTGATTCCAGAATTCAGAAATTCTCATTAAATATTTTTACATTTCCATGGCAATGTATTTTATGTCCATAAGTTCGATAAGAATCTGTTCCCCTTATGACAGGAGACAACTGGAAATATTGGTTATATTACCAAGGCTTTGACCGGAATGTCCTATTTGAGGGAGACATACTCAGACTCAGATAGGATCAGACAACTTTAAGGAACTAAAGTGGGTGGGTGAAATTAGGGAAACTGATCTTGTTTACAGTGTTCCCAGCAGCCTTACCAGGTGAGCAACTATGGCCACTTCCGGCAGGTGCAGGAATCTGAGATGAGTCACCCAAGTCTGTAGGTATTGCCGGCAAAGTCTGATGACAAGTACTTGGCTTGGTTTATTAGCCTGGAGAGGCTGTAAGAGTCCCATGCTCTCCCAGCTGAGTCAACCAGGTGTCCCAGCTGGGGGGTGCCTTTTAACAGCAGATGTGCCCTTGCACTGCCTGAATCCTGGGAACATGGTGTTTGTTATTAGAGACCTGGAAAACGAGCCACTGGAAGGACCAACTCCCATTTCATTGGACAGGACCCCATGAGGTGCTGTGGGCCACCTGTTATTCAGGGAAACTAAAGGCCCGATCCACTGGAATTTGAAGGTTGTTACCACAGTATAACATGGCATACCTTGCCTAGTAGATGGCGTCCATGTTGGACACTCAGGCTTTTGGAAGAAAGCAGAATTCCTTTAGGTGTTCAAGCGTATTGCCATAGAGGTATCCTTCATACTCTCATGTATTTTGTCATCTTGTTGAATTATGTTATTAGGTATGCTGCCTTTCTTAGTCTCATTTTTACTCTCATGCTATCTGAATCAGTCTATCAGAGTAAAATGAATAAATCTTTAAAATTTTTTTTTTTATTTTAAAGAGGAAAGGGGTTTTATTCAAGCCTAAGTTAGGACAGCTGGCCAGAAAAATAGTCTTCACAAAGAGAATGCTCTAGGGAAGCAACATTGGTGCAGGGTTATATATCTTTTTTACAGAAAGAGTCACAAATCATCATGGCAAAGAATATTCCAGAACATTACAGGATTTATCTTATGTTTTGAGTATGTGCAAGGCTATATGGCTTTAGTCTTTTTTTTTAAGATTTTATTCATTTATTTGACAGAGAGAGAGAGAGATCACAAGTAGGCAGAGAGAGGCAGGGGGAGCACAGGCTCCCTGCTGAGCAGGGGCTCCATCCCAGGAGCCTGAGATCATGACCTGAGCTGAAGGCAGAGGCTTAACCCACTGAGCCACCCAAGCACCCCCTATATGGCTTTAATCTTATGGAACAAGGTTTGTTTTTGTCTTTGTTTAGGATGTTTTTAATGAAGCAGATGTACAATGTGTCCTCAGGGCAGAAATAGAGCCCCTGCTCTGAGGTTTTGCAGACTCATTTTGTCCTTGGTAAATGTTAAGGTATAGTTTCTCCAGGAGCTCAGAAGCAGCGCCTGTAAATGTCAAAGGGTGAAATTTTTCTTGATCAGCACTTACCAGGGATTTATATACTTTACTGGTCTTTGCAGAGAGCCAGTTTCTGCTTTTAGTTGTTCAGCTTTTTCTAGTCTGTTAATTTCAACTCTTCCATGAAGGGAGGGGCCGCGCAAAGCAATTAATGCCATGAACTCAGAACAAGACGGCCTGGATTTGAATTCCTCCTGAGAGTCTAAGTGTGTGATGTTGAGCCAGTTTTTTTTTGTGTTTTTTTTTTTTGTTTTTTTTTTTTGTTTTTAAATCTTCTTTAGGCTCAGGGTGCCTGGGTGGCTCAGTGGGTTAAAGCCTCTGCCTTCAGCTCAGGTCAGGATGTATTTATGTATTACATAGAATGTCTGTTCTCCGTGTACTTTACTACAGAACTGTTAGATTACTGTAAGTTGTTTTATTTTTGCCTCTTATGTTCAGCATGATTGTTGAAAACCGGTCTTACCAAGTTTCATTTGTGTTTTGGTGATTTTTTTTTTTCTTTTTGCTTTTACAGGTGCCTAAATGTAGGCCAAGTTTCACTATTGTATTTATTTTTTAAAAAAGGACTTTTATTCATTTCGGAGAGCGCAAGTGTGTACAAGCAGGGGGAGCAGCGGAGGAAGAGGGAGAAGCAGGCTCCCCGCTAAGCAGGGAGCCCGTTGTGGGACTCAGTCCTCAACCCTGGGATCATGACCTGAGCGGAAGGCAGAGCCTTAACAGATGGAACCACCCAGGTGCCCCTATATTTCATATTTAAACTGCAAGTTATATCTATTTAAACTGCAAATACTTACATCCCATCTATCAGCTGGGCCCGCTCCCTGTGCTGCCCCTGAGAGGTTTTCAGGCCAGCAATTAGGCCCAATGCCTGCCCCCGTCCCTCTGCCAGCTGTAAGGCTTGTCTGCAGGGACTACAGGTGCTATGGTGTGTGGTTTGTCGCCCAGGGCAGGAGTTCCTTTGGAGGGTGCCTGTCCTTGCTGGGGCTGCTTGCAGGGTGTGTGGGGGCAGGAGCGGGGGCGGGGGCTGCGGGCACACAGTGGCAGATGGTGGCAGTGGTTCCCACAGGCGTCTGCCTATGGAGGACTAGCTAGTCTCCACCAGCTCTTTTATCCTTAAAGAAGTCTCCTTGCTTCCAGTGTGTTCGGAGATTAAATTCCTCCCCCAGATGCTCTTTAAACTGCTACCTTGCTGGGTGTCTTTAAGGAGGAAGGCTCCGTGGCCCCCCGGCTCTTCCAGAACTAAGCCTGTAACCAAACCAAGGGAGTTTGTGCACCAGATGCACCACAAGCCAAGAAAAACAGACACCAAGCTTTTGCAGTGAAGACAGGCTTTTTATTGATGTGGCACGGCCCAGGAGAAGGCCCCAACTCCCCAACGGTTTATAAAGCAGTGATTTTAAAGGGTGAAAATTCAGGGTAAGGGCTGCAGGGGCTTGAGTCCCGCTGATGGCTGATTGGGGACTGGGTCAGGGTAGGATTCCTTTCTGGATCATTTTATCCCTTCTGGCCCCTCCAGTCCCGTCTGGCGGTCAGTCCTTTGGCTTCAGTGGCTGGTACCGCACCACTTCAAGTGCCTACGTTAGTGAGTCTGGCTTGGGACTACAAAGGCGGAAGTTCCTGGGACTTGGTAAAACTCAAAGCTTTTTTTTTTTTTTTTAAAGATTTTATTTATCTGACAGAGAGAGATCACAAGTAGGCAGAGAGGCAGGCAGAGAGAGGTGGGGGTCGGGGAAGCAGGCTCCCTGCTGAGCCTGATGTGGGGCTCGATCCCAGGACCCTGAGATCATGACCTGAGCCGAAGGGAGAGGCTTAACCCACTGAGCCACCCAGGTGCCCCCTCAAAGCTGCTTCTTGCAAACACAGCACCTGACATTTCTTAGGTCAGGCAGAACAGCATCCTACAGGCTGTTTGGCAGGCAACTTTGTTACTATTTTTAAAAACCTGTAAAATTGTCTCCGTGACTCCAGTCCCAGGCACGCAAAGCCATAGGTCTATGTGGTGGGAGCTGCGGGGCTTCCTTGCCATTCCTCAGTGAACAGGGGTGGGGATAAGGACCGGTCTAGCTCCTTCCTGCGGGACAGCCGCCGAGGGCCGGACTGGAGGAAACAAATGGTTTTGGTCCTGACTGTAAGCCGTGTTCGGTGTCTGGCCTAACTGTGGTGCTTCAATTCCTGATTTTGCCAAATTTCAGGAGCAGGTAAGTCACAAAAAGAATAGCCCAACAGAAAAGCTCATTTTGGTTAATCCCCAAAGCCTAGAAAACCCGTCCCCCTCTTGCTCCAGGGACTTGAGCAGGAATCTGTTGCTGCAATGGGCTTGTTCTCTATTCTTGTCTCAGGGGCTTGTCCGCTTCGGCTGGAGAATTAACGTGAATGCAGCAGGAAGCTAATTACCTGGCATGGCCCTCTCCTTGTTCTGCCAAAATCTAACCCAAGGTCTTTCTCTGGTCCAGCACTACCCAGGGCGCAGTCATCGAACCGAATGGTTTTTGTGGGGCTGCTCGTGCTTGAGCAGGTCCATGGGCCAACATGCCTAAGGGGATAAAAAGATTTTTGATCATGTATTCATGAACCCTTATTCCCCACCAGGGTAAAAATGTTCTCCGAAGTGAAGAATCAAGATTTCTCCTCTCGATAACTAGGCAAGGAAGCCCCATCCGGAGTTGATTCCCTGGTTCAATAAGAAGTTTAGTCAGGGACTAGCCTTCTAATTTCACTGGAACTGCAAACAGAAAGGGCGAACCAAGTTCCTTAATAAGTAGATCCCTCTTGTGTTTCCAACTATCAAGACATAGAGAAGTGACCAGGGTTTGGTGAGAAGTGAGGGAAAGACCCAGATTTTTTTTTTCCCCTCACACAAACATTATGGATCAACGTTAATCCCTCCTAGCCAGAGTTTAACTGTTCTGGACCTTCGGGAAGAAGTCTGTTTCATGTCTCATGACGCAGCCAGTCTTGAGAAGAAATTCAGTTAAACAGAGGTAGGCTCTCAGAGTTAGGCCTATATTGTACAAGCATTCCCACAATAAGAGGCATTTCTATGGAAACAAAGGAAAAATGTGATTGGTTGGAACAGATTGTTAACCCAGTACTTGAGTGCTAAGGGCAGCCAGGGAGAAATTTCTAGATTGTCAGGCGTGAAGCATCTTTAGCTGAAGTGAGGGCAGATGGTGGCAAGCTGACGGATCTTCCTCAGTCTTCAGTCCGAATGCCCCTGGTGGTCCTAGTGGCCCATACAGCAACCGGCACAAAGATGTTCTAAGCGTGGGCTGTTGTGGCGATGTCTCTGACATTTACCTGAAATTGTCTAGCTCTGGTTTAGAGGGCTTCCGGGAAGAGGGCAGAGGGAGTCCAAGTCAAGTAGGAGAAAATTGGAAACCTTAGAGAATCCTAGTCAGATGCTCAAGGAACCTAGAAGAATTCAGGATCTAGCCCAGTTTTAGAGGCAAACATTCAAAGGCAATGAGAATCAGAATTTAACATCCACAAAGGTAGGTTAAAACAGGATTTCCAGAATTACCCTCAGCCCAATTAAGACTAACTTGTTGGCAAAAGAAGCCCAGTTTTAATGTCTGGGCCTAATTATGTAAATGCAACAGGAGTACTGATTGACCATATAAGTTTTTTAAAAATCTGCTCTGCTGGAACTTTGTACAAAGAATTTTAAACTGAACTTTTTTGCTTAAAGATTTTATTTATTTGACAGATCACAAGTAGGCAGAGAGGCAGGCAGAGAAAGGGGGAAGCAGGCTCCCTGCTGAGCAGAGAGCCCAACGTGTGGCTCCATCCCAGGACCCTGGGATCATGACCTGAGCCGAAGGCAGAGGCTTTAACCCACTGACCCACCCAGGTGCCCTAAACTGAGCTTTTAATAGCCTCAAGATCAGAGTCCAAGCCAAACACTTACCCTCTGATTTTACCTGTAATAGCTACAAGATTTGGTTATTTAGTCTCTTCTCAAGGTCCCCCAAATATCCTGGGGCTAGTACTGCTAGGAAGTGACTTTTAACTCACCAGGTAAGACTTCCAGGGGCTCTGTCAACAAGGTAGCACGTTGGTAGTTATTTCCAACAGGCTTCCTTGGCTCCATAAAGTCAACCCTAGTTCCTTAAAGCTGTCTGGTCATGTCTGACTCCATGCTTGTCTCACTCAAATATGACCTTCCAGTCAAAGCCTTGGTAACAGAACCAAGGAGACAGAGTCTTACTGAACTTGTGAAAATAACAAATGCCATCAAAGGAGACTCAGGGAGTTTCTGAATTCTGGAGGGATGAGACAGGGAGAAAGGTTTCATATTAGTTTACAAAGGAAAATTTTACCAAATTTGTGTAAGTCCTAGAAGGGTAAGAGAAAAAGCTTCCTTAAATGTGAGAGCGCAAACCTTAGAAACAACGTTTTAAGTAAGAGTCCTAAAAACTATAATCTTCCTCAATTTCTCTGGCCCCCTGTTAATTCTTGTTCTGTTTAAATACAGTTTTCCCACTAGTTCTAGAAATTTAGTTTTAGGATCTTAAAGGTATCAGAAACCTGTATGTGTCCAAAGTCCTTTCCATAGATCTCCTTGAAGCTGAGACAGTTAGTTGTAAGAGGATCAGAGTCAAATGGTGACCATAAAGACAATTCAGAGGGTCACGGTTCAAGCACTAGGGAGCATTCATAATGCAGTTGACAAGGAAATGTTTCTGTGACCTACAACATATCAATTATAAGGAGAGCTCATGACCTTCTACTAGGAACTGTCAAAACTTAGGGATTTGGGGGGCACCTGGTGGCTCAGTGGGTTAAAGCCTCTGCCTTCAGCTCAGGTCATGATCCCAGGGTCCTGGGATCGAGCCCCACATCGGGCTCTCTGCTCCACGGGAAGCCTGCTTTCTCCTCTCTCTCCACCTGCTTGTGATCTCTGTCAAATAAATAAATAAAATCTTAAAAAAAAAAAAAACTTAGGGATTTTGTATAATTTCTGGAGTGGTTCTAGCATTCACCCACAAAACCTAACCTAAGAGGATTTATCATCAGTTATTTGATAAGGCTTCCCTTATAGTTCGTCATACCGAGTAAGCCTACTCAAGACTTCATTTAGAAGCTGAATTTTGGGAAATTTATCAAAAATAAGATTCAGGGGCGCCTGGGTGGCTCAGTGGGTTAAGCCGCTGCCTTCAGCTCAGGTCGTGATCTCAGGGTCCTGGGATCGAGTCCCGCATTGGGCTCTCTGCTCAACAGGGAGCCTGCTTCCCCCCACCTCTCTCTGCCTGCCTCTCTGCCTACTTGTGATCTCTGTCAAATAAATAAATAAAATATTAAAAAAAAAATAAGATTCAACTTGGGGCGCCTGGGTGGCTCAGCGGTTTAAAGCCTCTGCCTTCAGCTCAGGTCATGATCTCAGGGTCCTGGGATCGAGCCCCGCATCGGGCTTTCTGCTCGGCGGAGAGCCTGCTTCCTCCTCTCTCCCTCTCTGCCTGCCTCTCTGCCTACTTGTAATCTCTGTCTGTCAAATAAATAATTAAATCTTTAAAAGAAAAAAAAAAAAGATTCAACTTAAGTAACCCAAGACCCGATAAAGACAAAACGTAACTTTTTCGGAGCACGTAAAAACCTTGGTTTATAAGTTGTCGAGAATAGGCCCATCATCTAAGAACTTTGTCATTTTAACAAAAACCCAATTCTAGTTTTCTACTACTGTATATTTTGATATTAAAATTAATTTAGCTCCATCTTCTGAGGACTCAATTCTTTTCCAAAAACTTCCAATAACTTTTTACATTTAGATTTTGACCTACATTTTTTTTTTTTTTTAATATTTATTTGACAAACAGAGATCACAAGCAGGCAGAGAGTCAGGCAGAGAGAGAGGGGGGGAAGCAGGCTCCCTGCTGAGCAGAGAGCCCAATGCTGGGCTCGATCCCAGGACCCTGGGATCATGACCTGAGCTGAGGGCAGAGGCTTTGACCCACTGAGCCCCCCAGGCGCCGCCAACGGACCCGGTTCTTAAGAAGATGCTACACTTGCTACTTTGCTCGTCCCATAACACACGAGAGTTTCAGAATCACTACACCTCTACCCCTCCTGAAAACAAACCGATAACACAAAGTTCATATTTCTTTTTCTGAAGTTCCTTTTGTCTTTAGAACAAGTGCCTGTCCAAAGTCGCATGGGCTTGTTCTCCTCTGTTTCTGTGTGGTTGTGGTTTTCATCTGAAACACGGTTCGGTTCCTCTGTTTTGGGCTTATGACCCATTCTCCAGCTTTCTTCCCCGCGCCTTGTTGATTTCATTTTATCGTAGAATATAGAGAGCAAAAACAGAGTTTGAAGATCACGCGAGCAGCGATGTCCAGAGGCCGTCATCCCCTCTTTCCACTCCATCTGCCACCCCCAGAGGGAACCGATCTCACTGCTTCCTGGTTTATCTTTCCCGTGTTTCTTTCGAGAAACAAGCAGCTACGTATATATTTCATTCCCCCTTCTTTGTTTCACAGAAGGCAGCTTATCCCATATACATTTTCGTATTTTTCCCCACTTAATACGACCTGGAGGGGGACTCTTTTTCGTGGCTGTGTGGTACTCGGCGCTGTGGCGCACGTGGCCGGTGGGCGTCTCCCCTGTGCACGGACGCTCGGGCTGCTTCTGACATTTTGCATTTACAAACAACGACGACTAACCTTTTGGAGGCGTACTTGTGCATGGTCAGAGCTGTCCCGGGGCAGGCTTCTAGAGGGGGATTTCTCTTCTGTAGCGTGGGGTAATCGTGAGATTAAATGGGGTGCAGTGCACACAGGGCCGGGCAGCAGGTAACTCGTGGCATCATTGCCAGATGGCTTGGCCTTGCTAGTCACACTGTCCTCTCATTACATTTACTTTAGTCCTGCATTTGCTCTGAGCCTAGAGTCAGGGATGCAGCTGGAGTGGGGGTTGGGGCTCAGTTAGAACCCGGGCTCAGCCTGGGCTCAAGGGTCAGTCCAAGGCCAGGTCTCAGCGTCAGTCAGAGTTGTGGCTGGTCTGTAGTCACACACTCGGCCAAGGTCAAGGTTCAGCCAGGAATCAGGGCTCAGTCTAGGATAAGAGCTCAGCCTGGGCTCAGGGTTCAGCGTGTGATCAGGGCTCATTCTGAGATCAGGGCTCAATTAGTGATCAGGGTTCAGTCTGGAATGAACCATTTCAGGGTCCAGGCTCAGCCTCAGAACACACCGTGTCCCTCTGTGAATGCGTGGACTTGGGTGGTTCCTTGTGACGCTGAGACCAAGGCACAGTTCTCAGCCCTCCCGCGGGAGACCGGTGGTGCCAAGTCTCCAGGCCTCAGCCTCCCCTTCTGCCCGCAGACACGCAGCTGGTCCATCCTGGGAATGAAACGGGAGGCACCTATGCCTCCAGTGAGGTACCCGGGGGTGCTCACGTGCACGCCGTCACTTAACATACTTATTAAGCACCTACTGTGTGCGAGGCAGGTTTGGAGCGGTCCAAGAGAGCAGCTGGGGCCTGGAGAGGGTGGCTTGTGGGGGCAGGGGAGTTGCCCAGCCCAGGGAAGCATGGCGAGCGCCCTGGGGAGGGGAGACCCATTTCCCATCCCCGCTGGGGCCCCCACCCCTCCCTGGGCTTTCCCTTTTTTTTTTAAGGTTTTATTTATTTATTTGACAGACAGAGATCACAAGCAGGCAGAGAGGCAGGCAGAGAGAGGAGGAAGCAGGCTCCCCGCAGAGCAGAGAGCCCGATGCGGGGCTCGATCCCAGGACCCTGAGATCATGACCTGAGCCGAAAGCAGAGGCCCCAACCCACTGAGCCACCCAGGCGCCCCTTGTCCTACATTTCTTTAACTAGTCTTAGTTTTTAGGATTGCTTTTCCCTTGACAAAAATGTATTTCTGTTCCTCGTGTTTTTCTTACCAAAACCACATCTTACTTTCTTTAAATACAGAGTCGCTTCCCTTAGTTCCAGGAGTCTTGATTATACTTATTAGAATTCTGAATTCTTAGAAACCTTAGTTTCTAGTGAAAATTTAATAAGCAATTGAACTGTTGCAGCAGAATTTAGATTATGAAACAAATCTGCCAATTTCTAGAAATGTTTTTATAGTAACTTAATAAAAGCACAAAATACATTTAACAGACCCAAATATCTTTAGTTTCCCTGTAGTAGGAAACCAAGAGCAGATAAACTTACAGTATTTGATTCTCTATTGATCAGAAATTAGAGATCCAATTAATTTAACTTAATTTAACTTGGTTTATCAAGTTTATGAACCTACCAAAACTTCAAAGTTGTAGCTCGTAAAATCTTTGGTAACCTAGTTATCTAAAAATACTTAAAATTTACTTGTTTTTAACTATGCTTAGATTACCCATTAAAAGGCTTATGTTGGTCAGTCTCTCAAGCTATATATGTTTTTTTAAAAAGCATATTCTTAGTTAAGCTGGTCGAATAAGTTTGAATTTTAGTACTGATAATTCTAAAGTCATGTATTTTAATTAAACCAATGTCAAAGTAGCTTTAATATCAAATATTTCTCCAGATCACATGGACTTGAAAAACGTTTATCTGAGTTATGGAATGCTCAATTCTTACACACACTTGCCTTTAAACCAATTAAAAAGAGCTCTTCTTAAAAATTTTAGTAATACCATCTAGAAGTAGAGAAAAATCCTATAACACAGGGACACCCACAAAATAGATGCAAACAAAATCTAGCCTTTGGTTCACTGATTTTTGTGGAGAGGACTTTAAAGTCCCAGTTTCCAAATACCCGATCCCAAAATGAAGGGTGGGGAGGAAGGAACAGACTTTTTAGTGTCACCTTGCTGTTGAATAAAATTTTACACTTTTCTCTGAGTTGCCTTATTCTTTTTTTTCCATTTTATTTATTTTTTCAGCGTAACAGTATTCATTCTTTTTGCACAACACCCAGTGCTCCATGCAAAACGTGCCCTCCCCATTACCCACCACCTATTCCCCCAACCTCCCACCCTTGACCCTTCAAAACCCTCAGGTTGCCCCAACCTCCCACCCCTGACCCTTCAAAACCCTCAGGTTGTTTTTCAGAGTCCATAGTCTCTTATGGTTCGCCTCCCCTCCCCAATGTCCATAGCCCGCTCCCCCTCTCCCAATCCCACCTCCCCCCAGGAACCCCCAGTTTGTTTTGTGAGATTAAGAGTCATTTATGGTTTGTCTCCCTCCCAATCCCATCTTGTTTCATTTATTCTTCTCCTATCCCCCTACCCCCCCATGTTGCTTCTCCATGTCCTCACATCAGGGAGATCATATGATAGTTGTCTGAGTTGCCTTATTCTGATACAAAAGCATAGATCAAAAAGAATGAAATCTTGCCATTTGCGAAGACATGGATGGAACTAGAGCGTATTGTGCTGAGTGAAATAAGTCAAAGACTAGATGAATTCACTCCTGTGTAGGATTTAAGAAACAAAACAGATGCACACAGGAGAAGGAAAGGAAAAATAAGATGAAATCAGAGGAGAGAAACTATAAGAGACCCTTAACTTTAGGAGACAGAGGGTTGCTGGAGGGGAGGGGCAGTGTGGGGTTGGGGTAATTGGGTGATGGGCATTAAGGAGGGCACGTGATGGAACGAGCACTGGGTGTTGTACACAGCTGATGGATTCTTGAACTCTACCCTTGAAACTAATAATACACTATATGTTAACTAAATTGAATTCAAATAAAGAATTAAGAAGACTAAACATAGGGTATTATCTCCTTTTTCTTTCCTCTTATAAAACAAATCTAATGGTAAGGCGGTGTGGTAATTTAAGGATCCACTTTCTGGCCAGCGTTCTCCTGACTCTAGACCACACTGTGGCTGTGCCCTGTTGTAAAATGATTTTTCCTCTTCAGGGGTTCATAGCTAGATGAATAGCCCGGTTTTGTAACGTGCAATTCAGAGGACCACAAGGGACAATGAAATCAGTTCCCATGGTGAACACGGAGACAGAACCCAACCAGAAACCAGGGTAACCTCTCAAAAGGTTGTTCTCTTATACAATCAGAAGATATTCCCCCAAACCAAAACCACCCCGAACGAGTTTATAACAAATGAAAGTTTGGGTCGTCACACCTGCGGTAACTTACCAGAGAGGTCTTCCTGGACAAAGGACTCCCCGCGCCTTGTTTCCCCCATAGCCGGCCCGAAACACTGCAGGTCCTGGACACCGCTCAGTGGAGCGCGCCTCAGCCCTGCCTCTGGAGCAGCGGGGTCTGTACTTCCGCGCTTTGCCCCAGAACTGCAGCCACCAAACCACAAGTGGAAGCGTCTGTAGGGACAAAACCCGTTGTGGTTGCTAAATGTGTAACCAAACCTGAGTTCATCCGCCGCTGCCAGTAAAAACTGACCAAGAGCTTTCACCGTGAAGAAAAATGGGTTATTTACTGGTGTGGCGCCACCCAGGAAAAGGAGTTAATACTCAATGTCTAATGGCTTACAAGCTTTTTTTTTTTTTTTAACTTTTATTTTTTTTAAGGATTTTATTAATTTATTTGACAGACCTAGATCATAAGTAGGCAGAGAGGCAGGCAGAGAGAGAGGGGGAAGCAGTCTCCCTGCTGAGCAGAGAGCCTGATGCAGGGCTCGATCCCAGGATCCTGAGATCATGACCTGAGCCAAAGGCAGAGGCTTAACCCACTGAGCCACCCAGGTGCCCCCACCGCCAAACACATTTTTTTTTTTTTTTTAAAGAGAAAGGTGGGGGAGAAGGAGGTAGAGAATCTCATGCAGGCTCCAAACCCCGTGCGGAGGCCAATGTGGGCTGGATCCCACCACCCTGAAATCATGACCTGAGCCAAAATCAAGGCTGGTTTGCTTAATGGACAGGCACCCCACATGTGGGGTTTTTTAAGTTTTTTTTGTTTTGTTTTTGTTTTGTTTTTTTTCTGACAGACAGAGATCACAGGTAGGCAGAGAGGCAGCCAGAGAGAGAGGAAGGGAAGCAGGGTCCCTGCTGAGCAGAGAGCCTGATGCAGGGCTCGATCCCAGGACCCTGAGATCACGACCTGAGCTGAAGGCAGCGGCTTAACCCACTGAGCCACCCAGGCGTCCCCAATCAGGGTTTTTAAAGGGTGAAATTCAGGGTAAGGGTCTCTGGGCCTTAGATCATGCTGATTAAGGATTAGGATACCTGTAGTACTTCCTTTCCTCATCTTGTCCCTTCTGGTGACTTCCCGTCTGGCTTCAGCATGACTGGATTGAAGTGGTTGTTCAGCTTCAGCCTGGCCCTGCTAGATGTTCTCAGCAGATTACATTAGCGATGTCCTCTCTAGAGGACAGACAGAAGTTCTTTATTCTATGACTATTATTCTGCAAAACAATTTTTTTTCTCCCAAACATTGCACATTATATTTCTCTCCAGCAGAACAGCATTTCGCAAACTTTTGGGGAGGCTACTTTGTTATTTCCTGAGACAATTTTCCAGTTTTCTTTAACAGTATCTAAGGGCTATGGGACTCTGGTCAGAGGGTGCTAAGAGCCATATATTTAAGTTGCGGGGGATTACGGGGACTTGCATCCCCCACTTTCAAGCCTGCTGATTTTTAAAGTACCTGAAATTAAGCCCTGCCGATTGTAGAAACTCTGAATTTAAGCCCCACTGGTCTGCAAAGCCAAATGTTAGAAATTTTCTTCCTAGTGCGGGTCCCCCATGCCTGGGATGCCTGGTGTGGGGTCTGGTCCTCTTGATTCCCTCTTGCAGTTTCAAGAGGGAAGTTTATACCAATACAGCCTACCTCAGGCAATCAGAAGGGTCTGATCCTCTTGATTCACCGTGCTTGTGGTATCTTTCCCATTTGGGGTTAGTCTCGCTAGGGTTTTGGTTCCTAACTGCATCTCCACAACCCCTGCCCTTTCCAATGGGGCTTCTCCTTTCTACTATTAATCATGAAGTCTGCTCTGCTCATCTTCTGGTGATTTTCAGAGTTCATTTCACTGATGTGGCTGTTACATTGGTATGTCCATGGGATGATGAGGTGAGATCAGGATCCTCCAACTCCAAGTTAAAGATGAGAAATAAAGGAATCCAAGCAGAACACTAAAGAAAGCCATCATCAAACTACAAAGTAAGAGAGCAAGAAAAGAGGAACAGTTAAGAACTACAAAAAGAACCATAAAACTGGGGCAGCTGGGTGGCTCAGTTAAGTGCCCAGCTCTTGGTTTTGGCTCAGGTCATGATCTTGGTGTTCTGTGATACAGCCCCACATTGGGCTCCATGCTCAGTGGGGAGTCTGCCTGAGGAGTCTCTCTCCCTCTGCCCCTCCCCCACTCGTGCACTCTTTGAAATCTTAAATAACAAAATGGCAATAATACACATCAATAATTACTTTAAATATAAATGGATAAAATGCTCTAAAGACATAGGGTGTGGGTCACCTGGTTAGCTTAGTTGATTGAATGTCCTACTTTTGATTTCAGCTACGGTCATGATCTTGGGGCCATGATAATCGAGTCCCGGTCAGGCTCTGTTCAATGCAGGTTCTGCTTGAGATTCTCTCTGCCTCTGCCTCTCCCCTTCTCTCTCTCTCTAAAATAATACATAGGGTAATTGAATGGATAAAAAAAAGTGAGACCCATCTACATGCTTCCTGTAAGACACTCATTTCATACCCAAAGACACATGCAGGTTGCAAGAAAACAGATGTAAAAGCATTTACCAAGCAAAAGAAAGAAGAAAGCTGGGGTAGCAATATTTGTATCAGACAAAATGGACTTTAAAAAACAAAGACTGTAACAACAGATCAAGAAGGACAATACATAATGATAAAGAGAACAATCCAAAAGAGGTTAGATTATAAATAACTAAGCTCCCATGTGGACGGGAGAACCTGAACACAGAGCAACTATTAGCAGACATCAGGAAGTTGGAAGCAGTAGGCGTCTTAAACACCCCACTTACATCTATGAGCAGATCATCCAGACAGAAAATTAACAAGGAAACAGTGGCTTTGAATGACATATCAGATGGACCTAACAGACATTCAGAACGTTCCATCCAAAAACAGTGGAATACATCCAAGTGCATCTGGAGAATGAATCATTCTCCAGAACAGAACACAGGTTAGGCCACAAAACACCTCTTAATTCTAGACTGAAATCCCATCATGCATCTTTTTTAATCAGAATGCTATGAAACTATAAGTCAATCACAAGAAAAAAATCTGGAAAGAACACAGATATATGAATAGGCTGAACAACATGCAACTAGACAGTGATTAGGTCAACCAAGAAATCTAAGAGGAAAATACATGGAGACACATGAAAATGGAAGCACAGTGGTTCAAAAAGCTTTGGGATGCAGTAAAAGCAGTTCCAAGAAGGAAGTTTATAGCAATACAAGCCTACCTCAAGCAACAAGAAAAATCTCAATCTAACCTCATACTTAAAGGAGCTAGAAAAAGAGCAAAGCCCAAAGTCAGCAGAAGGAAAATAATAAAGAACAGAGCAGAAGTGCCTGGGTGGCTCAGTCATTAAGAATCTGCCTTCAGCTCAGAGTTCTGGGATCGAGCTCCGCATTGGTCTCCCTGCTTGGCAGGAAGTGTGCTTCTCCCTCTCCCCCTGCTTATGCTCCCTCTCTCCCGTGTCTCTATCAAATAAATAAATAAATAAAATGTTAACAAAACAAAACAAAACAGAGCAGAGGGCCACCTGGGTGGCTCAGTTGGTTAAGTGTCTGCCTTCAGCTCAGGTCATGATCCCAGGGTCCTGGGATCGAGCCCCATGTTGGACTCCCTGCTCTATGGGGAGCCTGCTTCCCCCACTCCCTCTGCCTGCTGCTGCACCTACATGTATTCTCTCTCTGTCAAATACATAAAATCATAAAAATCTTAAAAAAAAAAGAACAGAGCAAAAATAATAGACTTGAAAAATGAAACTGGGAGGTTAAGAAACAGAAAGGACAAATCTTTAGCAAGACTTCAAGAAGAAAAGAGAACTCAATCAGAAATAGAGGAAAAATAACAAATACAAAGAATCATAAAATTATGAAAAATCATAAACTGTCCATAAACTGGACAACCTAGAAATAAATTCCTAGAATATAACCACCCAAAACAGAATCAGGAAGAAATGGAAAATGTGAACAGACCAATTATTAGCAATGAAATTAAATAATCAAAAAAATCTCAGAAGTCCAGGACCAGGTGGCTTCACAGATGAATTCTACCAAACATTTAAGGAGTTAGTATCTATTTTTTTCAAGATATTAAAAAAAAGATGAAAGAACGCTCTCAAATACATTCCATTAGGCCATCATTACCTTGATACCAAAACCAGATAAAGGTATTACCAAAAAAAGAAAACTATAAGCCCCTCTCTGATAAGCATAGATGCAAAAATCCTCAACAAAATATTCGCAAAGAGAATCCAATAATTTATTTAAAAAATCATTCACCACAATCAAGTGGGATTTATTCCAGGGATGAAAGAGTGGGTCAATGCTTGAAAATCAACATGATACGTTAACAAGAGAAAGGATAAAAACCATACGATCACCTCATGGGACACAGAAAAAGCAGCTGACAAAATTCAACATTCATTCATGATAAAAATTCTCAAAGTAGGTTTAGAGGGAACATACTTCAACATAATATAGTCCATATATGAACAACTCACACCTAACATCATATTCAGTAGTGATAAACAGAACTTTTCCTCGAAGATTAGAAGCAAGGCAAGGATATCTATTCTTACCACTTTTATTCAATGTAGTACTAGAAGTCCTAGCCATAGCAGTTAGACAAGAAATAGAAATAAAAGAAATCCAAATTGGTAAGAAGCAAAAATTTCACTATTGGCAGATGACATAATACTATATATAGAAAACCCTGACGACTCCACCAAGAAACTATTAGAACTGAAATGAATTCAATAAGTTTGCAGAATACAAAAGATGCAGAAATCTGTTGAATTTCTATACAATAATGAAGTAGCAGAAATTAAGAAGACAATCCCATTGATAATTGCACCAAAAACAATACCTAAAAATAAACTTAACCAAGAAGGTGAAAGACCTTTAGTCAAAAAAACTATAAAACACTGATCAATGAAAGTGAAGTGGACACAAATGAAAAGATAGGTCATATTCATGAACTGAAAGAACCAATATTGTTAACATTTCCAAAGGACCCAAAGCAATCTACAGATCTAATGTAATCCCTATTAAAACCCCGGCCATGGTTTTCATTGAGCTAGAACCAATAATACTAAAGTTTGTGTGGAACCACAAAAGACCCCCAAATAGCCAAATCAATCTTGAGAAAGAAGAATGAAGCCGGAGCTATCAAGATCCCAGATTTTAAGGTATGCTACAAAGCTAGAGTAATCAAGACAGTAAGGTACTGGCACAAAACACACATCTGGGGGGCACCTGGGGGGCTCAGTGGGTTAAAGCCTCTGCCTTCAGCTCAGGTCATGATCTCAGGATCCTGGGATGGAGCCACACATCGGGCTCTCTGCTCAGCAGGGAGCCTGCTTCCCCCTCCCTCTCTGCCTGCCTCTCTGCCTACTTGTGATCTCTGTCAAAAAATTAAAATCTTTAAAAAACAAAAAACACACATCCATGGATCAGAATAGAAAACCCAGAAATAAACACACACCCTTGCATGGCCAATCGATGACAAAGAAGGCAAGAACATACCCCAGGGAAAAGACAGTCTCTTCAACAAATGGTGCTGGAAAAACTGGACAGCTATATGCAAAAAAGGGAAATAGACTGTTTGTTACACCATGCACAAAAATAAACTCAAAATGGATTAAAGACCTAAGTTTGAGACCTAAAACCATCAAACTACTAGGAGAAAACACAGGCAGTAATCAGCAGTAGAAACATTTTTGTAGATCAGTCTCCGCAGGCAAGCAAAAGGAAAGCAAAATTAAACCATTGGGACTACACTGAAATAAATTTTTTTCATAGCAAAGAAAACCAATAGAACAAGGCAACTTACTGAGTGCAAGAAAGTATTTGCAAATGATATATCCAATAAGGGATTAATATCCAAAATAAATAAAGAACTTATACAACTCGACACCACAAAAAAAAAATTAAAAAGTGGGCAGAGGAGCTGATTAGACATTTTCCCGAAAACATACACATGGCCGAAAAACACTTGAAAAGATGCGCAACATCACTCGCTAATCATCAGGAAACTGCAAATCAAAACCGCAATGAATACCACCACTTAGAACCGTCAGAATGGCTAGAATCAAAAACACCAGAAACAAGTATTGGCCAGGACGTGGAGAAAAACGAACCCTTGTGCAACTGCTGGTGGGAATGTAAATTGGCGTAGCCACTGTGGGAAACTGTATGGAGGTTCTGCAGAAAAGCCTTAATAGGATTACCGTATGATCCAGTAACGCCACTACTGGGCATTTACCTAAAGAAAACACAAACGCTAATTCAAAAAGTGATATGGGCCCCCGTGTTCATTGCAGCATTATTTCCAGTAGTCAAGATGAAGAAACTGCCCGTGTCCAAGCACAGATGAATGGATAAAGTGTGCTGCATATACACAATGGAATGCTGGTCATTATTAAAAAAAAATTGAATCTTGGGGCACCTGGGTGGCTCAGTGGGTTGAGGCCTCTGCCTTCGGCTCAGGTCATGATCTCAGGGTCCTGGGATCGAGCCCCGAGTCAAGCTCTCTGCTCGACAGGAAGCCTGCATCCCCCTCTCTCTGCCTGCTGCTCTGCCTACTTGAGATTTCTCTGTGTCAAGAAAATAAAATCTTAAAAATAAAAAAATGAGTCTTGCTATTTGCAACAACATGGAAGGACCGAGAGGGTATAATGCTAAGTGAAATAAGTCCAAGAAAGACAAATACCATATAATTTCACCCACTGAATTTTAAGAATCAAATGAACTAAGAGGGAGGAAGACATCCAGACGCTTTCATACAGAGAACAGGTGGTTGCCGGAGGGGAGGTGGGTGGGCGGGTGGGTGAAATAAAGGGGAGGAAGAGTAAGAAAGTTATTAAAATCCTTTTCTTTTTAATGTTTTAACAATCTCATCCTCCCTTAAGCACCAATTTGCCCAATAGCATTCATTTCTTTGCCTTTCATTAAGTCACTCTAAAGACTCACAACTGTGTAGTTTTGTTTTTTTTTTTTTTAAGGATTTATTCATTTTGGAGAGAGCATGCAGTGGGTGGGAGAGGGGCAGAGGAGTCCCAAAGCAGACTCAGCGCTGAATGCTGAGCCCGACTTGGGGCTCAATCTCAGGACCCTGAGATCACCCCCTGAGCAGAAACCAAGAGTTGGATCCCCAACTGACTGTGCTATCCAGGCACCTCTTACTATATTTTGAAGATTTATTTTAGAGGGAGAGAGAGTGGTTAGCGGTGGAGGGGCAGGTACAGAGGGAGACAAAGCAAGAGTGTCTCAAGCCGCCAGTGCAGAGCCTAGGGAGGGCTTGACGTCACAACACTGAGATCATGACAGGAGCCCAAATCAAGAGTCAGGCTTAACTGATGGCACCACCCAGGCGCCCCACACAGCTGTGCTTTTAAATTCATGCTGACGGTGCATTTGGAAGTAGAAGGACTCATCTGGCTCCCATTTCAGATTGCAGTCCTTACGTTTCTTATTTTTTACTGCTTATTTGGTCTTTGGTCTGATCACATTCTTCTTCTTCTTCCTATTAAATGACAAGGTCTACAATCTTCAATTCTAGGAGTTCTGGTCCCCTTTTTAAACACACTCTATTGCTCTTGCTACATTTCTGTCCTAGAACTTGGATAATAATCTAGGAGGTACAAAGAACTATTCTGAAAAGATTAAGTATCCTATACATGCTGAACTTGATTACAGTGGAATTCCAGGGGAAGAAAAACCCTATTTTGTTCACGTGACTCCAGTATATCACACACAATAGGAACTTATACTGAATACCAAGAACATGATACATGCCAAAATTTGTAGAATAAAAGTGCATAGGTAAGGGAACCACATGGTTATCAGCAAGGACAGGCACAAACAGAGCAAAGCATATATTTACCAGTAGAGTTCTATATTCTAGAGGATTCTTAGATATTACCTGCATTTAGAAACCTTAATCTCCATTTCAAAATACTTCAACCTTCTCAGTCACGCTCTGGATGTATTTAACATAGTTTCAAGCTCAATGTTACAGCAACATTCTTGGTGTTTCAAGGCAGGGTTCGTAGATACATCTATAAAATGTCTGAAGACGGTGTTAAGGAAACAGCACAATCAGCTCTGGTCTGTAGGGCTGCCTCTGTTTCTGAGGTTACTGCCAGGACTTGCAGTTACACTTGGTGTGCTGGGCGGACGATTGCCCCTGCTGCCTCTTGAAACCCCACTGCAGTGAATTTAAATGGTTGAAGGAGGGGAAGTGGCAGCAGAATCTCTTAAAAACAAAAGAATGAGAGAGAAGGTAATAGCCAAAGAGGGGCAGACTTTGCACCAAGCGCAGAGCCTGACTTGGGGATCGATCTCACAGCCCCAAGATCACCACCCGAGCAGAAACCAAGAGTTGGATGCTCCGATGACTGCGCCACCCAGGAGCACCCCACCTTTTTTTTTTTTTTTTTAAGATTTTAGAGAGGGGGGAGTGGGCGAGCAAAACTACAAAGGCTGTCTTAGCAAACCAGAGAAAGTTGGAAAGCAGCATCTGCTGGGGGCGGGAAAGCCAAGAAGAATCTAGATTCTCAGTGCAGCAGTCTGGAAAGGCTCCATCCAGCGGCACAAGGCACATGTGGAATGAGGACTCTGCGGCACCCTGCGGCATCACCTCAGGGACAAGCCAAGAGAGGAGACGGTCTGGTTGTTACCAGGGTGGGAGGAGTAGAGGCAAGGAGACCTAGCAAGGTTCTGGATGCACTTTGGAAGATACCCCACAGGATTTCCTAATGGGTGGGACACAGGCAAGAAAAGGACATCTTACTAGGATTTTACCCAAGCAACAGGAAAAGCGGAGTTGACGTTAGCTGAAAGAAAACCACAGGAACTATAGGTTTAGAAGAAACCAGAAGTTCCTATGTAGACATGTTAGGCTTAAGGTGCCTATCGGACACCTAAGTGGCAATGGTGAGCTGTTATCAGTGGTCAAGAAATAGACATGCCTTCTACCCTTCTGTCTTTGCAGTCTGTCTCTCACCTACACACAAGCTAGGCTGTCTTTTCATATAAGTGGTCCCAAGATATACAGAAAAGCTATTGAGGATTACCTGCTCCCTCCCCAAACAATATCCACTCTTATTTTTTCATTTGAGAGAGAGCGAGTAAGAGCACAGAATGGGGAGGGTCAGAGGGAGAAGGAGAAGCAGACTTCCTACTGAGTAGGGAGCCCAATGTGGGGCTTGATCCCAGGACCCCAGGATCATGACCTGAGCTGAAGGCAGATGCTTAACTGACTAAGTCACTCAGGTGCCTCCATGCACTCTTCATTTCTGTATGGTCTTGGCTTCTGGCAAGTTTTCCTATGAATAATCATAATGGCTCACTGGCATAATTAAGTCAACTGGAAACAAGACCAGATCCTTTCAATTTGTATTCTAAGCAACAGAATCAGAATCTGCAATACCAATCCAATTAATAGATGGGCAAAATGCATGAACAGACATTTCCCCAAAGATGACCTATAGATGGCCAACAGACACATGAAAAGATCATCACTCATTGTCGAGGAGCTGCAAATCAAAAGTCACAAGGAGACATCACCTCACACCTGTCAGAATGCCTAAAATCAAAACCACGAGGAACAGGGACACCTGAGTGGCTCCCTTGGTTAAGCATCTGACTCCTGGTTATGGCTCAGATCAGGAGATCAAGCCCCAAGTTGGGCTCCTCACCAAGTCTGGAACTTGCTTGAGATTCGCTTTCTCCCTTTCACTCTGCCCCTCCCCACTCCCTTCCCACCCTGAATCATATGTGCACATGCGCTCTCAAGAAGAATTCCCCCCCCCCACACACACACACAAGAAACAACAAGTGTTGGTGAGGATGTGGAGAAAAAGGAATCCTCCTGCACAGTTAGTGGAAGTGCAAAGTGGTACAGCCATTGTGGAAAACTGTATGGAGTTTCCTTAAAAATTTAAAGACAGAACTACCCCATGATCCAGTAATCCCACTGGGTATGTACCTAAAGAACACAAAGACACTAATTCAGAAGTGTGCGTGCACACCTGTGTTTATTGCAATATCATTTACAATAGCCAAGATATGGAAGTAGCCCACAATTCCAACAGTCAGATGTAGACGGAACAAAGCAAGCATAATCAGTCACCCCAAAGGATCCCATACACAAAATCACATTAGTTTCTCTCCCAGCTGTGACCCTGAAACTCCTCCAAGTATCCTTTCCTGCCTGTTACAAAGTAAGATGGGGACTTTGGTGCCTATGTCCAACACAGCCACCATCTTGCCCCCTCCCAAGGTTCCCTAGCATACTTGGATTTTTCCTTAAAGTGGCTGGTGGGAGGGCTCCATGGGGAAGACTGGAGGGGAGAGACCAGGTCTGCACTGGTTAGCAAAGACCATGTACACTTTCCAGCAGCCCATCAACTCCTCATAGCATCTTCCACTGGAAGAGGGAACCACCACTAAAAGCACTATTGGGACTTCGTGTTTCAATTCTACCTCCCACCGCTCAATCTCATCCACAGTAGAAAGGGTCAGCCTCTTAACTCACCACCACTTGGGCAAGAGACGTGCCACCAAATCCCAGGGTATTTGCTTCTCCTATCCCCTAACCTAGCCTGCAGGGTCCGTCCCTTCTTTCCCAGAAAGGTAGGTCTTAGTTGGCATCCCACACTCACAACCAAAACTGTCAAGAACTGTGGTAAGTCTGAGACTCGACCTTTCTTGCAAGCTGTCCAGTAGATCTGGCACATTCTACACGCTTCCCATCAGGTAGCATGAGCTTCACAGTTGCATGGGTTCCCCTTACCCACCCCCCACAAGTCCCCTGGCAGCCACATGGAACAGACTTAGGTTGATGCTATACAGAATGCCTGTCACAGTGAGGGAACACTAGTCCCAGGAAACCCCACTCACTTAAAAGGGCTAACAAAATGTCTGATTTTAGCCATGTATCAAAATAACATTTCCTCAAGAGTATTCAGGGACTTAAAAATGAAATTCTGGCAAGATGAATATCCCTGCCAATAAAGGGACCATGGTCTACCTGTCCATACTGCTCTCCCCTCCCACATCTTGTTATAGTCTCTAACACCAACCCTCAGGTTGGTATGGCTAAAAATCCAGAACCCTTTTTGGTTTCTACCAGCTCTGTGGTGTGGTTCTGACAAGATGGTCTCCTTGTATAGGAAATTTCATTTTTTCTTTGATGGTTTGGTGCCTTGACTTGCTCAATGCTGTTGGAGGAACCTATGAAAGCATGTGTAGATCACAAACAGAGGGAATATTTCTCCCCCTTTCCCAGGGAATGTTCTCCTTCCCCAGCCTCCAATGGAAAGAGCCGAGAGACCTACCTTGTCCTGACAGGATTTTTCTTTTCCTATTCCTTCCAAAATGAAGATTTCTTTTTCTCTTCAGAGTCCCAGTTCCCATTAGTATTAATTTCCTCAAAAATCCGGGTTTGGGGCCTTTGGAGTCTGGGGTCTGTCAGGAAAGTCTGCTGGTTTGGTGCAAGAGTAGAAGAAACAAGGTCCTGCGGGCCTGGGATCTTGGCTGGCAAATTGGGATTGGGGGATATGAAAAAGCCTCTTTGAGGTTTTAATCCGGGTCTAGACTCAGGCCGTGTTTCACGTGTAGGTCTTGAGAAGCTCTCAGAGGATTAAGGTTGTCCTAGGAAGTAAGAATTTGAAGCCAACTGAGAGAGTTAAGGAGAAAAGGTTTCTCTCACAAGTTCTAGAATATGGTTAATTTAAGGTTCAAGGGTAGACATCGCCCCAAGAGGGATTTTCCTGAGCAGGAGATGAAACTTGCATAAGCTATCGAGGACTGAAGTTCAGTTACGTGCGTGGAAGAACAGACCCACTGCAAATGTCAAGTCTCCCACCCCAGACTCTAAGCTTGGTCTCTCAAAGCATGGAAGCCGCGCCCCGCCCACGGAAGCAGCTGAAACTTACCAAGCGCCGCACATCAGTAGACAGTCAGGGCTCATATTCTCATACTTACGTGGAAATCTTTCCTCCTGCCGCCTTTTAAAGCTGCTGGTCACCCAGATTCCTAGACTCCCTCCAGCCATTTCCCTCTGGGTTTGGAGGCAAAGCCAGGTGGTGTGTAGGCAAGGCTCCTGCTCCTCGGAGTCTTCTCAAGCACAAAGGAATCAGAAGCACCTGGTTGTTTACTAGCCATACCTTGAGAGCCAGCTGCATGTGTTTCACTTTATGCCCAAGGACCCGACACATGGGAGAGCGCCTTAGCACAGTTCCCAGTGGTGGGGGATTGCTGCCCCCAGGGGTACATTGGCAGTAATTGAAGACATTTTTGGTTATCGCCAGGAGGAGGGGGAGGCTACTGACTTCTAGTGGGGAGAGGCCAGAGATGCTGCTAATCATCCCAAATGCACAGGACAGCACCCCCCGCGCCAGTAGAGAATTATCTATCTAGCCCCACATATCAGCAGTGCCAAGGAGGAGAAACCTGACAAGAGGTAGGTGTAACGCTACCCTCAGAGGAAGGTGGTGGGTGTTTAAGGCACAGACCTCCCTCATCCAGACCCATCACAGGTGCACTGAGTTTTAAGTGGTAACCATATTAGCCTTACAGAACTATTTTTCTGACATTTTCTCTGAAGCTCCAATTTCTGCCTCCAGCAGAAAACAGTCTTTCTGATTCAAAAAAAGACCTGGACCCTTTCCGTTTGAGATTGGATCTCTTTTGGATTAATACCCTGTGCTTTCAGGATTTCTCCCTTATTTTTGTTTTTTTACTCCCTGAAGAGCATTCTTAGGGGGGCTTCAGTACCGTTCTCGCTTTGGGGAAGAGGTATCTGGGCGACTGTCCTCAGTGCCCACTCATGCTAACTTTCGGAGGGGTCCGGCCCCCGCTGGCCTCTGTTCGTCTGGCCCATCCCCGTTGGCCTCCTTGCTGAAGGCCTTCCCAGCCCCATGGCCTCTCACTTCCCTCTCACTAGTCTCTGCTTAGCTGCCCTTCCAACAACCGGGGCCCGTCCAGGTACCCCTCTTCGCTTTACCAGAGGGTTGCTGGTCCAAATCAGTGAGGACCAAGTCTCCTGCTCTCCTACGACACTCTGGGACTCTGAGGACTGCGGGGGAAGAAGGGGAACCCCCGTCAAGCTTCTCTCAACTTCCTGAGCCCCACTACCTGAGCTGTCCTGTGTGCAGTAGGGTGATCTCACCCACCCCCCTCGGCCGGCATCAGGTCTAATACCCACGATGAACACTCATAGAGAGCAGGGCTGTTGTTCTTCCAGACCCTGGGACAAAGCTTACCCATTGGAAGTCCCCCCAACAGCCTGGCGTCCATGCTCACTAGTGTGTGAGCTTCGAAGGCCAGTTCCAAAGTCCCAGCAAGGGCCAGGCTCATGTGCTTAAGTACTGACCCCAGCTGGGTGAGGGGTAGCAGCAGCCCCTGATCCATGGCTGATTGGTTCAGGAGTTTTTTAGGAACCAATCAAGAGGGAAGAGGATTCTGCCTCCTCTGTAAGGTACCGGTACACCTGCGCTTATATTGTAAGCACCTGGTGCATGAAAAAAAGTGTTTTTTCCTTATAAAGGAAAATATGTCCCTGGCATATGGTAAGCCTTCTGCGGCATATACATGACTCCTTGAGAGACAGGTAGCATGTTTTGCACAAAGTAAAACTTTATGTCAGTGGTGTCACTTGTAATTCTCCTTCGGCAAGTACTTTTCCCCATTCACATCCTGGTTGTAAGATGCGAATAAACAGAAATGGGTGAAATCATAATCGCAATGGAATTTTTCTTTCTTCATTGTGGTAACATACATGTCACGTGAAATTTACCATCTGAACTATTTTCAAGTGGACCATTTAGTGGTACTAAATACAGCCACAATGATGTACAACCATCACTATCCATCTGCAGAACGTTTTTCATCTTGCAATATTAAAACACTATACCCATCATTATAAAATATTATAACTTGGAAAATTACAGAATAACAAAATATAAGGCTATAGAAAATTTAAATAATTCTTATTTATAATCCCAATATAATACACACATACACACACACATATAGAAAGAGAGGACTATGAAAACAGCATATATTCACTGTTCGGGAGTTACAAATATCTGTGGTCCTATTTTAGACCACAAGGAAATGACTCATTAATTCTGTGGTTATAGGAAACAAAAACCTAAAAACCTGGATTTAATCTTTTTTTTTCACTTTTTTAAAAATTTCTTTTCAGCGTAACAGTATTCATTGTTTTTGCACCACACCCAGTGCTCCATGCAATACGTGCCCTCTCTATTACCCACCACCTGTTCCCCCAACCTCCCACCCCTGACCCTTCAAAACGCTCAGGTTGTTTTTCAGAGTCCATAATCTTTTTTTAAAAATCTTTTTAAACTCTAGATGTAAAGTCACAGTGGTATTAAACGGGAAACCTTGAGACATTATAGCCTTGAGAACCAGGAATTCAGTGAGACTTACAGATGCTAACCATGACCTATACCATTATGCTCAGAGAGGACCATCCTATAAATAACAGGGCTCAGGAGGGGGCTGTTGAGAGGCTGCCTATGCAAACATCTGTAAGCTAGAACCCACTGCGAACTTCCTGCTCCTCGTGGGATGTGATCCTTCTGTTCATCAGTGGGACTAATTGCTTAAGGGAATGCACTCTGTTCAGTTGAACGAATCAAGTATCAACCAAAAAACAGGTGAATCACTAAAGAGGCCAGTGAAGAAAAAAAACAAAACAGAAAATCCAGATATGTAACCAAGTACATATGGGAATTTCATATAAAATAAGGCAATATATCCGGTCACTGGGGAAGGGAAAACTTTTAATAGGTTGGGTTGCCACAACTGACTAGGCCCATGGGAAAAGAGAACTTCAAATGGATCAGAGAGCTATAGGTAAGGGGGGCAAAACCCAGGACTAAAAACAATAAAAGAAAATATTGATAAAACTGACTGCACCAAAACACCAGAAAACTTTTGCATGACAAAATACGCTGTATGGAAAACCAAGAGATACTTAACAAACTGAGGGAAAATGTTGGTGACATATCACAAAGTGAGAATGTCCCTACTCTTCTTGAAGGCTTTTAAAATTCGAAGAGAAAATAATCAGTGACAGGATAGAGGAAAATGGGGACAAAAGAGGAACAGATCCCAGAAGAATAAATGCAAATGATCTTCAAACAGGAAAAGATGTTCACTCAGAAGAGAAATGCAAGTTAAAATGATCCCGAGACATAATTTCTTACCCATCCAATTGGCAAAAACTCCCCAGGCCAGCAATCGGCTGTATTGAGGATGCCGCAGGCAGGACAGGTGCCCCCAGAAGCCGCAGGTGGTCTTGGGGGGTGGGGACGGGGGCGGGGCGGGGCTTTCTCCGGAAGTTCATGTAAACCAGCCCACAGGATCACTCCTGAAGTTTGTTGCAAACGTTAAAAAAGAAGCAGATGTTCTTTGTCTCTAAAGTCGAAACAACTGGTAGAAAGGGTTTGACATTTTTCTTTTCTTGTCGCCTCCTTTAAGCCACTGGAGAAAATGTGTGTATTAAGCCTTTTCAATTTCCTGGATTTTACTTTTCTAAAATTTTCATCACTTTCCTCTAACTAAAATCGTTGCCTGATATATGATGTTTTCCCCTGTGACCCGCCACATTCCATTAAGAAAATCATACACTGCCAGCTGTTATTGTTAATAACAAACCTCCAGTTATCTTTAAATATATATTGATGAGGAGCACCAACAGGAACGTGATGTGATGGATTGAACATGGGAACATATATGAACATGGGAACATGGAAACATATATGAACATAGGAAAATCCACACATTAGGTGTCTAACATACTGCTGCGCCCTTTGATTTCTACGTTTGAGTCACTTACGGATGAAATATAGAGTGCTGCAACAAGATAACAAAGAGAGCCCCAAATCCAATAGAGATTGGGAGGGTGGTCCAGAATATTTGTCAATGAGAGTATTTTTCAAGGGACTTGGTAGTTTCCGAATGAAAAATGTTACAATAGCGACATCTGGTGGCCATCATCTTAACCAAATGACTTGACCCATAGTGGGACAATCCTAGATGTTGTGTCTCCTTGTGTGATACGGTGTGAAGTATATTGCATCACCTGTGACAAATTCTTGCCAAAAAATGTCTAACTTGAGGTTAATAGAGCCTTCATCCCTAGTCCCCAGCTTAGAGGAAATTCAAGGGATACAGGAATAGGTTAAATAGCACTATGGAGAGACAGATAATTCCAGAAGGTAGAGCATTACAGAAAGAAAAGAAAAACTGGCCTATTCTCTCAAAAAGTCAATGTCTTGGGGGAGGAGGGGTGGTCAAAGATGTAGGAAAGAAACGTAGGAGAACTGTTCCCAGGATACTACTCATCACTGGCTTATTACTTGAAGTTTCTAATAAAGGTTCACTGTAGCCAATAGGGTTGCGTTTTTTGGTAGATGAGGTGAGGAACTGCATGGTGCCTACATCTGACAAAATCCCAGAAAGCTACAGGACATTACCCATGAGTCTGAAGTCGAAGGAACCTTTTCTAAACTATCAAATATAAAATTATCATCACAAAAAGTGATCAGAGAGCGTGCAACAAACCTGAATGGGAAAAGAAAGTATTAGAGAGACGCATCAGGCAGTTCATTAATGCAAATACTTTATTTTTCTGCCTTTTGGGATGTTTGAGGTATCTTTTGGCTTTGTGAAATTTGTCATTTGTAGTGATTTACTTTCTCATTCTCATTAAGTACTCATTTGGGTGTCTCATTTTGTTTGAGTAATTTTGAATTTTGTGAAGAAGGTTCCCCGAATGATATGAGCTTCAGGCCCCATAAAACTTTGATCTGAATGTGATGTTAGACAAGGTGTTCTCCCTCTGAGCCTGGGAGAGGGGGAGGGCTGGTGGGGCAGGGGCAGTAATGAACCTGGAGAAGGGAACAGAGGGCAAACTGCAAAAGGTCCTGGTGCTAATGAGGCTTTTCTGCAGCAGGAAGCAGGGAGCCAAGAAGTGCCTTAGGCAAGGGAGTGACGTGATCAGGACTTCCGTAAGCCCTACAGGGGAAGCTCTGGGATCAGGGAGACCTACGGCAACCTAATGTAAGAGTCCAGGTGAGAAAGGAGGTGAACAGATTTTCAACAGCTGGGGATCCAGCCATACGATGAGCTCTACCCAAACTTCAGGAGAGACCATGGCAAATAGGGTTGCCTAAAACCTGATAGAATATTCCCCTTTAAAATATTTATTTAGGGGCATCTTGGGTGGCTCAGTCGGTTAGGCGTCTACCTTCAGCTCTCCTGAGCCCAGAGTCCTGGGATCAAGCCCCACGTTACGCTCCCTGCTCAGTGGGGAGCTTGCTTCTCCTTCTGCTTCTGTTTCTCTCTCTCTCTCTCTCATGAATAAATAAATAAATAAAATCTTTCTAACAGTTTTTCAATCTGGTGTTTATGCATGCGTGTTTACTTCATTTCACTTAGAAGCAATATTCTAAAGGTGGCTTACCTTAAGCCTCAGACCACATTTTGGCGTGACATCTGGCGTACAACTTAGAAAAAGAAAAAAAGGCAGGTTTTGGCTTTCAGCTCAGAGGAGGCAAAAGCGCAACTGTCTTCAGTCTCCCAAATCCAGGTTCATCCGACACCAGCTGCCTCCACCACACCACCTAAGTTCGAACCCAGCAAGATCAAAGTCATGTACCTGAGGTGCACCAGTTTCAAAGTCAAATGCCATGTCTCCTGGCCCCGAAGACTGGCGCGCTGGGTCTGGCTCCAAAATAGGTTGGTTATGACAAAGCCAAGGCGAGTGGTGATTGGAAGAGTCTTGAGGATTCCAGTGAAACTGACCATTCAGAACAGACAGGCTCAGATTGAAGTGGTACCTTCTGCCTCTGCCCAGATTCTCAAAGCCCTCAAGGAACCACCAAGAGACAAAAAGAAGCGGAAAAACAAGAAGCACCATGGAAATATCACTTTGGATGAGACTGGCAATATTGCCCGACAGATGCGCCACCGGTCTTTAGTTAGAGAACTCTCTGGAACCATTGAAGAGATCCTGAGAACTGCCCAGTCTGCGGGCTGCAATGATGGCCACCATGTGCATGACATCACAGATGACATCAGTAGTGGTACAGTGGAATGCCCAGCCAGCTGACCACAACGGAGAATAGTTCAATAAAGGATCATTTGACAAACAAACAACAACAACAAAAAGAGCTCATAGTACAGCTTATAAATCAAATTCGATCACAATGTGTGCGTGCGTTTCAAGAGTGGACCAGGGTCGCTGCTGCTGCGATCAGCCTGGGTCGACTCCCTATTTTATAAAATAAAAAACTATCTAGCATTGTTGATTTGAAATGCCTTTTGGTACTGAGACTCCCCAAATCACCACCAAGCCATTTAGCGTTTTTCTCAAACGGAGAGAAACAGATCTTCATTCTCTCTCTTTTTTTAAGTAAGCTTTATACCCAACATGGGGCTTGAACTCACAACCCCAAGAGTCACATGCTCCACGGACCGATCCAGCCAGGAGCCCTGAGAAGCTGACACTCTCAATAGCTATCTTTCCCCGGCTAACAAACGAGCCTGGACTGGCAGCCTCTGTTTGAGGGGCTACAGATTATAAAACAATTGCTTTGAGGGGATTATCCATTACCCAACAGTGTTATGTGACACTTGGATTCAGCAGCTAAACTAATAGGTCTCTGGCCTTTTATTTCCCAAACACCAGAATCCTCAAAGCTTTTGATTAGTCATGAACAAAAGAGAAAGACAAGGAACCTTTGCATAGAAAAGCTGGCATTTTTTCTGTTGATTCTCAGGTCATGTTTTGTTTTGTTTTGTTTTACTTTTTAAAAGATTTTACTGATTTATTTGTCAGAGAGAGAGCTCGCACAAGCAGGGGGAGCAGCAGGCAGAGGGAGAAGCAGGCTTCCTGCTGAGCAGGGAGCCCAATGAGGGACTCAATCCCAGGACCCTGGGATCATAACTTGAGCCAAAGGCAGATGCTTCACCAACTGAGCCATCCAGGCATCCCTCAGGTCATGTTTTTAAATAAAAAGACTTTTATACTCATTTGCCTGTTAAAATATGAATAGACATTGTTCTTTTCAAATATTTGATTGGAAAGTGAGCACTTGTATTTAACAGAATTCATGATCTATAATAATACATTGCGAGACGCTAAATTATATGCCATTTTAACCATGTGGACAACATTTAGACTGATCAAAACTCTGAGAAATGTTTATATGGCCTTATATGGGGGGAGCTCAGATCATAATAAACATGGATTTTCTGCATACCCCCTCCCTCTCCCACCAAATAAAGTGGATTCCTGTGGGATGTTGTCTAAAGCTGACAACAGACAATGCTCGTAGGATGCCCCTGGCTGATCAGGCTGAGCGCACTGGTCCGAGACCTCAAAGCACATGAGAGGCAGGGGTGGCCGCAGGCCAAGGAAGACAGGATCAGAACTTTATGCAAGGAGGGAGAGAGGTCTCTGTCCCTCTCCTTTTTGTACAGAGCGTCCTCATCAACAGTGGGGCATTTAATAGAACACAGCCTTATACACCGGGGGTTACGGTAGGTCACAAACATAGTCTTTAATCTGACATTAGAAAGTCCACGTCACTATATTCCTCAACACTTCGATGCCTGTTGCAAAGACAGGGCTTCTCCATTCTCCTAGGGCTGAGGCCACTCTGGCCAACGACAGACTTCAGCGGGGTACCTCTCTCTCTTTTCCCCCCATTGCTCCTCCTTCAAATTCCCAAGAGCAGCTCCTGGCCTCTCTGAGGAGGGAGAAGGGAGAACGTTGGCCGATAGGACATTAAATGGCTTTGCGTTCTCTGAACTTGGCAGGTGGTTAAAGCCGACCCTTCCCTGGGTGGGTTCACCTGAGGGGTTCTCCTGACTACCACCCCGGGGCTCCTTCGACTTGCTCCTTCCTGTCTACACACCCGCCCCCAACCAGCATCTTCCTATAAGGTCCCAGCACCTTCCCCGGAAGACCATCGTCTTGGGCAGGTTCTTGTTAATCCTGGCCGGTACGTTCTACGACCATTTCTGAGCCTCTGGCTCTGCCCTGCCTTTTGTAGGGAATGCAGTTCCTTTGCGAGCTCACACTCCCCTATACCCCTAGCCACTTTGGCTTTTTCAGCGATGAGTCAGACACTGGTTCACTGGGTCCCTGACAGCAGAGAACAAGTGTTGGGATCCATCAGATGGACTGGATTCCCAAAGGTGACCTTTGCCCTCAGTTCCTGAGAGGTGACCTCTAAGCCCTTTAGAATATTCCCCCTGACAGGACGCTTTTGTTTACCCAGGGGCCTTGGGCCACACCGGACAGTCTAACAGTGTGATTTATTTATTTTTTTAAAGATCTGATTGATTGATTGATTGATTTGTCAGAATGAGAGAGAGAGAGAGAGAGCACAAGCGGGGGAGAGCAGGCAGAGGGAGAAGCAGGCTCGCCACTGAGCAAGGAGCCCAATGCAGGACTCAATCCCAGGACCCTGGGATCCTGACCTGAGCCCAATGCAGACGCTTAACCAACTGAGACCCCAGGCTCCCCTAACAGTGTGATTTATGATGGGGTGTTGGGGCCACCCAGTATCCACTCGACCTCCAGAGGGCCTGGAGATGAAAATGCAGCCACCTGGGCTCCCACCCCAGGCTGCATGACGGAGCTCTAAGAAAAACTCGGAACACCAAGGCTCTGGTGAGCTTCTCTGGCTGGCAATACTCTGTGCATCTTGTTACATGTTTTTTCTAGAAGAGGAGTGCCACCCATGTTCCCTGGGGAGAGGACCTGTGTAGGCTCTGCCCTAGGCACTGTTTTCCTTTGGCTGATTGAAATCTGCATCCTTCTGTTGTAATAAAGTAGAACTGTGAGGATACCCACATTCATTGACTTGCACAATCTTTTGGGTCAATTACCAAACCTGCGGTTCATCTTGGGAACTCCCCAAACTCACCATTGGGCTCAAAAGCGAGGGTCTTGCAAATGGTCTATCTCATACTGCAAGGATCTTGCATAAATCAGATGTTGAAGAAGTACTTTTTGAATCAAGGGAAAAATGAAGGAATTTCTGTATCTACCAGCAGAGGAAGCCATGTCACTGACCTCATAGTAGTGTTTTCTTGAAATACAGCATGATAAAGTTTCGTGTCCACATGATGTGCGTGACAAAATTCGACTTTTTAATACCGTGGGTTCTCTTCCCAAGTCTACTTGGACTTTTCTGGTCCCATCTTAAACATATTTCAATTACCACACTATTTCGAAGTCCAAATACCAAGCAGTTCTTCTGCCCGAAGACAGGGGAATAACAGCAGTGTTAGAAAGTTCTTTACAGATCGAAGATAGGATTTGAGGCTGGCCTGGAAGAGAGCTGTACCTTCCGCCAGAGCTACTTCGATGTGGACACCCAGAGGGCAGTCAGCCACAGGAGACACTGCCCTCTGTCTGTAGCTGGCAAGCACTTCATAGTGAGGACTGACCACCCCAAGAAACCTCAGGGGCACAAAACTACCACCTGTGGGAAAAAATGAAGTCTCCTGTCAGGATTAGACCATGTTATTTGTGACCCCAGAGAAGATAAAGCCCAGAGATGTAACTTTGAGGACTTCCTCCCTGTTCTCCTTCCTTTGGGGACACCAGGAAAGGTCCTCCGTGTCTCCTTTAGCACTTTCAACCTTAGGGACTGGTTGGTTACTTTCCACAGACACTTCAGAGCTGCCATTTCCTCCCACAGTGTTTTCAAGAGTGAACAGCTGTGGGGCAGTTGCCATAGAATCATATGAGAGAACAGAGCGTTCGGGTGATAATGAGACCCAGCCACAGAGAAGAGAATATCATATTCCTGATGCCTATCAACTTCCTGAAGGTCTATGTGAGTTCTTCCAGGAGGCAACCCTGGCCTCAGAAATCACCACAGAAAGACTGGTGACATTACCCAAGACCTGGGATTACTGCGCTTTCAACTTTCAGGTCCCCAGGCAAGCGATATAGTTTTGATCAGATCTCAGGTAATGCAAAATTTTACTTCAGATTCCCAGACTCTCTTTCTAAGAATTCTCACTTCAATCCCAGAAGTTTGGTCATCTTCCATTTTCAAGCTTCCCTGGTGTGTCAGTTCTTCATTAATGTAATCCATGCACTAGGTGGTGCCTCCTCACTTTGAAGTTCTAGAAAACGCTGGCTGGCACCCCCTTCTACGGTCTACAGAAGTCCAAAGCTTTCTCAACATTCCCTACGAGTTCCCAGGGGACACATCCTCAGTGTACTTGGCTTCCAGTCTCCTGGTGGGCTGCTTCTCTCTGCTCAGCTTCTTCTCCAGTTTTCATAGAATTCCCATGTTCACAAACAATTTTAAGTGTTTTATGTGTTCTCAAAAATGTGGGGCAAGTTCAGTCATGGAAGCAACCTCACATTGAACTTGACATATCACCATTCTCAAAGGTATCCTTTAAACTACCAACCACACAAAACACCCCATTCGATCATACATGCCATCTCTCTCCATCCTTTCTTCTCCAACCTGTCCCAACACATTTCATTCTTTCTGGCAGCAGAACAATTAATCGTCCTACATTTTGCCGTTCTTGTTCTTGTTCTTGAGTCATTCTCTACCAATCAGCTTATCAAGGCATTTTCCTAAACAAAAGACAGTTCTCTGCCTGAAAAGAATCCTGTGTAAGCAATTAAAGGGTTTTTAATTCATTTCATAAAGAGCTCTTTGGGCACTATTGTGTTCAATCAACCAATCCTTGATTATCCCTGCAGACTACTCACTCATGGACATGGACACTGTTTTACACTGGGTTCTATACTGAGCTCCCTGAAGACAGATTCTGAAACAGCATGTTAGAAGGTTTGCCAAGGAATGTTCTTGGGGGTACCCCCATGAGGAAATCATGAAGGCAGGATGGGCAGAAGCAGTGGGATTGCAATGGGATTGCAACGGATGCCATAGCTCTGGAACTGTGCTTCCTGGGAATGATGCAGAAATCTGGGCAGAACAGTTCATCGTGCCGAGTCCCATTACCAGGAGAGCTACAGATGTGGGCCCACAATGTCTGATATTCCCAGTGACTGAGAGTAGATGCATTGACCCTAAAGAGGGGATCTGAGTAAATTCTGCAATATCCACTGAGCTTACCTCTTCACCTCTCAGGTGCATCTAGGAATGACTTCTCCATAATTCTGGTTGGCTTGGTTTGCTGGGAAACTTAAAAGAGAAGGGTTAGCGAGACAAACTACAGACATCTCCACTGCCACAGCTAAACTGAGGGCATAAATGACCCTCATCATCCCATCTTCACCTCCCATGACATATTCCCCTCACCACCTCTGTGGGCCTGTGGACTTACCTGGTGAGGTGATCCAGACCATCATTCCTAAGTTCTCTGTGCCTAAATTTACTAAGTCTTTCTCAGGCTGTGGTTACTGCCTTTGACCCTTTACCATTAAAACGGTATGGGCATACCAAGAGGCCTACCATGGATCTTTTGAGCACCAAACATTTTCTTCCCTGCCCCACTGAGTAGCAGCAGCCCTAATTACTCCTGAATTTCCTTTTTTTCCCTGCTGTTCTCTTGATACACGGGGCTGGACGTGCCTGAGCAACCATCCTAGCTTACATAAAGTTCAATGGAATTTTCATAGGAAGAATCCCATGTTCCCTGATGCAAGTGGTCCCTTCTAGACTTGCAGAGCTAATGCTACAGGGACGGGAAACACACATTCCGCAAGAGGGTCACTTGGAGTGATGGAACATGGGGCCATTTCTACTTCCATCTTTTAGTTCCCAGACCCAGGTATTCGGTACCATATAATGGTCATTGATTTAGGGTGCGGATATGGTACCTCATCCTTATGGGGTGTTAACTCTAAACTGGGATCTTGGCTGGTCAAAGACTATTCTACTAATCTACCAGGATGGTGGCTCCTAGGGGCTGAAAATTTTGATAGAACTAGCGGATCCCTTGACCCTGCACCAACTACCATGCTTGTTTTGCTGTAAAGTGGGACCCGTAGCTTTGATCCCTTGCTGATACCAAATCGGATAGGCTAAGAGTACGATATAGTTTGATTTTGCACTTTACACTACTAATGAGGCTGGCCATTTGCTTAACACTCTGAAGGTGAAAATGACTTCTTCCTATTTGAATTCTTGTCATTTGCCCATTGTAGTAGAAGCTGTGATGCACCATCCAGCTCACTCTTTCAGGACTGAGACATTAATTCCTTCAGATGCTAAGAGCATTGATGGCTGCCAGCTGCCAACAGAGTCCCCTCTGGGAACTGGTTTCAGCTGAGGAGAGCTGCCTTGCCCAGTCACACACCCTTCTCCAGGGAAGACTGAACCCAGTGGCTGATCAATGTTGTGGGGAGGGGAACGTAAAGGTTTAGTAGGTGGGACGACTCTGAAGGGTTATCCTAGTTCCCCATAAGGTCAGCCGAGGCCTTGTTGCAACTGCATTGCAATTTACCTCCGCCCTCTGACTGTCCCTCTTCCCCCCCTCTCCCATGGCAATGATCCCCACAACACTCCGCAATAAACCTTCCACACACAAATTTCTACCTGAGTCCACTCCATAGGGAAACCAATATAGGCACACATTTTTAAAACCTGAGAATGTTTGTCTCATTCCTAATGATTAAAAAAAAAAAACTTAAAGAAAAGCCCTAAATGTTATATAGATCAAATTGTTTCTCAATTCATTATTACCTTTTGCAGAACAAGTTAAGGAAAGCTATTTTGTTACGTAAGTGAGCCAGAAGAACAAAGAAGATAGATCACCCTGAGGTAAGAAGGGATAAGGGGGTAGAAACACCCATGTGCATGTAGGGTGACGACTGGGGGGGAAGGATGAATAACCAGCTTCATGTGTCCATCTGAATCTAACTACCAGCTTTGCTCCTATGATCTGGGAGATTTGTGTTAAAGACCTTAATAAATGTAGTTAGTGTTAATTGGACATTGGGTGAGTGGTCTGTGGAGAAGGTAATGATGGAGACCCCCCTGCCGTGATGTATTTGCAACAAACACTATGTAAGATGTGAATGAAAAGGTTGTACTCACACATCATGTGTTTTCTCTGAGCTTAGATGGGTCCCATTCTGGGCAAGTCTTGTGGAAGGAGTGGTACAAATGACCTCCCCTACAATGTGACAGATTTTAGTCTATTGACATGCACCCTAAACCTACTTTCAGCATCGACTGCCTCTCAGTCTCCAACATACAAAGTCCCAGAGTCCTGCTCCTTAGCCCAAGACCCACGTGTATTCCTCCTCCAATCCCAGACTCAACACACACACACACACACACACAGCCCTTTCCCTGGCCTTGACAGTGGCATGTGGATGTCCTACCTGGCCAGCTCTCCCTGATCTTCAGAAATGATAGCTCCTCTCTCATCTGTTAAAATGGGACTGTCGTCTGAAAATCAATCTGAGGGTTTTGGAGGGGCAAGGGTGGGAGGTTGGGTGAACCTGGTGGTGGGTATTAAAGTGGGCACGTATTACATGGAGCACTGGGTATGGTGCATAAACAATGAATTCTGGAACACTGAAAAGAAATTTTTTAAAAAACTGGGGGAAAAAATGGGACTGTCCTCACCTGCCTTCCTTACCTTGCTCTTCTGAGCTAAGATATGATATGGAAGAGATTGTTAGCCCCAACTGGGGTCACTTGCCAACTCCTGAACTGGGGGTTCCAGTGTCTGATCCCTTCTCTAAAGACAAAAATGGCTCTCCGGTGTCTTGGTCCTCAAAAGTAGTAAGGTGGTAAGAGATTGAGCCCTACCTTCCTACCTCTAAAGGGAAACTGAGGCGTCAGCTAAAAATGGTTGAGGTCCAAAGATACCAAAATAGCGCCATAGAAGCCTGGAGGTTTGGAATAAGAGGGACCGTGTGCTATCAGGGAATCAGGAGAGAATTCCCACACTGAGGGAAGTGAGCCGGCAGTAGGGAACTCCGCCTGTCCTCTGAGCCCAAACCCTGTAAAAGAGTCTAGGCTTGCACTTGCTGGTCTCCTGTATGACACGGGGACAGAGTCCAGAATCTGATTTCAGAAAACGGTTAGAGCAGGTCTCATATCCTTGGTGAAATGTAGTAAATTTGGGAAAACGTACTCATATAATATTTTCTTAAGACATGTCAGTGAAAAAGAACTTATCTTTGAGTAGTTTAAAAGCTCAAAGGTATCCAGAACCCAAGATGTTCTTCTCCCTTAGGATGCCTTCTTCCCACATAATACCTCATTTGCGTCCAGCCCATCCCGCCTTTTCCCTGTGGCCCCTTCCCTTCCAGAGAAGCCGGTGCCCCCAGTTCTTCCTCTTCCCTGTAAAACCTTCACCCATTACTTGGTTCTCACCAACCTAAATCTTCAACCGGTTCCTTCCCAGGGGCTCTGGCCCAAGCCCTCCCCAATCATCATTCTTGAAGGCCAGGGACACCATGTTGCCAAACTCCACGAGGCACTATTGACAGACATCAAGGCCAATGTGAACGGCACCTCCTGGAGTTGACGTAATAGAATTCATAAACCAGGAGGGGCCCGTGAGGGTGGGGAAAGGCGCATTTCCTCTGGTCACCAGGTGGCGCTCAGGCAGTGTCCAACCCCTCGATGTGACAAAGGTTCAGAAATTGACCAAGGCAATTCGGTGAGCTTATTACACTTTTTTAGTCAAGCAAGCTTCTATTGCAAGGGCCCTGGGATTATAGACTCAGATTCTCTTAAAAAGAGCTTTGAGTTTGCCTATCCTCAGTGTTAAACATCTCCAGGAGAAGCAGCGTAATTCCTACCAACACAGCTCATCAGCTGTTGGGTCATCCATTCATGCATTCATTCAAGAAGCATTTACTGAGCACTTACTCTGTACCAGGCACCGTGCTCCATAACGAGGACTCAGGTGAGGATAAAAAAGAAAAAAGATAAAAAAGAAAGCATGATGTCTGCGCTCATGGACCTTACAGGCACTAATCAAAAATTCATGCAAATACCATTAAATTGTAACAGCGGAAAGAACTGCACGCAGGTGAGAGGTACACGATGCTATGAGGGCATCTAATAGCCCAAGACAGGAAGTCCGAGGGAGGCTTCCTCGAGAATGGGTGGCTGAATGAGCATGTGAAGGGAGAGTCGGCATTGACGAGATAAAATGCAAGTGGAATGTCATAAGCAGAGATAAAAGCATGTTCAAGGCCCTGCAGGCAATTTGAGGAAACAAACGATGAAGACCACTGCGGGTGGACCACACTGTGAGCGAAGGAGAGTGTCCAGTGAGGAGTGGGGGTGGGGGGCACAGGAGAGAGAGGATGGCCAGATCCAGTGAGCCTTCCAGGCCACTATACAGATCGGAGTCTTTATTCCGAGGATAACTGGAAATCACTGAAAGCTGGTGAGCACGGAAATGATGTGATCATGTGGGTGCTTTGCAAAAAGACCTCTGGCTGCAGTGTAGCTGCGGTACTGGAGGGGCCTCCATGATGTGGGAAATAACGGATGAGATTATTGCGGTAAGTGGAAGAGAGAAGCTGGTGGGTTGGAGTGAGGTAGGTTTGGAAAGCTCGATTAGGAATTCTTGCCTTCGGTTGAAGCAAACCTTATATCTAGTGGCCCCAGCTCTTTCTTCTGGGATCACAAAGAACGAGTCAACTCCCCATCAACATGGCAGTCCTTTAAGTAGATTAAGGAATGCACTGTTCCTTTTCCCTCTACCGCATCTTGCCCTGGTCACTTAGTCCCCTCTCTTCCTGTTTGAAAAGCACGATGTTAGAAGTAACATCAAACCAAAAAAGCACCTGTTAGAAGTAACAGGTCCTCAGATGTCCTGAATAGTCACTCACCATCCTCGCTGCACCGTTTGGAATAGTGGGTTGGCCAGTCAAGACCAAATCCCTCAATAAGCCAAGCTTCTGGAGATTATTATGAACACAAAAGATGGGACTGACACGGTAAACCCTGATTACAGTACAGAAACAGAGTTAAACCTACAACCTGGCAGCTAGAAAATTATAAAATTATAAATTAACATCTGACTTCTCTGTCAGGCTAATAGAAATTAAGAGTTATAGAGACTATGTTGAACGTATTATATGCATTAACTTACTTAGTCCTCATGACAACCCTTAGGAGAGGCCCTAATATTATTCCCATTTTGCCGATGAGAAAAGTAAGGTATGAGAGACTAAAATCACATGGCCACCAACCATCAGAGCCAGGACTGAGGAACTAGTCTGACTTCAGAGCCTGCGCTCTGAACCACCACACTAACCTGCCTTCCCAGGCAAGGAAAACTATCTTCAAACTAGGAAGGGAAAAATAAATGTGATTGTAAAAAAGGAATTAAAACCCAAAATGGCTTAGGGATGAAGATAACCAGAGAATTCAGAATTGCTTGATTAAATTCTAATCTAAAACCCAGATGAAAAATATTTTAAGACTCTGAAAGAAGAGTCAGATATAAACCCAAAATAACAGTCATCTTTAAGAAATATTGGAAGATGGCTAGAGATGCTCAAGGAATTAAAAAGACAAATCTCTGAAGCAGAGATACGATCACTTTTAGGAAATTGACTTACTTTATATTTCTCTCCATCTTACCATCTTACCTTCCATGTTATTATCTTTTATCATTGCCCAGGAGGTAACAAATGGCTTTAGAGAAGGCTTTGAAATTCTGGCTCTCTTAACTAATCACCCACTCACTTTCACAAATATTTATTGAATATCTGCTACAAGCCACACAGACTGCTTGGTGCTGGAGAGTCAAACAGACAGGGTTCCTAACCACATGGGACTTTCTAGTGAGTAGTATCATTATGACATAATAACCAGAAAAATGTATGCCTAATCATAAACTGAGTCATAAATTGAATGCATTATAATTATTTAAGAAATTGATCCCAGAGAAGTTTCTAGGTTTTTGTTGAAAAGCCAGGCTGTAAATGGCTCTTTTATTAAATTATTTTAATGAAATTTACGCAATGGAAAACCATATTTAAAATCTTTCAATGACTTGGGACACCTGGGTGGCTCAGTTGGTTAAGCATTTGTCTTTGGCTCAGGTCATGATCCTGGGTTGCTGGGATCGAGTTCCACATCCTTGCTCAGCAAGGAGCCCGCTTTTCCCTCTCCTTATGCTCTCTCTCTTTCTCTCAAATAAATAAATAAAATATTTAAAAATAAAGACGTAAAATCTTTCAATGACTTAAAAGTTCGAGCATAGTCTTACAGTAAGATTATGCCTAAAACTAGAAGAAAAATTAAGATTATAAAGTTATATTACACAGATCATTGGAACATCATTAAAAAACCTTAATTTAAGAAATGAAATTGAAGCATGTGCTGTATAAGTCAATTTTTAAAACTTACTGAGATGTAAGTCATATGCCATAAAATTCATCCTTTTTAACTGTCCATCCTTTTTAACTGCACAGTGTAGTGGATTTTAATATTCACCAGGTTCTGCAACTATCACCACTAATTCCAGAGCATTGCATCACCCAAAAAAGAAACCCCACACCCATCACCACCCTTCCTATTACCATTTCCCCATGGTAAACCACAAATCTCGTTCCTGTCTCTATGGATTTCCCTAATCTGGATATTCCATATAAATAGAGTCGCAGGATAGGAGGACTTTTGTGTGTGACTCTGTCACTTGGGATGTTTTCAAGGTCCATTGGTGTTGTAGCATGTATGAGTACTTCATTGTTGTTTATGATGGACTAATATCTCTTGTACGGATGCACCATATTTTATCTGTTTATCTGATCGTCAGTTCATGGACTTTGGGGCCGTTTCCATTTGGGGAGAGGTATTATAAATAATGCTGCTATGAACATTCGTGTGCAAGTTTTTGTGTGGACACAGGTTTTCTTTTTTTTAAAGATTTTATTTATTTATTTGACAGAGATCACAAGTAGGCAGAGGCAGGCAGAGAGAGAGGGAGAAGCAGGCTCCCCGCTGAGCAGAGAGCCCCATGCGGGGCTCGATCCCAGGACCCTGGAACCATTGGACACAGGTTTTCGATCTTCTTGGGTCTATACCTAGGAGTAGAATTGCTGGAACATATGGTAACTCTGCGTTTGACCTTTTGAAGAATTGCCAGAATGTTTTCCAATGTGGCTGCTCCATTTCCCATTCCACCAGCAATAGACAAGGCAAATTTATTATTGCCTTTTATTACTGCTACAGCCATCCTAGTGGGTGTAAAGTGATATGTTATGGGGTTTCAATTTGCATTTCGCTGATGGCTAATGATGTTGAGCATCTTTTCTTGTGCTGATTGGTCATTTGTATATGTGCTCTACAGAAATATCTGTTCAGGGGCAGGGCGGGCACCTGGGTGGCTCAGGGGGTCAAGCCTCTGCTTTTGGCTCAGGTCATGATCCCAGAGTCCTGGGATCGAGCCCCGCATGGGGCTCTCTGCTCAGCGGGGAGCCTGCTTCCTCCCTCCCTCTCTGCCTGCCTCTCTGCCTACTTGTGATTTCTCTCTGTGTCAAATAAATAAATAAAAATCTATAACAAAAAATAAGAAGAGAAAGAAATATCTGTTCGTATCCTTTGCCCATTTTTAAACTGGGTCATCTATCATTTTTTACTGAGTTATAGAAATTCTTTATATAATCTAGATGTAAGTCCCTTATGAAATACATGATTTGCAAATATTTTCTCTCATTCTGTGGGTTGTTTTTTCACTTTCTTGATTTTTTTTTAAGATTTTATTTGAGAGAGAAAGAGATTGAGAGAACAAGTTGGGGGAAGGGCAGAGGGAGAAGCAGACTCCCTATGGAGCAGGGACCCCCAACATGGGACTCGATCCCAGGATGCTGAGATTGTGACCGGAGCCCAAGGCAGACATTTAACCAACTGAGTCACCCAGGTGCACTTGATGGTGTTCTTTACAGCACAATTTTTTTTTTAAGATTTAATTTATTTACTCAACAGAGAGAGCAGAGTGGCAGGGAGGGGTGGAGGGAAAGGGAGACGCAAACTCCACATGGAGCAGAGAGCCTGATGCGGGGATGGGTCCCAGGATCCTGGGATCATGACCTGAGCAGAAGGCAGATGCTTAACCAACTGAGCCCCCCAGGTGGCCCTACAGCACAAGTTTCTGACCTGGATGAGATCCTATTGGCCAGTGAGTTTTGAGTGAAAGTAGTGGATGTCAGTTCTTGGGCCGACCATTTAATTACCAGTGTGAGAATCCCTAGAAACTTCTTTAACTGGTGACCAGAGTGTTTGAGTTGGTGGTGGTCCTGAAGAATTACAGTGAGCAGATCCCTCTTGCTAATCCATGATAGAAATATAGCCCGAGAGAGAAATAAATCTTGGTCATTTTTAAACCACTGAGATTTGAAGATTATTTGTTACCACAGCATAACCCAGTCTATCCTGACTGACACATGTAAATAAGAGTAACTCCATCAAGTCAAAGGCAAAGAGGATAGATGCTGTCAGTGAACCAGAATGATCAAGGGACATCTCGAAAATGCTGAGGAGATAGAGTCAGACTGAAGGCAAAATCCACAGAACAGAGAAACCCCAAAATGCAAGCTAGTTGAAAGAGGAGAGAAAGAGAACTGTTTTCCCTCATAAAAGGGAAGTCAAGAGGAAAAAAAAAACTCTCACTTCAGCATATGAGGACTGAACCTAAACAATCAAAACATTCACTTGATTTCGGAAGGGGAAGCAGATGCACTTTACTTCCTCCCTGGTCCTTCTGTGTTTCTTGGGAGTCATAATACCTCCATGTGGGAAATGCCCGGGACTGTTTCATCTCTTCCTCTGGACTGGCTCCAGCCTTTCCCACAGGGTTTGTGTCTCCCTGACATCAGAGAGTGACTGTGTCCCTAACTCGATTCAGCTCATCACAGAGGTGTTTCCAGGCCTGTCTGACGCCCATGTCTCTCCACAATCTACTTCTGTTTCACGAAGCAAAATCTGACCGATAAAAACAATAGCACAAGCCAGCAAATACTGAGTCAGGGTGACTCACATACACAAATATTTCAGGTTTAAAATAGCAGGAATGTGGCCCTTTTCCCCTTGCTTTCTATCCTCCCTGAATTACACAGCATGGTTTTTGAGACAAGACAGAAGTACTTAGGAACAGAAATTTTTAATTTTTTTTTTTTTTAACATTGTGAGGATTTGTACTTGGAGGTAGCTGGTCACGTGTTGGGTGAGGAGTGTAGCTTTGAGCCCCACTCCCTAAATTAGGGAACTTCTGAGTCCCCATCAGCACCTGAAAAGGGGGATCTTTCGCCCTAGTGAATCCCTGTGGTGAAGAGCCTGAGGGGAGGGCATGGTGGGGTAAACTTTCAGCTGAGACAGTGAGAAGCACAAGTGTGTTGAGAGTTTTCTATCCTGACCAAGAAGAACCAACAAGAGCTGTTCAGCTGAGATGAATGTGATCCCAAAGCCTCCTTTGCCAGAAAGCCTTCCTGGCGTATTATTACATGAGGAACAGCCAGAAAGTAAGGAGACAGTAAATAAGGAAAAATGGTCTGTAGCTCCTGGCTGTACCAGTTGTAAAGAATAACTAACATTTAACTTTCTTCTCTCTAAAAATCTCAACTCATGGGTTCCCCAGACAAGAAGGATCAATGTTGTACGATATTTATTCACTTATTTAACAAACACTGATTGCATGCTTCTAGGTGCCAGACAATGTGTGGGGCTCAGAGACATTGTTGCCAACAAGACTATGGTCCCAGCCCTCATTGGTTTTGTAGCCCACTGGCACCAAATACAGGAGCCAAATTGACCATCAAAACAACTGTAAAGAGGTGCCTGGGTGGCTCAGTGGGTTAAAGCCTCTGCCTTCGGCTCAGGTCATGATCTCAGGGTCCTGGGATCGAGCCCCGCATTGGGCTCTCTGCTCAGCAGGGAGCCTGCTTCCCCCTCTCTCTCTGCCTGCCTCTTTGCCTACTTGTGATAAATAAGTAAAATCTTTTTTTAAAAAAACTGTAAAAATCAGAACTGTGACAAGAAGAAGAGTTATATGGTGTTAAAGGATCCTGTAATGAGGGAGGAGTGGAATGACTTAGCTAGAAAAGTCAGGGAATGCTTTCCTGAGGAAGTGGGTCTTGAGCTGAGACCCAAAGGATAAGTAGATGTTAGCTAGGCAAAACCAGGACGTTAGCAGGTTCTAGATAGAAGGAACAGCATGGGCAAAGGCCTGTGGTAGGAGGAGCAAAGAACATTTGAGAATTAGAAAGTCAATATGGCTGGAGTTGAAGGGAGATTAAGAGGCAATAGGAATGGGGCACCTGGGTGGCTCAGTGGGTTAAAGCCTCTGCCTTCAGCTCAGGTCATGATCCCAGGGTCCCGGGATTGAGCCCTGCATTGGGCTCTCTGCTCAGCGGGGAGCCTGCTTCCCTTCCTCTCTCTGCCTGCCTCTCTTCCTACTTGTGATCTCTATCAAATAAATAAATTAATTAATTTTAAAAAAAGAAGCAATAGGAAGGGAGCATGGTACAGGATGAAAGGGGGAAAGTAGGTAATGAACACATATGCAAGACTGGCAGACCACTGTGTGGGGATTTGGCTTCAGAAGGGGTTGTGTATTTGGCAGAGAGAAATCTGGTTTCAGTACTGGAGAGGAATGAAAATGGGTACAGATAAACCAATTAGTAGTTTATTATGGGGGCCAAGCAGGAGATGATACTTCAAAGTGGGGTGCTGCTCTGAAAATGGGAAGAGGTAGATGGAATTCAGAGACATTTAAGAGGTGAAATCAACATGCTTTGGTAAGGGATTGCATAAAGAATGCTAGAGAGAGAAAGACATCAAGGATGCCTTTCATCTTACAGCTTAGACATCTGGAGGGATGGATGGTGCTATCTCAGTGACAGGGAGCACTGTAAGGGTTGGGGGGAGGAGAATATGAGTTTGGTCTTATGTTGAAAAGATATGCAATAGGTAGTTGGTGTGTCTGGATTGAAGACAACTTAGTAAGTCATCTACATATTAATGGTAGTTCAAGTCCCATGTGCGGACAGGACTGTTTAGAGCCGAGACCGAGGGGGTAAGCCCATGACAAAGGCCTGAGGAATTCCAGTTTTAAAAACTGGTTAGAGTTTGAGGAGTTTCCAAAGGTGAAAGAGAAGAGTGGTCATAGAGAACAGATATGCAAAGGGACTGTGGTGTTACTGAAACAAGAGAATAAACTCGAAGGTTTAGGGAAGAGGTTGAAATGCTCCAAGGCTGCTCAGAGTCAAGTAGAACGGTATGGGGTCACTGATGACGTCAGAAAGTCCACGTCCTGACATGACAGAGCTGGAAATAAAGACTGAAGAGAACAGCAAATGTCTGAACTGGTAATTTTAGAGAATGGAAGACTGAGGGTTGCCTGGAGAGACAACGCAGAACTGCCAGCTGGTTCTGAGGGCTCATTTGAGATTGGAGTTAGTAAATGTCTCATTAAAATCTGGCCTATGGTGACACTTCTTCCAACAGTCCCTGTTACTTGAGCGCCAGCAGATAACTGGGTTCGTCTAAGGTTGATGCTCACTGAAAACACAGAAGCACCAGAGAGTCTGGTCTATTATGAAGGGTGTTGTTGAAATAATGTCCCAGGAAATCAAAGTTAAGTAGCAGAGGAAGAGAAGAGAAGGACAAGGCTACGGTTTGGAACATCATACTTTAGAAGAGGGGTACGTGGGTCCTGATTAGATTAAAAATCACGGAAGTAGAAGTAGTTGAACCAGGAACACTGAGGAAGAGGAGCGTGTGGTCAGAGTGAGAGGTTTGATGAGGAGATCCAGGATCCAGGGGAGTTTGTGGCTGAAGAAGGGGCAGGGTCACTAGAGATGAGAGGCTGTGGGTTTGACTCCATCAAATGTCTTTTGTTTGGACTTGATAGAAAACCCAAATCAAACCAGCAATTAAAAAGGCAAAAAGCTGAGGAGTAGTTTAGCCCCAGGCACAGCACATGTGATGTCCTCAGGATCTGACCCCTCTTTCAGCCCCGCTCTCCTCTCCATGGGTTCCCATCTCAGGCGAGCTCTTCTCTCATGGTAACAAAACAGCTGCCAGCACCAGGCTTTCGGCCTCACCAGTCCGAGACCCGCAGAAGAGAATAATGGGCTCTTCCCTTTTTCAGCCCAAATCCGGGGCCTTGTTCTTATTGGTCTCCACTTACGTCACATTTCCCTCTCTAAGCCAATCACTGCGAGCCTAAGGCACTGGCTGTGATTGGCCAGAGCTGAGTCCCATATCCCCGTGGAATGGAGAGCGGTTCAGTGTGGTGTTATTATCAGAGGAAGAGTTAATGCGTCCCGACCAGCAAAATCATCAGACGTCCTTCTTCTACGGTGTCGGAGACTTCTTCTACAGTGTCGAGCAGGTTGTTTGAGATGCGGTTCGGGGTGGTAGCAGAGCTTGGAGTGGAGAGGAATCCTACAAAGCCAGAGTCTGCGATGAAGGGGTAAGCAGGGCCGGGCATCAGTGACCTCACACGTGACACACAACTTGGAGTGTTAGTACAGGTGCCTTCTGATAACTCTGCAGCCTGAAACATCCTTGAGGGCAAAGGATTTTGCAACCCTGGAACCTGCTAGTGGGCTGGATACTCAAAGAATGCTTGCAAATAAATGGATGGATACGTGGGGTGGATGAATGGGTGCATAGGTAATGAATGAACAAATGAGGCACTGAGTTTGAAAATATCTTCAGCAGGAAGAGGCTCACAGCATTTGATGGAAAGTGTCCAATAAAGAAACTTCGTTTCATCAGCACAGAGAGGAAGCCATTTCCAGACAGAGGCCCAAATGAACCAACTTAGAAAGGCAGATAGATAAACCAGAATGCCAACTTATTAATTTGCCGTAAGGAATTATTTGGAGTAGGGGCACCTGGGTGGCTCAGTCGGTTGGCTGTCTGGTTTCAGCTCAGGTCATGATCCCAGGGTCCTGGGACGGAGCCCTATGTCAGGCTCCTTGCTCAATGGGGAGCCTGCTTGTCTTTCTGCTCCTCCCCCTGCTTGTGCTCTCTCTGTCTCTTAAATAAATAAATAAAATCTTTTTTTTAAAGTATTTGGGGGTAATTATTCAAACAACTAGCACATTTCTCTCTGTGTGCAGCTATATTTGGGAAGTAAAATCATAACTAGAGGATTGCTTAACGTCATGCAAGAGGATTGGGGCTGCCCCTTGCCAGTAGCGGTGGACTGGGCGCTGGAAAACCTTCACAGACAGGGCTTGGATGGCCACTGACAAGGCTTATCTCTGCCTCCTGGGCTCAATCTGTACATCTTCACTTTGTTCCACTGCATACTGCTGTCTCTGAGGGCATCTTATTCCCCTCATTTGCAATGTCTTGTGGAAAGACCAAACTCGTCCCCTCAAATATTAACAACAAACAGCATAACACCTCCCTCATCATCACAGCCTGCTGGGCAGCTGCGAGGGTCTCTCTGGCCCTCAAGATCTGGGTCCATGGCTTAACTCCCCCAAGTCCATAGCCTGTGAAAGTCCTAAGGCAGTCTCAGATTCCAGCAAAATCCCTGGGAGGCTTGTGTTCTTGTAGTATCCTCCTCCTCCTGTGTACTCGTGACTACTGCTCAGCATTGTGTCAACCCTGACAGGAACCACAGCTTCTTTACTGATTTCCACAAAGAAACTGCACTCACATAAGACATTCACCAGTAGACTTTTCTGAAGAACCGAAGAGGCAGGGAGCCCTTTCAGGAAGGTTTCACAGACACACAAGAGACAGCAAGCTGTTTAAAACCCCTATTAGACATTTCTATTCTTCTAAAGTCCCTCAGCCCACCGTAACTTGCGGTGGGTGGGGGGGGGTGTTCCTATCCCCACCCCAGTCTCACTCCCCCCACACACACCTCTTTCCCTCTCCCTCCCCCCCCCCCCACATCTCTCTGGCCCCTCCCTCTCCAGAGCCTCAGACAAGTTCCTCTCGTTGACTCATTCACGGAGCTCCCACCCCCTTTCTGGAGCCGCCTGGGCGGCTGACACTCAGGCCTAGGGATTTCACCTTCTAACTGATCCCATGCATGTTCCCAACAAAGATAGTTCCTTTCTAAAATGAAGTTTGGAGCCCTCTGTTAGGAAAACAAAAGTTTTTTCCCACCTGACTATAAAGTGTCTGGGATATACATTTGGTAAATAAACTTACATCCACTCCTTTGCTGCTCTCCATTATGTAATACAGGGTTGATCGACAGTAGTTTCGTCATGATTAAGGTGTTCCTGCTCCTCTCCACATTCCTGTGCTGGCTGAGAGCATACCCTCAAACAAGATCCCCTGTTGACTACGTTTTCCGCCTAGTTACAGACTTGCAAAGATCAGTGCTGGACTTCTCGGGAGGACGGCGTTCATTCATTCCTGCAGAGTGCGAAGTATACAGTGAGGGCTCAGTAAATGATAGCTGCTCCCCCCCTTTTTTTTTCTTTAAGTCTTTTTCTCCATCAATCTAAAAGATGAGCGAAGTTTAACTTTTGCACTTGAACAGAGCCAACCTTGAGCTAGAGACTAAAGTGGCAGGGCCAGTGTCCAACTTGGCTCAAGGGCATACCCTGCCAGAAGCCTAGGCCACAGAGGATGGCCAGGCACTAACGTAGCTGAAGCCTGTAGTCAGAGATAGAGGGGGTCGAGGGAACAAGGTGAAAATACAATCCAAAGCAGGGTAGCCCAAACCGGGAAAGGTATGGACTGCTCTCGGTCTAGTTCATTTCTGGGCCAGAGGATTCGGGTCCAAGCCTGGAGGGTCCCAGGGCTAGCTAGCTAGCATCATGGTGTCCCAGCTCCCACTAGACCTGTCCTAGATCTGGTGGGAAACTCTCAGAGGCCCCTCAAATTTCCCTAGTTTCACAAGAGGATGGGAAGAACTGAGACAACAGGGAGGATGAAGTGCACCCTCTCGTGCCCACAACCCCGAGAATAGACAGACCCCTTGGAATGGTCTGTACAGTTCAGGCTCTCTGTCGCTCTCAGGGCCACATCTGACTGCTGGGTACCATCTTCCCCTAAAACCTCCGCATCCCCGGGAGCCTCTGCACCTCACAGGGAACAGACTGGTTGAACTGCTTTTGTTCCAGCCTCTGAAAAAACAGGGTTAAGAATGGAGTGGGAGAGCTGGGCATGGGCTAACTGAAAACAATCCCTCCCAAGGTGGGCCTAGGTGAGGGGGAGGAAGAAGGAAGTGGGGAAGCTTTGAGGGGGCGACCAGGCCAGTTGCACAGGGCACATCTTACACGGAGAGATTAGGTGGGTCTTCCTCTTTGCAGAAAGCAGACTTGTCTGGGTTGGACACAGTGCCAGGGAGAGGAACAGAAGATGGGAGCTCACCTACAGGGCACAAACCTACACAAAGTCATTTAGAGTTGAGTCCCTCCTCCCATGAATACATTATGCATTTGGCTTTGTAATTGCTCCCTGCACAGCTGGGTCTTCTCCCTTGGGTAGCTTTGGGGTCCTGCTCATCCATGCTGCTGTGGCTATATTGGGGTTGAACTGACAAGGAGAGGGCTTGTATGTTTTGACTCTCTACCCATTTGGGTGATCCTAAAGAAGGGTCTTGCGTCTTGGAGCATTACTGTCCTTGCGCCACCCATCAGCCTGGTCCTCTTCGCAGAAGTGTGTGCTTAAAGGAGGAAGCAAGGCAGCAAGGACAGCAGAGGGTTCGGGCCAACCCAGGACAGTGAGCCCATGAAATGGAAGAACAATCACAAAGAAACAGAAAGGGCCCTGGGGACTTTACTCAGAAGCAGATGACCCGCTGACTCTCTTCTTCCTGGTGGGATCTACCCCCTGCCAGAGAGTTTTATCATCTGGAGGGACACCCAGGGCTGCAGGACCTCCCTGTCTCTCCCTTGGCCCCAGGTTTGAGGCTGGGCCCTGCAGGCTGGGGCCCTCACTAGCCCCAGGCCCACCAGAGCCGCTGTACCTGCTCCCACTCCATTCGCAACCCTGGTTTTTCAGAAGCTGGAACAAAAGCCGTTCAACCAGCTGCTCCCGTGAGGTACAGGAGAGTCAAAGCAGGACTCTTCTCCCAGAAGCTTCTGGCTTGGTGAAAGGGCTGAGCCTCTCTCCTCCTGAGGTTTTGTTTGGATTCTTTGTTAATGGTGGTAAGAACACTTAACACGAGAGGTTTAGCAAATTTTTAAGTTTACACCATATTATTATTGTGCACTGTTGTACAGAGGACCTCTAGAGCTTGTTTGTTTGCTGAACTGAAACTTGATGCCATTGATTAGTGATTCCTCAGCCTCTGGTAACCACCATTCCACACCAATTCTTGAACTTGACTGTTTTAGATACTTCATATAAGTGAAATCATGCACTGTTTGTCTTTCTATGACTTGTTTATTTCCCTTAGCACAATGTCCTCAAGGTCCATCCATGTTGTCAGCAATTGCAGGATTTCCTTCTTTTTTAAAGGCTGGATAGTATATATATATATATATATATATATATATATATAACATTTTGTTTATCCATTCACCTACCGATGGGCATTTCTGTTATTTCCCCATCTTGGTTATTGTGAATAATATTGCAGTGAGCAGGGGCACCTGGGTGGCTCAGTGGGTTAAGCCTCTGCCTTCAGCTCAGGTCATGATCTCAGGGTCCTGGGATCGAGCCCCGAATCTCTGCTCAGCAGGGAGCCTGCTTCCCCCTCTTCTCTCTGCCTGCCTCTCTGCCTACTTGTGATCTCTCTGTCAAATAAATAAAATCTTAAAAATATATATATATATTGCAGTGAGTAGAGGACTGCCGACATCTCTTCCAGATCCTGAAAACAAACAGGTGGGACTACATCAAACTAAAAAACTTCTACATGGCAAAGGAAACAACGGAGTGGAAAAGCAACCTACAAAATGGGAGAAAATATTGCACACCTTACATCTGATAAGGGCTTAATCTCCAAAATACATAAGGATTTAATTGTTCTCTACAATTTAATTGTGAGAACAAAAACACAAACACAAACTAGGAGCCCGACTGAAAAATGGGCTGAGGACATGAAGAGACATTTCTCCGAAGACACACAGATGGCCAACAACCAGGAAAAGATACTCAATGTCACTCATCACGAGAGAAAATCGAATCAAAACCACAGTGAGATACCTACCGCTCACACCTGTCAGGATGGCTATCCTATTATTTAAAAAGAAAGAAAAAGATATCAAGATAAGAAGTATCGGTGCGGGTGTGAGAAAGTGGAACCCTTGTGCCCTGTTGGTGGGAATGCAAAATGGAAACCAGTACGGAGGTTCCTCAAAAAATTAAAACTAGAGCTACCCCCCATGCAGCGACCCTACTGCTGGGGATTCATCCCAAAGAACTGAAATCAACATCTCAAAGAGATATTAGCACTTCTCTCAAAGTCTTTGCTACCCCGCCCCTGTTGTTTTTAAACCCAACCAAAAAACCTCACACCCCCGCCGGTTCCCAGGACCAATCCTAGGTTCTGTACCCCACCCCCACCCCACCGCACCCCACCCCACCGCCCCCCACAGCCCCTAGCCCAAACCTGCCCGTCGCGGATAACTGAATTTCGTTCCCTGCCGGGGCGTCTCGGCCCAGGCCAGAACACTTTTGGGGAAGGCGCCCCGCGTCCAGTGAGAAGCCGGGGCATGCCTGGCTGGGGGGCCATCGGGCCATCGTCAGGCGGCCGCGCTAGCCAGAGCAGCGTGACACGACGACCCGGGGGCGGTGACGCGGGGGGCCGAAACGGGGCGGTGCGCTCCCGGGCGCCCGGCTTCCTGGGCTGTCGCCAGCCCGGCTGGGCGTGCGGAGGCGGAGGCCGGGCGCGGCCTTTTAAGGCTGGGAGAAGTGGCCGGGCCCCGGGGTCAGCCGCGCAGGGCCGGCCACTGTCACACGCGCCCCGCGCTCCGGCTTGGTCCCGTCCCGCGCGCACCCGGCCGCACGGCGCACACTCGCGCTCTGGGACCGCATCCGGCCCCTCTCCGAGAGTCCTCATGGGGCCCGAGGCCGCCTGCCCGGGGAGGGGCCTCCTGTCTGGCCTCCAGGTGAGGACCTGGATCGAACCTGTGGTGGCCTCCACGCAGGTGGCCGCCTCCCTCTACGAGGCGGGGCTGCTCCTCGTGGTGAAGGCGTCCTTTGGAGCCGGGGCCTCCTCCAACCACAGCACCAGCCCGTCGCTCCGGGACGCCCTGGAGGACCAGCAGCAGAGGGCCATCTCCAATTTCTACATCGTCTACAACCTCGTGGTGGGCCTGACGCCGCTGCTGTCCGCCTACGGGCTGGGCTGGCTCAGCGACCGCTACCACCGCAAGATCTCCATCTGCGTGTCCCTGCTGGGCTTCCTGCTCTCCCGCCTCGGGCTGCTGCTCAAGGTGCTGCTGGACTGGCCGGTGGAGGTGCTGTACGGGGCGGCGGCGCTAAATGGACTATGCGGCGGCTTCTCGGCCTTCTGGTCCGGTGTCATGGCGCTGGGCTCCCTGGGTTCCCCCGAGGGTCGCCGCTCTGTGCGCCTCATCCTCATCGACCTGATCCTGGGCCTGGCCGGATTCTGTGGGAGCATGGCCTCTGGGCATCTCTTCAAGCAGATGCCTGGGCACTCTGGGCAGGGCCTGGTGCTGACCGCCTGCAGCGTGAGCTGGGCTGCTTTTGCATTTTTCTACAGCCTCTTGGTCCTGAAGGTCCCTGAGTCGATGGCCAGACCCAGCAGGGCGCTCCCCGTGGTGGACACGGTATCTGGCACGGTTGGCACCTACCGTGCCCTGGATCCCGATCAGTTAGACAAGCAGAGTGTGGTGGGGCACGCTCCATCCCCGGGGAAGGCACAACCCCCAAGGACTATCATTGCCCTGCTCTTTGTGGGTGCCGTCATATATGACCTTGCTGTAGTGGGCACCGTGGACGTGATGCCCCTTTTCATGCTAAGGGAGCCTCTCAGTTGGAACCAAGTGCAGGTGGGCTATGGTATGGCTGCAGGGTACACCGTCTTCATCACCAGCTTCCTGGGCGTCCTGGTCTTCTCCCGCTGCTTCCAGGACACCACCATGATCATGATTGGTATGGTGTCTTTTGGGTCAGGAGCCCTCCTCTTGGCATTTGTGAAAGAGACATACATGTTCTACATTGGTGAGTCTGGCTTTCCCGGGGAAGAAGGACAAGGAAAATGTGGACACCTAGGATCATGGGGCTGACACGGTGTGGTGTGGTGTGGCGTGGCGTGGCGTGGCGTGGCGTGGCATGGTGTGGTCTAGGTGTCCCAGCTCAGCACCAGGGATGGGGACTACTATCGTAAGAAGGGAGACAGGATTACATGCGGTTGAGTTAATGTAATTACACTGTATTGTGTTATCTGTGTTGCTCACTGAAACGTTATCCCAGCCGATGGCTCCGGGTTCTAGGTCAGGGGAGGGTCAGTCAGTGGTGTCTGCAGTCAGTAGGGAAGGTTTTGGATTGGCCTTAGGAGAAGGGGTTAGATTTTTTCTCTCCAGTTTTAAAGGGACAAAACATTGAAGTAAGCAGGCTGGAAAGGTCCCTTCATTAAAATCATTTCAGGCCAAGCATGGGCTGTTTAAAAATGGATAAAAAACTCTCCATAAATGCCTTTCACAATCAATGTAATAATTCTCTCAGAGAAGTAGAATGAAGTTTCCATCTGAGGACCACAGACAGAGAGCTCTAGATCCAGATTCTAATAGGACTTTCTACAATGACAGAAATCTTCTAAAATCTGTGCTGGCTGCAGGGTGCTGTCCAATATGGTAGCCACTGGCCATGTGTGGCTCTCTAGCACTTGGAATGTGGCTAGCACCGCTAAAGAACAGAATTTTAAATTTGATTTTAATTTATTTATATAGTCACTTGTGGCTAGTGGCTGACACATTAGAAAAAACAACTCTAGACAGTCACCACAGGCTGTCCCTTGGCTGAGGGCACACATCTCAGATGTGCCAAAATGGCAACTTAGGCCTGGCCAGCTCCCAGTTAGGCTGCATGCAAAGGCCGGAGTACCAGTCCCCCTTCCTACCACCTCTACCTCTCCTTTTCTCTCTCCACACACTCACACCTAAACACACACCACACTGGGATTATGAATAAGGAAGGAAGGGTGTGTGGCGGCTGTGTAATGTGGCACACATTCCTGGGTGCACTTTGCCAAAGCTCCTGCAACTGTCTCCCAGAGGGGGTCTTGAATGGTGATAGAAGACACCTCTGTCCCAGCGACAAGGTGAAGAGTCCTGAGTCACTTCAGTGACATCAGCTCCAATTCCCTAGATGCCACTTAAATCTGCCAATGAAGACAGACTTCACTATCCATCCCCATGCCAGCTGTGCCCTGCCACCTCGCAGGTGGGTCTGTGGCATCGATGGCACCGTCAGAGCTCAGGGACTCAGCCTGCCTGGGGGGGGGGGGCATTAGTCCACTAGCAGAGAAACCACTACATCCAGGGCAAGCCCATGGGGTCTGTGGGGAGAGGGAGATTCCCTGTAAGGCTTTTTGCTTTCTTCTGATTTACTCCTTGGCCAAGGCAGGGCACAATGAGGAGTGTTCTTGTGTGATTTCCTTCCAGCTCGAGCCGTCATGCTGTTCGCACTCATCCCCATCACAACCATCCGATCAGCAATGTCCAAACTCATAAAGGGCTCCTCTTACGGTACGTTAAAGAAATCTCTCTGAAATTCTCTGCCCGGCCCATTTCAGAGCTGCTTGGGTTGAAGCACAGGGTTCAGACTTACAGAAGGTCTACAAGAGAGTTCCAGAATCCGGTTGAAGCACAGGGTTCAGACTTACAGAAGGTCTACGAGAGAGTGCCAGAAGCCACCTTGAATACACTAGGAACACTCTGGGGTCCATCCAGGGCAGAGGGGGTGAAAACAGGAGGATGGGAAAGACTCAGAAAGTCAGTCACTGAAAAGCCACAGTCAGGGGAGGAGGCTATTATTTGTGGGTTGCCGAAATATCCAGCTGGATAGAGGCAGGAGTCCTGGCGGAGTGAGCCGAGACTGAGAGGGAGTTCTGGGAAGGACACAGAGCCTCCTGAGAGCTCCCTGGAGACTCAGCTAGTGGGTAACAAGGAAGGGAGAGCAGCATATCTTCTTGGTAACCCCTGTCCCTTCCACAGGAAAGGTGTTCGTCATCCTGCAGCTGTCCCTGACCCTGACCGGGGTGGTGACCTCCACGGTGTACAACAAGATCTATCAACTCACCATGGAAAAGTTCGTTGGCACCTGTTTTGCTCTCTCCTCCTTTCTCTCCTTCCTGGCCATCATCCCAATTGGGTAAGACAGGAGCAGTGACTGTGGTTTGGGCTGAGGCCCTCGGGCACATGTCAGGGCCCGCTGGACCCCCTCCAGCCTATTAGCATAAAGAATTATTTATTTGCAGCCTTTAGGCAGTGGGTTCTGGGTCGGCTCTCCCACAAAGAAAAAGTCCTCCTGTTCCTCAGGAGGAATCTGGCAATGTGGGAAACCCCCAAAGTCCTGAATAATGAACAGACGGCCACAAGCAGCTGGCATACTTCCTGGTAGTGTGGTAATTCAGTTTGTTTATGAGAACCTCATAGACTTCCTTGTAATCAGAGGCTGGGTTTAGAAACCCTCGTGAACCACTTCCACCCCTTTTGTTCAGGTCCTTTTAGATGAGAACCATCCTGCCTCACTTCTGGGTATTCTTGGCATGCCCTCCAAAGGCTTGACAACTGGCGGCCTCTGGGCTCAGCCTCCCCTCACCTGTCCCGACACTCTCACATGCCACTGGACTGTGTGAGCTCCCTAGAGGACTTACACAATTCCTTTGATCTCTCTGGGGGAGTTGTCTCATTTGTCAAATAAGAGCAATCAAGTCAGAAAAATAACAGGCAGGAAGACCACTGGAGAAGCCAAAGAGAGGAACTCCACTCCCAGGGTAAGAGCACCAGCCTCGGACATCACCAAAACGGACCAAAATGGTCTCTGACCAGCCCTTTCTCTTGCAAGGCATCAGAGCAAGTCACACTGCAAGCCATATATGCAATTGTCAATTTTCTAGTAATGTTTAAAAATGATAATGGGTGAAATTGATTTTAGTAACACATTTGATTTGGCCCAATATATCCAAAATATCACTCTAACATCTAGTCAATTTACAAAAGTATCAGTGAGGGTTTGTTTTTTTTTTTAAGTCTTTGAAATCTAATACGTATGTTATGCTAATGGGCACATCTCAGTTTGGACTCCGTTTGCGCACGTTTCAAGTGCTCAGGGGCCAGTGCAATAGTGGCTACTCTATTAGCACAGTCTTGGATGGTTTGAGCCCATTTACCCCTCATTTCTCATTCAGTGATGTCCTCTCATGCTTGTATCAATCCCACCAGAGGAGAAAGGAATACAGTAAATATATCCACGCTAAGGGGCAAGGGACTTGATAAGGATTTGCATTTTAGGGGACTTGCCTGGTAGCACACGGAGCTCTATGTGTCAGTAATGGTGGCATTACAGACAGCTCAGTAGAAACCAATCGAGGGCAGGCTGGAAGAAGCAGGAAGTAGATGGCAGTAAGGCCTTGTGAGAATTCTCACATCGTAATAGATGTCCCTGCCTACACAAAAAGTTGAGGCTCTTTTTTTTTTTTAATTTATTTATTTGACAGAGAGAGAGAGAGCACAAGTAGGGGGAGCAGCAGGGAGAGGGAGAAGCAGCCTCCTTGCTGAGTGGGGAGCCCAATGCGGGGCTTGATCCAAGGACTTTGGGATCATCACTTGAGCCAAAGGCAGATGCTCAACCAACTGAGCCACCCAGGCACCCCAAGGCTGAGCCTCTTGAGCCATCAATCATGAAGGCTCTTTGCTCTATTTCATGGTTGAGAAAAGAAAGATGTGATGATCAGAAAAGAAGGAAGGGAGGGATGGAGGGAGGGAGGGAGGAGGGAAGGCCTTTTCCTGGGCCCTGTTTTTATGTGAGTCTTGGCTGAATGGGTTGAGCTCAGCTAGACCTTAGCATGCAATACAAATTTCCCAGCTGTCTGCCCGAGTAAATAATGGATTAGTAGCTGTGCCATTTGGAAGCCACCCAGCCCTATTTGGGAGATGGGCGAAGTAGTCTCATTAACCTAAACAAACAAACAAAGCAAAAGAGAACAAAAGAAAATAAGCCTGAGTAGTTAATGTGCGGCATAGCTAGAGAGATAAATGGACCAATGAAAGCCATGAGAAAATACAGTACTTGGTTCCTTTCTACAGTTTCGCTGCTTCTTGTGTGTACTGTGTGGGATCCTGGTCTTGTTTGAGAGACTTTAGGGCACATGAAGGAGGTGGGCTTCTCTCAACCTCTCACCCCAGGACACTATGTAATGTGCGCTTGGATTTGGTCAGACTTTCCGTGCACGGCGTCTTTCTTAGGCCCTGCAGGGTCTTAGCGATTTTCTATCACAGATGGAGGGACAGGATCTTGAATCCATCAAGTAAGTACCTGAGTGCTTACATGAATGAGGCACTGAAGTAGTTGATCATTATTTCTCTCTCACAGTCATTTACCAGTAAAGAGACACATGGGAAAATAAAGCCTCATTGGCTGTACACTAGAATCACCTAGAAAGCTTTAAAAATCACTGATGTCTGGATCCCACCCCCAGAAGTTCTGAACCAGTTGATCTGGAGGGCAGCCTGGGCACAGGACTTTTTAAAAGCTCTCCAGATGATTCGAATATACAATCAAGATTGAGAACTCTGGTACGAAGGGAGTGTTTCCATTACCTTTCCCTTCTGTGGAGTCCCTGAATGAACAAGATCTTGAAAAATTCTTACAGTTAGAAGAGGCCAAGGCGGTACCATCAATCAAGTGAGAGCACCAGGGAAAAGCAGTAGAACTTTCCAACCACAGAGAGAAAAGCTACATTCTAATGACAGAAGCCCAGGAAGGCATGTGATAGCAGGGAACAGAGGAGGCAGCAGAGGGCAGAACGCCAGAGGAGTGGTCCCTGGGCCAGAGCTGCCAACAGCCTGCTTGCCAGAAGGGACTGTGTCCCCAGCCCTTTCTGGTCCCAAAGAGAGCCAATTTCACATTACTGTTGAGAACCGGCCTTCTCCTACTTGCTTTTCTTACGTGCAATTGGGAGATGTTAAAGGAGTAACTGTCTCTGCCTATCTGTGACCTACTTGCCACTGGATTCTTCTCTACCCTCCCCACCCTTTATAAATTAATAGTAACAATAGCAAACATGTAAGTAGCCCTTATCATGGGCTAACTACTACTTAAAATATTGCCTATATTTAATGAATTTAATCTTCCCCCAAAGTTCTTGGAGGTCATTACTATTGTTATTTTTGCAAATAAGGAGACAGACACTCTAGGGTGTTCTGTAACTTACCAAATGTCCACAGCCAACAAGCGGCAGAGACAAGGGTTGAACCCAGGCAGTCTCTGACCCACCACAGGGCACTGCTTCTTAGAGGAGTCACCACTGTCTGGGTTCCACCTGTCCTATCTCCTTAGAGAGCTCCCTCCCTGCAAGAGCGAGCTGCTCCCTCCTGAATGCTTACTGAACCGACATGTAATCTACCACCCAAACTCAACCTCCATTGCTTCATGGTCAGCTTCTGCAAAGGCTGGTGTGCCCTTGCTGCATCCTCATCTCCCACCCATCTGAGCCCCCACCTCCGACCACCAGAGCTCTTCTCATTAAGGCCACTAACCACTCTTCAAGGTCGAAGCCACTGGACTCCCTGCAGTCCTCTTTCTTCGCGATCCCCACACCAATGGTCTCTCCCCACTGTCATCGGGCTTTCTCAACACCTTACTGCTTCTTCTTGACAAATCACCAAATGGAAGATTCTTTAGGGCTCTGCTCTGGGTTCTCACTTCATATTCTCTCTCTAAGCAAACTAAAGGACTTTCAAAACTTCAAATTACCATCTAAGTTTCCAAAATTGGGTTCTTGATGCCTTCCTGCATCTCTTCCCTCCCCAGTCTGTCCTACCTCACTAAAAGGTACCACCACTCCCTCAGGAAGAGAAACCCAAGTCCTCCCTCTACCTCCCCTTACTGCTAATCCATCAGACCTCACTGATTCCATCTTCAAAATAGGCCTAGATTTCATCCTTTTCTTTTTATCGCTACTGTTACCACCCCCAGGCCTGAGCACTTGAACAACTGGATTAGCCTCTGAACCGTTACCCCCATGTCCACTCTTGTGCCCACCCCATCCTCCCTCCGCCAGGTGCCCAGAGCAATTTCCTTCAAGTGTTTAAACAGATCATGTCATCTCCTGCTCAAAGTTCTGCATTTGGCTTTCATTGCTATTAGGATACAACCTGAATGTCTTTCCACGGACCACAAGGCCCCACATAAATCCGGGCTTGCCAACCTCCCTGGTGCCTGTTGCTGCTGCTTACCACCCTCCCCGACCCCATGCGTCAGCCCCAGTGGCTGCCCCTTGTGTGCTTCCCCCTTCTGCACCTGTGCCTCCTTCTTAACCCAACTGACTGTGGTCTTAACCCATCCTCAACCTAAATTAGGTCCTTCTATCATAGGCTCCCAAAGCTTCCTTTACTTTCCTTCATAGCATGACAGCTGATGATTAGTGATTGCCTTTTCATAAGCCCGCCCACTGGATGGTAGGCTGCCTGAGGGCAGAAACCACGGCTTTCTGGCTCAGCATGGATAGTCTGTGTCCAGCAGAGAGCCTGGCATGTAAGGAGTACTCAAAAAGGATTGAAGTCATCCTCTGTTGGAAGGGTATGGCCCCTACTGGCCAGCACGGTGAACCTCCAACCCCCAGAGCTGCCTGTTGGCTGACCTGAAGGCAGGGCTGGCCATCCCATCGGGTCTGCATGTTCAGGTCTCCGCAGGATTCAGCTGGAGTCAGGACTGCAGCCAGGCATTCACAGCCTGTGGGTAGCGCCTCCACGGCTGGGCTTTCCTGCCGGCTTAGTAATACAATGAGTTTTGTTTCAAGTACAGTAAGTGCTTCTCCCTGTGGAGCCCTGTGGCTTATGGAAGACGGGAAGTCAGAGTTTTGGGAAGAGCTCACAGAGCTCTCCCTTAGAAGGTTTGGATTCTCTTTCCCACCCCATCCAGCAGCTCCAGGAGCTGACCATCAGCCAGGAAGAGCTGTGCTCTGGCTTAGACTCTGAGGCTCCTAGGTCTCAAACACAGGAAAGCCCAAGGACCCCAGAGGTGGAAGGACAGGCCGAAGGACAGGCCAAAGGTCACACAGATCCAAGACTTGGCCTCAGATCTCCTAATTCCTATGCATCTCCTTAGCTACAAATATTTGCAAACAACATAATGAGGATTTGTGGAAGAGATAAAGGGAGCTATGGAAAGGCAGAAGGTGAGACAGCCAATTCTGCTTGGGATTAGCCAGTCTTGACCTTGAAATACATGTGGGAGGTCATCATCAGGCAGAAGTGAAATGGAGAGAGATTCTGGGAAAAAGAAAGTGTAGATGTAAAGAGCAGTTTTAGGACTGGAATGGGCCTGGAGTGGGAGAAGTTTCCTCCTGCCATGTTCCAACTCCAAACAGCCTCCCGGGCATGAGGGACAGAGCCTCTCAGGCGGCTGTTGGTGGGGAGGAAAAGGCACACCCTTTGCCTCATTCCAACTGCTGGCTTGTAATTCTGGATTGTCAATTCTTACAGCATCGTGGCCTATAAACAAGCCTCATGGTTGCAATACGGTGACATCACGGAGACATGAAGGTGCTGACATACGGGAGCTGCGAGGACCAGCAACAGTGGGACCCCTTTGAAGGCAAAGGAAGGAACTGAGTGCTGGTGACCAAAGCAACCCACCACTCCCAAACCCCAAGTTCGAGCCAGAGTTGGCCTCAGAATGACCCGCTCTGGCTCTGGGGTCCCTGGTGGGTGGGAAACAGCACTTTCTTGGGGATAGAAGAACTTTCTCAGTTTTCAGATGTCCCTGCTAGACAGAGGTTGGGTTCAGGGCGCAGGAGAGTGTGAACATTCGAGGGTTATAAGTAGGCTGCATACACAGTCATGCCAGATGTATCCAGGGCTTCAGATGGCAGCCCCCTTTCTTCCAGGAGCTGTCACCGGGGCTCGAAGGTATGGCTAACCAGTCATCTGGGCACTGCGCTGGGAGGCTCACAGGAGAACTCTAACCAAAGCACACATTTTCAATAGCCTAAGGGGAACACAGAGGGGATGTTTTATAAGAATTCCCAATGTTTTAGGAGATTTGGGGCTCAGGCTCTTGGATTCACGGTGGTTTTATTGTTGTTGGTACTGTTGCTTTTAAGAAGTGAATATCAAAAGACTTTCTTTAGTGGAATATTATATTGAATATTTCCAGTCAACAGTACTCCCCTCAGTGGGCGGTGTGAAGGGAGAGGGGAGATGAGATGTGCTATGAGTCATTTTATGCTGAGATACCTATTTTTTTAGCCTATTTTACTTACATAGAGAAAAGCAGACTCATTTCCTAATAAAATGGACATTTATTGTATGTGTGTGAATCATTCTGCTCTGCTCAGTCTCCCTCTATAAGTATAGGCATGGCATTCTTACACTGGGGTCAAACTTAAAGCTACAGAATATATTTAAAGCTCCAAGAATTTGGGCTGAGAGAGTCTGCATCTCTGATCCCCTGCAGGGAATAAACTAAACTTTCTGGCATGTGTCCTGAGGTCCTAGAACCAGAGTCCTAGAAGCTAGAACCCGAGATATGGCAAGAATGTGATTGCTCCTGTCCCAGAGCCCATGGTCTAGCAGGTGCAGCAGATAGAGCCTCCAGCAACAATGTATCCTACGATACATGCTAACATAAGGAAGCAAATAATCCAGAAAATTTCCATTAGGAAAATTTCTATTTAGGAAAGAACGAAGGCTTCTCAGAAGTGGCACATGGTAAGACTGGAAGGGTAAGGAGTTACCGAGGCCAGAAGTTAAGGGCCAGTCCAGGCAGAAGGAATCACAGCTGGAAGGCCTGAAGGTAAAAATATCCTCGGATAGAGAATTCAATATAAGGGGAGTGAGGAGAAAGGGAGGGGGAAGATACCAAAGCAACAGGATCAAGACACAAGACTGGAGAGGTAAGGAGGAACAACACACAAATAGAGCCTTTAAAAAAAAAAAAGTTTTTCTTCCAAGTTATGGGGCTAGCTGGTGGAAGATTTCAGGCAGGAGCACGAACTGGGGGAGGAAGGAGCAGAAGGAGCGAGCACTACTTGCAGAAAGGAGGCACGAGCTGAGATGCAGTAATCCAGGTGACGGACAATGGAGGACTGATGCTCAAGAAGGAGCTACAAGGATCGAGAAAAGTGAGGGACTCAGAGAGATCCTTGGGAGCTAGTAGTCAACGGGAGTGAGGGATGGATGAACCGCAGAGGGTGAGGCAGATGGAAGCAAGAATGCTCAGATTTGGGGTTCAGGCAACTAGAAAGAAGGCAGAGCCTCTCACTGAGACAGGCAACATGGATGGAGAAGGGGGGATGGGAAGAGGACTTCAAGGCCACACTCACCTCTCTAAACTCTCACAGTCATGCTCCTTGCCCTGGACTCCTTCCCTGGTGTCCCAGCCTGACTGGCTCCCTGACCTGGATGAATCTCATCGTTGGCTGCTCCATTCCTGCTCCTGAAAAACTGGCTTGCAACATCCAGAAACATTTCTTTACTTGCCCACACTCATCTTTGCTGTGAGCTTGTGGCTTTTATTTATTTTAAATTTTTATTGTGTTATGTTAGTCATCATACAATACCTCATTAGTTTTTGATGTAGTGTTCCATCATGATTCATTGTTTGTGTAGAACACCCAGTGCTCCCTGCAATACATGCCCTCCTTAATATCCATCCCTGGACTCATCCATTCCCCCCACCCCCTCCCCTCTTAAATCCTCAGTTTGTTTCTTGGAGTTCACAGTATCTCATGGTTCGTCTCCTCCTGTGATTTCTGCCCCCTTCACTTTCCCTTTCCTTCTCCTAATGTCCTCCATGTTACTCCTTATGCTCCACAAGTAAGTGAAACCATATGATAATTGACTTTCTCTGCTTGACTTATTTCACTCAGCATAATCTCATCCAGTCCCGTCCACACTGATAAAAAAAAGTTGGGTATTCATCCTTTCTGATGGTGGAGTAATATTCCATTGTGTATATATACCATATCTTCTTTATCTATTTGTCTGTTGAAGGGCATCTCGGCTCTTTCCACAATTTGGCTATTGTGTACATTGCTGCTATGAACACTGGGGTATATACGGCCCTTCTTTTCACTACATCTGTATCTTTGGGGTAAATACCCAAGTAGTGCAATTGCAGGGTCATAGGGTAGCTCTATTTTTAATTTTTTCAGGAATCTCCACACTGTTTTCCAAAGTGGCTGCACCAACTTGCATTCCCACCAACAGCGTTAGAGAGTTCCTCTTTCTCCACGTCCTCTTCAACATTTGTTGTTTCCTGCCTTGTTAATTTTGGCCATTCTAACTGGAATGAGGTGGCATCTCAATGTGCTTTTGATTTGAATTTCCTTGATGGCTAATGATGAATACTTTTTCATGTCTGCTAGCCATTTCTATGTCTTCATTGGAGAAGTGTCTGTTCATGTCTTCTGCCCATTTTTTGACTAGATTATCTGTTTTTTGGGGTGCTGAGCTTGAGAAGTTCTTTATAGATCTTGGATATCATTCCTTGGTCTGTAGTGTTATTTGCGACTATCTTCTCCCATTTGGTATCTCATGGCTTTTAACCAGAGCTGGGCTCTCCAAGCCCAGCACTGGCTCCTTTTCAGCCCCACCCACCTGTTACCAATGCAGCAGTTTTTGGACATTTGCCCCAGGTCACCAATTTCTTTAGAGGATATTCTAACCCCTTTGATGTTCTCAAAGTGTTGCTTCTAGACCAGCAGCATTAACACACCCCTAAGGAACCTGTTAGAAATACAAATTCTTGGGCTCTACCCAAACCAAACTCTAGAGGTAGAGGTAGGGTCCAACAACTGGTGTTTTTCACAAGCCCTCAAGCTTACAAACCAATATTCTTATCTTTGGGCCATTTTCTCCTTACGAACTTCACCCTAGCCCTCTTCCTCCTCTCGCTGCATCCTTAATCCTGAGGCCCAGAAAGCCCTGCCCTTCGTACTCTCCCCAAGTAACCTAGTCTACTCCCAGGGATTCCAGAATGTTCCAACAACTGGCCAACACCTCCACTTAGATTTCCTCAAACAAAAGTCCAAACCAAATTCTTCTCCCTCTCCACCATCTGAGTTCACTCCAACCTTTATATTTTTCTCCTGATTGTTTTCATCTGTCAGTGAATGGCATCACCTCCCAGCTCCCAGGCTGGAAACCACATAATCTCTGAGCCCCTCCCCTTACCACAGAAATTTCTTAAATCCATCTCTATTCCTATCACCTCTTGCCACTTTTATGACCTATTCCCACCTATTCCTTAGGGCTTCAGTCTGACCACAGTCCTCCAGCATACTATCTCCAGCAACTTCTTAAAGCAATTAAAAGAAATACATCCCCTCCCCTTTAATTTTCAACCAACAAAGCAAACGGGAAGGATTATTATGGGACTACTTGATATTTAAGTTGGCCATACTTATACAAATAATAGAAGAGTCTTCCCATAAGAGCTGTCAAATAGTAAATGCTAGCAGATACTTAGGTGCTTTGCAGACTTTATTGCTAGTCCTATCGGCAACCCTTCTGGGAAAGCAGGTCTTCATTTCAAAGACCAAAATACTAATGTTCAGAGAGATCTGAGATATGATCCCAATCCTCTCTTATCCCACCTTGCCACCTCATTTTGGTATGACTGCCGTCTTGTATTAGTGATGTCCACTGTCAGTTCAAGTCCATTTCTGGGGGACTGCAGTCATTAGGTATAAGCTGGACTGAGGATTCTGGTCTCTCTTAGAAACACACTAACACTCTAATGAACCACAGATGATTCTTCTTGCCTTACAGATTAAAACAACAACAACAGGGCGCCTGGGTGGCTCAGTGGTTTAAGCCGCTGCCTTCGGCTCAGGTCATGATCTCAGGGTCCTGGGATCGAGTCCCGCATCGGGCTCTCTGCTCAGCAGGGAGCCTGCTTCCCTCTCACTCTCTCTGCCTGCCTCTCTGCCTACTTGTGATCTCTCTCTGTCAAATAAATAAATAAAATCTTTAAAAAATAAAAAAATAAAAAATAAATAAAACAACAACAACAACAAAAACCATCATGGCAGGGGTGCCTGGGTGGCTCAGTTGGTTAAAAGTGTGACTCTTGATTTCAGCTCAGGTCATGAACTCAGGGTCGTGGGACTAAGCCAGCCCTGCCTGCCTGCCTGCCCACGAATCACATGGTTACACACAGATAGCAGGTGGTTTCTTCCTCTCCCCAACCTGTAAGATGCAGGCGAAGGTAAACTGAGCATAAGTCTACAGGGACATGAAGAAGAATTAAAATAGTCCAATTACATATTTTTCCTGTAGCTCGGCATATCCTGATTCCTGCAAGCACACAGCTATCTCTGTAGAGAAAATAAGAAAACACAACACAAGGCACACACGTTTTCCTGGTGTACAAAGTGGCGCAAATGACAACAGAACTCAAGGTAGAGAAAGCATCTTTCATAGGTTTATTGGTCCATTAGTTTAAGTTAATTGAGGAAAAGAAACCTCTTAAATTTACAAGCTAATAGTTTATCAAGCAATACAAATTCTTTTGTTTACCTCAAAATGTAATACTAATTTCATAGTAAACAATGGACAGAATTATACCCAGATATATGAAAAAAGTGGACAAAAACCTCGTGCCAGCATCAAAAATGCAACAAAAACTTTTTTTTTCTTTTTACAATCTCTGGGTTCCATAACAAAGGAAAAAAGAAAGGTGACATTCTTTTTAAAGTTTGGTAGCTTCATGAAAGAGACTTTGACCTGGAAATAAATCACTTTCTCATCTACACACATTCTTGAGCACTTTTTTTTTTTTTCACAGCTTTTGATTTGGCTTATTGGCAGCATGGAGAGAAGAGAAAAACATTTATACGGAGGACTTTATCAATACCTCGGGGTGGGGGGGGGTTCTGTTAGATTTTAAAATGTAAAGAATGATTTCTAAAAATAAGAAATACAGTCCATCCTTTGGACATGACCTAATAAGCAAAAGTTTTGAATCTCTTTTTCAACAGTTAAAATACAAGTTAGAAAGTTTGCTGGCAGTTTATTGTGTGGGAAGATATCAGGTGGCCATCAGCTCTCAATGCATTCCCAATGCACAGACACCAAGGGGATCAAGCACACGGACGTACAATGGACAGGGCGTCTACTGGACAGGACCAAAACCTCAGGAGTGTCCCGGTGAATGGTGCTGTGAAGAGCAGCTGGTTTGTTGTTCCACGAAAGCCCAGCTGCCACACGTGTCCTTGGATCACATTGATCCACCTTTTGTTTGCAACTCCCTCTCCCCTCCCTGTTTCCACCCTGGGGAAACAGCCATCCCCCTTTCATCCTTCCAGTACCATTGTGACTGCAGGGCTGCTCTGAGACTGTGAACCACCTGTGAGCAGAGGTGTGGACATGTGTCACCTGCTTTGACCTGGCCCTCAGGGAGCCCGGGATCACCTGGGGAGGGAGGCGGCACAGTCAGGGGGAGAGTGTGTGTGTGTGTGTGTGTAATATTCAGTCACTGGCGTTCATGGGGAAAGCTCTGCAGAAACGGACTAACGTACATGAGGAGACACAGTAGGGCTTAGGTTTTTGGCATTTCAACCTGTGGAGAATTTCTATCTGAAACACACTGGTCTGGGGCCCTCCCCCCACCCCTACCCACCTGTTTTCCTGGTTATCTTTTTAAAAGCTGTTCTGCAGAATCGGGGTAAACCATTAATACTGTCACAATCTAGAGTTCTTTGTATCTCTGTGATTTGTCGATGCCGGATACCATATATCCTCTACAATCAAGAGGGTGCCAAAAGGCACTGAGTTCATCTTTCACACTTTAAAACAAACAGACGAACAAACAAAACGGTTTAGTGGTCCCTGTGTTTCCTTACATTATCAAAAATATCATTTGGCAATAGCAACACTTAGCTTTCTCTTCCCAAAAGGCAGCCCTATCTATGAACCTCACTTTCTTAAGGAGGGCTGAGGATGGGCTGTGTTCGGCCTCTAGTATTAAGCTCAACAACCAATTATGCGTCTAAAAACTCCTTCTACCCAGAATCTAAAACACATGAGTTGAAGAATAAGGCATATGAATAAGTGTTGACCATTCTCAAAAAGCAGAGTTAGGCTTTCAACAGTCTGTGGCATTTTTGAAAGTCTGGGTTTGTTGATTTTCCAGTGCTAACTACAAAGAATGCTTCTGTCTGACTCAAATACCTTATTGGTTTTCTTAAAGTTATTTTTTCCAAAGCACACACTTGCAGGCTATCTAGAGTAATAAAAACTACCCAGATGACATATTTTTGCTGCCACACAGAAAGGGTTAGACAGCCATATCCAGAATGCATTTCGAACACACATGATTAAGGGACAACAGTCAAACTTCCTGCGACAATGGGCCGTCCTCCGCCTTTTCTAATGTGGACAGCCCTGCGCACGTTCTCCTCTGGGCAACTGGAGGGAGACCATCCTTAAAACAGAAAGCTTACCACCTACTGGGTGAACTGATGAAAAGAATCAGGTTTTTGGTTTATTTGTTAAATCAAAAAACCACGAGGAAGCAGAAAACAACTCCAACACACCCAGCTCGATACGTCGGTCAGGCGCAGGGGATGACATTTTCCTCAAATCTACTGGCAAATGCCACCTGCCATCTGAATGGAGAAAACATAAGAGGGCCTGTCCAATCCATCACCATCTTGAGGACTCCTGAAAGTGAGAAGGCAAACCCAAATTCCCAAGACATTCTGTAAGTGGGGATCACCAAAGCAAGTGTTACTCCAGCCTTACAAGACTGCCCAGCTTCCATGGGCCTTTCGAGCAGGCGTCTGGGAAGGTGGGGGTGGCAGGCCTGCTGTGCCGGGCCCTGACCACAGGTGACCCATCTTCTGAGCAGAGGCGTGCTTTAGGGCAGCCAGAGGAGAATCCAGTTCTAACCCATTTGGAGACCCACAGACACGAGGCTGACACGGACCCGGGGGGTTGTGGTGGGTCCCACTCTCCAGCCCTCTCTCGGGACAGAGTCTAAGGAAGGACTACTCTGTCCCAATGAATGGCATCAGAACACAGCCAGGGCCCCAGGTTTCAGTGCTGTGGACAGCAGGGCCCAGGCCCTCGGACTCTGGATGTATCCTGGGCTGACTCCAGCCATCCCCCACTTGCATATGTCCACCCAGCCACCACGCCCTCTTCTCAAGCAGGATTTCCTACCATTTCAACACAAAGGTGGCCTCATGAGAGTATTTAAAGACCTCACGAGGAAGGTGACTGACAAAACACTTAATTCCACAACACGCAGCACACACACTCCAGTTGTGGCTGACATTTGGCATGAAGACAAAGTTCCGTGACATTCACCACGAACCCCTGGCGCTGGATCTGTTACTGTTACTCACCTGAAGACAGGTGTCTGGGGATTCAACGAGCAGCACAGTGATATGAGCCAATCCTTTCCATAATTGCACTTAACTGAGGTCACCGGGAATGATTACTAAGTCTTATTAGAGGACAAAACCCAACCCCAAACTTGGCTGTGTAAAGTGTTCCCTCCTCGTTCGGGAAGAACCGTGGTTCTTTGCTTTGGGCAGAGCAGCCTAGAATCTTCTGTGGATCCAGCACATGAGAAGGCAGCCAGGGTCCACACCTGCCACAAAGCACTCTTACCCGCTTCAACACCTGCCTCTCCAACACCTGCTCAGTGTCTGGGAATTCTCTCTTCTGCCTGAGCCTGGATTTTTAACCTGGGTGAATGAACCTTTCACTTCCCATACATGGGGGACAGTGGACAGGGACCACTTTCCATTCCGTGGCCATGTGCTCAAGATTCAAAACCTGTCCCAGTCTGTCTGCCTGAGGTCAAGTGTGTCCTCGAGCAAAAGCCCCCTGGACAGAAATCCGAGAGAGGAGGCAGTGAGCTCCGCCCCATGACTGTGGAGCCACACAGGATGGGGTGAAGAAGCTTCTAGGAGGCAGTCTTTGGCACGGAAATCTCCGAGTCACTTCTCACAGGGAATCACCTTTGTGCCCACCGGGAAGAAGGGGCGAATGCCCCGGACTGGTGACCCTCGGGGGCTGAAGGAGCCTCCCTCACTGCCCACCATGCCTTCTGTCTGGGCCAGCCTCCTCACCTCATCTGACAGCAGCCTGAAGAGGAAGGGGCGAGGGTCCGTTCTCGGGGAACAAGCGTCTCTGGAGGGAGGCTGTACTGTGCACTGGTTCTCCCAGCTCTGCCATCAATGCTCCTGCTCTCCCTAGTGTCTTAAAGCACAGAAACATCATAAAGGGCACAAAGAGAGAAAGACAAATCCCAGGATGCCTGCTTCCCCTCTGAGCTTGTCTTCTGCCTCCAGTAGGGTAAGGAATGATGGTGTTTCCCCTACTCCCTTCCCGTGCATCCCAGGGAGGAACCCAATGACTTTTGTGAATGGCTGCCTTCTTTCCCAACTAAACTTTACACAGGAATGCTCCCGGGCTTTGGCAACTAAGCGGCAGGTGAGGTTCTGGTCTTCCAGTAAGTCTTTCCACTGTTCTTTCCAAGCACTCGTTATGCTGGACAACAGTTTTAAAGCACACATTCCACAAGGCAAGGCCTGGCACATTCCTGGAGATGAGCACCTGCTGCTAAGGTCAGTCTAGTGCCTTCCACGAAATATCAAGAGACGGCCCTCGACCCTTTATTAGATACACAACCCTGTTCTACCAGCAAAGTGTCAGGCTGGACCCAGACATCTAGACCCGCACTAACGTGATGGTGTAGAGGTAGTGTGAAACACTGACTCGCCACTCTGGGTAGAGAGCCCGTCCTTACCGTTCTGCTTCAAGGGATCATTTCTAACTGTACCAAACTGAAAATCCGCACTGCAGGCTTTTGGGATGCCACGAGTGGGTCTGACAGCCCAGGCAAGTACCAAATGATATGAAACTTCTCATTTTATACTGTGACTTATTTGAACACGATGAAACAGAACCGAATGGTTCTGTGCCATCCCTCCGCCGGGCCACTGATGTCATGGCGGCAGCTGTCCAAGGTCAATGCAACAGGTGGACGCGGGACGGAGCGCTGAGCACACGCTGCACACAGCTCTGGATCTGCAGGGTTGCCAGCATCTGCACCAACGTCTCAACACAGCTTGCCTCTATGAGGCTCATATTTAGACGTTTGGAGGGGCTGAGCCACAGAACACAACGGGACCTAGGTAGCTTCATTTCAGGAGGAAACAAAATGAGTTGGAAGATAGATCCTCTGGTTGTAGTGTGAAGTGAAGATGGGAGACGCCGCCGGCAGTCCCCAGGAGCTTGGCTCCTCGAACGGAGGAGAGTCTAGCTTATCTAGTAGCAAAGACATCTCTGTTACGCTAGTCTTCTCCAAGTCCCTTCTGGTTACGGACTTCTCTTCCTGACCGGGGACATCATCAAGGGTTAAAGCACTTCATGTAGAACATTCATGTTGAGTTTACAAAATCTTGACCGTGTCACGACAGCGCTAACGGCCTCTCAGCAAGTCAGCCCGAACATTCAGTGGATGCAGCAGGGAACACTAAATGGGGAATTTCGGGTGAGGTGAAGGCAGACGGCACGGGACAGGTGTGGGAATGAGGCCTGGTGCGAGCCTGCCAATTCCCGCTACTGGGGAGCTGCTCAGCTCAGACTTCCGGCCACACGGATTCCCCACGATGGGCCTAATCTCTACTCTGATGGTGTTTTACAAGCCAAAAAATAACATCGAGGAACTTCACAGAGAAAAATGCACTTTTTTTTTTCCATCTTACACAAAACCAAGTTTCCGATCTCCTGCATTCTAGTGTGAGAAACAAGTGTGGGGAGCACGGCCCCCCTCGGCTTCCCGAGGTGTTGTGCAAGGCCAAGGATGACAGCTTGCTCGCTTCAGCACAGATGTGCGCGGACGCTGACGGAGACCGTCCTGAGGGACCCGGGAGCCATAAAACGGCTGTCGCTCATCACGAGTGGCTGGCGGACCACGCTCACAGCTACAGGCCACGGTCCATTAGGGAAGGGCTTTCCACAGAGCTGCCAATGCCTCCGCCTCGGCTGTGATGAGTCAGTAGCCCACAGGGTCCATCCTGGAGTCACCCTGTGTCCACGGAACACATGGGCTGCCTTCTGTTACGCCTTCCTCGTGTCCTCGAAAAGCAAGAGCCGGGCTCTCTCCCAGCACAGGCAATGCTGTAGGCCCCCCAGACAGGAGCCTCCGTGATGAGATGTCAGAATGTCAGCCGGGCCGGCCCGGCCCTCGGCTGTACGTCTTCTCAGCTGTTCCATTTCATAGGCTCCTTAGAGCCACGGAGGTAAGCTGCGTCCGCTGAGGGATGACGCCAGCCCTGTGGACTCCACCAAGGAATAAATACTAATGGAAAACCAGCGGTGGACGAACGGGGAGAGGCGGGCAGGGGAAGAAATACACAAAGGAGAGACGCTTCTGTGGTGGTTTTCTCAGTGCCGGGCCCCTGGCACGACAGGGCCGTCCCGGGACGCCATGCCCTGTGTCGGTCGAAGAGTCTCTGTCCCAGGAGGGAACTTACTTGGCCTCCTGCTTCTCCTGCAGTAGTGGAATGATTGACTCCCACGCCGTGAGGCACTGCCATGACAACACACAGACACCGCATCAGCATCAGCCCTCAGGACCGGGCGCTCCACTCTCTGCTCATCTCACCAGGTTACTCTGCCTTCGGTACTGGCTAAGGAACGTACGTATGCCATGTCTGACATCTACACGTACTATCCACTGCTCTTAGAAACTGGGGAGGGTGACAGGTGTCTGCTTTGAACACGACATCCCCATCTCTATGGAAGACAGCAGGGGGGGGCACCTGGGTGGCTCAGTGGGTTAAAGCCTCGGCCTTCGGCTCAGGTCATGATCCCATCGAGCCCCACATCGGGCTCTCTGCTTGGCAGGGAGCCTACTCCCTCTTCTCTCTCTGCCTCTCTCTCTGCCTACTTGTGATCTTTGTCTGTCAAATAAATAAATAAATAAATCTTTAAAAAAAAAAAAAAAAAAGACAGCAGGGTATCTGCAAGGCCTATGTGCAGTGTCCCTAGAGCTCATGGCTAGTGAGCGGAAATGTTCTCACTGGAAGAGAGTCTTTTCCTTCCAAAAGCAGAAAAAGTAACAGGCTCCAAGCCTTCCGTGCGGCCTGCCGTCCTTAGCCAGGTTGAAGACATTGCTCCAGGTGTGGGCAGGACTGACTTGTGGAGGACGCAAATCATACTGGCACAGCCCAGCCACCTGACTCAGAGGGGGTGGAAACCCCGCTCCTTACTGACCTGTTTTGATTGTATGGGCCACTCCTGGATCCCAAAAGGGAAAATGGCAGCTGGGGGGTGGGGGGACTCTATTCATTGAGTTTCGTTGGGTCCAAATGCCCTGATGTGTTTTACATTCACTACTGCTGGTCCTAACAATTCTATGAAGTAGAATTATTACTTATTATAACACACACACACTTCACAGATGGAGAAAATGAGACCCAGAGAGGTTATATAACTTGCCTAAGATACGTAGCTAGAAAGTGACAGAGCTGGTAAGTGGCAAAAAACACATATTCTTCTCCCTCCACCAATCCCCCTTCATTCCAGATCCTTATGACGGGCCAGTGTCTGTATGCCCTGAACTTAGAGACGGACACTCTCCTCTAGGAGCACCCTCCTCTAGGAGCACCCTACTTAGCGAAATGCTACTCCCTTCAAGCCATCTCTTGCACGAAGCGCAGGCCAGAAGAACCACACAAGGCCTTCCCACTTCCTACCACATGGGCTTCCACGATAGTGGGAGGGCTGTTGGAAGCAGCTCAGGGTGAAGCAGGCCTTTGCAGTGAGTCATCTGGGGAGGAGCTCTGAGCAGGCAGGAGGAGAGAGGCATTCTTTGGTCAAGTTGGGGAGCAGGGTGGCGAAACTGTTCCACACTTCCTTCCTTAGTGACTCTGAGGTTGGAGAAGAAACTAGACTCGGACCCTGCCCTCCATAACAAAGGCTGGGAAGCTTCCAGGAGCTTGCTTGCACTGAGAGACCCCAGGCAGGGTCCATGGCACCCTGGGCCCTGCTCTGTCCCTAGACCATCATCTCAGATCTAGAAAGGCCCTTCTATGTCAGCGATGGGGAACCAAGGCCACGTCAGATTTCTTTCCAGTCTTCAAATGCTCAAACTTCTTCCCACCGCAGGGCCCTTGCATATGTGTTCCCTTGGCCTGGGATACTTTTTCTCCAAGTCTTTGTCTCTGGGACCTAGTTAAACGTTGTTTCCTCAGATTGGCCTTTCCTGCCCACTCCACTTGCCTCCCTCCATCCCTGACCTGAGCTGTGCCCCTAGTATTTCCGCCCCAGGTTTCCTGTGCTTTCCTCTAGAGCATGAATCTTACTCTGAAGTGACAGGATTTCTGGGTTAATGTGTATCTGCCACTGTGCAGAGGGCTCCTTAACGGCAGGAGTCCTGCTGTTTTGTTTAGCAGCCTATCCCCAGGCCCTGGTGCATGGCAGGGACACAGCAGGTAATGTTCACTGTATGTGGCAGCCAAGACGAGGCCCCTGAGACAAGGCCCCTATTGGTGGTATCTGGGAAGACATAAGCCCTGGGTTTGAGTTCTGGGGCAGGGGCCTTGGGAGTGCTGGGATCAATCACGGGGAGGAGTGATGGACACATCCCACCACATGGGCTTCCATGTAGTGGGAGGGCTGTTGGACAGCAGAGGGAAGGGGAGGGGATCAGGGAAGGTAGTACCACTTATGGACTATCTACCGAGTGGCATGTAAGGTCTAGGGACTCAGGGATGCATCGTTTCACTGTGTCTTCACAATCCTTCGATGAGGAAGGCTCATTTCCATTTTACCGGGAAGAGGCAGACACAGAGAGCCGCCCTGCTTAAGGCACAGCCAGTGGAGGAATGAAGCCTTGGTTCTGCACGGAGGGATCTCTCTATCTTTGGGGGGGTCATGACTGGCCCCAAAGATGCACGTCCCCTGCCTACCACACCAACAATGTGTGTGAGTGGGAGTTTTCAGACTTGTGGCCCCAGCCGAACCCAGTCGGACCCTAGTTCAGTCACTCAAGCTGTGTCAACTTGGGCAGTCTTAAAAACTTACTGAGCCTCTGTTTCTTCAGCTTCATATGGAGAATCAGAAAACCTTCTTCACATCATTGTGGGAGGGGGTCAGATTTAAGGAGGTGACAGACGGTAGCATCTAGCCCAGGGTCAGCAGACACAGCAGGGGCTCTACAGAAATGGTCCTGGGGAACAGAGGACCGCACCTTCCCCTCTCCCTCTCGAACAGCCCTTCCGAAGGCCTGGCCACTAAGGGCTATTCCGTGGCTGTTCTCCCTAGCTCTCCTCCAAAGAAAGATGTAGACACAAAGCCTTCAGAAGATATGGATTCTTCTAGCCTGGGATGAGGACGTGTTTCTGGAATTGCAGTGGGACTAGCTGAGTTAATGTTTACCCCACATGGTTTCATGTCTACAGGTACTTATGGAATCGTGACTGGGCCATGTTTCATCTCTCACTTTAGGTTTTCAAGGAATCTTAGGATTTCTCAGCAGAAATGATCTGGGTTTAGCTAGGCCAGGAGCAAAACCCGATTGAGGAGACTTTGCTGGAGTTTGATGAGCACTCTCCATGGGTGGTGTGTGTGCATGTGTGTGTGTGTGAGAGAGAGAGAGAGAGAGACAAGAAAGGGGTACAACTCTACCAATCAAAGAGATTCATGGAAAAAAAAACGTGTTTTAAAAGTTTTCCTTTGTAATCCTACATACTTTTGGGGGAACTATTTACAAACGGTATTTCGAAGTCTTAAAAACAACCGAACAGTATTTTGATAAGGATTCAGCGGGTTTTATGGCACTACAAGAGTGAGGAACCCCCGTTTGTAGAACCACACAGCAGCCTGGGGTTACCTCAAAGCCTCCTTACCTGGAACAAGCCCACAGGCAAGCCCTCGGACTCTGGGAGGCAGCTGGCTGCCAGGCCCAAAGGCAACAGCAGAGAAAAGTGCTGCTTCCACAAGCCCTGTGGGCACTGGGAGGGGGAGGGGCTCTGTTCCCAACCCAGCACCCCAACTTGCACAGCAGGGGGCAGCCTCCCCCCCACCCCAACCTGCACAGTGAGGGACAAGGACTATGCGGGCGGTCACTAAGACCAGGCACACAAAATCAGGGAAGCAAGTGGGGCTGGCTGGCCCTTGCAAAAGGCTCCAGCTACTCCGCGGGCTTCCTCCACGGGAGGGCTGGGGTCTTGCGGCACGCTGCGTACCTTCTCATAATACTGGATGTTCTTGTCCGCCATTCCCATGAGCAGCTGCCGGAAGTCCTGCCTCTTGTTGTTCTGCCATCTCTCCATGTCGGCTTTCAGGTCTGCATTGAAACACTCCATCCGGTCCTGACATTTCTCAACATCTGCGGGCACCTGGGAGGGGGGAGCAGACAGGGGGACTTGGAATGCAGAACTGGTGACCCCATGCCTCGAGCTCCCTTCTGAAAGGCCAAATCCCTACATGCGATGCCTTGAACACAGCCCCTCCACGGGGGACATTTAACTGAAGGAAGGGCCTTGGGTTTTCAGGACTAAAGAGGAATTCTGAAAAGTGCTATCCTGACCCAACTCTCCAAACCCATCCAAGCACAACAGAGACTCATGGGAGAAACACCCCCCTGTTTACAAACAGAGTTCAGAGTCAAAGACATTTGGTTCCTCCTTTTTCCCCATCTGTATGTAAAAACGTGTGTAAATTCTGCAAACATACAGCAGCATTTGGCATTGCCCCTACTATTCTCCTCAGTCCTGTAAGCGAAACCAGAAAAGGTTTCCCCACATCACAGGAACTACTCCATCACCTGTGACGTTTGATAACAGCTACCGTCATTAATCACACAATTAACTACACACATAAGACTATCAGCCCACTTCTTCCTCTGAACCCTACATCACAAATCAACTTGAGACCTGTTTATGCAACCCCAGATTGAAGATAATCAAAAATGATGAGTTTAGGTTAGGGAATTCTGAGGAAATGGGAGGAAAATCATTTATGTGTGTCAAAAGATTCTGAAATACAAAGATGAAGAAAAATATAGTGGGCTATTTCAAGTTTTTCTTTTCTTTTTAAGATTTTATTTATTTGACACAGAGAGAGTGAGAGAGAGAGAGCAGAAGCAGGGGGAGCAGCGGGCAGAGGGAGAAGCAGACTCCTTACTGAGCAAGGAAGGAATCTGACATGGGGCTTGATCCCAGAACCCTGAGATCATGACCTGAGCCGAAGGCAGACGCTTCACCAACTGACCCATCCAGGTGCCCCTCAAGTTTTTCTTAAAAAAGTTTAAAAGACTTTCTCAAAATGGAACTCTGTCACAGTCAGAGGACCTTGTGGCTTACCTGGGTCCCCAAAGCACAAAGCTGGCTCCTCTCCTCACTCAAGAGCTCCACGGGGCCCTGAGGGTGGCCCCGGGGGCGGACAAGCCTAAAACCAGGTCAAACGCCCACATGCCAGGTGCTTCGCGACAACAAATGAGGACTTGAGTGCTCTAGGTGCCAGCATCTATGATCACAAATGGCTTTAAGCCATGGGTCGCCATCAGGGGTCCATCTCTACCCACCAGGAAAGTTCTCTCCCCAGGCCTTATGGGTAAGGGGAGGACCCAGAGAACCCAATAAAGGGAGGGCCAAGGCTGTGGGAGCCCGACACGTTTGAGGCTTCCAGAAGTGCCGAGGGCCCCCCAGACCCCGCACAGACGGCTGCAGGACGTGGAGCAAGGGAAGTGAGCCGCCTGGAGCTGGGGCGTGAGGGGCCTGGCACGGGGTCTGAAGTTGGGTGAGGCAGGAGGAGCTGCACGGAAAGCCAGAGGGAGGCATCCTGGGCAATTTTTAAAAAAGGAACTTTCCTTCGAAGAAGGAGGAAAGCCTTTTCCAAAGCACCGAGCCTCTGGAAGAAGAAAGAGGACCTGACTTTTTCTTCTGACGTCATGACCGCAGTCAGTCACTTTTGCCTTCCCCGCTGCCTCACCTGTCGCTGTTGTCCAACTCAGGCGAAACTAAAGAACCGGTGCCGCCCCACCTGCCCCCACCCTCGGCCCTCCAGAGCCTTCCCCACAAACATGCAGGGAACCAGCCTCCGTGCAGGCCCAGCGAGCCTGTGTCTCTGGGCCTCACTCCCCTGCAGACACAGTCCAGCTCCCTGACTCCTCTCCAGCCGCTGCTCATTTTAGCACCGGGTGAAAGTTCCCTGGAGCAACTCCCCATTTGCTTAACTAAACCGCTGTGGCCAGCAGGAAAAGCAAAGCTCTGAAAAGAGAACCACGTCAAGGCCCAGGGAGAAGAGGAAGGCCAGGACCTGTGCTCCAAAGGGTCCAACTCCTGGGTCTGTTCTTTAGACGGGAACTCTGGGGGACCCACAAAAATGAAGAGTCAAAACGACAGCCCGAGATTTTATGATGGCCACAGCCTCCACTGGGGAAACATCGGTAACTCATGATCTTCACACCGCAGTCTGTGCTTGGCAGAGGGAGACCGCGGGCTTTGGGGTCAGGAGGCCGGTCTTATCTCAGGCTGCCGATAGTCTAGCTGGGAAGGAAGTGAGCAGTGCGCGCTATGGGGAGAGGGTACCGGTGCTCTCACCTCACTCTGAGCCCCGTGGTAAGCACGCGGCGGGGGAGCTGGAGGACAAGTCCAGCTTGGAGGAGGGATCGCGCCTCCTGAAGAAAGACCACTCAGGCCATGTGTCTGAGTGGCTCTGCCAGTTGGGTGTCTGACTCCTGATTTCAGCTCAAGTTGTGTTCTCAGGTTTGTGAGATCGAGCCCCGGGTCGGGCTCCGTGCTGAGCACAGAGTCTGCTTGAGGTTCTCTCTCTCCTTCTGCCCCTCCCCCTGCTCTTGCACACGTGCTCTCATGCTCTAAAATAAATAGATAAGTCTTTAAAAAAAATAAAACACCACTGAGGCAACAGACAGGGGGAGGGCTCTCTGGAGTGACAGCACATGCAAGTGAGAGAGGAGAGGCTGTATCCAGACCCACCTCAGGAATCCTCACAGGCCACAGTGCCCACAGAGGACAGACACAGAACCCCAGCTGGCAAGATGGCGGGGGGCAGAGGGAGGCATTAAGGAGATGAGAAGCCTGGGGTTCCTGAGTCCAGGTTTTCTCAGTTCTACTTAACACGTGCCCCCCCTTTTTGCAAATTAGAAAAGCCTTGTGCTTCCTATAACTATACAGAAAGTTCTAGAGACAGATTTCCAGAGTTGAAATACCATAACTATAACTTCCTCGATGGGTGACAGGGCCTCTCCGGGCCTCAGCTTCTGTTTCTGGATAACACCAACTACCTCATAAGGTTGTTGTGAGGTTAAACAAGATATTATGTATAAAAGATTTGGTGTCTGGCATAGATTAAATGCTCCACAAATATTTGAACATTTTGATCAGCATCAATACTATAAACTGCTGTTCATAAAAGATAATTTGCCATGTGCACAGCTCACCCCAGTCAAGAACGAATGTTATGAACTTCCTTCCATGTCATATAAAAAAGGTGTTTTTTTTGTTTTCCAAATATAAAATATTATTAAATACGTTCGTTCAAGCTCTCCACCACCCTTCACCCAGGCTACCTCACCCCGAGATTTCAACAGAGATCAGCGATGAGTCAAGACCAAAATATATTGGCAAGAGATCACCCGGGCACCGTGGAACCGGGGCGGCGGCTCTAACAGCAGGAGGCAGAGGACAGATCAGGCCAGGCTGGTGGAGACAGTCCTGACAGAGGTGGCAACGAGCTGCACATGAGAAATAAGATACAGGAAATCAGAGGGGAGCCCGAAGTCTGTTAGTCTGGGTGGCCAGAGGGGCAGCAGCACATCGGAGGGCTCAGGACAAAGGACGGGTGCACAGACCAGAGAAAGGGGCCTGCTACAGCCATGGGAAGGGGGAGCCCCCCTCCACAGAAGAGACAGAGACAACTCAACAGCAACCTGATTTTTAACATAAGTAAAGGATTTGAACAGACGCTTATGCAGAGAAGATCTACGAATGGCCAGTGGGCATAGGAAAAGGTGCTCTCTGTCACCAATCTCTGGGGAAATGCAACTCAAAACCCCAGTGACACCCACTGCACATCCATTAAGATGGCTAACAACAACAACAACATCAACAACAACAACAACAAAATAACAACAAAGGCAGAAGCGACTCAAGTGTCCGTCCACGGATGGACGGGTAAACAAAAAGGGGTATGTACATACGGGGTGGAGTATAATTCAGCCTTCAAGAGGAAGGAAATGCTGACACAAGCTACAACACAGATGAATCTTGAGGACATCAGGCTAAGCGAAATAAGGCAGTTACCAAAAGACAAATATTATATGGTTCTACTTATAAGAGATAGTAAAGTAGTCAGACCTACAGAGACAGAAAGCACAACAGTGGTTGCCAGGGGCCTGGGAGAGGGTAAATGGGGATGTGTTTCATGGCTACAGTCTCAGTTCCCCAAGATGAAAAGAGTTTTGGAGCTCCATTGCACAACACCGTGGATTTACTTAACACTACTGAACTGTACGCTTAAGAACAGTTAAGATGGTAATTTTGGTTATGCGTGTTCTGCCATGATTCAAAATTTTTTAATATATGGGGAAAGCACAGAGGAGGTTGGGGGTGGTGGTTGAAGGGTAGAATTCATGGAGAAGCCTAAACGTGTAGGGTTAGTACAGGGATCAGCAGAGGTGACTCAGAAAGATGAGCACAGAAGCAGGAAGTGAGTCAGGGTGAGCAGAGCCACAGAAACTTGTGGATAGAGGGATTAGGAGGAGGAGAGGGGGAAGGGCAAAAAGGAAGAGACAAAGAGGAAGTGGGAATTGGGATGAGCCTTCCAAAGAGGCCAGCTGAAGGTTCCCAACCTAATGAAGAGGAAGGTGGCTGGCATTCTCACTCTTGTCTCTTTCTGGATGGTGTCCTTGTGACAGTCGGTTCACTGACCAGGAACATCCAGCTTCACTCAGCTCAATGTTTTAATTTTTTGACCGAGGTGTCGTTAGAGTTGTGGTATCTTGTGTCTGAAGGATGTTGAGATAGAATTACTCAATGCTAGGCTATCACTTATCCCAAGACACCAACGAGAAATTACCAGGTGGGCCCTCAAGAGACAAGATTTCTAAATAGAGACAAGGCTGTATTTTCCACGATGGCTCCCTTCTCTCTCATGAGAATTTCCATTACAGAATATGGATTGTTGGAGCGATGGGAGAAGGGTAATGTGGGATGAGCTTAAGCATTTTTGTGTGTTGGGGAGCAGGGTGGGAAGCAAATTCACTCAACACTCATTTAAAAAATGAGCTCTCCCATGTACCAGGCATTTCTAGGCCCTACAATATAAATCTCTACCTAAGTTTCTTTCTTGTAGTTAGGCTGGAGTTATCACATTATCTGCTCCCTTGATGACAGTAGGTTAATAAAGTCCCTAAATATTATATAAGGCAGACATGATCCCAAGGCTAGCGGGGAGAGAGAAGGTTCATGGCTGCTATGGGACAGGTCCCAGGACCAATGACAAAACCAGTTCAAGATGGCAGTCTTCTCAGCCACGTGCTGCTGAGGGAAAGGTGGGGCAGAGCTTCCTCACTGGTGCTGTGTGAATAAACAGCATCGATCCCCAGCTGGTCACCTCGTTTCAAGCAATCTGTCCTGTCTGTCCCAGTGTACTATACAAATATTTTCATTTTCTACGTGAGTCAGAGATGAAAAAAAGTTGAGAAAACACTGAGACAGGGTAAAGATTGATAAGAGGCTACTGAACTGGGCAAAGAGGAAGGTACTGGTACCCTGAAAGAATGCTTTAAACACACACACACAGAAACAAATTTCAGAGAATGGCTGGTAAGGAGGAAGAAGTGAGTGCACAGGCCAGGCAGATGACAGGTGCACTGAGAACAGAGGAGCCATGAGCTCACCTCCATGATGACTGGAAGGAGCTCAGAGACACAGAGATGAGACCCAAGAGAAGGTCTACATTCTCTCCCCCAGCCCCACTAGTTTCATCTACACACGTTACAATAGCCAGAACTTCTACCTCAATGGAGCAAAGCTTCCTGGGAACCCTGGAGTGGAGATGAAGGGTTCTAACGTCGGAGCCAGACACATCCAAGAGCCAAGTCCAGTTCCACGCCTTCTTAGCTTTAGCACGTGTACTGCGTAATTCCCCTGAGCCCGGGTGCCTCATCTGTACAATGGGAATAACGACATTATAGAAGGTGTTGTAGGAACTACATAAGGAAGGTGACAGCGTCCTGCCATTTCTTGGCTGATGTGACCGCTGGCTTTCTACCCCAGGCTGGGATGGCGGCCACCGTGGAGAGAATGGGGAGACATCAGGCAAGTCTCTCTTCATTCATCTGACATGTCTGAAAATGACAGATCACTTCACAAAACTCTGTAGAAATTCCATACGAAGAAGTCTCCTTGCCCCCATCTTGCTTTAGAACTAGAGTTCTTGCTCCCAGCCACATTCCCCGGCCCAGAACAGTCACTATGCTGGGGGTTCGAAGAGCTCTGAAAGGTCCGTGGTCTTCAAGGTGTGTGCAAGCGATTCCGAGTTCCACTTCCCTTCCCTACTTCTGTTCAGCCAAGGAAGCAACAGCTCAGTACATCCTGTTCTCTGCTCCTACCCACCTCCACGTGACACACCTTCTCACCTCCAAGACAACACTTCGTGTTTCCAGCAGCTTCTTCACCTGGTGCCGGACCTACAGACAAGGCCACCTGTGGGTCAGGGCTTAAGACAGCATCCTTCCCCAACCCCCCACTTCTTTTTCTCTTTTGAAGATAATTGTAAGATTTTTGTATTCTCCCTTGGCACCCCTCCTTTGTTCTTTCTGGAATCACACGAATAGATTAGCACTGAAATAGCCCATCACAGAATGGAGTAAAATGTGCAACGTCCCTCCATGGTTTACTCTTACTGTTCAGGTTAGTGTGTGAGCTTCCCAGCCAGTTTTAAATGCAAATCCTCGTTGTGTCTAGTAACAGCTCTGATACCCGCTCTGGATTCTGGGGGGGGTCACATGTGAAGATTTACACGAGTCTGGGGCCCTGACAAGCACATCATAAGGCAGCCCACTAAGTGCCTGTCACTGCTCTGACCTCAAAGTTCAAACAAGACAAGCCAAGTCCACGTAATCTGAAGGTCCCCTTGCCTGAGAAGAAACCCCCTCAAGCTTTGCGGACTTTTCTCAACCCTAAAAACAAAGCAAAACTTTGAATTCTGTGATCCTCTAGGCTCATCCCTGCGCATAGCCTAGCCACAGTCAGCAGCGGAGGCCACAGGAAACCTCTCCTTCCTCCTCACGTGGCCTCTCTGGTGTGAAATTCGTAGGGAGGGCCGTGGAGACCCACAAGGCCATTTCTTTCTGCTGGGTTTTGGAGAAGTGATCGGATTCTGATACCACTCCACCGCTTCACAGAAAGCAACTTTCCCTTTCTCTTTAGAGCAACTTTGCAAGACTTCAGCCTCAAAACAAGGCAAGCCCCTAGGCTTGCTAAGACCCTCAGATGTTGTTATCGTGCCCAGAGCCCTGTGAAAACAGCCTGCTTCAGGTACCTTCCTGGCATCCCTGGGACCAACCTGTGAGCAATCTTTTTTTTTTTTTTTAAGAGATTTTATTTCTGTGACAGAGAGAGAGCGACAATGACAAGTAGAGGGAGAGGAGAAGCAGGCTCTCTGCTGAGCAGGGAGCCCGACACGGGGCTCGATCCCAGGACCCTGGGATCACGACCTGAACCGAAGGCAGCCGCTTCACCGACTGAGCCACCCAGGTGCCCCATCCAACCTGTGAGCAGTCTTGTTCCTGCCTCATCATGGACAGCAGGGCCCACTGGGTCATTGGGATGAGAATCCGCCCTGACCCCCTGCCTTCTCTTGCCAATAGCAGCTCTCAGCAGAGCTCAAAACCAGACAAAACAACAAACACAACAAACATTCACCTGCCGATGGGCTGCTATGGAGGACAGGCATTCTGGAGGGCTGGGAAGGGGAAACTTTAGGACACAAGGTCACCATGCCGAAACAATGCAGTGAAAAAAAAATTAAGCAAAATTAAAAAAAAAAAAAAAGGCCATAAGGGCAACAGACCAGGAAGAAACAAAGTTCGTAGTCAGCATTCCTCCTAGAGACAGGTGCAGCTGGCATGTGAAGCCGAGGCCCCTCCACGGAGCCTGTTTCTACGTCAGACACTGTGCTGACCTTCACAGGAAGCCCACCAGGGCTAATGAGCAAACCAGTCCAAGCTGGAGGACAGAGCTGGGATTTGAACCCAGGGCTGTCTGGTCTAAATCCTGTTCTCTTTCGACCAAACCTTTACTCACTGGGGAAGGCCACCAACGGAGCCCTCCGCTGTCCCCCAACGTAGCTGCTGCCCCAGATTCAAAACTGGTGGCATGATCTCTGCTGCTCCCACCGTGAGATGACACTCATTAGTGCACCAGCATCTGACAGCCCGTTCGGTTAAGTACCACCATCTAACTAAGGGCAAAATTAGCATGGGCATGGCTCAGCAACCCACCAGAGAGAGGGAAGACCAAGACTGCCTCCCCACAGTGTGCTGAGAGAACGTAGGCATGTTCAGACGTCCTGGTTAGTCTCACTGGCTGGGAAGAAACCCTTTCCCCTCTTCTAAGAACTCTTGTGGTCAAATGAGGGAGTTGTATGGGTGATGCTCCAGGAAGGTGGAAACAGCAGCAAGAAGATTTCAACACCCACGGGGAGGAGAAGAGGAGTCACCCCAGGCCGGCGGGGAGCATACAGCAACGAGGCAGGAGCCCAGCAGCTTGGCTGGGTGGAACATGGGAGCCAGAAACCACTGTTCCCTCGGCCCCATCTGCTCCCAGGTGGTGCGACCTTTGGCAGCCAGCAAGCCGCGGCACAGTCAGCATTCTACTTGGCCTATTAGTCATAACCTTCAGCTCCTGTCTTTACAAAGGAACTGTTCCGTACAGAGCGGAACACATATTAAATGACAAACCAGCCTCCGAGAAAGCTGAGCAGGGATGGATGCTGACAGAACACCTTTTATTTATTTAAATTTTTTAAAAAAGATTTTATTTATTTATTTGACAGAGAGAGAGAGTCAGAGGTCACAAGTAGGCAGAGAGGCAGGAAGCAGGCTCCTTGCTGAGCAGAGAGCCCGATGCGGGCCTCGATCCAGGGACCCTGAGATCATGATCTGCGCTGAAGGCAGAGGCTTAACCCACTGAGCCACCCATCGGCCTGAAACACCTTTTAAATACAAGATCTTCATCTCCCCAACTAGGACAGAGGCAGAACTTTCTGTCTCTCCCTTCCACACTCACCAGGAAAAGTGACTTGTATATCTATGTCGGAAAGCAAAATTGTTAGAATGAAATTTTATAGGGTGCCTTGGTGGGTTAAGCATCAGACTCTTAATCTTAAGGGCATGAGTTCAAGCCCAGCGTGGAGCCTACTAAGAAAGAAAGAAAGAAAGAAGTTCAAAATATATAAACATGGTATTTTATGTCGTTCCTTTAAATAGCACCGTGTTCCAGAATATCACAGGAATGGCTCAGAACTAGTTGTGGGAACAGGCAGCTGGAAGACAGGGTGTGGCTGGTCCCCACGGGCCCCTCATGACACACAGGACAGAAGCAGGCCAACCTGTGGCAAGAGGAACGGACGAGAGGTGCCTAACCTTCTGGCCATGTCCCGGCGGCACACACCAGGCCAGTGACAAGAGTCCCTGTCCGTGTCACCTGACTCTCCATCAGCTGTACCTTCACTCTTGTGTAGGTCACTATGGGTGACACAAGAACCAATGCAACAAACGTGGATTGCACACCTGCTGCCCCCTGGGTAAAGACCCCGGGTAGCCACAGAGCTAGGCAATTTACCGAGCTGCTTTATGGCTCATTCCTCACCCACGAAATGGGGAAAGAACAATGCCTTCCCCCTGGGCCACAGATGGCTGTTGTGGTGATCATGGGAAGCAATATATATGTGTGAGTGTGTGTGTGTGTATATGTGTACACACACACACACATACACTATATGGCGTCAAGGTGTGCCATTTTTGAGGTGTGGGTTTCAAATTTCCAAAGCTGGTTCCTTGGCAGGGCACAGCTGCAGCAGAGCTGGAACCAAGGCAGAGGGAGACAAACTGTTCTGCCGCCAAACCATTTCCCTGAACCGTGCACCCCTGTGATTTATCTTTTTTTTTAATCTTTTTAATAACATTCCCTCCCCCCACCTCTTCTCTGAAAACAAACACACCTTCCGGTTACATCTTCCAAATACAAGTCTTTCAAAGACTACCCAAAAAGGAGCACAGTGACACAGGGGTGACTGGCACCGTTCCGAAGGCAAAAGCTGCAACATTTACTAACTGCGAGACCGTGGGCCGCGGTTTGTTCATCTCTCAGATGGGAATAATGATGGTACCCAAAGCGCATGACTGTTGTACGGAATCAGTGAGATACTGTAAACAGCTTCGCGCCCAACTTGAATGTTGGCTATTATTAATCTTGTTTTTCTCTTGTTTTATCCTGGGGAGAAAAAGGCAACTAATGGCAGAGGGCAACACAAGAGATGTGTGTTTACCTCAGGATCCTTTGTCTGGACCCAGGGCCCTTAAATACACTGAGTCAGTGCTTCTTAGACGTTGTGGTAAAGGACCACCATCTGTTGGCTTTTTCCCCCCCAGTATGACAAAGTCGTAGATATACTACGTGTGACTCGTATGCAGTTCGCTCCACAGGAGCTAGTTGGACAACACTCCGGCTGCGGGTTAACAACTATCAACCTGCTATCAAACCGCTGACCCTCAGCTTCTACACCTTTCTTGTCATGGGTCGGTAACAGCAGATGAGTCAGCAGACCATACTTCTGAGAACAGTGATCTAGACTGTTCTTCCCTCTTTCTCCTCAATCCCATTTTACAGAGTGAGGAACTGCCCTTGAATGGCAAAGCTGAAAGTCAAAACAAAACAAAAACAAACCAGAAAAAAACAAAACAAAAAAACCCCCCCAAAACAAAAAACAAACCAACCCAACCCTGAGGAAATAGCAGAAAACCCCAAGTACACGTTAGAAAGTTCCAGAAAAACGACATCAAAGAGAACAAATGGAGGACAGTCACACCACGAACACAGCCCAGCTGCGGCTGACCACCTGAGCCGCACGGATCTAGGGACAAGGCAGCCCCGAGGGCCCAGCCCTCCCGGGGAGCCTCCCTGACCTTGGGGCGGTCTTCCTTCCTCAGAGCCACAGCTTCCAGTTTGGCTTCGTACTCCGCTTGCACTTGGTCCCTCTTCTTCAGGACGCTCTGCGGGGCGAGAAAGGGGAAGCGTGTCACACTGAGTTCACAAAGAAGCCTCCCAGGTCCCCGCGGTTGCTTCTCTGCCCCATTTCTCCCCAAGTCATGGCACACCCAGGCCCTGCCACCTGCTCCCAGGACAGTCCTGCTGCCGCGTGACACGTGACATGGACTCTGGGGGAAGCAGGGGTGGAAGACGGGTGGCACCAGCCTCCGAGCTTTCTAGCACAGTAACTCAGCCTGGTGCTGAAGGAGACGGAAGCTCTGGGTGAGGACAAGTAGGGGGAACAGAACCACCGCAGCCACACTGATGAGAGGACTCGGCTGTGCTGGACTATGAGGCGTGGCAGGGGAGAGCACAGGCCGTTCCCTGGACCATTCATGCAAAAGTCTAAGTCAGGAGAGTTCTTGACTCTGGTTCACGGAGTTGATCCTGGTGGACTGATTTGCTCCGTGATCTGTGAGCCGTTCATCTGTCCCCTGCTCTGGACCAGGCATCCAAAGAACAAAGAGATACCGCCTCCCCGGCACCTGAGGGGGTCCACCAAGGGAAGAGGTGTAGACACAGTGCAAAGGTGCATCTATGCACAAGTCCAGAATCCCTAGAACCACACACTGAGCCTGCTAGGGGCAGTGGTACCTGAGCAAACAGAGCCAGCCTTGGCAGGGCTCGGGCGAGGCGAGCCAGGCGCCCAGGACACAAAATTAAGGAGACAATCACTCTCGGACCCCTGTAAGTGCAAGGTCGGTACCTGAGCCTGAGTGTCTCCCTGAATCGGTGCCCCGGGTGCCGCCCTTGCCCCCACCTGCTGCTGGCTCTGCCACGGAGACCCCACTAGGTAGGACAGAAAAGAATGCAATCCGCGGTCTAGGAAAGCATCTGTCTTATCCAAGGGTTTCTTTTTTCTTCTTTTAGTAGAAGAAGCATGAATAGCAAATTGAGAGTGATAAGAATTTGGCAAATTGAGAGTGATAAGAATTTTCTTTCCCACTAACTCAGAAGTCACAAAGTGCTGTGAAAGCTTCTAATCTCAGGCTTTTCCCATAGGCACCTTCCCACGGAGTATGGAGTCAGGCAAGAAAGAAGGAGTCTTGGTTCCTTGGCTAAGCAGGGGCCACCTCGTGTCCCTGACAACGTGCTAAAAAGTGAGAAGTGGCTGCGTAGTCGAGCGCACTCGGGGGGAAAACCTTCTAATGCAAAGTGTCAACGCAGGGAACCTCAAGCCTTCCCCTGAGGTAAGTATTTCCTTTGAGAAGTGTTTTACCCTCTGAAGAAGGTGAGGAAAAAACCTGTAATAGAACAGCTTTTGTTTGCCACTTGTCTTTCTCCCGGATGCTCTGAAGCTCCCTCCCCACACTCCTCAAGCACTGAGTAGCAAAGTCGCGCAGTTGTTCACCAGGACTCTCTGCTCTGACGGAAACGTCCCATCATCCGCACTTAATCCAGGAGCTGCTAGTCCCACTTGCTGACTGAACTCCTGCAGCCCGCTGGTGTGACTGAGGAACAGGATTTAAACTTTTGTTTAACTAATTTGAATTTAAACTTAAATAGCTACCTATGGCTAGTGGCTGCCATACCGGACAGCACGCAGATACATAAAGTAAAAACAAAAAAGTCAGGGGTCCCTTCTGGATTTCATAGAACCCAGAAAATTGTACAAATCTACTAGTCTGGTACGAGCAGGAGTAAAAATCATAATCTCTACCCAAACACACGATGCTATCCATGCAGACACAGACGTGGTTCTCCAGGGCACAACGGAACAGCAGGGAGGGGCTGACCAATGGAACCCTCGTCACTGCTGTGGGCTCTCATCTTGGGAAACCTCATATCTTACTGGAAAAAGCACAGACCCAGACTAGGAATGGGTTGGGCTGTCCCGGTGATGCTCTGTCAGTGTGGCAAGAACCTCGTAACCAAAGCTAGAAATGCTCTCCAAGCAATGCTTTGGAACCCAGACAGTACAGTGTGGGGTTTCCTGTCCCTTGTTCTGCTCCAGGACTCTCTGCTGAGGGTGCCAAGGCCCCCAGGAGGGGAGGGATGGCAAGAGCTCCACACAGCTAGAACAGACCAGATGCAACTCTTCTCCCTACCCTACAGCAGGTGAAGGGGCCCTAGGATTCAGCTACACTCCCTCCCCTAGTTAGCGTGGCCCTCCCTGGCCCAGAGGAGAGGTTGGCCTCTGACTCCTTAGCCATTGCTACCTGCATTGTCCCCTGAAGTGGCCAGAATGCTGCCTTCTCATGTTGCCGCTGAAGGATTCGCACCACCATCCCCCACCTCCCCAGACAGCAGAAAAGACTCACAAGGAGCCTGAAGAAGCAAACGGATATTATCCCCATTTTATAGACAAGCACACTAAGGTACAGTGGAGGGACCTGGTTGAGGCCATTCTGCTAACCACATAGCGGTGACTCGGGCATTTCCTGCCGCATTCCAGGACGGCATGTAGTTCCCCAGTCCGAATGGACGCCCAGCCCCACTGCAGGTTGGGAAACAGGTTTTGAATCGAGCTAAACTAAGACTACCGTCCTTGTTAAAAGCATCTTTGCACACAGTGGGTGATGATCTGAAGAGACCAGCCTTGTAGCCCCCAAACAACACAGGCTCTGTGGATAAAACGGGTCAAACCAGCCTATGGTTGATGGGGCCTGAGCCCGAGACTGTAAAGGGACCTGGTCAGCAGCTACGGAGAGGTCCCTCCACCCCCGGGTGACAAACAAAAGCTAGCCATCTCCTGAGCGGCTCCCAGAATCCTGTTGGGCCTCTGATGCCGGTGGAGAACGTAAATCAAAAGGCAAAGCGTGGGGAGATACTTTCCTTGCTCCTTCGCATCCCTCTGCCACTTCCCTATCGAGCCAGCCTCACCCTGTCTCTGCCTTGCCTTTATGTGCCTTCGTTCAGAATCCTGGTGCCAGGGATCCAGCAGAGAACAGAACACACACAACGCTTGCCTTCACGGAGCTTACATTCTAGAAAGGAGGGAGATATTGCAAAGGAAAATATATTAAAGTATGGGGAATATGGCTGTGTGTAATGCTGAGTGGAAGAGGAAAAAGAAAATAGGACGGGAGGATATAAAGGGCCAAAGGTTTGGGGTAGAGCGGAATTGTACCTAAAGCACCCAGGAAGGGTCTCGATGAGAAGGTGATTTTAGTTAGACGTGAAATATATTTTTCTCATATGTTGTGCTTTTTTTTTTAATGTAGAGAGGAAAAATGACCCCATTTCCTTAACAAATAAATTGCAGAGATGGGGAAGGTTTTTTAAAAATACTTAAGAAACAGATCAAGTGAAATATGGATTTATATGGGTCACAATTTCAAAAAATACCTATAAAAACAGTATCTGAGACACTGGGAAAGGGATGGTAACTGGATATTTTAGGTGCGATAATAATGGGTTATCTTATATATATATCTTATATATATAATAATGGGGTTCTTCTTTTTTTAAAAGAACACTTGTACTTTAGAGCTATGTACTAAATATTTTTGTATGAAGTGATCCGGTGCCTGGGATTTGCTTTAAAATAACCCAGGGCGTGGGGGTTGGGAGCAGGTGGGAGCAGAGCTGGAACAGGGTGGACCCTGGTGGGCAACTGCTGGAGCCAGCTGATGGGCACGTCGGGGGCTGTGATACTCCCACTCTACTTTTGGACAGTTTGATGTTTCCATAATAAAAAGTTAAACAATGGAAACATAATACTGGTCATCCAAACTGTTAATAACAAGCTAATAATAACCACTGAACTACAATGACACCAGCATGTGGAAGTTAAATCACAGATATGTTCCGTGGTTTGGCTTTCAATCTCTGTACTGGCTTTCTTCCAAGAAAATACCACAACAGTCAGAATCAACTGGAAGCCTCAACATTCCCTCTCCAGCCCTGGAGCTCATGCTCACGTCTTCCACCAGTGAGACTGTGCACTCACAAACTTAAAGGATGGGGAAGAGGTAGCCGCCAAGATAGCCCCCCGTGCAAAAGGTCAGCAGCTACCAAAAAGCCACCTCAAGTCTGGAAGTTTTTAAGCGTCAAATCTTTTTTGTAAGAGGGACAATACAATGCAGGCTCGAGGAAGTAGATGAGAGGAGCAGGAACAGCTCAGCCATGCATAAAAGACTGTAGAACTGAATGACTCCTCTTCTGATATGCCAGGGGCTGATGACCCAAAAGACCCAAGGGGGATTCATGGAGAATTGTGAGTGTTCAGTAACAAAGATGCTCAGATGCGAATAAAAATCAAATACCTAACATAGCACTGTGGCTGGTTTTGGAGTGGCCTCCTAGGCCAGTATTTCCCTGTAGACAGGAACATGAGTCTGACCTTGGTCCTGGTGACATAATTTCTGATTAAATGATTGAACTTAGGTTGTCCCTTTTGACATGAGCTTTTTACATCTTCCTTCTATTGAAAATGGACCACCTATGAGTTAAATGTTCTAGGGCAATGTGGGTAATATTAAAACCACACGTTTCCCTCTAGTTCAAAAAGATACTTATTACAGAAAATAAAGAAAAACATACAATAGGGGTGGAATCTCATCTTCTAGGCACAACCAGTACACCTTATGTCTTCTATTTTTTTCTCTTGAGTAGATTTCTTTGATGTTTCCCATTTCTGTGTCTCCCCTTCCTAGCAGTCTGTTATTTAGATGTTGGATACTGAGGTCTGATCCTCTCAAGGATGTTTCATTGAGTATATGTTTTTTCTTTGTTTTAACTTAATATTCATATTAGAATCTTCTCTTAAATATTCAGAGACCTTGTCTGCCCACTCATCCAAGAAAACAGTAAAAAAACTGAATGAAAGCTCTCCGTACATCGAGGGCTTGTTGACGATTCTACAGGGACCCTACTGGGTCCTTTCATTGAGGATCCTTTCCCCATTATCAGTATCTTCAAGTCTCTTCTCTTGGCCTGTTTAGATGCTTATAGAAAAGGCTCTTCTGATCGTTGCAGGGAAGATATAAGGCTGAGAGCCAAGCAGAGAAAGATGACTGGGAGTCTCCACATTTGGTAATCTTTTACTCAGTGTCCTGACTTGAGGATTTTAGCCCCCCGCCTCAACTGTGCCTAGGGTCCCTCGGTCCAGAGACCTTCTATTTTACCCCTCCAGAGAATATGCCTCCAGATCTGCCAGAGGACAGAAGGGACAATGGCCCCTGTGTGAGGAGGGAAGTCAGAACTGGAAGCTCTAACTTCTTCGTAAGTAGATTCCTGACTCATCTTCCTCTTCAGCTCTCTCTCACCCCCAATCCCAGAGGCACTTGGTGCTGCCAATTCTCCACTTTTCTGAAGGGTCCCACAGTGTAAAGCAGGTGGTCTCTGAGTTCTTTCCCCCACAGTCAGCCTCAAAGGCAGTTTTTTGAGTCACCTAAGTCCCTTTTCACCTCTCGGTTTGCTTTCCAGTCCCCACTGTACTGCTACTATTTCCTCTCCTGCTGGTCTTTATCTTTGCAGGCAGAGACTTCAAACAAACGAACAAACCACTCTAGTGTCATCTTGGTATGTTTCATGAAAAAGTTTATCTATCTAGTCTGCCACCACCGAGAATCTGATTGCTAATTTTTATATATTTGCCTAACTTTTTAAAACACTTGAGATCATGCACATGTCTATATCCTGCTTCTTCATTTTTCCAGAAATGATGTCCTCAATCTATTAAGTACTTTTGTTTAGAAAAGAAGACCTTTTTTTCCTCCCCCCGACTCAGTCTTTCAGAAAATCTCTGATTCTGGTGCTCCTGGCTGGCTCCGTGTTATGCATCTGCCTTTGGCTCAGGTCTTGATCTCAGGGTCCTAGGATGGAGCCCTGAGTCGGGCTCCCTGCTCTGTGGGGAGTCTGCTTTTCCCTCTCCCGCTGCCCCTCTACCCCCCCACCCCATGCTCACTCACTCTCTCTCAAATAAATAAATAAATAAATAAATAAATCTTTTTAAAAAGAAAGAAAAAATAAAATCTGTTTTTGTTTCCAAAGGAACTAGAAGTGGCCAGCCTGAAGCTTAGTCATTTGACTCCTTAGCGCCACCGTGTGGCTCACTGGGGGAAAGGCGGGCAGGCTGGGAAAAAAGTGGCAAATCATTGACATCTGGAAAAAGCTAGCTGGGAACATTGTTTAAAGTATCTCAACTCAAAGACAAACAAAGTCTTTAAAACCAGACCTCTGCATCCACATCTCACACCTCTAATCACAATCACCAATGACCTCCGTATTATTAAATACAACAGTCACTGTGGATCATGCTCCTTTTAAAAACATTTCTCTTGGCTTCCTCTATTTTCTTCCCCCGCTACATTACCATCCTTCTGAGTCTCCTCTTCTGCTTGTTCCTCCTCCTAGTTAGGTCGTAGGCCACTAAATATGGTCATGCCTCCGAGCCAGGCTGGTTACCCGGATCTCCTCTCACTAGATGGTCCATTCCCCTCCCATGGAGCTAAACGCCATCTATATGCAAACAACTCCCAAATTGCTATTCCCACTCTGAACTAAACTCTTTTTTTTTTTTAAAGATTTATTTATTTGACAGATAGAGATTACAAGTAGGCAGAGAGGCAGGCAGAGAGAGAGAGAGGAGGAAGCAGGCTCCCAGCCAAGCAGAGAGCCCGATGCGGGGCTCGATCCCAGGACCCTGGGATCATGACCTGAGCTGAAGGCAGAGGCTTTAACCCGCTGAGCCACCCAGGCGCCCCTGAACTAAACTCTTAACCAGTTGCCATGACAGCTCTACTTTAATGACCAGCAGGCATTTTTGAACTCAATACGGCCAAAAAAACTGAATCCCAACTGCCCAATCTGCTCTGCCCCGAACTTCCCCATCCTAATGAAAGCAACCACTGTCCAGCCAGTTGCTGAAGCTGGAAACCCAGGAGTCATCACCAATCCCTCCTTTTCTGATTTTCCATTAATATGGCAGCAAGTCTGGCTGGCCCTTCATCCAAAATCTACCCTGATCCAACACTGTAGCCCAAGCTCTACTACACAATTATCTGCCACGTGGCTCCCTGTGATGGTCTCCTTAAATGTCTCCCTTCCTCCACTCTCAGGCCCTATGATCCATTCTCCACATTGTTGTAGCACTAGCCATCTTCTTAAAGTGAAAACTGTATCTTGTCATTCCCCTGCATAAACCCAAATGCCTTCCCTTTTGTGTTCCTAAGACTAAAACCCAGACTCTTACCAACCATGGCCTTTAAGATGCTACTGCTATGTTATGTCCACTCCCCTACCTATCTCCCTGACCTCGCCTCTTCCAGTTTGCTCCCCTTGCTTGCTGGACTCCACTCACACAGGCATCTTTCTTTTTTTTTTAATTTTTATTATTAACATATAATGTATTATTAGCCCCAGGGGTGCAGGTCTGTGAATCTACGGGCACCTTTCTGATCTGCAAAGACACGAAGCTCATTTCCACTGTAGAACCTTGGCACCAGTGTTTCCCTATGCCTCAAATGCTCAATCCTCTGATCCTTGCACAGATAACTCCTATATGTTTTTCAAGTCTCCAAGCCACCTCCTCTGTGTGGCTTCTCCTTACCACCCTCTTCTGACTCAACCCAGCCTAGTCATTCAGCAAAACCTCTGAGATAAGCATGCTCCTAGACTCATAGGTAAACCCATCTCTTAAAAAATTACAAGATATGGGACATGCAGTAGTTACATTTCTGTTAATGTTTCAAATTGGCCACATGTCAAATTCAACTAAATATTTGCTAACCACCATCTATGAATAAGGCAGTATGGGAAATAAGGTGGTCCTGCTCTAACCTTCTTGAAGCTTCTCCTACTGGTGTCCTGGTCATAATGATGCCAGTGCTCAAAAGGCATTCCCTGAAATCTGTAAAGATTCTAAGATGTTCTCTCCCAGCCCATCACTATCTTAATTATTTCTTCCCCACACATGGTCTGTAGAACGTGAAATCCCATATAAGGGCTCACATGTACATGTCTTCAGGGTGTTTAACTTGCGTTCTGGGCCTGAGGTAACTTTGGTACCTCTCCCTGTCACACGCTGTTCACCCTCTCTCCTTGGCATCTTTGAAATACATGACCTCAATCATCTATTTAGTACAAGCTGTCCTCATCTGTTCACCAAACACAGTCCATGAGTCCCACATGGCCTGATAACACCCTACTTTTTCTGTGCTTTCTTTCTGCCTCCAAAGGGAACAGAGTGTACCCAGCCACAAGTGCATTTAAAGGGAGACAATTTGAGACAGCCTCGAAAAACAGGCACTGATCCGGTTTGCTCTTTAGCTAAGAATAAAGACACAGGTACAAGGTGCCACTCATTCGAACTAGAGCCAACAGAGAAAAGATTTACTGATGGGGCTCTATTTCTTCATCTATATAATGAACAAGACCAACAAGATGATCTAGATCTAGGAGATGAAGTCACTGGCGAGACCTTTTCAAACTCAGAGAGGGCTTCGATGATCCCCACCATTTTCTACATACAGCGCTCAGCTGACCCACAACTACTTCAAATTCATAAGGCGCAGGCTTCTCGTTTCAAACAATGAGGATGAATACTCACTTTGGTCCACTCAAGGCCATCATAATGGAGTGGACTGATAAAACGTGACCACACCAAAACCTCCCCACCAAAACAAAACCGGAAGGACTTGCTCAGTTCGGAAGACCATACAGTAGTTGATGCTGAACATGTCACAGCCAGGCCTTCAGCAAGCTCTCTACCTTATATTTCATTTTCATACTGAAGAGCAAAGTCAATCCCACCTATCCCCCAAAACAGAAAGGTGTTTTGGAAATGGAACTGTACGACTCTCTCAGAGGAATAAAATTCAGCTAAGAATTCTTACAGAGCAGCAATATCACAAGACAAAGGCAGGGGAGCCACTTAAGACCCCTATCCCCTGGTGTCTTTAGACCTGGCCATGCAGACCTGAACCATCATTAGGGATTTGAAATAGCAAACATCAGTCTAGCCTTGCATGGAGAAAATACTTGAGATCATGAACCCAGGCGGTCCTGGCTTTGTCATCAAGTCACTCCTGTCTTACCCAGACCACTCTGCAGAGACACTTTCCCTTTGGAAAGAATGGGAGTGGGCAGACCTCATTTCTTTCTAACCATGCTTAGCCCTGCACACCAATGGGGCAGACCTAGGGTTTCAGAGACCGCCAGTCAACACTTCTCCTTCTTATGCCCTTCCCAGAAGATACTGTATACACTCCCATTCTCCCAGCCTGATTAACCTGTTTAATGTTTATTCAGGATTAGTGAACAAGAAACTCAATACATACGCCTCACAAAGGGGGTGAGGAAAGAGAGCAAACAAACAAGTGTTTCTCTGATGTAGAACTTCAGTTACTCACATAAGCTTATGCCTCACTGTAGAATAATATTTTAGTAAAGATGCTAGATAAACCTTAGCTAAATGACAATTTCAAATCCTGCTTCAAGTACAAATATATATTAAGTACTAATATACCTGCCACGTGTAAGAACAACGTAATTGTATCGTAATATCCCAAGACTGTGTATGCATCAGATTTTCAGTCTGGCAACGTTAAGAAAGCATTTTGAATGAAGACTGTGTCTATATAAGAGATAAATTCGGGGCGCCCAGGTGGCTCAGTGGGTTAAAGCCTCTGCCTTCAGCTCAGGTCATGATCCCACAGTCCTGGGATCAAGAGCCACACCCCCCCCCCCCCCCAATCGGGCTCTCTGCTCAGCAGGGAGCCTGTTTCCTCCTCTCTCTGCCTGCCTCTCTCTGCCTACCTGTGGTCTGTCTGTCAAAAAAATAAATAAAATCTTAAAAAAAAGAGAGAGATAAATTCAAAGACACCCTAGGGATTGTAAAATTTTATTTTTGTTCACAAAAATACTATTAAAATTAAAAAACCAAAATATTCTGGCTCATTTTAAGCAAATCAGGATGCCTTTTTTTGAGATGTAATTGACAGACAACATTATATTAGCTTCGGGTATACAAAATAAAGATTTATATATATCTTGTGAAACAATCACTGTAAGACTAGTTAACATCCATCCCCGCACATGGCTATAAATTTTTCTTTGATAAGAACTTTAAGATCTACTCTCCTAGCAAGTTTAGAATATATAATGTAGTATTAACTATAGTCACCATGCTGTGCACGGCATCCCATGACTTACTTATTACTGATAACGGGAAGTTCACACATTTTGACTCCCCTCACCCATTCCACCCACCCTCAACCCCAGAATGCTTGTTTCAGCCACAGAATTAAATATGCCATGTGTGGGTCTCATTAAAAAGCAAAACAAAACAAATAAACCCAATGTAATAGAGGAAAATGAGTAGGAAATTTGTGACAATCAGGAGCTGTGGTTTTCAGCCTCAGTTCCAATAATCACCAATAAAACTGCCTCGAGCTAATTATGTCACCTGTGAGTTTTATCCTTATCATCACCATAACTACCATCATTTCCACCTTACAGATAAGGAAATTCATACCATTTCCCAGCCCATTGTGAGATCCAGACCCAAGACTGTCTTTGAAAGTTTTTTATTAACAGCTTTATAGAGTACACATGAGACAATGATTCATTCTAGAAGGAAAATTTTCCATTGTCCACAATTTAACATGTATCAAGAGCCTTAAAAGGTTCATACCCAGTGAAACAAAATGGAACACAGGTAATGGGTATATGGGAATTGGTCATATTATTCTCTTTGCTTCTATTGTATGTTTGAAATTTTCCATAAGGTTTTTTTTTTAAGTTTTTATAACTAGTTGATTCATTACTTTTTACTCCTTAAGGTGTAGAATATTTTCCTATTGCCATGATTTTTCTGGTTTTCCATTTTTACAACCCAAAGTTCTCTGATGAGTTTCTCTCAAGAAATTCTTGTCATTCCTTACCCCGATCCCTCTTAAAGGGGTGCCTTAGATCTGCTCCCAAAACACAACAATACATCAGAGGTGTCCTTCGGGAAACAGGAAGAGGGGCTACTTGGGATGTTCAACACAGAGCAATATAATCTTTTCTGTTGGTCAGGAAGCTTGACACTTTTCTCTCATGGGTGTCACATTGTAAGAGTCCCTGTAGCTGTCCTCTCCAACAGGTCTAAGGGCAGGCACAGGTAGTTTCCAGTGCAGGCATTAAAGCATCTGATCCCATCCTTACTCTACATTTGGAATGTGGGGTTGGAAATCACTTGTCCTCACAGCTCCTATCTTTTCTTGTCCATTGCTGCTAGATCAAAGCCATTCTGATTCTTATTCCTTTGTACCTCTCCTCCATCTCCCTCTTTTTTTTTTTTTTTATTTTACCCTTTTTATTTATTTATTTATTTATTTTTTCAGCGTAACAGTATTCATTCTTTTTGCACAACACCCAGTGCTCCATGCAAAACGTGCCCTCCCCATCACCCACCACCTGTTCCCCCAACCTCCCACCCCTGACCCTTCAAAACCCTCAGGTTGTTTTTCAGAGTCCATAGTCTCTTATGGTTCGCCTCCCCTCCCCAATGTCCATAGCCCGCTCCCCCTCTCCCAATCCCACCTCCCCCCAGCAACCCCCAGTTTGTTTTGTGAGATTAAGAGTCATTTATGGTTTGTCTCCCTCCCAATCCCATCTTGTTTCATTTATTCTTCTCCTATCCCCCTGCCCCCCCATGTTGCTTCTCCATGTCCTCATATCAGGGCATCTCCCTCTTTCTTTAAAAGCTTTCAAAATCGTGTAACTTTCATTCTAAAATTGTACAGTGATACGCAGTGGGTTGGCTCTCTTCATTACTTTTGCCGGGCAATCAGCATGTCTTTTTATTTTATTTTTAAAGGATTTTATTTATTTATTTGAAAGAGAGAGAATGAGAGAAAGGGGGAGGGTCAGAGGGAGAAGCAGACTTCCTACTGAGCAGGGAGCCCAATGCGGGACTTGATCCTGGGACTCCAGGATCATGACTTGAGCCGAAGGCAGTCACTTAACCAACTGAGCCACCCAGAAGCCCAGCATGTCTTTTTAACTGAAATCTCACATCCTTCAGCTCTGGAAGATTTTTTTGTATTATCTCTTTCATAAGCTCCTTCCAACGGTCTTTTCTCTTCTCTCAGGAACTCTTATCAGACAGATGCTGAACTTTCAAGAGTAATTCTCTATATCTCTTACCATTCTTTCACATTTTCAGTACTTTTGCATTTTTGTTCTACTTTCCAACTACTTGGTTTCCTTTTTTTACTCTCCAAGATTTCCTCAACCTCATCTTTCAACTTCACTCTTCAATTTCATCTCAGCCAATCAGATTTTAATTTCCAAGAGTTCTAATTATCCAAATGTTCTTTTCTCACAGTATCCTGGTCTTGTTTAGTAGATGTTTTGCCTCCATCAACTCTTGGCGAACAGTAAGAGTTTCCTCCACACTATTTTTCTTCATTTAATTCTCATACTTGGTTCACCGTGTGCTCTATTTATATGCCTATGAGGTGAGTCCATATGTGTGATCCTGGCCGCCCTGGAAGAAGGAAACCTGTACCACGTGCCAATAGGCAACAATAAATGTTTTTCTGGAAGTGACTAAAACAAGGAACGTACCTAAGTGCTCAAGAAGTGAGCCAGCTTACCTTCATAGAGTCAGAGTATAAAATATATTCCCTGAGCACAGGTAGGAAGTCTTCTGTCATGTCGTCTGTCAGCTCTTCCAAGGCCGTCGAGCAGTTGCCAATGCAAGCTGACACCCCCTCCAGGGGCTCGGCCAGCTCCCCCTCTAATGCACTCCACGTGGAGTACACAGGCCCATATTCTCGCAGCTCTACAAGGTACTCTATAAAAGGAGAAGAGAAACTAATTAAGACTTGGTGGGTAATTAAGACAATCCCTGGTATTACTGACTCAGTAAGAACTGTAGCCAAGAGCTCTCTAGAGCAAGATGTTATTTCCTTGGTCAGTCACTCACCAAAGCATGCTCTCTTTTCAACACAAGATTGTTTATAATTTTTTAAAAATCTCTATAAACCCAGCATTTTCTGGTTTCTGATGTTATGAAACATCACCTGACTTCACCCCATAATGGGAATGCCATGCTTCTGGATAATGGGGATCACAGTGCCTTCTAGGGGAAGTGGGAGGAGCTACATCCACTGCATATCTTCAAAAATACCCACTCACCTACTCATACAGCATGGAACCAGGGCAAATGTTGATTTATTTCCCCTCCAAAGAAAATCTAGCCCACAGCTGTCACCAGGATTCTTTTTTTTTTTTTTTAAAGATTTTATTTATTTGTCAAGAAAGAAAGAGAGAGCACATAGGGGGAGCAGCAGGCAGAGGCAGAAGCAGGCTCCCTGCAGAGCAAGGAGCCCGATGTGGGACCCGATCCCAGGACTCTGGGATCATGACCTGAGCTGAAGATAGATGCCTAGCCAACTGAGTCACCCAGGCGCCCCATCACCAGGATTCTTGCCATTACAAAAAACACATTGTTGCCATGTTTTAGTAACCAATGGATGGCAACCAAGAGAGAATCCCTTTCAGTGTGTTTCACATCTTGTACCAGCATGGTCATTGACGTTGTTCCAGTTTCTCTGGCCTACATGTGTGTAAGAAGACGAAAGGCCCTAATATTCTGGGATACAGAAAGGCAGGTGACCTCAAGAGGGGTGGGGAGGGAGTGGTGGCAACAACCCAGAAGGTTCTAGAAAGGTCTCATAACTCCCCAGGTCAGGACGAGTGGGCCTGAAATGAAGCAGGGGTGGGGCAGGTGAGTCAACTGCAAGTTGGAAGTCTCAAAAGAACCACCACTTTGGCAGACATGGGTCTTTACACTTTTAAACCATCTTTCTGCCAGAAAAGGTACCAAAGTTTGTTTTTTAAATTATCGTTCCTATGAATGATGGGAAGTTGACTCAATGTCTTCACTTTTAAAGCTAAAGTTGAGAGAGAGAAGGGAAATGCTTCGGGGCTGAGAAGCAGCTGTATGCCACGGGGGGAGGCAAACACAAGGCTGGCGAGCAGGGCAAAGGAGGAAGCACAAAATTATCCTCTGGTCACGACGAACCCCTCCCCTCCTTGTGTTCATGTATTAGTTTTGTAAGCGTGGCCTCGTTCTGTCAGGCCAGTGTTTCTGCGGTTGGATTCTGCTGAGCCGAGGGGAATGCCATTCCTGCACACAAGCTCCCTGGGCGTGATCAGGATCTGCACGAAGGGCTCACCTATTTCTTCTTTGATGATCCTCTGGGCTATCCGGTCGATGGTTCCCAGTTTGAGCGCAAATGTATCTAAGTAGTCGCCGATAGCTGCGAACTCAAGAGGTCGACTCCTCAGCTTGTAGCCTCCGGTGACGTGCTTGACGGACTCGCCCACTCTGGTCAGCAGGGCCATCCCTTGCTTCTTGTAGGCGTTCAGGTCCTAAGGAGGACACATGAACAGACAGTCTCAAGGGGCTCCATCACTCCCACAGCTGGGACTCGGTCAAACCAACTGCTTTGGGTGGTTTCTTCTTGGAAGTGGTAGATTCCGAAAACAGGAGCTGAGTCAGAGGACTAACCATGTACACCACCATCCTCTCCCCTCGCCGTCGGAAACACCAAAAGCACACCCCTGAACCCTTTCTCCAGAGCCGGACTCCTACCTTTCTAATCTGGCTCACTCACCTGAGTGCATTCTCCTGCAAACTCAACACTGTTTCTAACATGATGCTTTAAAGCCTCTGACTGGGAGAAAAAAAAAAAAAAGTTCCTTACTCTCATACAAAATATCCTAAGTTATCTTTAGGAGGAAAATTCTAGAGCGGAAGCTCATTCCATTCATTTATTTATATCCCAAGCAAAGCCATATAAAGAAAGGAGGGAGAAGAGGGCAGGGAAGCAGGAAAGAGTGACAGAAAAAGCAAGGCAAGGAGAGGTGCTGTAAACAACACAGCACTTTATCCTGAACGTCTTGGTCAGGGTACACTCGGGAAATCTGCTGAGCTACTTGATCCACTGTACCTAAATTTAAAACGCGTGTCAGTCTGCCAGGTCAAATGAACGTCCTCCTGTCCTCCAACTCCAGGAGGAATCTACGGCACCTTCACATTGTTTGACATCACCTCCTTAATGGGGCCTTTGAAAGTGGTTTTACAGGTTTTATAAGGCATCTGCTCCTTATATCCACCATCAACACACAAAGAACAGGAATTCCTGGTCCGAGCAGGGCACGTCTACAGACAGATAAGTGAACGAGGCACAAGGCCATTGCTTTCTGGTCATCTTGTCTGGTTTAGGGATGGAGCTGAGAAGAGGGAATCACGCTTAACCCAGATGACTGGCAGCCCGCTCCCATTTGACGACCACAATCACAGGCTCTGGTCTCCACAAGTGTCTGAAGGGTAGACCACTCCTGATTTCACTTCCTCCTTCCTTAGGCAGCCGAGGCCTTCACTTTGACTTTTGATTCCACTCTTTCCTAGCTACACCGCGCTGACAAGCAAGGCCCCTGCCCATCAACCATTCCTTCTCCTGCCTGTATCTTTAATGTCTAATCCTTCAGTGGTAATACATACCCAGGGCTCGCCCAGCTTCACAACAGCAGCAATTTCCTCCGCTCCCCTCCTCCATTTCTCTTCTTCCTTTCAAAGTCAGGCTACCTGGCCTGAGAGAATGTTCTAAAGATTCCATCTTCCCTTCTAGCCTCATGTACCCTACACAAGCAAACGTCCCTGTAGACACCTGGCTTTCACAAGACGATAAAGGAAGCCTTGCCATTACTGGCATTGCTTCCACAGTGTTGTTTGGAGCATGGTTAGATCCAAACAGGCTTGCTGGACCGCAGAGGCTCTATTCCAAGTAGAGGCTGACAAGAGAACCCCCCGTGAACCAAGTCAATACACTGAATGGGGTTACTTGGTATGCCCCTCTCACTGCTGCACCCATGCTGCCAAATATGAAAACACTGATCTGAACGCAGGTGGTACTGAGCGTCCCCCCACCTCTCCCAGCATTACTGGCTTCTTCCAAAGATACTCCTGGTTTGCGATAACATCAGGTTATCACGAGAAGGAGGAATGCTTCTGCCTTCACTGTGGCAGACTATGTCAAGGCCTCACCTAAGAACAGGACCACGTTACTCAAGGGGTGTTAGAAGATGGGGAACCCGGGGAGGGGGAGATGGGGAGCTCTGGTGGTATCACAGAGCACAGGAGAGCACCACGTTTCAGTTTCACAAGATGAGAAAGTTCTGGAGATTAGTTGTGAATATACTGAATATTAGTTGTGAATATCTTAAAATGGTTAGGATGGTAAATTTTTTACGTATTTTACCACAATCTAAAGGAAAAAAGAAAAAGATGGGGTTATCTAGTACATTCAGTTGAGCAAATAATACTGAACTAGGCTAGGATTTGTTCTGTGATAGAGCCAACACCTCAGCACTCACTCACGGGAAGTTGGATTGTGGTTAAGACACTGAAGGACTTTTTTTTTTTTAAATCATTTATAATGGTATACAGATAAATACCACACATGCACTAACCTCCACATAGATTACTAATGACCTGGGGCCTACCAGGTCTACAGCCTGAACCGTGAGTGAGGCACGCAGGAAAATCGGACGGATTTTACTCTGTGTTAAGACCTGTCTCTGAGGATCTGTTCACCAGGAAATACATATTTTGAAACAGAACACAAGTTTGATGTTGTTGGGGGGTGGGAATGGGCCTCTAGGAAAAAAGAGATGAATGGGAAGGTCATCGATGGGGCTTAAAAAAAATGTCAATGGTGGTTTAAAAAAAAAATACTAAAGGACTTTGCCATGTGGTTTCCATTGTCTGGAGAACAACACCCTCCCTAAAATATTTAACGTCAGCTGATAGTATCTGCAAATATTTCTCAATTTTGCCATTCTGAAAAAAGAAAACTGGGAAGTCCTTGAGCCTCAACACCATTGCCAACATGGAACAGAGCACTCGTGGCCCGAGGATAGGAATGTGATTCACGAAGGTAAACAGACGTGGCTACAAGGATCTGGCATGAGAGTCTGGGCCTGAGATCCCATTTCTGCAGACACTTAGGGCAGAGCGCCTCTGACTTCCTGCCCATTCTGCCAAACCTGGAGTGAGCACAGAAGCCAGTGGATGACCAACCTGGGTGTGAACACACAGAACCTGACAACTGTATGGGACACAAACGTTTCTCTGGCCAATGCTTGGAAAATGCCCACCCAATAGGAACGTGGCCGTGGGCAAGTAGCTGAGCTCAGCGTGGTGGTGCTGTCTGATACAGAGGGGAAGTGTGGCTTCCAAAGCCATACAGACCCAATCTCAAATCCTAGTGATGCCCCTTGAACATGTACCGAATTCTTGAACTTCAGTTTCCTCATCTGTAAAATGAGGTTACAAGTCAGCTCTCACAGGGTTCCTGTGAAGAACATCCTTACCAAACCACTCACTAGATGTTCTTTCGCTCTGCTCCTTCGGCCCACTGTTGGTCAGAGTGGTCTCAATGCACCGGGAAGTGTTTAAGGAAATACTTACCCCTCCTTCCGGCGAGTGGGAATACTCTGTCTTCCCCTACTGCTGAAAAAGGGTGTTTCTCCTAAACGCTACACATGGAAACTATGATGATGCAAATGGACACCAAAACACAGAGCAATTCAATGACACCCACTATAGTGGGCCATTCATGAAGGTGGTTTGTGAGAGATCAATGTAGCTTCCGAGAAAGCCCAAAGAATCCCAATTTGGGGGAGGAATACAAACAATTCTGTTCTTACCTTAGCAGTAAGGAAAACATTGAAGTGTTCATTGAAAGAGAGCACGGGATGGTCTGTAATTCTTTTTAGGAATTTATCCAAAGCTTTTCTTCTAGTTTCCACAAACTCTTCTGAAAAACGATCTACAACACCTTTCACCACAAACTTCTCGGGAAGCGGCTATGAAAATAGGAAGAAAAACATTCAGAGTACTTGATATGATTGTGGGAAGAAAAACCACAGGCTAGCAAACAATTCTGTCCAAGAACAGACTCCCTATTTGGTTGGAACTTTACTTAGTCATCAGTATAAACCGTCCTGAAACATATAGGAAGAGTAAATCACAGCTACCCTTCTCAGCTTTATAATAACCCAGGAAGTAAAATGCTAGGGACCAGCCCCTGTCAGAAAACAGTCAGTCAATGTGTATCCAGTAAATCCAATATTGCTCCCTTTGGCAGCACATATACTAAAATTGGAACAATACAGAGATTAGCATGACCCCCGCACAAGGACGAGTGTAAATCCTATGGTCTAGCTATCTGTACATTGCTTAAGGCACATGTGGTATAATGAGAAAGTCAGGGTCAGAAAGACAGTCTAAGGAAAGAAGGCAGACAACAACAACCACACAAAAATGCATTTAAATAGATTCACATTTCAACCCCAGCTCAAGGGGTAATAGAACTTGGTGTGTGGAGGAAGAACATTGGGCAAACCTACATATCTAAAAAAATACCTTTTCCAAACCAATCTTTTGTCTAGGTTTACACTCAAAAGCTCTTAAAAATGTAATTTCCTTTGCTCCCCTTACTCAAACAAATGTCTCCATAATGTTGGCTTCAAGGCAATACTGCAGGCAATTTAAAACTCCCTGGTTACTAAGGGATCTTTGAGCTTTGACCTATTTCCATAGTAGCTTCATTAAATGCTTGATTAAAAGGACTTCCTCATTACTACCACCAGAGACAGAGAGTGAGATTATCTACTAGTGTGCAATTTGAACACGTTTGGTGATGAAATATTAAAAGAACATTTACATTAAAAATTGGGCAAACAATTGGTAGATATTTTTCCAAAGATCTACAAATGGCCAACGAGCACCCGAAAAAATGTTCAACGTCATGAGTCATTAGGGAGCTACAAACACAAACCACAGTGAGATACCAGTCCACACCCATGAGGATGGTCAGAATAAGGGGGGGGAAGAAAGAAACAAAAGCAAAACAAAGAACAGAACAAGTATAAGTGAGGATGAAACAAGCTTTAAGTCCACAACCTCCTTCAGCCCCATATTCTGGCAAGAAAGAGGTCTGTTTCTTTTATTTTTTTTTAAGATTTTTATTTATTTATTTGAGAGAGAGAGAAAGAGAGAGAGAGAGCAGGGGCAGAGGGAGAGGGAGAAGCAGACTCCCTGCTGATCTGGCAGCCCAGTGTGGGGCTTGATCCCAGGACCCTGGGATCATGACCTGAGCCAAATGTAGACGCGCAACTGAATGAGCCACCCAGGAACCCTGGTTCATTTCCTTTAAATTATAAGCCTTCAAGTGCACACACATGCACATGAAAACAGACATAGGGACGTCACCAACCCAAAGAAGTGGAATCCTAAGGTATGTGCAGTGGAGAAATCAAGAAGTGATCCCAACCTAGAACCCATTCAAAGATTTGGAGACTGGCTCTATCAACAGCCCTGGAATGAAGCACTTGGAAGAGTTCTGGAAAGTCAGGACGTTTTCCATCTCCAGAAGAGAGACCATGGGCTCACTCTTTCCCCTTCTGACAAGCTGTCTGTCTTCGGTCAAGTCCTACGATCTCCTGGTACCTCAGTTTCTTCTTCGTTTGCAAAAATAGGTAACAATAGTGCCGGCTTGTCAGGGCTGTCACGAGTATTAATTTAGCTACAAGGCTAAACATGCTTCACATAACTCCTGCCACAGAGAAGCACCAACAAAAGTTCGGGGACGGGTCTTTGCTGTAGGAGGGGCAGCAGCTTCAGGAACTACTAATCTTCAGGACGGCCATGTCCAGTTACATCTTGAGATGATGGCAGGGTGCACAGAAGAGGCTAAACTGACAGGTTTGTTTGTTTGTTTGTTTGTTTTTTTACCAGAACGGTAGTTCCAGAGGGCATGGTGGAAAGGTGTGGAAATGAAGAAAGAGAGAGAAGCAGAGTCAGGAATAAGATTACAGAGCCCCATGGAGACAACACATCCAACTTAAAATGCCTGGCGGAGCTTACGTCTGGGGAGAATATTAGAAATGGGTCCTGGGTCAGATGCACAGGGCCATCCAGCCCAGTGTTCCCGCCCAGTCAAAAGCACCAGGGAATCTGTCTTAATAGGGTATGGTTGTTCTTTAGGATGACTTCTTTGTTCTCATCAGTTCTCCCATTCCCTTGGGACTTCTCCTTAAACCCTACACTCAACCCCCAACCTTTCACGTGAAGCACAGCACCATCTCTCCGACAGAGAAACCAGGTGTAAGGTGTAAGGGCATCACATACACATTTCCTGACCATTTGCTTCCTCCACAGAAACCCATCTCCTCTCATTTCCCAGATCCCTGTGGACAACATAACCCACCCCCAACACACCAGAAGGCTAACTCTTCTGTCTTTGCCCCATTAGTTCACTAGCAAGCACGTGCTCTCATCAATTAATCATACCTTCTTTTCCCTGTATTTTCAACATTTCCTCCTCACCTGGCTCTGTTCCTGAGCCTACGAATATGTAGCTGGTTCTCTTTCTATCCAAAAATAATAAACTCAAATATCCCTTGACCTTACATCTTCTTCTCCACTCTCCTTTGGGGCTCACTCAACCTTCCTGAAAGAATCATTTCTCTTAACTTCTACTCCTTCTACCGATGTCTCAAGCCCCAACCTTCCTCGACCCCAAAACAAAGCTGTCTTTGGTTCTGCCTTCGAATGCTGCATTTCTCTGCCTTGTCCCTTCCCACTGCAGACCACTCTTTTAAAGATGGCCGATGGCTTTCTAATGACCAAATCCAGTGGATGTTTTCCTGCTCTTTACTTCATGAGTCCTGGGGAGCATGCTCTGGTTTGCTATGCTGAATAGGACTTGGGACGAAAGCCTAATGATTAAATAACTGGCGAGGTGTGACTCATTTAACAGAACAGATAATCTCCTGAAATAGTTATTCATTCTTCAGGCTTAGTACATTGAACTTTATGTTTAATGAATCAGGGAAGCTTGCTATTTAAAGGAACCCCGGGGTGAATCCTTCTGCAAACAGAATTTCCTTCTAAGCATTATTATGCCCAAATGTACATGGCTTAGTAAATTTGTTTCTTCCTATTTCGAGCCTTAAAGGGGACACGCCTCCTCTCGCTGTCACCTTTATAATTACCTTCTGGTTTCTTTATGCATAGGAATCTGGGTTGCTGATGAAATCAGGGCCTCTCTGGACCGTGACTGAGCTGTTGCAAGTGAAGGGCTCAGCACAGCTCCAAGCACATGGTAGACGCCACACGCATGCCAGCTGTTTCTATGACCCTGTAAACACCGAGAACGGAAGGCAGAAGGGGAGTGGACCAAAGGGTAGAATTTCCATACATCTTTGAGGCCAAAATGTTTTTTTAAAAACCCTCTGGGATACATACCTTTTCACACCCACTAGGATGGCTATAAAAGGGAAAAAAAAAAAAAAAGAAGAAGAAGAAGAAAGTACATGGAGAAATTGGAACCCTCTTCCATGGTTGGTGAGAATGTAAAATGGTGTGGTCTCTGTGGGAAACAACTTGGCGGCTCCTTAAAAAATTAAGTGTACGGGGCACCTGGGTGGCTCAGTGGGTTGAGCCTCTGCCTTCGGCCCAGGTCATGATCCCAGGGTCCTGGGATCAAGCCCTGCATCCAGCTCTCTGCTCGGCAGGGAGCCTGCTTCCTCCTCTCTCTCTCTGCCTGCCTCTCCGCTTACTTGTGATCTCTCTCTCTCTCTCAAATAAATAAATAAAATAAAAATTAAGTGTAAGATTAGCATAAGATCCAGAATTCCATTCCTTGGCATGCAGCCCAAATAATTGAAAGCAAGTGTTCAAAGACTCGTACAATCAACGTGCAAGTAGCATGATTTATAATAGTTGGGTGGGGGAAAGGAGGAATAAGAAGTGACTGCTTCGTGACTATGGGATTTTTCTGTGGGGGATGAACATATTCTGGAATCACATAGGGGTGCTGACTGTAAAACATCGTGAATGCACCAAAAGCCACAGAGTTGTACACTTCTTAAAATTGCAAATTTTATGTTATTTGAATTTTACCTCAATTTAAAAAAAAAAAAGCTGTGGTGACGGGAGCAAATGTCAGAAAGGAGAGAAGACTCTGTGCTCCAGCTTTGAAGATGGTGGAAAGGGCCATGAGCCAAGGGAAGCGGGAGCCTCTAGAAGCTGGAAAAGTCAAGGAACCAAGTCCTCCTGGAGCTTCTGTGAGGAAAGCAGCACAGGGATATTAATCCACTGAGACCAATTCTGGACTCCTGACCTCCAGAATATAAAGTGATAAACTTCTGTCATTCAAATCGCTTTCTAAAAAGAAAAAAATCTTACCCAGTATGGGGGTGAGGGTATGGATAAGGACAGAGATGAAACAAGACTGGCCACTGGGGATAAATGCTGAAACTGGGCAGTGAGTACACAGGGTTGGGGGCGGGGGGTCATTGCACTAAATCACTCTACTGCAATATTTCTGACATTTTCCAGTATGAAAAGATTTTTTTAAAAACTATACTTGCATGTATGTGTTGGAACCTACAAAAAATCCTATTTGTGGGGCACCTGGGTGGCTCAGCTAAGCATCTGCGTTCGGCTCAGGTTATGATCCTGGAGTCCTGGGATGGAGCCCCATGTCTGGCTCCCTGCTCAGCAGGGAGTCTGCTCCTCCCTCTCCCTCTGCCCCATCCCACTTGTGTTCTCTCTCTCTCAAATAAATGAATAATATCTTTAAAAAATATATTTTAAAATAATCCTACTTGCAAAGCATACAATAACCCATTAAATATTTTGAGGTTTAACCTTACAAAATATTTACACTTTTATAGCACTTGATACTTTGGTCAAGCACTTTCATATGTATTATATTTCGTAATAGTTTAAAAGAAAGTACCTTATAATCTGTGAAACAAAAGTATACTTCCTGTAGATTGTCATGGAAAGCTACTATTTCGGAGTGTGAAATCTGCACAAAGATTTCCATTGCTCAATCTTGAAATGATCCAACTTCCTCTTGTCAGCATTTAAATTGCTTCTTTAACAAATATTAATTTGCAATGAATTGCAAATTGCAGTTAAACAAATATTCAGCAACACACCCACTACATGACAGAAAACTATTTTTCCTATCCTTATCAAACAAACAGAGAATATGGCTCCTAAGAAAAAATAACAAATAAATAAAAGAGTATTATGATTAAAAACGTCCTCTCCATAAAAACCACCATCAAGCCCAGTTTAATTCAAAGTACTTGAAAGTTCACCCAGTGTTCCACTACTTATTAACCTACCTACTGGTAAGCTAAAAGCATCTATATGCTTTTTTTTTTTTAACAGTAAAAAAAAGGAGGAACCAACTAGAAAATGAAGTTAGAGTTTTTACTGATTATTTCATATTAAGAAAAACAGCTGTTGCAACACAGATTTCTTATTAATTCCTATGAGCTTACCACTACCCAAAACAAATGGGGTAGATAGGAAATACAAATGCATCCTTCCAACAAAGCTTCTTTCACAATACCTGAAGCAAACAGTAAATTTCCAAGTGCAATTAAACACCGACAAGTTTAATAAATGTATTTGCTTCATCTCCAAAATCTACATGTGCCCATCAAACACAAAGCATATCTATTGTTGTAATAAGGTGTGCCCCAGTATAAGAAGTAGTGTTAAAACTAACCTCTGGGCCAAAAAATAAATGAAAAAAAAACAAAACCCATGTCACAATGAAGACTTGTGGCTCCAGCTATTTGAGGATGAAGTGATATGAGCATTTCCACTTTTCAAATTACAGAGCGATGAAGCAATATAAAAAGAAAAAATATACATATGCCATAGCCCCGGAAAACATCACAGTGCCACAGCACACAGAAATATCAAACAGGCCAGAATCTGTTAAAGGTACAAAGCAGAAAAGACTGAACTGAGAGAAAAGTCAAGCCATACTGACCATCTTGTGATTCTTTTCAGGCAAAAGAAAGGGTGGTCTAGGAAGTCAGGGGTTGGGTTTCCCTGGGACAGCCCCAGAAGCTGCCAAGTTCCGGAGCCACAGGGGCTGGAAACAGGCCTCAGGACGGCCAATCAGGAGAGGAAAATGAAAGAATGTGGGTCCCTTCCCGGAACCACAGTCTGGCTGACTGTTCACTTAGGACTTCACATAGTTCCACTGAAGCCCAGGTAAGAGGGGCACTTCATTCCACATTCCTAACACAGCAGCAGAATCTGAAAGCTCAGGAATCCTCACATATTTTTTTTTAAGATTTTTTTTATTTATGCATTTGACAGACAGAGATCACAAGTAGGCAGAAAGGCAGGCAGAGAGAGAGGGGGAAGCAGGCTCCCCACTGAGCAGAGAGCCCGATGCGGGGCTCGATCCCAGGATGCCTAGATCATGACCTGAGCCGAAGGTGGAGGCTTTAACCCACTGAGCCACCCAGGTGCCCCAGGAATCCTCACATATTTTTAACCACAGCTGACTTGAGTTGGCAAAAGCCTGATGATGGCTATTAAAGAGGGCACAGATTGCATGGAGCACTGGGTGTTATACACAAACAATGAATCACGGAACACGACATCAAAAACTAATGATACACTGTGTGGTGACTAACATAACATAAACAAACACAACGAAATAGGAACTCATTCTCCCAAATGTTCCAACTAATTCAAAAGACTCTAAAGTTCATCTTGAAAAAGAAAACATGTGCCAATAGCCAGAAAAGCTGGCTGCCAATATACTCTGGAAACAGAGTATATTGGCAGGTGGGGATGGAGACAGGGACCTTACAACCGGATGTTGAAATGTTCTGTGAAGTTACAGTCATTCAAATCATGAAGGAAGGGCACCAGATTAGAAAGACCGACAAACCAAAGGTTCAGGGGCGGTTCAGGAATACACAAGTCTAATGCATGATTCGGTGTGACGCACAAACGATGGTAAAGATGATTGATCACTCATAAGTGGCTCTGCAACAATTTACCACCTGAAAAAAGTATGGTCCTCCCATCTCACATCAGAACAAATGCTAGATTTAAATATAAAAAATACAGGTCAACTTCCTTTGCAGATATGGAGTTTTTACAAAGCAAAACAAAACAAGACAAAATAAAAACAAGAGAAAATGAAGAGGTAAATCATAAAACGCCAGTGTCCAATAAGTTCAGGGGAAGACATTCAGCCTCCCTGGTCAAAGAAAGGAAAGCTTACTGTACAAAAATGAACTCAAAATGGATGAAAGGCTGAAATGTGTGGGCTAAAACTGTATAAAAATTTTAGAAGAGGGGCACCTGGCTGGTTCAGTTGGTGGAACGAGCAACTCTTGATCTCAGGGTCATGAATTCAAGCCCCACGTTGGGTGTAGAGATTACTTGAAAACAAAATGTTAAAAAAAAAAAAATTTAGGGGGTGCTTGAGTGCTCAGTGAGTTAAAGCCTCTGCCTTTGGCTCAGGTCATGATCCCAGGGTCCTGGGATCGAGCCCCGCATCAGGCTCTCTGCTCAGCAGGGAGCCTGCTTCCCCCTCTCTCTCTGCCTACTTGTGATCTCTCTCCCTGTCAAATAAATAAATAAAATCTTAAAAAAAAATTTAGGAGAAAGAAAATAAATCTTCATGACCTAGAACTAGGTGACAATTTATGAGATGGGACACCTTTAAGCACAAGCAGAGAAAGAAACAAAAGATAATCGGGAATTCATCAAAACTAAAAATCTTTGTACTTCCAAGAGATGCCATCAAGAAAGTAATGAGACAACTCATTAACTGGGAGGAAACTTTGCAAGTTGTATCTCTAGTAAGGGATTTACATTTAGATTATATAAAGATCTAATAACAAAAAGACAACCCAGCGTAAAGGATCTGAAGAGATAGTTCTCCAAGGAAGATGACAGATGGCCAACACGCATGTAAAAAAATGCTCAACACTATTAGCTGTCAGGGGAACGCAAATCGAAACCACAGTGAGATACCACTCCACACCCACTGGGATGGTTATAATCAAAGATGTAGATAATCACAGTGTTGGTAAAGACATGGAGAAACTGGAACCCTCATACCCTGCCAGTGGGAAGGTAAAATGATGTGGCCACTTTGGAAAACATCCTGGCAGTTTCTCACAAGGTTAAATAAACAGGTACATACGATCTGTCAATGATACTACTGGGTGTACACACTCAAGAAAAAATAAGAACATAGGATCATGCAAAAATTTGCATGTGGATATTCACAGTCGCACTACTCAGAACAGCCAGTAGGTGAAAACAATTCAAACATCCATTAAATTCAAGCAGGATAGACCAAAAAGGGGTACCTCCATACAATGTGATATTATCTAACAAGAAAAAGGAACAAAAGTACTGACACGTGCCACAACACGGATTAACCTTGAACACACTGTGCCAAATGAAAAAAACCCAGTCACAAAAGACTGTATAGTATAGGACTCTACTTTATATGAAATGTCCAGAATAGGCAAATTTATAGAGACAGAAAGATCAGTGGTTGCCAGGTGCTGAAAAAGATAGAAGGTTTGGAAATGACAAGCAAAGAGTGGGAGGTTTCTTTTGGGGGTGAGAAAAGGTTCTCAAATTGACTGTGCTGATGGTTGCACAACTCTCTATACTAAATATATTAAATACATAAATATATATATTAAATACTTACACACTAAATATATATATACTGAAATAGTATATACTAATATACTAAATACTGACACTAAAGATATGAAAAGTCCTTAACCTATTTTAAATGGACAAACTGTGCGGTAAATGAATTATATCTTAATAAAGCTGTTTCTTTAAATAAAGAAATGAAAATGTAAACAATAATTATGTTGCATGTCTACTAGGTCTCCACCTGAAAATAAACTTTCCACGCAGGGGTCCCTTGTCCATCACATGACCCCTGAACTCCCCAAGAGTACTCACCAGGCCTAGTATGAAGACTAACATAAAGTCAATGCTTACTAACAGCTAGATACTTTCTAGCCAAGTGGCTGCAGAGTAATTTCTAAAGGAGAAAAGGTTTTTTCCACTTTCACTTTCATACTGCTCTCCTACATTAAATCTCTCTACACCCCAGACATGTACCAATAATTTATTGAATAAATTTATGTCTCCACTTGCTTCTAGAATACCTTCTTACTCACTGCTTCCATCCTGACCGGAGGAAACCATACTTAAAAATACTATGGATCAGTCCCCGACATTCGGAAGCCTTCCATCCTCTTTCAGTTCTGGTTTCGGTGTCCATGCGTAAGTACAACCAACAGGGGTCGCTGTCGAACCAAACCTCAAACACACTAGCTGCCTGCAGGTGGAGCGTGATCCCCCCCTTGTGCACGGTGGGGGCTAATAAGCATAAACAACTTCCTTCCAAACAGTACAGCAGGGAACAGCAGTGAAGAGTGACTGCACGGTGGAGAAACCCAACAAGCATTACATCAAGTAAGGTGATCCAGGTTAACATCAACAGTGATTAAATATTGTTGACAGCATGCACCTTTCTTATGATGTGATGAGAACGGCACTTTTCCTCCCAAAACACGCGACTCCAGTTTAATCATGAGAAAAACATCAGACAAATCTCAACTGAGAGACATTCTACAAAATGCCTGAGGAGTACTCCTCGAAACCGCCCGTCACCGAAAAGGAGGAAAGGCTGAGAAACTATCACGACCAATAAGGAGACATGCAAGATGACACCCTAGATGGGACCCTAGAACAGGAAGCGGACATTAGGCAAAACGGAGGAAATCTGAATAAAGGACTTTTAGTCACCAGTAAGCAATCATTACTCATTACTCATTACTCATTCGTCATTAACTGTGACAAATGTGCCACACGAACGTAAAATGTCGAGCAAAACCAGGTGCAGGGTATACGAGAATTCACTGCACTACCTTCGCAGTAATTCTGGAAATCTAAAGCTGTTCTCAAATAAAAAGCCTATTAAAAAAATTAAAAAAATTAAATTAAAATTAAATTAAAATTAAATTAAAATTAAATTTAAAAAATTAAATTAAAAAATTAAAATTAAAAAATTAAAAATTAAAAATTAAAAAAATTAAAATTAAAAAAAAATTCACTAGCTGCCAATGTCACCAAATTGCGATTCCATTTTAAGGAACAGTTCCAACTGTTTAAAGATGAGTTTCTTCCCTCCGAGAAAGAATGCCGTCGTAGGCAAACCCCGTCATTTCTACCACAGTATATTCACCCTCTTCCAACCGTGTGGGAGAGAAGCACTGGGAGATGCATACGTAACACAAAGACTGGCAACTGCTAAGAAGTTATTCAGCCAAGGTTTTTACTGAAAGATAGAGCCCCTCTGAAGAGTTTTATGGCCTAAACTGCACCAATGCCCCCAAAGCCCAAAGAAACATCTGGGGTCTAAAATGGTTATTATTTCTACTGGGGGGAAAAAAAGTCTGAAAAGCATTCAATATGTATGTTGGTTTAAGTAGTCTTTTAAATTTTATTTGCTCTAGTTCTGTTTTTTTTTTTTTTTTTTTAATGTGTAGATAGGGGTAATAGAAAAATATTATGCTGCTTCAATAAATGTAGTTAGATGGCTTTTGGTTTTTTAAGTGAAAAACTGGGGTTGGGTGGGTTGGGTGCTAGGTTTCTGCTCCCTGAATCAGCCGTGTCTAAAGAAAGCCCCACCAGCTGTAATCTGAGGCATCGTTGTTCACCTGGTGGCAGCCACCCAACCCTCAAGAACTGTGTCTAGAAGGGTGAAACAGTCTTTAAAGAGGCAGCAAATAAGAATTAGGACTCTCCCTACCTCAAAAAAACTGTCACAATGAAAGCGAAAACCTACCCCCACACCACTCAAGAAACCAGCATGATCAGAGCAAATCAGAAACCAAAATCCCAAGGGTGAGACAGGTTAGACAGCACCCGTGAGAATGTTTTACGCGCGTTTGATGGGAAAACACGGTATAAAGTGTCAGGCAGAGTCTGCCCCTCATGTAAGGGGTGAGAGCTGAGTGAACGTCCTCAGGAGGGATATTGCAGGCAAACAGAGGAACAAGCTGTCATGACTTAGTACCTACGGGAATGAGATGAGTAGGCTGGGACTCCTCCAGTTTGTTCCTCAGCCAGTCAAAATCCTGGTACCTTCGACGGACAGAATACTCTGGCAGGTCAAACTCCACCCGCGTACTCTGCAAAGAAGAAGAATGGAACAAAATAAGCATAAGGGAATAGTAGCATCTCTTGGCAGAAAGGAAGGGAAAAAGCTCTCTTTGAGTAACCAAACTAGGCAAGAACACACTTTCCTTCCACCAAAACAGAAGCCAAAAGACATCAATTACCAACACAAAATGTTAAGTCCAGGCCCCCAGGGCCCAGCTCAAAAGTCAAGGATGTAGAATGGAAATGTTGAGGGTTTTGGTGGTTTTTTTTTCTACCCTTAGGAAATGGAATTCAACTATCCCTCAGAATGTGTTTAGAAACATTTGATTCATTTCCTCCAGGCTTAACTTTGAGGATTTCTTTTAGCTGAAAAATTCCACTGAGGATATTGCTACTGAATCCCAGTCCAGGTATCTTTTAAAAGAAATTAAGTCTCCATCATCTGCTACATATGCTGCCAAGTTTTACCAATAGGCAGAGGGGAGACAAAAAGAGCTAAGAGAGCACCTACTCGTTTAGGAGTCAGATTGGATGAACACAGAAAAGGATTTGCCTCATTGGCCATATTCTGTCAGAACCATAACCTTGGAAGTACGTTGTATTTCAGGTGATAAGAAAAAAAAATCTAGAAGGAAATAATGCTAAAACGCTACTGTACTATAGGAAAATATTAATCTCATCCCTTTTTTCCCTCATCTCTCATGCATTAATATTTTACACCAGTCACCCTTTTCCTGAATTTCAGTTTTCTGAAATGTGATTGTAGCACTTGATAAAGAAAACCAATGTTAAATCAAATGAAATTAATTTATGCCAAGACAAGATTTTTACATATTAATCTGCCCAAACTAAAAGTGTGTTTCAGCTAAGCCATTTTTTTTCCTGTAAGGGGAGAGACTGCGTGACAGTCATAGCTCTTGGAAATGAAAGGTCAAAATAACAATGGTTCAAGCTTCATTTTATGAATTTACTCTTTCAGGCCCAAAGTCCATTTTAATCCATGATACCAAGTAAATCTTAAAAACATATGAACAAGAGTCATTCATCAAGGAAAAGCTGTGAGCAGCTTTGGCATTGAAAATTACGATTTCGGGGCGCCTGGGTGGCTCAGTGGTTTAAGCCGCTGCCTTCGGCTCGGGTCATGATCTCGGGGTCCTGGGATCGAGTCCCACATCCGGCTCTCTGCTCTGAAGGGAGCCTGCTTCCCTCTCACTCTCTCTGCCTGCCTCTCTGCCTACTTGTGATCTCTCTCTGTCAAATAAATAAATAAAATCTTTAAAAAAAAAAAAGAAAAAAAAAAAAAGAAAATTACGATTTCATCCTCCCCAAAACCTGAGTTCACAGAGTCCAAGCAAAATTTGGAAGTTAAAGGACTCGGTCTTGGACTGAACCTCACTTAACTCTTCCTGCATCTCTTCTCCTTTATAGCCAGGTACAACTTTTCCCTGTGATAGAGGGTATGAGTGGGAAGAAGTGAGGAAATTCATTCAACCTAAATATTTGTGATTTATGAGAGGAACCCCCCCCAAAGGAATTACCATTACAGAACTGGGGGGGGGGGGTGGAGAAAGAATGTTTCAATTCAAAAAAAACAAATCACGGCAGTTGAATTTTCATGCATGAGGGTGATATAAATTTGAAGGGCACTCCTCCCGAGGCTGGGTGAGGAGAAGCCCATGCAGGATCAGTCCCAGCACCTATCAGATTCCTGAGACACCAAGCCTCCTGGAGCCTAGGTTTCCTCAGCAGCAAGAAGAGGGCTGGAAGTGACATTCTTCAAAACCACAGAGCCCCCAACAGGCTCTGGTTGAGGACCTGCCAGTGATGATGTGCCCATGAAAGGTCAGCTTTGATGTGTGACGAATGCATTCATTTTCACTGCAAATGCCCTGATCAAGGGCTCCACTTTCTGCCTTCGTTACGCGTTATCAGCTGATCATTTCTCTTTATTATGCTTTTGCAGATCCACTTCATAAATTACAGTTCATGTAACATTTCTAACTTTGAAATCGGTATGTGTAATGAAGAGCGGAGGATTAAATATAAGGTTTGTTTCTGCTGTAAGCCACTTATTTTTGGGGAACTGGCTCCCCCCGCCCCTTCGACTTATTCAGGTCAGACATACTTATTTTAAAACTTCAGGAAAGGGGCACCTGGGTGGCTCAGTCGGTTAAGAATGTGACTCTTGGGGCGCCTGGGTGGCTCAGTGGGTTGAGGCCTCTGCCTTCAGCTTGGGTCATTATCCCAGTGTCTTGGGATCGAGCCCCGCATCCGGCTCTCTGCTCTGCGGGGAGCCTGCTTCCTCCTCTCTCTCTCTGCCTGCCCCTCTGCCTGCTTGTGATCTCTGTCAACTAAATAAATAAAATCTTTAAAAAAAAAAAAAAAAGAATGTGACTCTTGGTTTCAACAAAGATCATGATCTCAGGGTCATAATCTCCAGGTCATGGGATCTAGCCCTGCTTGGGATCTAGCTCCAAGCTTGGTATGGGGTCGGCTCCAGATTCTCTCCTTCTCCCTCTGCCCTGCCCACCCCCAACTGGTGCATGTGCTCTCCTTTCTCTCCAATAAATAAATAAGTAAAATCTTTAAAAAAAAAAACAAAACTTCAGGAAAAATAAAGGAATAAAAATACAGATGAGTCATAATCCCTCTAAATAGGGAAAAAACACTATGAATACTATGTTTACACCTTTCTGTATTTTTTCTATGTATATCCATTCCTTCACTCATATTTTCTAAATCTCTAACAGCTCTTAAGTATCATTCTGTCAGTAATTCATATCTACATGATCATTTTTAACACATACATAGTATTCCACTGGATGGATAAACAACAAAACCAAATCCTCACTTAAGTTGTTCTCAATCTTTCAATCAATAAACAATGCTGTGTAGACATCATTGGGCATCTGTTTGATAAAAATCAAACTCCTAAAGATGGAATTACTGGATAAAAGATGAAAGTGTGTATGTGTGAGTGTGTGTGTGTTTTACAAAATTCCCAATCTTTATAATTTATTAATGGCTTTCATTTCTTCTTTTTGAGAGAGAGAGAGCACACACACACATGAGTGGGGGGAGGTGGTAGCAAGAGTGAGAGAGAGAGTGAGAGAGAGAATCTCAAGCAGGTTCCATGCCCAGCACAGACCCCAACAGGTCTGAGCTCCATCCCACAACCCAAACCAAAATCAGAAGTCAGATGTCTGGGGCGCCTGGGTGGCTCAGTGGGTTAAGCCTCTGCCTTTGGCTCAGGTCATGATTCCAGGGTCCTGGGATCGAGCCTCCGCTCAGCCCTCTTGAGCAGAGAGCCTGCCTCCCCCACTCTCTCTGCCTGCCTCTCTGCCTACTTGTGATTTCTGTCTGTCAAATAAATAAAGAAAATCTTAAAAAAAAAAAAAAAGTCAGATGTCTAACTGACTGAGCCACCCAGGTGCTCAAGGATACATGTATTTTTAATTAACAACCTGTTTCCAGAAATATATCAACTTATATTCTTATCACATATTCTCATCACCAATGATTATCTTTGATGGACTTGTAACTGAAAAATAATATGTCATCTTTGTTTTGTTTCTACTGGGGTTGAACATCCTTCAAAATATTTGTTAGAACCATAAGTGACTCTTAATCTCACAAAACAAACTGAGGGTTGCTGGGGAGAGGGGGGGTCGGGAGAGGGGGGTGGGGTTATGGACATTGGGGAGGGTATGTGCTATAGTGAGTGCTGTAAAGTGCGTAAACCTGGTGACTCACAGACCTGTACCCCTGGAGCTAATAATACATTATATGTTTATAAAAAAATTTTGTAAATGTGTTAAATTAAAAAAATTTTCAAAAAAATATTTGTTAGCTATAGATTTTTCTTCTTTTGTGATGGGTCTCTTTTTTAAATTGTCTTTTCATGGTCTTTTGAAGTCTTTTTCATTTGTGGAAGTTCTTTATAACTATGTATCTATCATAATTTCCAAAGAGTTTTCCAGGTATATAATTTTTTAATTCAGCCATTCTCCCCCCCCTCTCTTTTTTTTTTGGTGTCATGGAGAAGAAGGCTGTCCCCCTTGCAAGCTTTTAAAAATATTCACCTGTGTTCTCTCCTTTATTTATCATCTATTTACTTATATCTTTAATTACTGCTCTTCTACTTCTAGGGATCTGCCATTAGAAAATACTTTTTAAACTGTGGCAAAGATAACTGTATAATGATGTGCGCTGCAATGCTATTTCAAATAGCAAAGGAATCAAAGCAATCTAAATCTTCAACAATAAAAACAGGTAACTTATGATATATTTATTCTATGGTTATCAGTAATCTTGTCTTAAGACATCTTTTTTTTTTTTTAAGATTTTTATTTATTTGACACAGAGAGAGAGAGAGCAAGTGTGCACAAGCAGGTAGAGAAAGAAAGAAGAAGGAGACTACCCGCCCAGCAAGATACTGGACTCAGGGCCCCATCCCAGGACCCTGGGATCATGACCTGAGCTGAAGGCTGATGCTTAACCAACTGAGACACCCAGGAGCCCCATAAGACATCTTTAATAACAAATATGCTTTGATATACTTTTAAGAGAAAACAGCAAGATTTAAAATTAATTGCACATATAATTTCATTAATGTTAAAAATGTGGATATAAAAGGTTAAATCTAGAACTCATAATGACAACTGTCCTCTTTAGACTTATCCTTATTTTCAGATTTTCTACCATTCTCATACAATACTTTCATAGTTACACAAAAAAAAATTGTTTTTTTTTAAAAGCTCCTTTACAGACACAATGGATTAAATAAAAATTTGTTTGGAAAGCAATAAGGAAAAAAATATCATGAACCATGAAGGATGCTCATACTCTTCGGCCCAACATTGGTTTTGTTTACTTTTACCACAATTTGTTCTAGAAGAGATACTGAGACACATGAAATGAGATTAAATGACATAAATTAGAAGTAGGTCAGAAAGATCAAGAAAAAGCAAGGACAGAGAGAAAAAGCAGAGCCAGGAACGAGGCTAGCAAAAGACACTCACCATAGAATTCTGCACACTTGCTAAAACTGGGCCACAGACATTACCATGAATTTCTGGAGAGAAACCCAGTCAGTTATAAGGCTCACAGTACTCATAAAATACACAGGCCAATAAAACTCCAACTATGAGTCTGTAGTAAATTTTTCCTCTGTGAAATTCAGGGTCTAACTGAGTAAGGAAAACAAAGCAAAGCTCTATTTTCTATTAACAATAAAAAGAGAAAAGTGCACACCCACAATTCCATAATCAGAGACAATCACTACACTGTTTTGTTCTGGGTCCTTCCACACCATGATCCATAATCCAGAATGCCCCACAAGATCACAAGGTCACGGGTACACACGAAGTCAGATCTACAAGTTGGTAACTGAGCACAAGAGCCGTAACGAAGAATATCCATTTCTGCCTTCGTTCCATATGAGTATCTCCACTGGGTAAATACAGCACTTCAGAAGACCTAGCACAGAGCGACAGGGCAATCAATCAGCCAGCAGAGCACCCATCCATTGGGTCGCACCTTAACCACAGAAGAACCCTAATTCCCCAGAAGCTGATGTGCCTAACTACTGTGGCCTGGAGCCCTTCCAAGGAATCTCCATTCAATCTAAAATTTACGACCCGTCCACTCCAGAGAGATTTGGTCTTCATCAGAAGTGCCAACTGAATCCTATGAGTCGGAGTGACCGCCCCTTTCCCTGCAAAGGGACCTCCTTTTCCTTTGTCAAATCTTAGCCAGCTATTCTCATTCCGCTTCAGAACACTGCTACCCTATGAGAACACCTGAGAATAATGACCAGGGTGGCTTCTGGTCTCTCCTCATGCCCCTGTGGGCTTCCTTTCTTGGAGCTTTATACCAAGTCTTCCAGAACACCCATTCTGTAATTAGTAAATTCCTGTAGTTCTTCGGATTCTGAAAGCTGCCTCTCCCCTGGAGTCTCGAGCCCCCCTGTTGTCCCGGCAGGTGGAAAGCTGCTCCTTTTCTCACGTCTCACCAACTCTGCCCCATCCTCCAAGACCGAGAGTCCCTGTTGGTACCCGGCTCACTCTGCACTGCTGCTCACCTCCACGCCTCCACGGCCCTGTGAAAACCCTTCTGAGGCTCATGCCATCAAGACACCTCTATCTCTGTCCCTCGCACACCTGTCATCTACTGACACCTCACCACTTTCCTGATTCCCAGAGGACTCCGGTGCCAAAGGGGCTTCCTCTCCAAAGCCCCTCCATAGCTTGGGTACCCTCGAGATCTACGTGTTCACACCCACAACACCCACCTCTGAGCCATCGCTCCCACTGCCTCCCCTTAGACGGTCATCGGCAGAGAGTCAGACCTCCCTCTCTCCAACCAGCACCTCCTGTGTCTCGGACTCTCCCGCTTCCCAAGACCCCTGGTTTTTCAGCCTCTTGGGACCTACAGCTCCTTGGCACTCTGTCCAGCCCTATCTTCACTTCCTACCTTATTCAGCATCAATTCCATAACCCGTCACTTCCACCTCCCGTTTGCCGACATCCTAAACGTCCCCTCCCCTGCCGTCCACACGACTGGCCGAAATGCAGCCGTGCACTTCCTGCTCTACCAGCCCCGGGTGTGTGAGCACACTCCTGGAGTTAAAACAGGCAAACACACTGACGGACACACCAAAATCTCCCACTGGACCTTCAACAGCGCCAGGCGTCAACTCTCTCCCTCCTTTTCCACATTGGTTAATGCAGAGCCTTCAGAAGTTTTGAAAACCTCCCAGCCTTACTTCGAAACCTCCCATTCGCTCTTAGTGGAAGACCTCATCATTGATTCCTAGAGAAAACTGCAGCGAGAAGCACAGAACCCTCAACTTCCTGCCACAAAGAACAAAACAGAGCAAAACAAAACTTTCCCTCTTCCTCTAGAAACAATGGAAGAAGTGCACCTCCCCCTTTGGACGCTCCTGCTCCCTCCCCTGCTCAGCGGCTTCCATCCTCCTTTCCAACCTCACCTCAATGTCTCCCTCTCCAGCAACGCGGGCCTCTGGGCACTCGCACAAGTCCCGTCCATCCTTAAAACCAAACAAAATTGCCCCTCAACAACCCAAACCCACACTTTCTCTAGCTCCTGTTCTCACTTCACTCCCAAACCATCAACACTCATGCCTTGTCTTTCTGCCACAGCACACCGGCTTCTGCCCACCTCTCCAGGGAGAGTGTGCCTGCCAGCCACCCATAACCCTTTTGTCATCAAATCTAAACATTCGCTTTGTAACCCTTATGTATTCTTGACCTCTGAGTGGCCTTTTGCCTCTGTGGACCACGGAGGCAATCTAAAAAGAGGAGTTAGTTGGGGCGTTAAGACTTGGGATCACTAAGGAGATGGGGTAAGAGACAGGAAGGAGGACGGCTCCTAAAGGCTGGGTAGGAGACCGAGCACAGTGCTGGGGCAAGCGGGGCAGAGCCATCCCTCTCTTGAAAATCATGCCTTGTTGGAAGTATGGCACAGACAGATCTGGACTCAAGTCCTAGGTCTGCCACATATCAGCAGCATATCCTGGAGTAACTGTCTCAGTTTCCTCATCTGTAAAGGAAAAGTGCCACCAGTACCCACCTCACTGACTATGAGGACGAACTGACAATATATTTAAAGCACTCAGCACAAAATAAACCGATGGCTCGTCCGCAGGGCAGAACGCTGTTGCAGCCTTAGAAGGCAACAGCACAGCTGGGCTCCGCACTCAGTGGGGAGTCTGCTTGAGGTCCTCTCTCTCCCTCTGCCCCTCCCCACACCCCCACTCTCGCTCAAGTAAATAAATCTTAAAAAAAAAAAAAAAAGAGAGAGAGAGAGAGAAAGAAATGATAACATAATGGTGTGCTGGCTGGCATATACTAGCCCAGAAAGATGCCCAACACATGAAGGGAATGGGCAGCATACAAAATAACTCATTTTTGTAAACGGACGGAGACAAACAGTTCAGAAATTTATAAATGATTATTTCTGTCTGGTGAGCTTATAGGTATTCTTTTATTGTTTCAGCTTCCTTGAGTTTTCTAGTTTCTCTGCAATAAGCACATATTACTTATATAAAGAAAAAGGTTTCTATGATCAAAAAGTATAAGCACATGGTAAGTGGTCAGTAATTAGCTATTAAGATGAAGACACTTTCTAGGAGCCTCCAGAGAAAGGAGCCAGGATCTGCATGCCCTGGGAAGGTGGGGCTGGCTCCTCACCGCCGCAGAGGAAAGGCACCCATGACTTAGATTTGGGTGGAGACTGCTTGGCCCACATTGGCTCTCAGCCCTAGGTTCATTTTAGTTCAGGCAAAAGCAGCTCTGTACTTTGTCCAGCTTTGGTCATCAGAAATCTGAATTAGGACAGGGGAATCAGAGCTCAAAGTAATAAACTATTTGTACAACCTCATCCTGTGACCATGAATTTCGCTAGAGGACCACAGCAGAAGTGGAGGTCCAGGGGAAGATTGGTGTGTGAGACCCTGTGTTCCTGTGATTCCTCTCCCTCTCATCCCTGTGTCGAGACATGGGCATATGTAGCTAAGCTTTAATGCAGTGTTCAGAAAGAAGGTGCCAAATACACCACCAAGATTTTAAACCTCCTGTCACTACCTGCAATGGGAAAAGAAAGGGATTCTGGTTTGAGATAGAATTGACAGTAAGGGGTGCCTGGGTGGCTCAGTGGGTTAAGCCGCTGCCTTCGGCTCAGGTCATGATTTCAGGGTCCTGGGATCGAGTCCTGCATCGGGCTCTCTGCTCAGCGGGGAGCCTGCTTCCCTCTCTCTCTCTCTCTGCCTGCCTCTCTGCCTACTTGTGATCTCTCTCTGCCAAATAAATAAATAAATATTTAAAAAAAGAAGAAGAAGAATTGACAGTAAGAAGTAAAACTTAATTCTGCAACAAGTTCACCAAGAGGTGGTGGCATCACAGCCGAAGGAAAATGCGGAACTGGAAGTTGGAAGAGTTCTGACTTATAGGATATCGACCCCAGGAAAAAGGGACAGAAACAAGAACACCAAGGGAAAAGAGTGAGGGAAGAAGGAAAGAGAGGCAGCACAGGAGAGTGTGCAAGCCAGTCAGCCTATGACTGGAGAACAGAGGTCCTGGAGGATTAGCCTTGTGGGAGGTGGGGGAGGTCGGCTGCAGGGCAGTGGAGTCAGGCAGGGGGGAACATGTGAAGGAGAGTGGGCGATGCTGTGCCAGGGACGCAGTGACCTTGTCCTTCAGCAGTTTAGAGCATAAGTTCAAGAAAAACAGGTTTTCCATTTCGATGACTACAGGGTAAAAAATAAGTTGACCCTGGGGGCTGGGGTGGCAGGGGAGGAGTGGAAATAGTTCATGGGAATACATATATCAACCTAGAACCTCTGAAGATTTAACATACCTCTAAGCACCTAGCCCAGTGCCTGGGAAACAGGAGGCACCCAGCAGCCTGGGGGATGGGGGAAGACTGCGGACATGCACGTGCGTGTGCACACATACAGAGACAAGTTTTCAAATGTGGACCAGGTGCAGAAAGGACAGGGCAGGAATATCAAAGAAATATCTGAGAAAGGCTTACATGTCCACAGAGAAAAGATATTGTATATGAGAAAAGATATTGTATATGTATATATTGTATATAAATATTTATATTTATATATAAAATTCCACGCCTGGGTGGCTCAGTAAGTTAAGCAGTCGTGTAAGATGAAGGCCATTATGCCTTCAGCTCAGGATCCTGGGATCGTGTCCTGCACTGGGTTCCTGGCTCAACAGGAAGCCTGCCTCTGCCTGCTGCTCCCCCCTGCTTGTGCTCTCTCTCTCTCTGACAAATAACTAAATAAAATCTTTTTTAAAAAATCTTTAAAATCTTTTAAAAAGGGGCACCTGGGTGGCTCAGTGGGTTAAAGCCTCTGCCTTTGGCTCAGGTCATGATCTCAGGGTCATGGGATCGAGCCCCACATCAGGCTCTCTGCTCAGTGGGGAGCCTGCTTCTCCCCCACCCTTGGCCTGCCTCTCTGCCTACTTGTGTAGGCAAATAAATAAATCTCTGTCAAATAAATAAACAAAATCTTTTAAAAAAATCTTTTAAAAAATGGAATTAAGCTTAAAAGTATGGGTTTGAAAATAAAAATGTTGGATTGACAGTCCTAAAAACTAAAGTTAGAATCCTCGTTACCAACTCTGTAACCATGAACAAGTTACTTAAAGTTTCTGCTTCAGTTTCCTCATCTCTAAAACTGTAACTACAATATCTACCTTTGAGGGTTGCTGTGAACATTAAGACAGTCAATCTCAGTCCCCTGACCACTACTCACGTGGCCCATAGCAGAAAGGCAACCAATCTTCATTCCCATCCTTCCCTTACGTCCCTCCCCTATGATCCACTCCAATTACACCAAATTACAACCACGGTCCCACCAGACATTTAGGATGATACAAAGATTCATACATAAATTTCAATAGTAAAGCAATACTAACAGGCTAAAAAGTATCATGACCAAAAATAAGTGAAGGTAGTAGGATTAAATGCTTTACTTGAAAGACTATAGTCACAACTTCTCTGCCATTTCAAAGCAAAAAATTCATATCAAATCCTTTTCATCTGAATACATTTGATCTCTCAAAAAGCCACACCCACCATCAGAACGAAGGTGAACACAGTCCTACAAAGGGAGGGAGAAAGGAAGGCAGGAATCATGATAGCAGGTCTCTAGTTCACCAAGACCATTCCACAGGGGCAGAAGATAATGAAGGGACCTACTTTGGTGGTGATCCTATAGGTAATGTAGGTTTCCATGGTACAGACATGCTTCTTGGGATCGTCAACGGTGACAAAGAGATCTCTGGTCTCACCATCGAGGTCATCATCAAGCTGAAGTCTGTTGAGAAGGGAAGATGAAGAAGCGGGACTCGAAGTACCTGCAGGAGTACCACCGTTGGGCAAAATGAGATCCTGAAAGAAGAAGAGAGTCACCTTACAATTAAATGAAAACACATTAACGGGAGAACATCAGCAAAACATCAGCTCATGTAGCCAAACCAAGAAACACCTCTACATACAAAAGGCAACATCCAAAGAAATTGAGCCTCTCCTTGCTAAGTGTTTCTTGAGTGAACAGGTCTTCTGGGACCGAAGGAAACAAACTCTGGGAGTTTACCCACCTATCTTCCAGCGAGCACTGAAGGAACCCCAGCTCAGGAACAGAGGACCTACCAGCCCTAGCCATCATCAGACTTTGCCAGGAGCACACCACAAGAGCATTCTTTCTCCCCCTTTCTCAAGACCACCACCTGGGCCCAGGGAAACACTAACAGTTGTGAACCCTCTTAAATACTCGGCACATTTAAAAATTCAATCAACCATCACAAAGAGACAAGTAAACGTTACATGCCTCCAGAAAGAAGTTCATGCCGCCGCCTAAAAAGCATGCCTGCCAAAAACTGGATCTGAATCCGGAACAAATCTCTAAGATACAACACCAATTCATAGGAAATACAGAGGAGGGAGAGAGATGTTAGACCACACTACAAGGGTGCAAATGGCAGAAGCCACACCATGTGAAATTAAAGAGAACCACAGACCCAGTTTCTTCAATAAGTGAACTGCAAGGAGAGAAGAAAAAAAAAAAAAAAGATGGGGAGCACCTAGAGATGCTATGCAATCCGGGGGACCTATCAACAACTGTAGTAGATCCCGATTAAAACAAAATGTTAACAGGTTTTGTGATATGCAGGGAAATGTGAATATTGATCAGTTATTTGAGGATATTAAGGAATTATCGGGCATGATAATAGAAGTATTATGGTTTTACAAAGCCTTCATCTTTGGAATATATGCTAAAATATTCACGGATGAAATGATAGGATGTGTGGTATTTGCTTCAAAATAATGAAGGATAGGTAAACAAGGATATAGATGATACAAGATATGCCTCAAAGTTGATTACTATTGAAGCTGGGACTTGCAGGTTCATGACACAGTCCCCTCCTCTTTCGTATATGTGTAAATCTGTCTGCAATATAAAAGCTTTAAGTGGGGGGTGGGGGGGAGAGGTACAAATGCCAGAAGAAAAAGAGAAGGAAAATTTTTTTAAATTATGGAGCTCTTTCTCTCCAGGCCATAGGAGGAAGGCACTTGATTAAGTTATGTTCCTACAATATCCAAAAAAAGGTTTAGTCTCATGTTTTTTGGTTTTTAGGTTTAATAACAGACGAAGCCTTGTCTAACAGTAGATGTGAACGCATCTGAATGTCACTGTAGATTCATCAGGAGGCAAAGACAGGAATAAGGCAAGAAAGTGACACAACAGCACAGAAGAGGACTTGGAAACATTGTTGACCTGCTGGTCAGCGGATCACAGGTTGGGGGCAGGGAGATGCTTTCCTTGAATCCTTTCTTCTTGTATGTAGGTTGGATTTGACTTAGCCCCCAGATAAGAGAACACAGAGGAAACGAGAGGTCAACCAGCAGTCCCATCCATGAGCTCTATGATTGTGGGACATCTGGGAAAGGGGCAGTGACAAGGCAGCGGGAAGTATAGGCTGGAGTCAAGGGCAATGTCACCCAACTCGGTGGGTGACAGTAAGTAAACAGATAAGGCACCTTCCTTTGTCTCCATTTCTACTGACTAGAGAATTTAATCACATGCATATTTACGCAACGTCAAAAGTATTTCTGTAATTACTGAACAGATACCATTTTCGCAGAAGATACTCGCGGGACTAGATCCCACTCCCTACCTCTCCTCAGCTCAGGAGCTTGTCAAAGCCCACAGCAGTGGCTCTCGGTGTGGACATGACTGCGGAGTCAAGCAGCTGCTGATCTGACCGCTCTGTCGGCAGACAGACGCCACCAGGCATGCACAGTCCCTACCCCCGTGTCTGCAGATCCGAAAAGGACCTCTTCTCCAGAACTCTGTGATAACCATCATGCCTCGTTTCAGTGAGTAATACTGAAACACCGACCTCGGGGGCAAGGCACCGCGCAAGGCACCGCAGGGCCCCCCTTGCTGACATTTCATTAACACGAGCACACCCACCTCAGAGAGACTCTAGAGATGGCAGCACATCGCACAAGAGAAAGAAAAAACTCAAAATCTTCAGTCAGGTAAGCCACCACGGGCTCTGACAGCAGCTTTCCACCGTCTGGCCTCAAAGGATCTTACCAGCCTTGTTTCTCATGGCATCAGTTCCAGAACCCACCATGCCGTTTCGGACCCCTCACCTTTGCTGGCAAAATCACTTCTCTTGCTCACGTGGCGGTCTCCGAGCATCTCACTGGCATCTGCTCAAATGCCCCCCCCTCAGAATACAGGTCTTTCCTTCATCTGCCCCCTGACAGAATTAGTCAATCTTCTCAAAACTTTGAAGATATGTCCACTGAAGCAGCTTTCACAGTTTTAAATCATTTATTTACATATGTAACATCCACAAACACTGCTAAGTCCCCAACAACTATGACTGCCTTGTTTACCTGTGTGTGTGTGGGTGGGTGTGCACCTGTCTGTGTGTGCCGTCTGTCTGTCTCTGCAGGTCTCCCTGTGACTCCCAGCCAACTCGCCTGACCTTTGCTCTGGGGCCCTCTGCCAACAACTTTCCTAAAACAGCTCACACAAAGGTCTGAGATGTCTTGGCCAGACAGCGGGAAGTTAGCTTGTTCTCAAGTCAGTTCACGGGAGGTGGGGAGATGGGGGAGGGGAGGGGAGAGTCAGTCAAACAGATCTTACCACACTGAGGATTCTCTTCTCCTAGGACTGTGTGACCAGGCAAACATTCACACCCTTACTATTGGGTGTTTCATGGGCCAACATGTAAGCACGTACAAATAGCCAATGACCTACAAATGTCTACAATTTCCTAAAACTGGATCCTGCCAGCCAGGCTTTCCATGGCACAAGTGTACACAATGCTTCCACGTTCTCATTTCTTCGCAGCTCACGCAGCTCGTGAGGTTAGCAAGACACATAACCAGAAGGAGAAGGAGGCAGACCAGAAGGTCAGGTATCGCGTCCCAGTGAAGCTTGGCATCGTTATGCTAAGAACTGAACCCAGGTTTCTAGCGCCGGGTTCAGATTCTTAGCATGCCGAATGCCTTCGGTGTGGCTTTTCCAACCCAACAGCACCCCGTATCTCCAATATCTGGCCATAAATCCTTCTGGGTAAATATGAAGCTTCTGGTTTTAAAGCGAATCAGGGAAAGCTAACATTTCCCTGAGGATTTTAATACAAGTTATGCCCCCAAGTGACTCCCCCTCAAGATACAGGCCCCATGAGAAGTAAACATGGAGGGAAAATAGGAGAATCATAGGAGGAAAAGGACAGGGGTCCGAGTCCCCTAGCAGCAGGTGTGCTAAACCAAGAGACCTAAGTTTTTGAGCAGGTACTGTGCAAAGGCAGCACCTTTCTGACCAGCATGAATCACAGGATGCAAGAAGTGAGAATCCTCGGTGCAACACAAAAGCCTCCTGCTTCATTCTCGCTGCCCTACAGTCAGGCTCCCACCGGGCAGCCAGAGAGCTCTTTGAAAAATCAAAGCATGCCACTCCCCTGCTCAAAACTCTCAAAGACATCGAGTCACATTCGGAATGAAACACAAACTCCCTCCCATAACCCATAAGGGCCAACGGGACCTCATCATTCTCCCTGACCTCATCACCGACATTCTCCCCTAGCTCATCCTGCTCCAGATGCAGGCTTGGCCCTTTTAGACTTCAGGGCTCCCCTGTTTGCTGCCAATCTCCCTGGATCACTCCTCTCCCCTCACATTCCCATGTGGTTGGCTTCTCCTTTCAAACAGGTTTCTGCTCAAATGACGTGGACTTGGGGAGGCCTTCTCAGCCCACAAAATCGAAAATGATCCCTGCACCCCTCTATCACTTTCCAGTCCCATCCCTGACTTTATGTTAGTCACAGACTATCATTATCTAAAAACTTATGGGTTGACTGACGGTCGGACAAGAGCAGAGACTTTCATCTCATTCACTCCTCTATCCTCTGGCACATTGTAGGTACTCAGGAAGTACCTGATGAATTACCGAGTCTTAGAAATGATCCAGCTCAACCCCGTGCCAATAGAAGGGACCCAGTAAATGTCTGCTGAAGGACAAGGAAACTGAGCCTAGCAATGACTAGGCAGTTCTGAAGCCCAGTTCCACTATTTACAAGCAGTGTGACTTCTGCAAGCTTCTTAATCTCTCCATGCCCTAGTTTCCTCATTTACAAAATGGGTATAATGGGATTGAGTTAGTTAGGGTATGGAAGCAATTGGAACAGTGCCTGGAACAGAGTGGGTGCTACACCACTACTAACATACTTTAAAAAAAAAAAAAAAAGTGAGATCAACCTGTCTGCAAGTATGCATTCTCCTAGAGTCCATGCAGCTGGTTCACACTAGACACTTAATAAATGCTGCTGAAAATAAAAATTGTATCAAGAGTCACAGTTGGTGAGCCGCCTGGGTGGCTCAGTGGGTTAAGCCTCTGCCTTTGGCTCAGGTCATGATCCCAGGGTCCTGGGATCCAGCCCCGCAGCGGGCTCTCTGCTCGGTAGGGAGCCTGCTTCCCTCCTTCTCTCTGTCTGCTTCTCTGCCTACTTGTGATCTCTGTCAAATAAATAAATAAAATATTTTTTAAAAAGTCATAGTTGGTGCCTCAAATGCACGACTTCACAGTAGTTACAGTACCTCTTGAGGAAATTACAACTACACAGTTGACAAATAAATGAAAAGTCCTCATTGCTCCAAAATATCAATTCTCACTTATGCAGTTTTCAGTTATAAGTGAATTTCTTTCCCCCCCCTACCCCTTTCTACCTAGGAAGGGAAACACATTCATAAGGTGCTCCAGAAACCCCGCTGGTTCAAAGAATTTCAGTTATAAGATCTACCATTGTAGTCAGCCAGTCATGAGACAGATTATTAAATTAACATAAGTCAATGGCAAAACTATTATTACATTAAACATGGTATGGTCAAGAAACCTACTCTTAACTCTACAGAGAACAAACTGAGTGGGGGATGGGCAAAACAGGTGATGGGGATTAAGGAGGGCACTTGTGATGAGCACAGGGTGACTAAAATAAATTTTTTTTTTAAGTCATGCTTAAGTACTCTAACTTCTCTTTTTGATAATATTAGAGGAATGCGGGCAACATGATGATCTAGTTTCACAAGAGCTTGACATAAGACGTCCTTAAACTGAAGGGGAGAAAGCGTGTATGGTACCTGACTTGTCTCCATTTCCCGTCCCCCCACCACCACCACCCCGCCAAGTACACAAGAGATGCTTGAAGAATGAATACGTCCTACACAAACTGAACAGAACGCTCTTGACTGTTGACTTTGCTGTAAAGCTGAACTTAAGTCCACTTTAGAGAATATAGTCAAAGGGAAAATCCTGAAATGTTCTGTTCAAAGATGCTCATAACAGAGCAAAGAATGCAGAGTGAACCCTGGAAAAATCCCAAGGGCTCAATAACCAGGAAACGATCATGTTTACATTCATAGGAATGTCACACACTCATTTAAACATTACAAATCTCGACTCCTAGATAAACTCCATGAGCTGGCCACATGCACTTTTGCTTCCTCCCTCTTTCCATTCTCCAGATACTAACTTAACAACCCAGAGGATGAAAAAGAGAGAGGTATGGGGGAAAAAAGAAAAAGCAAAGCAGTGTCTGAAATCGAACCAGACTGGAAACCAGGCAAGAATGCCATCCAAATGCCAAAACTTCCAAAGGTTTTCTACTGGATCTAACTGGGACACAAGTGAGGAAAGAACTAGGAGGTCTCTTTTAAACCAGGTCCCTGAGGTCACTTAAGGTTATCAAGGTTACGGAAGAAGCAGAAAACGCCCTGAAGCCCTCCCGTACACTCTAACTTGAAAGTGCTTCTTCTGGCGGGGGATGGGTAAGTGAAGGGTCAGCAGTGGGGCAGAGAAGGACCACCAGTGTGGCTGGCTGCTGCCGGCAAGGGGAAGCCCTGCACAGGCAGAGAGTCCACGTGAGGACCACCAGTAGAGGGAGGCCTACCTGCACGGCTTCCTCTCTCCAGGAAGGGGAGAGACGCAAATGCAAGACAAAGGTCGGAGGAACCTGAAGGCCGCTGGAGAGCTGCCCTGGGAAGGTCCACCGAGCACAAAGCAGGCAAGACTACCAACTGAAGGAGACAGGCTCTCCTGAGATGGGGAAAACACCCGAAACAAGAAGGAAGCCACGCTACACTCCAGACCCAGAGAGAGATGAAACCACGCGTCCAGAGCAACTAACCAGGACCCTGGCTTTCTTCCTTCTCTTTTCCCCACTGACAGATCACTCAGTTTACCTGTCAGCTGATCACCTGACTCATCCTCTGATCCGAGAAGACAATTCTAACATCCAGACCCAGAGAGAGATGAAACCATGTGTCCAGAGCAACTAACAGAACCCTGGCTTTCTTCCTTCTCTTTTCCCCACTGACAGATCACTCAGTTTACCAGTCAGCTGATCACCTGACTCAACCTCTGATCCGAGAAGACAATTCTAACATCACGGAGAAAGAGAGGGGATCCAACAGTTCACTTGTTCTGATAGGAGGCAAATGGTAGGCCTGCATTACCTCATCAGTCACAAGAAAACCTAAAAACACACCCAGCCTATGTTAACTCACCATTCAGACCCAAGAAGACCAAACACGAAGAAAGTAGCACAGTCCTCAGGAGCAGATAAATACATGTACTTGAAAAAGATTTATCCCATGAAATAGAGCCCTTTAGGCCACATCTACTTTGTGTTCCCATTAAAAAAAAAAAAAAAAAAAAAAGTCAAAACTAGAATAGGGAATAAAAAAGTTAAAAGTATAAATTGAAAACGGAAAAGAGTAAAAAGTACAAGCTTCCTAAAAGACGAGTTAGATAAAGTAACTTAGGAAAGCTGATCAATACAGAAGGGATGGCGGGGGGAGAGGGAGTAAACAATATTTAAATTTTACTTCTACGTATGGTTATAAACTATATGGACATGCCATGAATAACTATGCCAATAAACTTGGACATCTATATGAGACAGATGCCTTTCTAGGAAAATACGTGGCCAAAATGAAATTTAGTTGAGGTAGAAAATCTAAATGAATAACCACAGAACTGTTGTCAGAGAACTTTTAGTGAAAGGTAAGCAAAGCTGTGGTGGGTACAGCTGAGCTCTAGGGAACATCAAGGAGTAAGTATGGTTTTATTCAAATCCTCTAAGACACATAAATAATAGAGAAACCTTTTAAATCATTTTATGAGAATTAACTATATCTGATATCCAAATATCAGAACAGAAAAGGAAATTAGATATAAGTATAAACACTGTCAATAAAGTAACAGCAAATGGTATATTAAAAGAATTTTTAAAAAGAAGAATATACCAGGATCAAGTCAAATATGTCCAAGGAAATCAAGAATAATTTAACATTAGGAAATGTATTAATGCAACTTATTACATTAAATGATTATATAATCATTGTTGGATATAATCATGTCCTTGTACAACTACCAAAAGGCTTATTGGTGTCATTCATTGGTAATGAATTGGTATCAGCTGTTCCATTAAAATCTCTAAGTAAGTGGCATCTGAGTGGCTCAGTCCTTAAGTGTCTGCCTTAGGCTCAGGTCATGATCCCAGGTCCTAGGATAGAGCCCTGCGCATCAGTCTCCCTGCTCAGCAGGAAGCCTGCTTCTCCCTTTCCCGCTCCCCTGCTTGTGTTCCCTCTCTCGCAGTCTCTGTCAAATAAATAAATAAAATCTTCAAAAAAAAAATCTAAGTAAAATTAAGAAATAAAAGTAAAGCTCCTAAGGGGCATGTGGGTGGCTCAGTTGGATGAGCATCCACTGGTTTTGGCTAAGGTCATGATCTCAGGGTTATGAGATTGAGCCCTGCGTTGGGCTTGGCTCCCAGCACAGGGTCTGTGGGAGACCCGTCCCTCCTTTCTCCCTCTCTCTCTCAAATAAATTATCTTTAAAAAACCTTTAAAAAGGTGCACCTGGGTGGCTCAGTGGGTTAAGCCTCTGCCTTTGGCTCAGGTCATGATCTCAGGGTCCTGAGATGGAGCCCTGCATCAGGCTCTCTGCTCAGCAGGGAGCCTGCTTCCCCCCTCTCTCTGCCTGCCTCTCTGCCTACTTGTGATCTCTCTTTCTCTGTCAAATAAATAAATAAAATCTTTAAAAAAAAAAAAACCTTTAAAAAAAGGATAAAGTTCCTAAGAAATGAAACTTTTTTGCAGTTGCATTTCTACACACTAATAATGACGTTTCAGAAAGAAAAGTAAGGAAACAATCTCATTTACAATTGCACTAAAAAATAATGAAATACCTAGGAATAAACTTAACCAAGGGAGTAAAAGATCTGTACTCTGAAAACTAGAAAACACTGATGAAAGAAACTGAAGATCGACACAGATGGAAAAATATTCCATGCTCCTGGATTGGAAGAACAAATACTGTTAAAATGCCCATATGACCCAAAGCAACCTATAGATTTAATGAAATTCCTAGCAAAATACCAACAGTATTTGTCACAGAACTAGAACAAATAATCCCAAAATTTGCATGGAACCACAAAGACCCCAAACAGCCAAATCTATCTTGAAGAACAAAGCTGGAGGTATCACGATCCCAGATTTCAAGACGTATGACAAAGCCATAGTAATCAAAACAGTATGTTACTGGCACAAAACCAGATAACATCGGTGGATCAGAATAGAGAGCCCAGAAACAAACCCATGATTATATGGTCAATTAATCTATGACCAGGGAGGCAAGAATATGCAATAGGAAAAAGACAGTCTCTTCAACAAATGGGATTGGAAGAACTGGACAGCTACATGCAAAAGAACAAAACTGGACCAATTTCTTATATCATACACAAAAATAAACTCAAGATGAATTTCCTGGAAGAATTTCCAAAACCATGAATTTCCTAGAAGAAAACATAGGCAGTAATCTCTAACATCAGTCACATAAACATTTTTATAGATAGGTCTCCTTTGGCAAGGGAAACAAAAGCAAAATTAAACTACTGGGACTACACCAAAATAAAAACACTTTGGCACAGCAAAAGAAACCATCAACAAAACAAAAAGATAATCCACCAAATGGGAGAAGACAGTTGGAAATGATATATCTGATGAGGGGTTAATATCTAAAATATACAAGGAACTTATACAAGTCAACACCAAATATAATAATAATAATAACAATAATCCAAAATAAAAATGGGTGAAGACATGAACAGACATTTCTCCCAAGAAGACATACACATGGCTGACAGATGCGTGAAAAGATAATTCACCATCATTCATCATCAGAGAAATGCAATTCAAAACCATAAAGAGATAATCACTTCACACCTGTCAGAATGGTTAAACTTGGGGTGCCTGGGTGGCTCAGTCGGTTGGGCATCTGCCTTTGGCTCAGGTCACAATCTCAGGGTCCTGGGATCAAGCCCCGCATCGGGCTCCTTGCTCAGCTGGGAGCCTCCTTCTCCCTCCACCTCTGCCTGCCACTCCCCCTGCTTGTGCTGTCAAACAAATCAATAAAATCTTAAAAAAAAAAAAAAAAAGAGTGGCTAAACTAAAAAAAAGAAGAACCAACAAGTGTTGGCGAGAATGTGGAGAAAAGGAACCCTGTGCACTGTTGATGGGAATGCAAACTGGAACAGCCACTGTGCAAAGTAGTATGGAGGGTCCCCAAAAATTAAAAATAGATAATCACCATATGACCCAGTAATTCCACTACTGAATATTTACCCAAAGAACATGAAAACACTAATTCACAAAGTTATGTGCACCCCAATGTTTACAGCAGCATTATCTATAATAGCCCAGATATGGAAGCAACCCCAGGGTCCACCTATAGATGAATGGATACAGAAGATGTGGTAGACACATACAATGGAAATACTACTCAGCTATGAAAAAGAATGAGATCTTGCCATTTGCAACAACATGGATGGATTCAGAAGGTATAATGCTGAATGAAATAAGTTAGTCAGAAAAAGACAACTACCATATGGTTGCACTCCTATATGGAATTTAAGAAACAAAACAAATGAACATATAAGAGGAGAGACACACAAAAACCAGACTCTTAATTACAGAGAACAAACTGATGGTTACCAGAGGGAAGGAGGGGTGGGTGACACAGGTGAAGGGGATCAAGAGTGCACTAACTGTGATGAGCACCGAGTAATCACTGTAGTGTACACCCGAAACTAACAGAACATTGTATGTTAACTACATTGTATGTTAACTCACTGGAATTTCAAAAAAAAATTTTTTTTTAAGATTTTTTATTTATTTGACAGAGAGAAATCACAAGAGAGGCAGGCAGAGAGAGAGGAAGGGAAGCAGGCTCTCCGCTGAGCAGAGAGCCCGATGCGGGACTCGATCCCAGGACCCTGAGATCATGACCTGAGCCGAAGGCAGCGGCCCAACCCACTGAGCCACCCAGGCGCCCCTGGAATTTCAAAAAATTTTTAAAAAACCAATATGACTCCCATGGCAGACTTTTCCAGGAATCACGCTAGATATGATGAGACTTCTGAAGAGAATGTGGGCGTGGGGGGGTGCACAACACAAGTAAAGTTCCTAAATATTTTAAAGAGTTTACATTAGAAAACATCAACAGTGAACCTTGAAAACATTATGTGAAAGAAGCTGGGCAGCACAGACCACATGTACCATTCCATTCATAGGAAATGTCCAGAAGAGGCAAATCCAGAGACACAAAAGAGATTTTTGGTTGCCAGGGACTTGAGGGAAGGGAGAACAGGGAGTGACTGCTCAAGGGGTATGGGGCTTCTTTTGGGGGTGACAAAAATATTCTGGAATGAGATAGTAATGATGTGTGCACGGTTGTGTGAATATACTAAAACCACTCAACTGTATAGTTAAGATGTGTTTGAATAACTCTACAGGGGGAAAAAAGATCAATTTTTGTGGCTTAAAGTTTTCTATAAAATGGTGATTTTTAGGATAGGTGAATTAGATCTCAATAGTTTTGTTTTTTTTTTTTTTGAAAAGCAGCAAACAATGTGACACAGTAAATTCAGAAACAAGATCCTGATACCTAATATCACCCCATCATTCAGACTGTGGAAGACTCCAGAATGCAAAGACACACATACAGCAGCACTCCCAGCACTGACATACTCAAGAACACTCGAAAACACACAGTGATGCACCACATTACTCCCTGGAGAGAGGTCAGTTTCCCTAATTATCCCCCCAAGTTATCTAAAATTGAAATACACATAATAGGGAGGAAATGTACTTAAAACATTTGAAAATGATTGGTCTGAACTGATGCAACTAAATAATGTTCAGTAACCAAGGAAAGGACACAAACTATATGGGGGATGGCATTATCATTTGCAGTTGTTAACTTCCTTCCTTTAAGAGGATTATACATTCTCACTATTGCCAAGTGACCGCGCACAGGGGGGCACACCCCCCACCCCTCCGCCTTTTGGCTGGGCAATGTAACTTGCTCTGCCGAATGGCATGCGAGTGAATATGACACACACACCAGATGGGAGCAGACGCTGCAACCTTGTCACCAGCTCTCCTGTTCCAACGGGGGCTGTCTCAACGGGGGCTGTCTCAACGGGGGCTGCGCCTTCAGAATGGAATCCTGGTGGACAAGAGCTGTAGCAACTGACTCACAGCCACTGACACATACCGTGACCTAGAAATTAATTTCGTTGCAAACCTTTGAATTTTCAGAGCTATTACCACACAAAGGCTGACTAAAACATGTAATTATAAAAATGTCTACAAAATTTTTTAAATCTAGATAGGAAACAGTGATATCAACAATAGAAAACTGTAAGCCACAGAAATTGATCTTTTTATTCCCCCTGTAGAGTTATTCAAACACATCTTAACTATATTTCCTGAGTTCTAGGACCCTACTTGCTTATTAGTAGGAAGGCTCAATCCTCCTTCCCTCCTACCTCAGCCCTGGGATCCTTATCACAAATATTGTCCCAAGCCTCCAAGGCTGCCTGCACAAGTATCTCCAAGTTCCCAAGGCCCAACCAGCCCATGGTTTCTAGGTTAGTATCTTCTCTGAACTTCTTACCTTTTTCCTACACTGGATTCTGGACCACTTCTTATGAGGTAAAGAAACCATCTGTTTCAAAGCTTTATTTGTAAAGTAACAAAGTTGTTTAGAAACTGAAACTATTTCCCTAGATTTTCTATTGGAAAACCTGTCCTTCAAGTAATATCCCCCTACTGACTTGATGCAAAAAGAAGACCTCATCAGAGCACAAATGAAGTCAAAATGAAGGAGCCCAAGTTCGCATTCTTTGGCTAAGATCCCAATGTCTGTTACTGGCTTTTTCTAAGACTCTCCAGACTAGCAATCACCTCTCCAGACATTCTTGTGATTCTTGGGAGCAAAGATTTTTCTCTCATTCTCAAATGAATTTAAATGAATTTAAACACAATCCCGTTCTCAGGATGATACTGTTTCAACCACATACTGAACCCCTAATACACATTAGCCCCACGTGCTGATGTGGAGCTACTGAACAGAGCTACCAAACAAAGTGCTACCAAACACTTGAAAATCATGTTTAAGGGACTCAGTCTAGCTGGGTATATGGGCATGAAAACCTCTACAGGGCAATGCAATATGAGTTGCAACAGAATTCCATGCAGAATGAAGGAGGGGAGCAAAGGATGCTGGGACAACTTGAGAAGAATGAATGAATTTGCCAACAGGAGAAACAAGGCTGTGGGACAGTCTGGCATGTAAAGGAGGAGAGGTATTTTCAAAAACTTGTCCCTAACTGAATGATTCCTAAGACTCACAACACAAAGGTTCTGCCTCTATGGCTAGTCAGGTCTGTGCAGGCCATCTGGAGGACTCAAAAGCTCAGGCAGACAGCTGTCCAAAACACAGATTAAACCTCCCCAAAAAGCATATATTCAAAGAAAATGTGACCCAACCTAAAAACTTGCACTCTTTTTTTGCCTCCCACCCCCGACCCACTGTGTCGACTAAAAACTAAATAAAGGCATTCCTCCACTGATATTTCTGCACCAAAATCACACGAGGGTCTGGGGCATAAAGCCTCTCAGAGACCACCCAAGTTGTCTGTGTCAGAAAGAAGGCTTAGAAGTGGCATGCATGGTCACTCAAGTGGAAATGTGCGGAATTCAGGTCTTTGGTTTCTATTCTAAAGCCATGTTACATAACTTCGATGCTCCTCCTTGTGATCCCGTAGGAAGGTAAGTGATGGAGAAGACAAGCAGAAAAAAAGACCAGTTGAGAAAAAGCTTATATTATGATTGGTAATCAACAGTGAAGTTTCATAAAGATCATGAAGTTAACCTAAGGACCCTCTACCGCAGGTCCTCCTCTCTATGCTCTTCCTACCCTAACCCACTCCACCCACTCTGATCTGTAACAGAAGAGGCAAAGAAGGGAGATGTAGGCCTAAAGTCCAAATAACTGGGCTTGAATTCTGGCTTTGCTCTTCTCCAGGGCTGGGGTTAGGCACCCAATCTCTCTGAGCCTCCATTTTCCCATCTAGGACATTGAAGGCATACAGAGGAAAGAAAACACATAATGTGCCTCGTACAATCCCTTAATAAATGTTAGTTCTTTCCCACCCTTCACCTAACACCTCCTAACATCACTCAGCATCAGGGAAATACAAATCAAAACCACAATGAGATACCTCATCACACCAGTCAGAATGGCTAAAATTAACAAGTCAGGAAACAACAGATATTGGCAAGGATGTGGAGAAAGGGGAACCCTCCTACACTGTTGGTGGGAATGCAAGCTGGTGCAGTCACTCTAGAAAACAGCATGGAGGTTCCTCAAAAAGTTGAAAATAGAGCTACCCTATGACCCAGCAATCACACTACTGGGTATTTACCCTAAAGATACAAATGTAGTAATCCAAAGGGGTACGTGCACCCCAATGTTTATAGCAGCAATGTCCACAATAGCCAAACTATGGAAAGAACCTAGATGTCCATCAACAGATGAATGGATAAAGAAGATGTGGTATATATACACAATGGAATACTATGCAGCCATCAAAAAAGACGAAATCTTGCCATTTGCAACAACGTGGATGGAACTAGAGGGTATTATGCTAAGCAAAATAAGTCAATCAGAGAAAGACAATTATCATATGATCTCTCTGATATGAGGAATTTGAGGGGGGATGGGGGTGAGTAGGCAAAAAATGAAACAAGATGGGATTGTGAGGAAGACAATCTTAAGAGACTCTTAATCTCAGGAAACAAACTGATGGTTGCTGGGGGGTCATGGGGGAGGGATAGGGTGGCTGGGTGATGGACATTGGGGAGGGAATGTGCTATGGTGAGTGCTGTGAAGTGTGTAAGTCTGATGATTCACAGACCTGTACCCCTGGGGCAAATAATATATGTTAATATTAATTAAATCAAATAAAATCTTAAAAAAAAAACAACCCTGGTTCTAATTTCCATGATCTTGTGCACCATCTGACACAATACTGTGTATATGGAATGCACTCCATAGTCGATGAAACAAGTTAAAGTTTAAAGAAGGGGCATTTCTGGTTTTCAGAACAAGGACCTGGAGGAAACAGTATACTATACAAAGCTGAATATATACTAGGGGACCAAATACATGTTGATGAAACACCATCCCCGAGCAAAGATTTTCAAGGGCAACAACCTTTAAATGAGGAAAGAACAAGGCAGGACTCGACCACCAATAGCAAGTGCCAAGGGGCTATGTGGGGTCCATGCCAACAGCCCACAGCACTCGGCTGTGCTTAACAAATCTTGCACCTTGAGGCATCTGGCTGGCTCAGTCGATGGAGCATGCAACTCTTGATCTTTGGGTTGTAGAGTGGGTATAGAGATTACTTAAATAATAAAACCGTGGGCAACTCTCTCGGGTCCCCTCCGTGTTTGGGAGCTTTACACTATCGCACAATCAACTTTGCTTTGCTGCCTGCCAAAAAAATAATGATAAAAAAATTTTTTTTAAGTTTTTAGGGGCACCTCAGTAACACAGTCAGTTAAGCATCCAACTCTTGATTTTGGCTCAGGTCATGATCTCGGGGTCATGAGATCAAGCCCTATATTGGGCTCTGCACTGAGCATAGAGCCTGCCTGAGATTCTCTCTTCCCCTCTCTCAGCCCCTCTCTAACCCTGCTCTCTCTCCCCACTCCAATAAATAAATAAATAAATAAATTCTTTAAAAAAAAAAAAAAAACCCTTGTACATTTAATAAGACTAAAGGTGTCCTTGCCTCAAAAATTAAAGTTTGCCATTTCTCTGTAACAGGGACTCTTTCTCAGGAAACCACAAGACCCACATGCCAAAAATCATGTGCAAATTTTGTGTGTGCAACATGGGAATTTGAATCTTCCTTCAGAGAGAACCTACCATTTTTAAAGTCCCCAAAATACCCAAGGGGAAATAAGCACTATAGATTCTAAACTCACCAAATTAAAAAGAGGAAATAGAAGTATATTTCAACTTCCATGAGCTCCCCAAGTTCAAACCATCCTCTTACAGAACACCCCCACAGGCTATGATGTGTGATGCATATACCCTACCTTTGAGGGTTCAGATGTCCTTAAACCCTCAACCCAAACCTAAAACGAACTCAAGATGAGGAAATTTGTTAAATTAGGTAGAAAAATGTGACTATATTCAAAGAGGTCACACTTGCTCAAAAAAACTTTCTCCTTGGGGGAGCCTGGGTGGCTCAGTCATTAGGCGTCTGCCTTCGGCTCAGGTCATGATCCCAGGGTCCGGGGATCGAGCCCCACATAGGGCTCCTTGCTCAGCGGGAAGCCTGCTTCTCCCTCTCCTGCTCCCCCTGCTTGTATCCCCCCTCTCGCTGTCTCTATCTGTGTCAAATAAATAAATAAGAGTTTCTCCTTGTAAGGGATGCATAGTCAGTATTCTGTCAATACTACTCTTGTTGGCATTACACTGTTGTGTTGGTTCAGGAATCTGTACCTTACCACAAAGGAGCTAAAAATGTTTTCCCTCCCCTTCCCCACAAAAAATTTTTTTCCATAGAACTCTCCAAAACCTGAGATGAGGCTTCCCCCACAGCATCCTTTTGAGAAGGCCTCAGTGTACCCAGCTCTCACCCCACAGTGCAGATGCATTTCCAGGCCTGAGGGCCACCTGGCTACTGGGTTGCTCCAGAACTGATTCCCAAATTTCCACTGACGTGACTCAGACTGGATGTGGGGGATTTTATTCCCAAGGTTAATGGACTCACTAGCAAAGATAAAGGCACTAGACGACCAAGATGCTGACCATAGTCTGAATGGTAAAAGAAAAAGCAGGAATAGGACCTCCTAAACCAAAGCAGTCAAAAGAGTTTTGCAACTAAGTAACCAGGCGAGGAAAGCAGGGAAAAAAGACAGCAAGGAGGGACACATGAGAAAAGAGCTCTGACAACAGTCTGGCCCTCCAGACAATCTGAGCTCAGAGGCAGACACGAGCCCTGTGAATAAAGCCAAGTGGAGGGATTTCAGACCAGGTTCAGGCAGCAGAGGGACAGAGACAGAAGGGAAAAAGTCAAGGAATGAGTGAAGAAAAAATCTTACAACCTTACTGGTCGGTCAACAAGGAGAAGGCATCCCCACGGCGGGCGCCACAGTGGCTATGGGATTTGGGCCCCCATGGGGAGGCACGGAGGCTTGTCTTGAAGCAGCCCATATATAAGAGATCGATAAATCTTTTTTATCGTGAAATTTACGCTTCACATTTGCTAAAGAACACCCACTGTCCAAAGTGAAGATTATTACGTTGTTGTTGTTGTTGTGGTCGTTGTCGTTGTTGTTGTTAAGGTTGCCGGAGAATGCTCATAGACCAAGGGAGGGCTCACCTATCTTCAAAGCCCCTCCTAGGAATAGCTGTTGTTTGACAAAACTTAGCTAAAGATTATATTCCTCTTACATACATAATTAAATGTTTTAAGCGTCTTTCTTCAAGTAGTAAAAAACACATGCTTGTCTCTATGAGATGGCAGAGGGAATGGGACAAAATAATTATCACTTTCTATTTTTCCTATAGACCAAAAGAGAGATGTTTTCCAACACACTGGAGAGTTAAGTAGCCTAATTACCAGGGTACTATCCTCCTCCAAACCATGAATTAGAGGATGTAGAAAGAAAAATCCACTCATTCATGTATCTGTCCAAACAAACACGGAGCTCCCGCTGAGTGCCAGGTACGATCCTAGATGCAGGGGAAAGCGAGCCGGCAAGAGCCCAAGAGCCTACTTGAGGGATCGAGTGTTAGGGTGGAGTATGGGGTGTGGCACAGACCCAGGACAAACGGCAACATGATATAATGCGCTAAACACCTGACAGACCAGAAACCCGCAGTGCCTGAGTCCCAGGGAAAGCAAGGGTAACTGACCGCTGAGGAAGGCTCCAGAGAGGACAGTCAGACCGGCTTTGTAGGACGGCAGAGCGGCCTGGCTTGAAACTCCAGCCCTCCTCATAGCTATGTGGCTGCAGGGAAACCAGTTAAATTCACCCCCAGCATTCACTTGGAAAACCAAGGACCACCCGTCCAGGTGGCCGGGCTGTACGGAGAGTACTGGGCATGGCTGTATAAACAGTGGGGAAGAGCCACTTAACAGAAGAGAAACACCTTCTGGCATGGAACACTGCGTCAGCAACCCTGCCCTGGGCTGAGGTGCACAGACACAGCTGCAGACCATCCTCGTGGACAGGACGTGGACGCAAGCCGTCAGGGGGAGCTGTAGGCAGGAACCAGGGCCTGGAGGGCAGACTGACCCGAGACTCTGCAGGATTTTAAATCACACACTTAAGAATCTGAGGGTAACCCCGTAGGCAGTGGCTAGGCTTTTAAGCAGGAAAGTGGCAATCAATGTTAAGTTTCACCAAAAAAGACCTCAGAAAAAGCACACGGAACAAATAAGGAGGGCAAGAAATAACAAACAGGGAGGAATCAGTTTCGGGGGCTACTGTAATTGTCCAGACACACTCCCCCTTCCGAATGGGACCTGAACCAGGTGGTAGATGCCTGGGAAAGGAAAGGGAAGCACAGATGACAAGTGTCACCACTAAGGTCAGAGACATTCTGAGGAATGTTTCCTAGGCAGAAAATAACAGTGTGGCCACACCGGGTCATGTTTCAAACACAGGCAAATTACAGGGTATTAAAAAATTGCTGCAGTTCCAGCAAAATCAAGTAAACCCAAGTTCAACAGCCCTGTGTGCTGTCTTTAAATCCACGGAGCCCATCCTTAGGACAAGAGGGAAGGTCCTATCAAAATGACTGTGTTCAGCCAAGACTCAGACAAAGATCACCAGGTATCTGACATTCTCACCCACGTGGGAGCTACTTCCCTGGGGGGATTCCTCCCACTCACCTTCAGTCACCTGCTTCGATGATACCTAATTTAAGTCAGTTTTCCACGGTCCCAAGCCAGCACCCCTCACTGTGGGCACTCCCTTGAGAATATTACACCACCATCCATTTAAGGAGGCCCAAGGGACCAACAGCCCCCAGCTGTCATCACAGCCTGGCTCCGACACCTAGCCAGAGAGTGCTTCTCGGGTCACCCGAAGCCACTCCAGGCAGAGAGCAAAAGATGGCCAGCTGATCACCCCGCAGGCCTGGGCTGGGAGGTGACTCGGAAACACAACACAACCCCCAAACAGAAAGCAAACTCTTAGGACTGAGAAAAATTACAGGACTCGGAGACAAGAGCCATGCTCCTCACAGCCATCTACACATGTGTCTCTAAGTCAACGGGAGGGAAGGTAAACAAATGGGATGTCTTAAGCTCATACTCTCTGCCAGGCATTATGCCAGTCTATATCTCATTTAACCCCTAAAATAACTCAGGAGTGGGGGCGGAGGAGAAGGAGGTGAGCTTTACTACCAGTTTTCCTACTAAGAGAACAGGCCCAGGGAGGTTAGAGGATGGGCCCAAGGTCCCTCAGCCAGGAACAAGCAGAGGCACAGCCCCAGGCGTCCAGAGCAGAGGCTAAGAGCCCTCCATTACCTGGCCCCTTGCCGCAGAGTTCACTCAATAGGCACCTCCTGGACAAGAGACCCCCACGACCCCACACATGTCTGCGTCTGCACCAGCATCTGGGGGTAAGCAATCCTTCCTGACCCACCAGTGTCAGAGAAATAAATCAAGCCACTTCTCTCAAAGGAGAGAACCAACATAAAGGACCAAAACCCATTAACAACAGCTCCATTTGGCTGTCATCAATCCCCCATGGACACTAGAAAAATAAAGCAAGACCCTACCATATTGTCTGCACTTAGAACTAGACCTGAGTGATTAGATGGCATTGTGCATGGACACGTCTGGCTTGAACTCTGAGGGCTAATGCAGGGAATAAGGGCTTCTCATCCCCAGAGAACTCTTGGATAACATATATCCTGCCCAAATAGCTTGGTGATTCACCCTGTCATTTCTGAAATTGACAGAATAAGATCTGAGTTAATATACGGTAACTATGGAACTTCAAATAATGAAGAAAGAAGAGACTGTCCAATTAGGGCTGGTGGAGAATTTGCTTAACCATCTAGAAAATAATTAATTATAGGCTTCTCTACCATCACGTCCAAAAATAAATATCAAGAATAAATATCCAAAAAAGGTAACAATATAGGACAATTTATATCAGGTTCAACAACCGTTTTTTTGTAAAGGACCAGAGAGTAAACATTTCCAGCTCTGCAGGCCATTGTCTCTGCTGCAGTCTCTCAAGTCGACTGTTGTAGGGAAAAAGCAGCCATGGGCAGGAGATAAATAAATGAATGCAGCTACATTCCAGTAAAATTTTATTTGGATGTGGAAATTTGAATTTCATGAATTTTGATGTATCAAGAAATATATAAAACTTCTCTTTCCCCCCAGCATTTAAAAATGTAAAAAGAGGGGCACTGGGTGGCTCAGTCACTAAGCATCTGCCTTTGGCTCAGGTCATTATCCCAGAGTCCTGGGATAGAACCCTGCATCAGGCTCCCTGCTCAGCAGGAAGCCTGCTTCTCCCTCTCCCACTCCCCCAGTTTGTGTTCCCTTTCTTGCTGTCTCTCTCTCTCTCTCTGTCAAATAAATAAATAAATAAATAAATCTTTTAAAAAAAAATGTAAAAAGAGAGGCGCCTGGGTGGCTCAGTGGATTAAACATCTGCCTTCAGCTCAGGTCATGATCCCAGGGTCCTGGGATTGAGCCCCACATCGGGCTTCCTGCTCAGTGAGGAGTCTGCTTCTCCTTCTCCCTGTGCAGCTCCCTCTGCTTGTGTTCTCTTGCTCTCTCTCTTTCTGTCAAATGAATAAATAAAATCTTAAAAAAAAAGACTGTTGGTGTCCGGGTGAGGGATGGCGGACGGGGTGGGTGTGGTATAAAAGGACAGCGGGACGGAGCCTCCTAGTGATGAAACAGCCTGTGTCTTGACTGTGGTGGCACTGGTTACAAATATCTACACATGTGACAGAAGTGCACAGAACTGAACGCCCACGGGCACCCACACACGAGAGTGCACGTAACAGTGGTGAAATCTAAACGAGTTCTGTGGATTACACCAATGTTGATTTCCTGGTACTACTAAGATATTACCATTGGAGGAAACTGGGTAAAGGGCACCTGGGACCTCTTTATAGATTTTTGGTAACTTTGCATGAGTCTATAATTATTTCAAAATAAAGTGCAAAAACAAAATTCTTGGGTGCCTGGGTGGCTCAGTTGGTTATGTGACTGCCTTCAGCTCGGGTCATGATCCTGGAGTCCTAGGATCGAGTCCCACTTCAGGCTCCCAGCTCCACAGGGAGTCTGCTTCTCCCTCTGACCTTCTCCTCGCTCATGCTCTCTCTCGGGGTCTCTCTCTCAAATAAATAAATAAAATATTTAAAAACAAAACAAAATTCTTAATTCGTGAGCTGTACAAAAACAGGTGGCTGGCCAGATTTTACCTCCTGGCCTTAGTTTGATGATTCCTGATTTACATGAAGAGTACATATAATCCATGCTTGGGAAAAGCTTTCTAAACCCAAAACCAAAAGCAGAATCCATAAAGGAAAAGACTAAAAGATTTAACTTTTTTTCTCTAGGCCAAAAACACACAATTAGTAAAAATGAAAAGGTAATAGCAAACTGGGGAAAGAATTTGAACATATATGACCATAAGTTGTTCGCTTTAATATATTAAGGTTTTGACAATCCATTTAAAAGAAGAGCCTGATACAAAAATGGGCAAATGATGTAAATACACCCAATAACAATAATCATTTCATATCAACAAACAAAATGAAAATGAAAACAAGGTAATTTTCCCATCAAATTGGCAAAGATTAAAATTTTTCTACCTCTGGAAAAAAACAAGTAATCCAATTAAAAAATGGGCAGAGGACCTAAATAGACATTTTCCCAAAAAGACATACAGATGGCCAACAGACACATGAGAAGATGCCCAACATCACTCATCATCAGGAAAATGCAAATCAAAACCACAATGAAATAGCACCTCACACCTGTCACGATGGCTAGAATCAAAAAGACAGTAACAAGTGGGTGCCTGGGTGGCTCAGTTGGTTAAGCCACTGCCTTCGGCTCAGGTCATGATCCCAGGGTCCTGGGATCGAGTCCCGCATCAGGCTCCCTGCTCGGCAGGGAGCCTGCTTCTCCCCCTCCCCTCTCTGCCTGCCTCTGCCTACTTCTGATCTGTCTGTCAAATAAATAAATAAAATCTTTAAAAAAAAAAAAAAAGACAGTAACAAGTGCCGACAGGGACGTAGCAAAAAAGGAACCCTTATTGGTGGGAATGTAAACTGGCACGGCCACTGTAAAAAACACTGCGTAGGTTCCTCAAAAAATTGAAAATAGAAATACCATATGACCCAGTAATTCCACTACTGGATATTTACCCAAAGAATACAAAACCACCAATTCAGAAAGATACATGTACCCCTAGGTTTGCTGCGACATCATTTACAATAGCTGAAATACAGAAGTCACCCAAATATCCACCCATAGACGAACGGATAAAGAAGATGTGGTTTACACACACATACACACACACACACACACATGCACGCATGCACGCACAGGAGTTTTAGCCATAAAAAAGGATGAGATCTTGCTGTTTGTGACAACATGTTTGGATCTAAAGAGTATTATGCTAAGTGAAACAAGTCAAAGACAGATACCATATGATTTCACTTTTATATGGAATCTAAACAAATAAATGAACAAACAAAAAGCAGAAACAGGGGGCGCCTGGGTGGCTCAGTAGGTTAAGCCTCTGCCTTCACCTCAGGTCATGGTCCCAGGGTCCTGGGATCGAGCCCCGCGTCGGGCTCTCTGCTCTGCAGGGAGCCTGCTTCCTCCTCTCTGCCTGCCTCTCTGCCTACTTGTGATCTCTGTCTGTCAAATAAATAAATAAATCTTAAAAAAAAAAAAAAAAAGACAGAAACAGATCCATAAATACAGAGAACAAACTGATGGTTACCAGAGGGGAAGGGTAGAGGCAGGCAAAATGAGTGAAGGGGATTGGGAGGGGTAGGCTTCCAGTTACGGGATGAGTAAGTCACAGGATGAAAGGTACAGCATGGGAAATACGGTCAGTGGTATGGTTATGGTGTTGTGTGGTGACACATGGTAGCTACACTTGTGGTGAGCTCAGCATAAGGTAAAGAGATGTCCGATCACTATGTTGTACACCTGAAACTAACGTAATATGCTGCATCAACTGTACTTCAATAAAACAGGGGTGTGTGTGTGTGTGTGTGTGTGTGTGTGACAGCAAAAAAGAAAATCTAAAAAAATCTTTTAAAAAGCCAAAGTTTCTCCTCTGCCACACTAAAAATTACTCAGGACAACTACAAAATAAAAGGTCTTTGCAAAGTTCAGAGTCAAAAGAGTAAGGAAGGAGTTTTAAGAAGCGAGAATATGGGTTGGATGACAGTATACCCTGTTTAGGGGATTCTGTGACGGGTTGAACTACCTTCGCTGAAGAGAAAATAGTGACAACAGAACTGATGTCCCCTTCTTTAATCTTCAGCCATGCGTGTCACTGATGCCCACACCAAAGGCAAAAATGCAGGAGACCACCCACGTCCATTCATCTTCAACGACCCAAACACCTCTCTTCTGTCAGTTGTGACTATGGGCAGATGGTAATCTTTAGATCAGTGAATTTTATCTCACTATGAGATTCAAGCCCCAGGAAAGCAGACAGTCCTCAAGATCACCCATGGAAGCAAAGGACACTAATGGCAGTCAGCCAAATGCTGTGCTGAAAAGCGCTGAGAAACACTTAATTCTCTGCACATCTCAGATGCAGACATGGTGCAGATATGCCCTGGGATGCCTTCTTCCTTCTTGTTCATCCAGCCAACACCCATTTGGGGTTCAAGACTTGGATACAAAAATATCCCTGGTAAGATGTCTTCTTTCTCAACCGACCTCTCCAACTCCAGCCCGCCAGCACTTGCCCAGTATGAGGGAAGATATCCCCCACCAGGCTGTTATCGGTCCCGGTGCCTAGCCTTTCATGACACTTAGCATGTGTACCACCACTGCCTACTTATCTAGCTGCTTCTGCCACTGAACCCTAAGGGGCAAGGAGCTATGGATCCGGTATCAGCTAAGGACCCAATCTTGACTGTCTTTGTACCTCGGCATCGTGCCTGTGGCAATTCATGTCCCACATGCTTATCAGCAATGTCACCTGGCTACTTCCCCATCAAGGGCTGGAGTCTATCAATCCACTCTGTTGAATCAAGGTGGTTTTCTAACCAAAAGAACGGGGCAGAAGTGATGCCACATTTCCTGTCTCTTGGAACACTCACTCTTGGGACGTGTACCAGCAACCCATCTGCCATGCTTTGAGCGGCCCAAGCCACACAGAGCTGGATCTAGACAACTGCCAGCCACCAGCGTGGTCTCTTTGGCATCCAGCCTGCCTGAGCCCTCGGATGACCACAGGAGAGACCTCAAGCGAGAACCACGCAGCTGAGAACAGGCAAGTCACAGAACAGCAAGAGGTAAGAACAAATGTGTGTTTGAACCTACTTCGTTTGGGGGTAGGGTTTTTTTTTTTTAAGATTTATTTTTTATTTATTTATTTGACAGAGAGAGAGAGATCACAAGTAGGCAGAGAGGTAGGCAGGGGCGGGGGGGGGGGGGGGAAGCAGGCTCCCCGCTGAGCAGAGAGCCCGATGCGGGGCTCGATCCCAGGACCCTGAGATCATGACCTGAGCCGAAGGCAGAGGCTTTAACTCACTGAGCCACCCAGGTGCCCCTGGGGTGGTTTTCTAAGCAGCAGTGCATAACCGGAACGCTATCTGCCTGGTACACAGGAGGTACAAAAATGGAAAAACAGACTCAGTCAGTGCTGACATGATGCTATGACACACAGCAAACAATTTAGTAGCTGCTGCTATTATTAAAATGTGGATAGAGAGCACACAAGGAGGGAAACTCGTCAAAGAGGCTCTCGCATCCCTGCCAGGGAAACAGCACGAGAAACGCTAAGTCCGCGACAGGGGTGAGCTGAGCCCTGTATCTGATGCCCGGCTCACTCAAATCCCAAGGAAATGACAAAAGAAACATAAAATCAGAGTAAGCCCATTTGAAAAGGCACAAAAGAGGGACAGAGGCCACCAGTCAAAAAGATTTTGAGGAATTTCTGGAAAAGGTACAGCAGACAGGATCAAACTGACAGAAAAAAAATCAAATTTAGCCAGAGTTGAAAAATCAGAATCAAAATGGGCCCCAGGGGGACATGGCAGATGTGACGAGAGATGGGATTAGCTGCACAGGCCCTGGGGAAGAAAACCCAAATCAGAAAGGACAGCGACTGAGAGCAGAAGCAGGCCCTGAGACAGTTACTGGGGTGATGAAGTGCGACTTGAATAAAAAAAAGAGGAAGCATATTTCAGGATCAACTGTGAAATGCTCCATCTGCACGGCAACTCTGTTCCTACTTCCTCAATTAAGAACAGTCCATCCAGGCTCTTGTCCTTTCTCAGCCACACGCCCTGACGGGAAGCCCACCCAGAGTAATTCCAAGCATCTCTTCTCCATTCTCTCCTGACCTCCTTCCATCGCTAGCCACCCCCATCGTTGCAGTCAGGACGAAGAACACAGTCTCTGCACACGGCTTGTGCATGCATATGCATGTGTTTATAAAGACATGCATATATGATGACACATGTACGCACGTCGGCAGTGGCACAAGAACCCGTCTCCTTGCCTGAGGCCACAGCGTGTGCCTCTCCCAGAAGGCAGGAGCCACAGGGGCCCACGTGAGCAGACTAGGAACGCAGCATGCTCTCGACCGCCGGAGGCCAACTCCTGCCCTAAGTCAACGTCATCGCCGTGGACATCACATTCTGAGGGGGCAGGTCCAGACACGAGGGCTAACACAAAGAGAAGTGAGATTAATTTTTTTTTATTTTATTTATTTATTTGACAGACCGAGATCACAAGTAGGCAGAGAGACAGGCAGAGAGAGAGGGGGAAGCAGGCTCCCTGCCGAGCAGAGAGCCCGTGCGGGGCTTGGTCCAGGACCCTGAGATCAGACCCGAGCCGAATGCAGAGGCTTAACCATCTGAGCCACCCAGGCACCCAAAGTGAGATTAATTTTAAATTAAACAGAAAAGTAGAAATATGGGAATGGAATGAAAGAAAAAAATAAAGCCATCATTCAGAAGATTCAATCAAAGGAGTCTCCCATCAGAGTGAAAATATAGTGGGACAGAATGAGTCAAGGAAAAGTGAAGCCCCAAAAGGACAGCCTAAAATCCGTATAGTCCTTTCCACCTAAAAAGGGGAATGAAGAACGAAAAGGATATGGACAAAGCAGTAAAATTGCAAGGGATTCAAGGGGAAATACCTAAGAAAAATACAGCTCTGAATACCAGCAGGTTAGTGAAATTTCTAAATTTAAGAAGAAAAATCTAGAAACATGTGGAAGATTAAGTAAAGAAAAAAAAAAAAAGAATCACCAGCACTGACTTATTTGGGAGTGCTAAACTCACTGAACTGGAACTCCATACAATCATTAAAAGAGGAGCAAGGAAGGAGAGAAAGAACTTTCTGCCCCAATATGGAAAAAAACTCCAAGATCTATGGCTAAGGTTAAAACAAGGTACAAGACACTGGTAAGGAACACTACCCTCTGAGTTTTTGAAAAAGATGAGATGTATGCATTTTCGTATTTATGCATAACATAGACCTCTAGAAAGTTTCTCCAGAAACTGGTAACATTAGTTGGGAAAGGAACTTCCCTCTGGGAAGGGAAACCTGCTGACAGAGTAAGGGAGGTGACGGGCAAAAGGAAGACTTTGTCACCAGATAAAATTTTGTGTCTTCTGAATTTTCTGCCATTTGAATGTACTGCCTACACACAGAGAAAAATCTCAAGTTCAGTCTCTCCCTCTTGCTCTCTCTCACATACACACATAAATTTACAGTAAAAAGACAAACCACAGGATAGAAGAAAATGCAATACATCTATCTGACAAGGACTTGTATCCAGATATATATAAAGAGCTCAGTAAGAATATATATGTTGTGTGTGTGTGTGTGTGTGTATGTGTAGGTGTACACATACACAGAGGAATATTAGCTTTAAAAATGGAAATCCTGCCATATGCAACAACATGAGTAAGCCGGAAGGACATTATGCTAAGTGAATTAAGACTGCTGCAGAAGAACAAATACTACATGATCCCACTTATATCAAAAATCCAAAATAGTCCATCTCATAGAAGCAAAGAGTGAAATGGTGATTGCCAGGGGATGGGGGAGCGGGAAAGAGGGAGGCATTAGGTACAAAGGGTACAAAGCTACAATTATGCAACGTGAATAAATTCTGGAGAACTAGGGGTATCTGGGTGGCTCAGCTGGTTAAGCATTCAACTCCTGATCTTGGCTCAGGTCATGATCTCAGGGTCCTGAGATCAAGTCCCACGACAGACTCCCTGCTCAGTGCAGTCTGCTTGTCCTTCTGCCTCTGCTCCTCTCACCCCAACCTGCCCACACATGCTTTCCCTCTCTCTCTCACACACACAAATAAATAAAATCTTTTTTAAAAAGAATAAAGTACAGTATGGTTGCCTACAGTGAACAATACTGTATAATGTACTTAAAAATCTGCTAAGAGGGGTACCTGGATGGCTCAGTGGGTTAAAGCCTCTGCCTTCAGCTCAGGTCATGATCCCAGGGTCCTGGGATGAAGACCCACATCAGGCTCTCTGCTCAGCAGGGAGCCTGCTTCCTCCTCTCTCTCTCCCTGCCTGCCTCTCTGCCTACTTGTCATCTCTCTCTCTGTCAAATAAATAAATAAAATCTTTAAATAAACGGGGGGGGGGGGCACTTGGGTAGCTCAGTGGATTAAAGCCTCTGTCTTCGGCTCAGGTCACGATCTCAGGGTCCTGGGATCAAGCCCCGAATCAGGCTCTCTGCTCAGCAGGGAGTCTGCTTCTCCCTCTCTCTCTGCCTACCTCTCTGCCTACTTGTGATCTCTGTCTGCCAAATAAGTAAATAAATAAATAAAATCTTTTTTAAAAATCTGCTAAGAGGGTAGATCTTATGTTAAATGTTCTTACCATGAATAATAATAGTATGAGTAATAATAATACAAAGAGGGTGGGAGGAAACTTGGAGGTGATGGATATGTTTGGGGCACAGACTCTGGTGATGGTTTCCCAGGTGTATGCTTAACTCCAAACTCACTAAGTTGTATATATTTAGTATGCTCAGTTTTTCTAGGCCAATCATACCTCTATAAAGTTTTTTTTTTAAGATTTTATTTATTTATTTGATAGACAGAGATTGCAACTAGTCAGAGAGGCAGGCAGGGAGAGAGAGGAGGAAGCAGGCTCCCTGCAGAGCAGAAAGCCCAACGCGGGGCTCGATCCCAGGACCCTGGGACCATGACCTGAGCTGAAGGCAGAGGCTTTAACCCACTGAGCCACCCAGGTGCCCCTATAAAGTGATTTTTTAAAAGAATATGTAAATGATTCTCTGTATGTGTGTGGTGTGTATGTATTCTCAATAATAAGGAAAACAGCCCAGTAAAAATAGGCACAAGCTTTGAAGATACCTCACAAAAGATCCATAAATGGCCAATTAGCATGTAAAGAGAGGCTCAATGTTACTGTTAATCAGGTAAAAACAAATTAGGGCCACAGTGAGACACCCTACAAATTCACTAGAATCGATCTGAGGAAAAGGCTGACAAGACCAACTCTGGGGAGAGATGGGGAGCTCCTGGAACTCTGCTATCAGGTATCAACCAAACAGAAACGAAAACACGCCAACCAAAGACTAGTCCGTGAGTGTTCACAGCAGTTTTGTTTGTGTCTTGTGTCCACTCCGTCTAAGCTATGGAGGATACTGGCACAGAATTATTCACAGTATTCCTTTATGATCCTTTGTTATTTCTGTTAGTTCAGCAGGAATATCTACTCCTCCATTTCTGATTTTAATGATTTGAATCGTCTCTTTCCCTTGATCAATCCAGCTAAAGGTCTGTCAGTTTTGTCGATTTTTTTCTCAAAGAACCAAGACTTCAGTTCCATTCGTTTTCTTTACTGTTTTTCTATCCTCTAGTCATTCCATGGATTTCCCCTCTAATCTTTGTTATTTCCTTCCTCTGCTTACTTTAGGTTTATTTGCTCTTCTTTTTCCAGTGTAGCAGCTTAATTTTTAAGAGCCCCAAACTGGAAAAAGAAAAAAAGAAAAAGCCCCAAACTAGAAACAACCTACATGTCCACTGATGAATGAATGAATAAATTGTGGTATACTCATTCAATGGCATACTAACCAGTAATAAAAAAGAACAAGCTACAGATAGAACAATGCCATGAAGATCGTTATGTTGAGTGAAAGAAGGCGGACACAAAAGAGTATATATTTTAATGGGGCACTTGGGTGGCTCAGTGAGTTGAGCCTCTGCCTTCCACTCAGATCATGATCCCAGACCTGCATCAGGCGCTCTGCTCAGCAGGGAGCTGGCTTCCCCCTCTCTATCTGCCTACTTGTGATCTCTCTCTCTCTCTATCAAATAAATAAAATCTTAAAAAAAATATATATATTCTATGCTTCCAATTATACAGAATTCTAGACAATGCAAACATAGTGACAGAAAGCATATCAGTAGTAACCTAGGGCCAAGAGTGGAGGAAGGGATGAAGTATAAATGGGCAGTGGGAAACCTGTGGAGGTGACGTTCTAGATCTTGATAGTGACAGTGGCTTCCGTACATGTAACTGTCAAATCTAGTGAATCACACACTTAAATGACAATTATTTTATATAAATTACACCCTGGAAGTTGATTTTCAACTTAACCTTTTTTTTTTTTTTTTAAAGATTTTACTAACTTATTTGAGAGAGAGAGAACGAGAAAGCAAGACTCAGGGCAGGGGACAGAGGAAGAGGGAGAAGCAGGCTCCCTGCAGAGTGGGTAGCCCAAGGCTAGGCTTAGTTCCAGGACCCTGGCAGGGATCATGACCTGAGCCGAAGGCAAATGTTTAACTGAGCCACACAGACATTCCTAAACATGCCTTTATCTTCTTAAATGTTTTTAAAGTTTAAAAAGAAGACAGTGGAGCAACTTCTTTAAATGTCTTAAGGGGGAAAATGCCAAATTACCAATCAGAAAAGAATAATGTATACCACTTGGGGGATGGTATATAATTCACGCCATCCAGGGTTTCTTTTGCAACTTAAGTCGCTCATAGACATAAAGCAGCACCCTGAAAAATAAATCAGAATAAAGCTTTGTTCAAGAAAGAAGGCACTCATTTAATGGAAAGCTGATGTCACTGCAAGGTTCAGTGCAATTAAGAAAAGAATTAATAAAATAGAAGAGGCATTAATTTTAAAAAAGGATTGATCACAATCATGAACTCAAATTCAGGATAATTTCGACCAAACCTAGAAAGGGAAGTAAAAGCAAGTCCAAAGTCTTTCCTTGTTCTGGAGAAAATCAAAGCTACTAATTAAATTGTGCCTAGAGTAGAAAAATACAATTGTAAACATTAGTCAAATAGAAACAGGAAATAGAACTTGGGAGGAAAATAAAATTGAACAAAGCATACTTCATCGATCCAATGAAACTCAGGAAATGGAGAAAAGGGAGAAAAAAAAGGGTAAACAGAATAAACCTAAAATTCGATATAAAACATTAGCAAACTAGGGGCGCCTGGGTGGCTCAGTCAGTTGAGTATCTGCCTTTGGCTCAGGTCATGATCCCAGCGTTCTGGGATCGAGCCCCATGTCGTGTTGGGCTCCCTGCTCAGCTCAGGCTCCCTGCTCATCAGGAAGCCTGCTTCTCCCTCTCCCACTCCCCTTGCTTGTGTTCCCTTCTTTTCCTTCTTCTTCTTTTTTTTTTTTTAAGATTTTATTTATTTATTTGACAGAGAGAGACACAGTGAGAAAGGGAACACAAGCGGGGGAGCGGGAGAGAGAGAGAAGCAGGCTTCCTGCTGAGCAGGGAGCCCCAACATGAAATGGGGCTCAATCCCAGGACCCTGGGATCATGACCTGAGCTGAAGGCAGACGCCTAATGACTGAGCCACCCAGGCGCCCCTGTTTGTGTTCCCTTCTCTTGCTGTGTCTGTCTCTGACAAATAAATAAATATAATCTTAAAAAAAAAATTAGCAAACTAAATCCCGAATCAAATACAATTTACCCTAAGTATAAATGTCAATATGGTTCAGCATTAAGAATCAACTAATTGTATTAATTAATGCAGAAAAATCAAATAATCATTTCTATAAATGCTAAGAAGGCATTTTATCAAATCCAAATTCCATTCCTGATTTTTTTAAAATAGTAAGCTATGAATTTAAAAGTTTTCTTGATAAGAAACCAAGAGCAAACATTGTATCTAGTGAAAAAAAAAATTATATCTAGTGAGAAAATACTCAATACATTCCTCCAACAAGTAACAACATAGGCATGCCCTCACTATTTAAGAATATCCATTGGTCCTGACCAATGCAATAAAATGAAGAAAAAAATTTTTTTGAAAGGGAACAATGAATTGCTAAATATATTAATCCCTTTTTTCCTAAGTAGACAATGAACTGAAACATAATTTGAAATGTTAGGAATTCAGTAAGGTGGTTAGATGCAAGATAAAAATTATAAAAATCAATAGCTTTCCTACATACTGGCAATAAGCTATAAGATATCTGCAATAATTTTGATTTTAGACCTTTATCTTTTAAGCCTGGGATAAGGGAAGAGAAACAGGAACCTGGAAAGTCCTGAAGCACATTAGCCTGTCCAAAGAGGATTTGGCTACAAGCACCTAGAACGGTGCCAGGCCTAGATAAATATTTGATGAATAAGTGAATGGAATATGAACTTCCTGATTAAGTCTGGTTCTTCTCATCTATTTCCTCTGGGAGGGAATTCTGTTTTCTTACCAGCTGAAATAAACCTTTCTTCTCAAGGTATATAGCTCACATATCAAAAAGATTCCTCTTTTGCTTCATGTTGAATGAGCCAAGAGTAATTCACTTAGGCCAAACAAAATGAAAATCAAATAAAAAGATGAAATGAAAATGCCTGCCATAATCAGTTCATGGTAATAATCGGATCAATGGTAATGTAAATGTAACATTGTGAATATGTATTGTGGGTTATTTATTTGTTAAAGGTTTCTACAGTTTGGCCTTGAACTCATACTTATAGAAAATAATCCTAGAGAGGACTCAAGATTTTCTTTACCGCAATTTATGTACTCTTCTGAAGAACTGGGTCAACCTTCTCTTCCTTTTTTCTGTTGTTTTATAAAAATCCTTTACCATACACCCTTGCTGTTCTAGAAACTAGCATTTTTCCTCTCCGTCATCTTTTATTTTCTGGGTATTTATTCCACAAGGTGCGCCTATTCTTACTGTGAGTATCTATCAAAAACAGGCAAAGAATATTCTTTGTAGTCATCTAAAACATGTTGCCCATCTCAGTTATAAAAATTAGCTCTGAGAAGAGCTTTTGAGGCCTACTATGCATAATCTCATTAAGTTATCAGAACAACATTATGAGGTTGGTACTACTGTTATTCCCATTTATTGATAGGATAACAGAGGTTCAGAGCAGGCAAGTGACTTGCCAGCAGTGAGCAACTACCAGGACTCCCTTGACGGACTCCAAAGGCTCCATTCTTTCTACTCGGCTGCACCTGCTATGAACCAACGTTACTCTAATCTCTTCAACGAAAATTCTAAATGTCTTTACATGGTGTACCTCCTTGGTTTGGAAGCAGAGGTAGCAAATAAATTTGATTCACTCAGCTGCCGATAACACTATTTCTCAGGATTAACAGATCCTCTTTTACCCATTTACTGCAAACTCATAAGCCTATAGACAGATGTTTCCTTGATGCATGTGTAAATCAACAGCAAGACTTTTCTATCAGCCTCATCATAATTTAACCACAAAGAAATCTTAAAATGGATAGTACTATGTTTTTGTTTTAAATTAGGTAACAAATACACCAAGGTCAAAACTTGAAAACATATTCATATACATGATGTCTGTAAAATGTAAACATTGCTTCTACAATTTAAAATTGTGGAACACCCTAATACATCTTCGGTAAATGTGGCCCTTTCCATTCACACTCAGCAATGGACACGGCAAAGTTCAAGAGAGTAAGAATAATTTAAGAAAAACAAAACAAACAACAATAACAACAACAAAAAAAAAAACAGTGGCTACTCTATTCCTCAGAAGCAGCTGAAAGTGGAGATGTGACCATTTTGCTCAAACTATGGCACTTGAGACATGCTTAGAAATCTGCAGATATTCATGTTAGCCCCGAATTTGGCTCTCATTCTATCGAAAAGTCTACACAGTCTAGTCTATCATACTCTATAAGATACTTTCCAGGTTGCTCAGAAAGTTTCACAGAGAGCTAAAGTAATTTGTCAAGCCTCCCCAAGAGAAGCTGTTACACCAGGACAATCAAGTCAACTCAATTGCATCAACTTACCAAGAGGTGTCAGTCTCATCACTACCCTACCGTAACCACCTCCCACTTTTTCTATTTGCAATTGTTAGGAAGGTGGCTACTCCTCTCTCTAAGAAGCTGCAATGAAGCCCAGGTAACCATGCACCAGGATAAAGACTACGATCAAGGGAACGGGAAGGAAAAGAGCTAATGTCACTAGACTGAAAACACCCCCTCCTCTTTCACCAAGACAGGCAATGTCCAGGGCAGCCCGTTTGCCAAGGAAGATAGAGGTGGGAGATGAAATGGGAGTCCTGGAAGTCTGGACAACCAAACAACAGTTGACTTGGACCAGGAGAGAAAAGACTTGCTTATGAACCTGGGGTTGGGGGGGAGGGGGAGATAGTTCAAAAAACTGATGGGAAAATAGGTAAAGATCACTCTGAGCCAATATTCACCTGTATTTGATCAGAACAGATTAAAAACTACCAGAAGAGCATTATCTCTTTTATCCCATCAGTTAACAGCTTAGCCTTCTCCCTTTCAGATTTTGAGCAGTTATGATTCAGTTTTCAAGCAGGGACAACATACGCGTATACTCAACAGAACTATGAGGGAGAGCCTCTTTTTTTGTTTGTTTGAAATCCGATAAGGGTCAGTTAGGGGCTGGTTAGTCAGATTTTTCCTTTTTAATCAGTATCAACTATTATTAACCAAACTGGGAAGAGAGTAGGAGGGTGCTTTCTCATTCGGTCAAATAACCTCCCGGGACAGAAGACTACACTCTCAAAGGGTCAGGAAATGACCTTTGGAGAGGTAAAGTTGGATCCTTCCAAGGCTAGCGTACACATTTCCACCTACGCTCTTGAAAACACAGAAATGATAGACTGCACACAGTTTGTATGTACCTTTTTTCTTTTTACCTAAAATATCCAGCCATTGTTGCATATCACTGTGTATAAGGCTGCCTATTCCCTTTAACACTGCATTTTGTAAATGACCACAGTTTACAATGAGCTCCCTACTGATGAGTATTTGGGCTCTTTTATCTATTGCTATTAAAAATAATATCACAACAAATACTCTTATATATACATCATTTAGCCCATGTCCATTTATTGAGTCAACAAATATCTGAGTACCTAACCCATCCGAGGCTTTGTTCATGCCTGAAATTACAGCAATAAGCAAAGCAGACAGAGTCCCTGCTCTACACTACGGTGCAGTGTAGGAGACATACGTGTGTGAAGGCAAACCCCCACCAGGTGAATCCGAGAATTCTTCTAAGGCAATTGATCTCAACCTTGGCTGCACATCAGAACTATCTACAAAAGCCTTTTTTAAAAACACTAGTCTCGGGGCCATCCTAGATTCATTCGATCTAGGATCGAATTTCTTGAGGTGAGGCCCCGGCATCGGTATCATCTAGGAAGTCCTCCAATGATGTGAATGCTTAGTCAAGCCTGATAATCTTGTTCAAAGACGGTGCTTCTCAATTTTTAATGTGCATGCAAATAAGTTAGGGATAATGTCAAAATGCAGATTCTGAGTCAGTAGGTCTGGAATTCAGCCTGAGACTCCACCTTCCCAAAGAGCTCCCAGGCAATGTCAATGCCACTGGTCCACAGAACACTGAGTAACAAGGTTCCACAGCCATAGTGGGAGACAGCCAGTAACAAAAACACATAAAAGGTGGGCAAGCAAAAACTCACACAACCTGCCAGGTACCTCGTGGGTAAAATCATTTGGGCAGGGTAGAACTAACTCCCCAGGAGAGGACCAGAGAGGCAAATAGGTACGTGAACACAGAAGGCATGGGCCTGCACCATCACTGCATAAGCACTGGGAGGTCGCTGCAGGCCTCTGGAGATGGGAATGACACACAGACACATACAGGGTGGTGTTTTCAGGAAGGGGAACTCCTGCTACAGTGGTCAGAAAAGAGCAGACTGAGTAAAAGCTGGGAAGTGAGACAGATCATCAGACACCTTCATTAGGGCGAGGACATGGACAATGGAAATGAGAAGAGGGGAAACAGTGATGTTGCCTGCAGGAATGAGATAGGAGGAGGAGAGGCCAAGAAAGCTATGATTTTAAATACTCTCCCCATAGAGTGATCTTAAGGGCGCTAAAAGCAAGTATCAGAGAAACACTTGGGAAGGTGCATTTGAACCCAGACCCTGAAGGTGTGGGAATCCTACACCTTGGGGCAGGTGTGAGTCTATCCGGGGATGGTGTGTAAGGAACTAGCAAAGGGCGAGGACCCCGGCTGGTGGGCCCACAGTTAGAGCCGGAAGGGAAAAGAGGCAAGTCCAGAGAGGCAGGGTCCAGAGACCAGGGGAGGACACAGAGAGCACAGAATCCATTCATTTAGTAGGTATTGATTAAGCCTCTGCTTCATGCCAGGCACTGGGCTAGGGAAATACAGCAATGAACGGTAGGAGACCCTGAGAATAAAAAGAAAAGAGAGCAAAGAAAATCAAGGGGAGGCTGGTTAGTCTCACGAGTCACAGAAAATGGGCACCAGACCAAGCAGTCTGGAAACTTGGCTCCTAGGCTCAGCTCCACCAGGAGCTAGCTGGGTGACCTGGGTCTGACAAACTGCTTCTCTTGCAGGGCCCCAGATGCAAGTGAAAACAAGAGGGTCTTAGGGTGGATGTCCTTCCAGGGCTCCACAGTGCAAAAAGAGCCGCTGCAGGTCTCTGCGGTGGTGAGGGGTAGGGGCAGAGCTGGACCGTGGACCCTGATGCCCAGACGAGAGCAGGCACATGGCGAGGCAGATGGAGGCCTCGCAGAAAGACTGCTCCTCCGAGGAGCCTGGCGGGGCTGGGGAGAGGGAGCGGGCAGGAGCCAGCAAGCCTTGGGAAACTTCCTGACAAGGGAGACTGGTGCAGTGAGGACAAAGGCTGCAAAAATCGAGAAAGTGGACGGAGAAAAGAGACCTGAGCTATGACACAGGAGAGATCGGCTTCATTCCCTCTGGGCATGCGGATGCACCTGGTAGTGGAAACCCGAGGTTCAGTGACTAAAGTGCGCAAGTGCTCAGAGATCAGGGAGGCTTGGAGAAGAAAGCCAGGTCTCCAGCAGTGGTGGCAGCGAGGAAGAGTAGGCTCTCAAGTCAGCCAGACCCAAGTTCAAATCCCTGCCCCACTCTCCTCTAGCTCTGCAACTTGGACCAAGTTACTGCTCCCAGAGCCTACGCTTCCCCAGCTGTCAAAGGGGAACAAGACAGGAACTACACCATAGGGGAGTGCACGGAGAAGATCCAGCAAGGCTCCCAAACAGCTGGCACTCTGCAGATTCAGCAGCGATTGTGCCCACCCCCTGCCTTTACCTCTGGGTGAAAGCAAGTATAACCGGGGAAGCACAGAGGCTGGGCACCCTCTGCGGGGGAGAGCCCTGAACAAAAGGGGAAAGAAAGTAGAAGCAACGGCTGGGGAAATGAAAAGCAGTCCAAAGTACACATTAACCATGAAAGGCTGGGCAGGAGGGGAGTTTACGTTAAGTTCTTCTAGAAACAGGAAATGTTAGAATGTTAACAGGCGATGGAGTTGCAAGGACCACCGTCAACCCAGACCAGAGAAGCCAGCCCCAGGAAGCCGGACTCATCACAAGCACACCCAAGCATCCAACAGTCCTGACCTAGAATACCAAGAAGGACAAGAGGTGATTTTAACAGGACCTGGCCACTAGTACCTCTAAAGGGTATACTCGGGGCCAGCTCTGCGGGTCCGTGATCTGTGCTCACACAGGGTCCTGTGCTCAGAAGGTTTCCACACTGGGCTGAATGCTCTGCAGTCACCATCTTGGAATTCTTAATGAAATCTTTTTTTTTTTTTTTTTTTTTCTTAATAAAATCTTAACAAGGGGACAAGCATTTCAATTTTGCACTGGGTCCCACAAATTACATAGTCAATCTTGGATACACTGCTAAAGAACATTCACTGGATTAACAAAGGCATAAGAAAATCTATAAGCTGAAAGACAGTAAAAAGAGTTCCCTATTATTATCAGACCAGAAAACAATTACTCAAATTCTCACTGACATCCCAACATTGACCATTAATATCAAGGACAAAACCTGTAAGAGGTAACTCAATGCCTCCTGGAAATATGCTTTACTCTAGAATTTCTTTAACTCAAAAGAAATCACTCTAACTACCCTCATGGCATTCTGTGCAACCCCTACTGCAATCCTTCACTTGTACCTCCTCTGTCTCCTTTCCTGGGCCTTGACCGCCTACAGGTAAGGTCATCTTGTCCATCTAGGTATCCTCAAGGTATGGCACACAATAGGCCCATATAAATCTTTGAGAAAAATGAACAAGAAGTCCACGAGCCTTCAAACTGCTGATGCAAGTCATGAAATAAACAAGATTTGCTTGACTGGACAGCACAGAGAAAGGCTGCTATGTTGCATTTTTTGTAGCATAAATGCTGATGCCAGCAGGATGACAAGCTCAGTTCCTTAGAACACATCTCTGCCCTCATTAAATAGCCCTGAAGAAAGTCTGTCTTCCGTTTTTGCAGTAAGACAGCTATTCCACAAGCACGTCTATTCTAATTACAGACCCATCCCAGGCTAATGTCATTTCCAGAATTTCGATATCTTGATTCCCAAGGAACAGGCCTTACACAGCACATAGAAGAGAGAAGTCGCTCAAACATTTGCAGGATAAATTCATCTACAGCACTTCAACTATTAATATGATTTATTGATTTTAGTAAGAAATTAGCTTTAAAATTATATACATCCTCAACAGGGAAAGGACAGTCTTTTCAACAAATGGTGTGCTGGGAAAACTAGAAATCCACATGCAAAAGAATGAAGTGGAAGCCTCATCTTACACCATATACAAAAGTTAACTCACAGGACACCTGAGTGGCTCAATTGGTTAAGTGTCTGCCTTCAGCTCAGATCATGATCCCAGGGTCCTGGGACTGAGTTCGGCATTCTCCCTCTGCCTGCCACACCCCCTGCTGGTGCTCACCCTCCCCCTCTCCCCCTCTCTCTCTGACAAATAAATAAATAAAATCTTTTTTTAAAAAATGAACTCAAAGTGGATTAAAGACCCAAACCTAAGACCCCAAACTACAAAACTCCCAGAAGAAACATACGAGAAAATTTTCATGCAATTGACTTAGCAATGACTTCTTAGATATGACACTAAAAACACTGGCAACAAAAGCAAAAATAGATAAATGGGACTACTGCAAACTTTAAAAAATTGTGCAAAAGACACAAAGGCAACCTATGGAATGGGAGACAATACCTACAAATTGTGTATCTGATCAGGGTTAATATCCAGAATATAAAAATTAACTCCTACAACAGGGCAACAAAAAATCAAATAATCTGATAAAAAATTAGCAAAGGACTCGAATAGACATCTCTCCAAAAAAGATATACAAATGGCCAAAAAGTGTAGGAAAAAACACTCAATAGCACCAGTCATCAGAGAAATATAAATCAAAGGTTGTATCCATTAGGATGGCCACTTTCGTCAAAAGAATAGAAAATAGCTGGCACCTGGGTGGCTCTGGTCATGATCTCAGGGTTGTGAGATCGAGCCCCACCTTGGGTGCCACACTGGGCATGGAGCCTGCTTAAGATTCTCTCTAACCCTCTGCCTCCCCCCACACTCTCGCTCTCCCTCTCTAAAAAAGATTAAATTAAAATAAAATTAAAATTAAAAAATTAAAAGCTTTTAAAAAAAGAATAGAAAATTTCAAGTATTGGTGAGAATGTGGAGAAATTAGAACCCTTGTGTACTTTTGGTGGGATTATAAAATGGTACATCCATTACAGAAAACAGGATGAAAGTACCTCAAAAATTAAAAACAGAATTACCATATGATGCAGCAATCCCACTTCTGGGTTTATACTTCAAAAACAAAAACAAAATGAAAACAGGATCACAAAGAGGTATCTGTACATCCATGTCCACTGAAACATTATATACAATAACTAAAAGGTAGAAGCAAACTAAATGTCCACCAGAAGATGAATGGATAAAGAAAATATGATCTATCCATTCAATGGAATATTATCCAGTCTTTAAAAAGAAGAAAATCCTCTCATATGCTGCAACATGGAAGAGCCCTGAGGCCATTATTCTAAGGAAGTAAGACAGTTACAGAGACAAATACTATATGATTCTATTTACATAAGGTATCTAAAGGAGAGGTATCATATTTTTAAAGACAGAAAATAGAACGGTGGTTACCAAGTGTTGGGCAGAGGGAGTGTCTGCTAATGGGTAGGATGAGTTATCTTGGGGGTGATGAACATTCTGGAACTGGAAACTGGTGACAGTTGCACAACCTTGTGAATAAATTAAAACCACACACACTATATGCTTTTAAAAAGTGGATTTGAGGGGCGCCTGGGTGTCTCAGTTCATTAAGCCTCTGTCTTCAGCTCAGGTCATGATCTCAGGGTCCTGGGATCGAGCCCCACGTCGGGCTCTCTGCTTGGCAGGGAGCCTGCTTCTCTTTCTCTCTGCCTGCCTCTCTACCTACTTGTGATCTCTCTCTGTGTCAAATAAATAAATAAATAAATATCTTTAAAAAAAAAAAAAAGTGGATTTGAGGGGCGCCTGGGTGGCTCAGTGGGTTAGGCCTCTGCCTTCAGCTCAGGTCATGATTTCAGGGTCCCGGGATTGAGCCCCGCATCGGGCTCTCTGCTCATCAGGGAGCCTGCTTCCCCCTCTCTCTCTGCCTGCTGTTCTGCCTACTTGTGATCTCTCTCTGTGTGTGTAAATAAATAAATAAAATCTTTAAAATTAAAAAAAAAGTGGATTTGATGGTATGTGATTTATATCTCAATTTTTCTTTTAAAAGAAAAATTCTTTTAAAAGGCAACTACACCAGGGGCACCTGGGTGGCACAGTCGGCTAAGCATTGGACTCTTGGTTTTAGCCCAGGTTGTGATCTCAGGGTCTTGAGATCAAGCCCCAAGTCAGCTCTGTGCTCAGTGGGGAGGGAGTCTGTTTGAGATTCTCTCTCTCCTTCTGCCCCTCCCTCTGCCTGCGTGTTCTCTTTCTAAAATAAATAAATAATTTTTAAAAAAAATAAAAAATTAAAAGTCTTTAAAAATCTACAGTTAATTTTTGACCTGTTTCTCCCAAAATTTGTTTTATTCTTGCCATGATGATTCCGCCAGTCACTAAAACCTGTGACCCCAGAGTTTCCCTTGTAAGTAATTTCTTACTGTTTGCCTAACACACACACCTGGGAGCTGTTCCAGAACCCTGAAGCTGGGAAGGGGGCTGACTTACTCTTTCAGATTCCCTCCCCAGCCACCCCCAAGCCATGGTTGAACCTCTGGGCCCAGTTGATTGGTCTCGGGCAGGGTACAGGACCCCCGCCATGGCTCCCCGAGATTCCTCCCTGTGTAAGAGTTACTCCCTCTCCAGAGGCACGGTTGTAAAATGGGAGGGTTGGGACCTGCCGGCTGCCCCACTCCCCTCCCTCACGGATAAAACTGCTCTGTAGCATGAAGCTGAACCGCAGGAACATTCAGACCCCTGCTTCCAGCTCACTCCCGTGGTTCAAGTGAGGCTGTTGATGGGTTTGCCCTTTTTGGCTTAAGTTAGTGAGAGCCTGATTTCTATCATTTGGAAACAAAACTCCAGAGCAATACACTCCTTGAAGTCAGGGAGTCAAAACTCCACTAAAACTGCAACCTTCTGGGGGCGCCTGGGTGGCTCGGTGTGTTAAAGCCTCTGCCTTTGGCTCAGGTCATGATCCCAGGGTCCTGGGATTGAGTCCGGCATCGGGCTCTCTGCTCCGCAGGGAGCCTGCCTCCCCCTCTCTCTGTGCCTGCCTCTCTGCCTACTTGTGATTTCTGTCTGTCAAATAAATAAATAAACTCTTAAAAAAAGAAACTGCAACCTTCTGCTCCAACAGTCTTCTCCCTGGACTCCCGGCCTCTTGTTTCCACCCACCTTATCCCAGCTAGGGGCTCAGTCATGGTGACCTAACAAGTAGGGCCCTGCACCTTCCCTGCTTAAAATCCAACTGGCCTCCCAGTCGTGTGGGACAGAGCCCTCACCGTCTGCCAATCCAGACCTCCACCTGCCCACTACCTTCCCCTCCAGCTGCACGACTCAGCACCCTTCCCTGGGTCATTCCTGCGACCAGATACGGCCCAGTTTCGGCACGTGCTGGTTTTTCTGCTCCCGTTACTTTCCCTTGCTCTGTGCATTTGTAAAACGTCTACTTCTCCATTCTCCACCTCAAACATCATTTCCTTGGGTAAAGCCACCCTTCTCCTAAGCAGGGTCACTCCCTACTTCTATCCCTGTACCTCACTCTCATAATAACTGTGGTGGAGACGGCCGGCGCCCCCCACCATGTCCCTTCACCCTGACCACCTCAGGGCCCACTGGCCTGACTTCCAGCTGCCAGCACCTGCACTTCTTGGCCTGACTGCTTCCCTGCTTTGCCCATCCACAGGGCAGACCGGAAAATGCTTGCGGATTCAATGCCCAATATGCAATCCATGGAGTGAGCTACCAGTGGCCAATAAAGGCTGCCATTTGAAGACCCCCCTGCCTCACCCCGGGTGTGGACAACCCAGGTGTGTGTTCTGCACAGGCTCGGAGGGGTGGAAACTGGTTTGGTGACTTATCTTTTTCTGGTGCCTTCCCTTGCCTGCCTCACTTCCCTTCACCTCTCCAGTAAACTCCTAGCAGTTAAACTCTTTCTCAGGGTCGGCTTCCAAGGCCATACAAACACCAGCATTTTCACAGCATTTACTGTCTGCCAGACACTTACTGCAAACTTGCATTCCATCTTCGGAACAGCCCCGTAAAGGTAACCCAAAATTTAGGTGGGGGGGACACTGAGGTTAGGAAACCTGCCCAAGGCCCCAGAGCTAGTAAATACGGTTCACATTTTTCACATTCTACTGGAACCATCTTTTTGCCACGTCTCCACTAGGCCAAGGACCTCCTGGGGGGCTCCTTTTTAATCTGCCTCAGTGTCCTCAGCATCCAGCAGAGCCAGGCCTACCAGCACACGCTCGAGACAGAAAGATTTTGAAGGTGCCTGCTCTCTGCTCCCCAACACGTGGTGTGTTTTTCTCGCCTCGGGGCCTTTGCGCCAGCAGGAGTCCTGAGAGGCCTCCCGTCACAGCCCTCGGGCCCTGGTCCACACAGCCTCCTGCCAGCCACACACACAGAGAACAGCAGCTCGACTGCTGTGGCGGCCAAAGGGAGGAATTCTGTGGGGCAAGCAACTCAATACCACATGGAACCCCTGATGCCTCATAAACAAACTGAGTCCCTCACACATGAGCCGGTGCGCCTCTGCAGAGCTGTCCCGCGTTTTCACACAAAACATCTGTCTGCTTCCCTGTAACCTCCACTAAGACTCAAGTCTCCCCAATGCTAAATGTCTTCCCTAAACCCTGTTCTTCCCACCCACCCCCCACATACCCCCCACCCTTCCCGTGACCAGTGCCACACCCCTGCTTCCCACACACTTGTCAGCTCGCACCTCAGCAACCGCACCTCAGCAACCGCCACCTCGGGCTGGAGCTCCGGGGCTAGGCGTCCATTTGCTGAGGCAGAGCTTCCCGGGAGCAGTCTCTAGGCTAAGCCTTGAACTCTGAGGAGGCATCCGAAGGTGGGGTTCAGATCCCTCCGTCCTGACTCCTGTCCTCAAACTGCTCGCGGGCACTCCGTGAGGGCGGCCAGGTGTCCCCGCTCTACCAAAACGAGGCATCTTGACATTTTCTCATCTTCCGTCCTGCAGGCTACTGTTCGGGCCTAAGCCAGGCCAACACCTACCTACGGCCTTGTCACTGCCAGTCCCCCACGTCCCCAGGGCATACTGCACCGTCCGCCACTCAAAACCTCTCGAGGGCCAACTCCTACCTGAAGAACAAGAGCTGACCTCCACGTCAGCGCGCTCAAAGCAGTCTCGAGGCTGCCCACTCCTCACTAATCCCCACCCCCAGCCCCTCAAAATCCATCCCAATACACGACTCCACTCAACCCCACTCAACCCCATTCCAGCGGGCACAGGCCTTTCCCATCTCGGGAGCCGTGCTCAGGCTTGTCCCTCAGCCCGTGATGCTTTCCCCACCTCCCACCTGAAAGGCCCCTCAGACTTCCAGGACCCGGTGAAAACACCCCCTCGGTGGCCTCAGCTGGCTGCAGACGTGCGCCCCGACAGTGGGGCTGACCGACAGGAAAGAAGCCCCCCTCTTCAACATTCCCAAAGTAAAACTCAACTCTCTTCACATTTTAAGGTCAACGTATCTGTCAGTCAATATTTTTTTTTTAAGCGTCAAGTGATTAAAAACCCAACTGAAAAAAGTGTCAGTAAAAGGGAATTCATGATCTCCTGTAACCAAGCGGCAGCGCTGGCTTTGGGCATCGCCGGCACATGCGGGTCCAGGATTCGAGTGAGCCGCGGAGCCTGTCCCCCTTTTCTCTCCCAGCTCTCCTCCCCTCTCCAGCCTCTTCGTGAGCCCCTCTCCACATCGCAGCAAACACAGGTGCACAATCTTACAGGAAGAGATACTCTTCCCCCAGCAGCCATCAGAGCAAATCTAACGAAGACTGTTAGGCTCTCCTAGAGTCACACATCCACCAAGGAAGCTATTTTGGCTTCGGAATAGGCTATTTTGGCTTACGGAAGATGCTGATGAAAGGCCAGAAGACAGGATGAGAAGAGAAGTCAGGGAGCTTCTGCCTCTGCCCAGAGTCTTTTGCTCTGGTTCAGAGAGCATCCCCAGCAGCAGCTGCTTCCTCTCCAGGCCTCCCCTCCTCAGGAGACCCCACCCTTGTGGAGCCGCCCTGCCATGCTTCTAGTTCCCACGGAAGCTCCTGGGTTGTAACATCACCTCCTCTCACTGACCCTCTGGCCCTGAGGGTGACAGCAGTTTCCTGCTGTTGCTGCTCTGTTAATCTCACCATCTTCTGCTTGACTTCTCGTGCCTTCCACTGCCTATGTAACTAACTCCCTGTATTACAGCCTTTCGGTGTGAGATACCTACAGAGGCTTTTCACCCTGACGGGCCCACGACTGATACAGACACAGACAAAGAGCAGGCAGAAATGCGAAAGAAGATACGGAGAGTAGGAGAGTACAGCCCACAGGAATAACCGCCATCACCACCTCCCATTTATTAAAGGCTCCCCACGCATCAGGCACTACTCTAAGTGCAGACTCCCCAGATCCTCACATTGACCCCGTGCCAGAGCTGCTTCTGTTGTCCCCTCTTTACAGATGAGGAAACTGAGGCTCAGAGAGAGGTTCAATAATTTGCTGTCGCAAAGCCTGTAGGTAGGCGGCGCTGGGATTCAAACACAGCCAGCCAGGCTCCGGTGTGCCTGGAAGCAGAAAGTGCTTCCAGAAGGAGGGTACTCGACAGCATCAAGGGCTGGAGGAAGAGGAGGTCAGGATAGCCGAGGACGGTGAAGTGGCCACAGGATTTTGCAAGACGGAAGTCACGAGTAAAGTCAGAAACCAGAGAGCAGTGGGCTGAGGCGTGAGCGAGGAAGACAAGAAGGGCAGACCGTGCCTTCAAAAAGTTCCACGGGGAGGAGGAGTCACAAAAGAGATCCTGAGATGGGTAAGAAGAAAGCCTCACAGCAGAGTTTTCTTCACTCAACTGTTTTACAAGTGAGGGGTGACGTGAGCGTGTTTAAGTACTGAAGGAATGAGCCCGGCGAGAGGGAGTATGAGGACACAGGAACGAATGAGGGTGACGAACAGAGCAAAGGTCTCTGAGAGGCCAGACAGGGCGGGCCACACGGTCACAGAGAGGCCTAGAATGCCGTCTGTCTTCTCATCAGCAGAACCGGAGGGCAGAGGAGAGGGGCGGCAGGTGTGAGTGACAGAGAGAAGCTTCCGGTCAGCTGCGGCGCCCAGCAGGAACCTCTGTGGAAAGGACGGAGCACCCAGCACCGCTGAGGCCCCAGCTGGGGTTGGTTCCCATGACTGACCCCAGCAGCGATTCACAAGCTGTGTTCGCACCCCAGGTGTAGGCAAAAGACCTGAACCCGAGGAATGATCCAGGCTGGGTGTAAAGGAAAGAGCAAGCTCGGGAATGGAGGCCGGGACCTGGCAGGAGGCTCTGACAAGAGGAGCCGCGCGGTGAAGGAGGGAGGCGAGCAGAAGCAGTCAGCGAACAGGTGCAGTCGGTCCTTGCTGACTGGGAGCGGGGAAGGCAAGAGAAGATGGTATCTCATGGCACTGACTCAAAGCCCAAACCATTCCGGGTATTCGAACGCAAGGGTGTGGCCGGGAGAGGGCTGCTGAACTGAAAAAGAGGTCAAGGTGTGTGGAAATGAAGTCAAGAAGCCAATAGTTTTGAAGGTTTGAACAGGGTCTTTTTTTTTTTTTTTTTAAGATTTTATTTATTTACTTGACAGGCAGAGATCAAAAGTAGGCAGAGAGGCAGGCAGAGAGAGAGGAGGGGAAGCAGGCTCCCTGAACAGGGTCTCTTGAGGGGAGGGTATGATTTGAGAAGACAGTGAGTTGAGGTTTAGGGATTTTTTTTTAATTTTTATTTACTTGTTTGAAAGAGAGGTGGGGGAGAAGCAGCCTCCCACATGGAACAGGGAGCCCGGCGCAGGGCTCAATCCCAGGTTCCTGGGCTCATGACCTGAGACTTAACCAACTGAGCCACCCCAGCTCTACAAGGTCTAAAGATTTTAATGAGTTAGAAACAACAGGGAATGAAAAAGTCATGGAAGTCCTGTAAAATGGACCTTTGTTTCTGCTTGTCCCCCATTCGTTCATTCCTCCTTCTATTAGCAGCGTCCTGATTCTGCTTTGGAAACCACCTCCATCCTCCCCCAGCTCACACAGGGCTCCTAAGATACTAACAATATTCTCTTAAGCTGGGGGATAGGAGGAACAGGAGTATTTTTTGTTCTTTAAACTGTAGAGATACATTTTATTCGTTAAACATTTTATGTACTTTATATGTACATTTCACCATTCAAATGCACAGACCTACAAAACATTTCCTTTCTCCATGCTCCAAAGATAAGGATCTGCATCAGGTCTGGGCAATCAGTTAACAAAGCTTGGTTCCAGTGCCTGACCCAATTGAGGCTCCCGAGACACCAGCCCAGGGCTTTGGCTGGGGCTATCAGGAAAGAGGTAACTCTCTTTCTGCTGAAATTGTGAAGCTTATTTGTAGAACATATCCCTTTGCTAGCCTGGGAATAAAACTAACACAGAAGAAAGCAGAGCCAAGAGAAGGCAAGTGACAGATTTCCGGTATCATTTGAATACCTAGCTCCAGCCACTCCTGAAGGCAAACTATCTGGGGCTTTTCAAAGATTTTTTTTCCTTTGCCAGTCTGCATTTGGTTTATGGCCTTTTAACTAAAAGGAAATGAATGTCAGTGCAAAAGGCAAATAAAGGGCTCTCAATTCAACAGCCTGTGTGACCTTTTCAACATGTAAGTCCTCCTTCCACTCAAGACCCTGAATGTGGCCTCAAAGCAGAGGCCAACATTCTCAGGGTGGCCTATGAGGCCCTCCATGATCTGACCCTCCCTTCTCTGCTGTACATCAACAAGTCTCCGTTGTCCATTCTGCCCCAGCCACGGTGGCCTCTGGGCTCTTCCATAACACACCAGGCAGATGCCTGTGAGCCTCCAGCTGGACACTCCTCCAGACATCCACTTGCTAACTCCCTCCCTCACCTCCTCCACGTCTCTAAAATCTCCAGTTCTCAGGAAGGCCTATCCAAATCTTCCTCCCACAGCCGGTGATCATGATCCCCCTCCCCAACCTACTTCTTCTCCCTCCCACAGCGTGTATTACATAACATAGGACATACTCACTGAGAAGTACCCAGTGAGGGCAGGGGTCTTCAACTGGCTGACTCCGCTCAAGTTCCTGGAACAGTGCCTGTCTCCTGGTACGCCCTCAAATAAGTGACTGACCAATAAAATGACATGGGCCTCTGGGGAGAAGAGCTTGGTTTGTAAAGGGCAGTGGGAAGAAGGGAACATCAACCCCCATCTCCCGATCCTGATATAAGCGGATTGGGGACAGAAAGACACCTCCACTCTGAAGACTTTGGGAAAAGCCATCACTGAAAAGGGCAGAAAGTAGGCGGAAGAGTTGAGTGGAGAGGTTGAGGATGTAGGAAGGGGTGTTAACCACAGCTGGGCCTAGAGTGGGCTCGGTGTATGAGTGTTGGGAGGGACACAGAAGCTTGGAGGCTGAGCCAGGGGAGAAGTAGCCCAGAGTGGTTTGCAGATGAAAGACAAGAGTCAGGCCAAGTGGTTTATTTACATTTTAGGTGGAGATGAAGGATGTAGTGATAGAAGGCCTGGTAAGGCATGGAAAGAATTAGTCCTAGCAACCCTTGGAAGATAGGAAGGATTCTCCCATGACTCCAAGGTTTGAATGATTTTAGAAGTTAGTGGATGAAAAGCCATCATATTTGGTTGTTGTTTCCGTCTCCCACAAGCATCACAGACACCACCCAGAAGTGTCTGCGGGACCAAGACACGAGGCTTTCCCATTCTTGGCAACATCCTGGGTCCATAGAAAGCAATTCCCCTCCGTATAATACAACAACCCTGTGCCATGAGCAGCCTGTCAAACCCTCATTCTCCAAGCTCAGAACAGACTCTGAACCAGGCATCCAGGGTCACAACTCCATTGTCCAAAAAGGTGAGAAAACGGGTTTCTTTTCAAAGACAGATCAAAGCACTCAGCTTTCCTACCTGTCTTCCAATGACCCCCATGCTGCCGGGGCAAGAGAAAGAGGCCAAAGTGAAGGCTTCCTTCTACTGGTCCTGACTCACCTCAGTTGAATGCTAGCTTCTCTCTACAGAAATTTCCCCACAGTTGCTAGAACACACGTGCATGCCAAGATTCAAGGAAAATGTTACTTCCAGTCAGGGAAAGAAATTACATTACTTAACCTCTAAGGAAAAGTGGCTTACTATAAATCAGGCCCTTGGGAGTGATGTCATTTTGATGCTTCTTACAGCTGCAAGGAGACTTATTAAATATTCAATAATTAATAATAACAGCTTCAAGATGGTCTTTCTCACAGAACTGTCCCTGTAAAGAAAGCCAGTAGTAATTAGACCTGCGCCTGACTTCCCGCCCACCAACAAGCTCTTAGTGGTACAAGGCATTTGTCCTGCCAGTATTTATTAGGAAAATGCCCATATTTCTGAGACAGGTATCTGCCAAGAGTGGATCATTAAGCAAATGTTTAAATCATTGGGGACACCTGGCTGGCTCAATCAGAAGAGCACATGACTCCTGATCTCAGCATCGTGACTTGAGCCCCACGCTGGGTGTAGCAATTACTAAAAATAAGAGTAACAGTAACAATAGTAATATTAATAATAAATACAAATTTTAAAAAATAAATAAAATAGCCATTAGCGGCAACCAGCATTCAAGATGGCTCCAATATTTATACCTCCTGGTATTTATACCCTCTTCCCACTTTGTACTAGCATTGGTCTGTGTGACAAACAGAATATGGCAGAATTATGTCACTTCCAAAATTAGATTATACAAGAGTATAGCTTGAGTCCTGGGATCTCTTGCTCTCTTGGACCACTTGTTCTGGGGGAAAGCTAGCTGCCATATCAAGCAGCCCAATAAAGAGGAGCTAAAGCCTGCCAGCAGCCAAGTAAGTGAGCTTGGAAGCAAATCCTCCCCAAACCCAGCCTTCAGATGACCCAAGCCCTGGTCAACACCTTGACTGCCACCTCAATAGAGACCTGAGGTCAGAACCACCCAGCCTAGCTGCTCCTAGATGACACTACTGACCCCCACACACTATTTTCCATGCTAAATTTTGGAGTAATTTGTTACACAGCCATAGATAATAAATTCACTATCCTGAGAAGGAAATCAGAAGGTTCAATTTCAGTCCCTGTCCTACATGCCTGTAGGAACAATTTCTCGGTCTAGAAGAAAGCAACAAATTATTCATCCAGTCACTCAACAATTGCTTATTGAATGCCAAATACGCACAAGGTATTTCCAAGCAACACAACCCTTCATATAGTGTATCATCTATAAAATAAAGAGAAATAATCACAAACGCCAACACACCGACCTCAAACAGCTCAATCCATTGGTTTTATTCGCTTTTTAAGTCCTTTTGCTCCTAACGCTCGACTCCCCACGCCTGGCTTTCATAAACTCTTTAAGGTACATCAAGTTCCCCTCCACAGCTATCCTGAGTTCCCTGTCCACTAATACACTCATTTTTACTGTACCACATGCCCTCCAATCTATGGGGTAAAGAATTAGGTCCTCCGGTCCCATTTAACATTGGGATTAGGAGGAATTCATTTAGTATTTTACCAGGAGGAAGGAATCCTGATCATAAGTGTTAAGACCAATTCTAATTTCTGCAATTAGTGAGTAGGTGGCCTCAGCAGGGCTGACAGAATCACAGCTCAAGCTCTGGTCACAGCTGAAATGGAGGCATGGGGGATGCCGCCCCTTAACCCTTCGCGGGACTCTGCGGTCTCTCAAAGCAACACCAAGATTATGCTGCTCCAAGAAAATCAGGAGCCTCCTCCTGCACAAAGAAGGTCAAAGGGCGAGTTTTCTTCCCATCAACCACAAAACGGGCCTCTGGCAAAGCTAACCAGTGTGGAGGGCCGTCAGAGGTGAACCGAGCCCCAGACGGAAAACCACAGCGAGACTCTCCCCTCGCCGGCTGGGGTCTGAGTCAGGTGACTCCGCAGGGCACACAGCAAACCTAAACAAAGATCACTCCCCACATGACAGAGCGTGGGGAAAATGACTCTGGCAGTAACACCAAGGCTGCCAGTCCTACCACGGAAAACCATTAACTCTTGCTCCTTTGCAGTCCCAGGAAAGTGGGGAGCTACAAGTTACCGGCAGCTCAGCCTTCGGGGATGCTCCTGGAGGAACCTGGGACCCCCCCCCCCATCCCAGGACATAGGCGTGGGGCACCGCACACCCGCCAGCGGCCCCAACACGCGGGCAGAACCCCTCCCCACCAGCTGTCACTGGCGCCCGGCATGCCCGCCCCCTCCGGCCGCTCTTCGCGCCGCTGCGACCCCGCGGGGGAGGAAGGGAGGGACGCTTTTTCCAAAGGCTCTGGGGCCCAGGGTACGCCCGCCCCCGGGCAGGGGCGCCAGGGTGGGCGCGGCCCCGCGCCCGGAGGGAGCTGCGGGTGCATCATCCCCCGCGAGAGCGAAATGCGCCTCCAGGTCCCCAGCCCCGTGCGCCCCACCTTGTCGCCGAAGCTGCGGGCCATCAGCAGGTCCGGGCTGGGCGTGCTGTCGCCGCCCACGGCCTCCTCGCTGCTGGAGCCGGCCAGCGGGTGCGGCATGTCGAGCAGGGAGTGGGGCCCGGTGGACGGCAGGCCCTTGGGGGGCCCGCCCGACATGGCGCGCACGGTTCGGGACGCGCCGCCGCCGCTTCCTCCTGTGCCCGCCGCGGCGGGCTCCCCCAGCGCCCGCGCCCAGGCCCCGCTTGGCCGCGATCGGTCGGAGGCCCTGCACCGGCCGAGCGGGGAGCCGCCGCCGCCGCCGCCACCCGCCGGCTTGTCTCTGGCCGCTCGGGGCCGGGCCGGGCCGGGCTGTGCTGGGCTGCGCTGGGCTGCGCTGGGCTGGGCTGGGCTGGGCTGCTCCGCACCGCGTACCCCCTCTCCGCGCCCGAGCCCGCCGCGGTTCGCTCGCACCTCGGCCGGGGGTGCCCAGCCCGCTCCGCCACGCCGCCCAGTCCGCTGGCGGCCCAGCCCGCTGGCGGCCCCGCCCCCGCGGCGCCTCGGCCGGCCCCCGAGGGGGGAGGAGGCGGGAGGGGAGGGGGACGGGGAGGTGCGCCCGAAGCCCCGCCCCCGCACGCCGCCCCGCAGGAAGTGCGCGCGGAGCCCTCGGCCGCTGTCCTCCGCGTGGCCGGCCTTGCCTGCGAGAGGCCACCCTTGGGGGCGCCGCGCGCGGTCCCCAGACGAATGTCTAACGGAAATCAGCGGTGGAAAAAGACGTTGGAGCATCCTGTTCCATTCCACCTGCGTTTACCGAGGTGTCCGCGGCCGCCACGCGCGGCGCTGGGGGCTTTGGGGCGCGCACGTGAGTCGGGATCTTCTGGCCTCGAAGATAACCCGGCATGGAAGGAATTACGCCGCGTATTGTAAGAATGGCATAAAAGGCTCTGAGGCGCAGAGGAGCTGGAGGACATGGGGTGGGGAACCTAGAAGGGAATTCAAGGAGGCAGCGGGAGGTTTCTTCCCAGGCGCGCCGAGATCCCCAGGCCGTCTTGCGTCTGCAGTGGAGCGCGCTGTGTGTAAGGCTAACCTCAGTGAGCCTCAGAAAAGACAGGGAGCGCTACACATGATATGATTCAAACTCACACCTTCACCCTGCTGCCTTTTGGGAGAACTATTTTTCCTGCGTTGTGCTTCCTTTCCAGGCCTTTGGCTGGGTTGAATTCTTATATTTATTTGTTAGAGTGGAGATGGTCAAGGCGTTACATAAGCTCTTGGGGGTGGCAGTTCACCTCCTTTTCCCACCTTACCTGGTTCTTCAGCTTCTTTTCTTAGGACCAGGTCAGTACAGGGCATCAGTCCGCACAAGAAAGGATGGCTTCTAGCAAAATAAAGGGCAGGGTGGCTCACTGTGAGGGTGTACTTTTCCTGTCGATTTCCAACCTCTTTAGGTCTGTCCAGTTTCACCTGACAAATTTTGAAGTTGGAATTCACCGTGTTCTCCGCCACACCTTTATCGCCAAACAAGTCATACTTCAGCAGGAGGAGAATGCAGAGAGTTGAACCTAATCCAAAATATCGCTCAGAGACCCACTGAGCTTCAAAGACTTTACCTTATTTCCCCTGGTGTAATTCGCTGGGCCTTAGTCCTCAAGTGATCATCTTCCCTCCACCGCCCCCCCCCAATGGGTCTGCCTTGGTAGGGGAGAATAGGATTCAGAGGGCACTGGGAACTATTTTAAATGCTGCCACTGTCTACCTCACAAGAATGTCAGTCTGGTCCTCCTAGATGTGGGTAAAATTAATCATTTTATATTCAACTGTTGCTTACGACTACTACAGACCCTATGAACTGTTCTAATTAGCATCAAAATAAATAGCATGGCTATAACGAGAATCAGTGTTCTGTGTTGTCTTCTTCACAAGCAGGCACTCCAAACAGGTGTCTCTTACTGGATAGTGTTATTTATTTTAACAAGCCTGCCACTTTAACCCAACAGCTTACTTTATGAAGACTCCGCTCAGCTTTCTCCTCAGGTCATCAGGGAAGAGTGAAAAGAAAGCCACATTTGGACTCCTGCTAGTCACTTAAGTGTGTGACCATGAGCAAGTTACCTAACCTTCACGAACCCGTTTCCTAACCTAGAAAGGAGGAGGGAACAGGTAATAACAGCTGCATCGGTGGTGGTTGTAGAACAGCATATTCGGTAGGTAACGGGCAAAATGCTCATGTAGAAGAGACATTCCCTAAATGTTCGTTCCCTTCCTCTCCGTCAGGTTTTCTCTGCTGTTGTTACAAAATGATAACCCTAGAGTTTTAATAATTGAACGTGCTGCACTCCAAACTCCTCTATTTGTTTGGGTCAGTCTGCCATTTTTCTGTGCTCCTACCAAAAACAAACAGCCCCCAGAAAACCAGAGTTCCTAAAAGGCCATATGAAAGAGTTTATTCATTTCTTTTTCCCGTTTCCTGGTTGGTCAGTGGCATCTGGCCACAACGATCCGGTGGGTAGTCATCAAAACTAAAGAAAGTGAACCTCTATGGAAAACATTTTGGTATGAAGTTTCCACCATTCAAATTTAGCCCAGGACTGCCTACTCATACTCACCACTTCCTGTTGTATTTCAGTGTTCCTTGTGGTGGGAAATTGTCCCTGAAATAACATTAAGTGTCCTAGAGTATGTAACTATGGCTCTACTGAAACTTTTCAGAGCAACATGGTGGGAAGGAAGAAACGTGAAGTTTGTATATCTGAACAGAAGATTGTAGTGTTTATCGGAATTTTTGGAGGGAAGCTTGGATCTCTAGGGCTGAGCTGTGAGGAAGAATGAACTGGATGATACGGGCCTGGGGATACCGGGGAGATGCCAGCAGTACCTAAGAACGCAGGATGGGGTGGGCCTTCCACCATCCACTGGGAATCTTAGGCGCTTAGGCAAGCACCTTTCAGGAAACAAGGCCTTGGACCCCAGAATTCGGTAAGTTTGCCAAGCTGGAATCCTGTAAACCTCACTAGCAAGTCTGTCAGGGTGTTCCATGAGCACCCAGACTGCGGACCTCAGAAACAAAGCAGAGTCCCAACAAAGCGTTCCCTCTTTCTCTCCCCTGGTACAGCATGTGCTTAGGCCTTATTCATGTTTGTGTTAGCTGCTTATCCTCTCCTGGTTTTTAATACAATCGTAGCTTTATTTTATATGGCATCCCAAAGCCTGCCTCAGAGTAACACCACCACTTCTGAAGTGGACGGCTGAGGAGGACAAAGGAGGTTTTCAAAGAGCTTTCAGAGTGACATGTAGAAAGCCACAGAAGGCTGTCTCAAACAAGAGGGGCCACTGAGAAGACACCATCACCAACACAGGCAAAATTGTGTGGACAGTTTAATTCAGCCAGCGATGTCCCAGGAAAAAGCAAGGGCCAGCAGGTCCACTTGAGGCCAGGATCTGAAGAATTTTGCAAACAAGAAATTGGACCTCGCCCCAGAATAGGAGAGAGGTCTTGTGGGTAATGATAGGATCACTCTATACTTCCATATCAAAACTCCTGGCCTCAAAAGCACACAGACCCTCTGGCAGTGGATAATGCAACACAGACCGTGGAGTCAGTGCCTCAGATCCACCTGTGAATTTGTCAAAAGGCAAATTTTTGGACCCCACCCAAGAGATTCTGATTCCAGACTGGGCCTGGAATCGACATTTTTCCACAAACCCTGAGGTGACGCGGATACTGGTCTATATGCTGTATTCCCAGAGACACTCTCTGAGCCCCACGCCTCACTCTAAACCATAAGATGACATTCCAAACCACCTTTGGCAAACAGCATTCTTAAAGTGCTGGCTTTGGAGAAATTTCCTATTTGCTGAAAAGTTTCTTAAAAGACAAATTTCTCTTACAAAATTCTATCACAGGGACCTTCTGCCCTAACTGTCTATGGTTCCTTTTCTGGAGTATCTACCAGGCGCTTAAAACGAGAAGAGAAGAGCGTAAATGAACAAAACCGTCTGTTGACAGATTCATTTCATGGCTCTGTGACATGCCTCCCCCTGGAGTGGGTATTTTTCAGAGCCCCCCCCCCCCCGCCAAAGTTCTCTGAATGGCCCTGCAGACTCTGAGGAACTGGACTTCATCCAGCCCTAGCAATGTCATCCACCACCCTCACAAGCAGTATTGCTCCCTGCCTTCTTCACAAGCAGGCTCTGGGGGGCGGGGGTGTGCGTAAGCTTCTATGGAGGCTACCGGGAGACATGTGAGCTGGAGAAGAAACTGAGCTGACCAGTCCTGGCATTCAGTCTCATTAGCCGTGAAAGGAAGGGAAACCTATTTTCTGACTGTGTACTCCAGGATAGTTTTTGGTTTCATCACCAGGCGTGCCCCTCAAAAGGCGTCTAGAAGGTAAACACCCAGACAGCCTATGACCCAGGAGTTCCACTCCCAGAACACAACAGAAATGCGTGTGTATATTCATCAAAAGATGGATTTGAGACTCCACAGCGGCACTCTTTGGAAGAGTCCACGCTAAAAACAACTTACCTGTCAACAGTGGTACAGTCACTCAAGGGAATGTTAGAGGGCAAGGACAGCGGAGGAACAGAATGGTGAGTGAATCTCATGAACACAGGTTTTAAAAAAATCCCTATGACGGGGTGCCTGGGTGGCTCAGTTGGTTAAGCGGCTGCCTTCAGCTCAGGTCATGATTCCAGGGTCCTGGGATCAAGCCCCACATTGGGCTCCCTGCTCAGCGGAGAGCCTGCTTCTCTCTCTCCCTCTGCCTGCCACTCTGCTTACTTGTGCTCTCTCTCTAGCTCTCTGTCAAATAAATAAATAAAATATTTTTTTTAAAAATCCCTATGCCTAAGGTGGGGAAGGGGGGGTGGGGGGGAGGAGTTTGGGGAGGCACCAAACTCATGACCCCGAGATCCAGAGCTAACGTTTTACTGACAGAGCCATCCAGGTGCCCCTCACGAACACAATGCTGAATGAAAGAAGCCTGTCTGTCAAATAAATAAATACAATCTTTAAAAAAAAAAAAAAAGAAGAAGCCAGGGGCGCCTGGGTGACTCAGTGGGTTAAGGTCATGATCTCAGGGTCCTGGGATCGAGTCCGGCATTGGGCTCTCTGCTCAGCAGGGAGCCTGCTTCCCTCTCTCTCTCTCTCTGCCTGCCTCTCTATCTACTTGTGATCTCACTCTCTGTCAAATAAATAAATAATTAAATCTTAAAAAAATGAAAAAGCCAGATACAAAAGAGTGTCTACTTGGGGTGCCTGGGTGGCTCAGTCAGTCCAGCGTCCCACTCCTGATCTCAGCTGAGGTCTTGATCTCAGGCTCATGAGTTCAAGCTGTGCGTTGGGTTCCATGCTGGGCACGGAGCCTACTCAAAAAAAAAAGAGCATCGACTTTATGACTGCCAGTTGTCTGAAGTTCAAAACCAGGCACAACTAAAGTGCGGTCGTAGAAGTCAGAATAGTGTGACCTTCACAGGGGTCTCTGGAGGACTGATGATGTTGTTTCTTGACCGGAAAGCTGGTTCACACCATGCATTCAGGATTTGTAAGCCTTTATGTTAGGCTTCAGTCCAAGTATGTATTATTCAGTCCAAGTAATGTATTAAAAAAAAGACAACGAGTCTATGCCCCTCACTTCATAAATGAGGAACTTGAGGCCCAGAGATATTAAGTAACCTGTTCAAGGGCAATCAGCTCGTCCTACTGTTAAGTGCTTCCGTCCATTTGGACGTCCAGTGCTTCACATGTGGGCTTGGGCAATGCTGGTTTAAGTAAAAGGTAAAGGAGTGAGGACGGAAGGAAGAAAAAAGAGTGGAGTCAGCCGCTGCTATTTACCTGCCAGGTGCCTGCTGGTTGCCCTGTTTCCCTTCCTCCCTCCGCACGCTGGCTTGTGAGGGCAGCGTCCCCGGAGCTGCTACAGCCATCTTGTGGCCGTGAGCGGGGACATCCCCACTCCTCCGGCATCCCTGAGCGTGGGGCCTAGATCCAGACTTCATCAGTAAAAAGTCAGCCTCCCTGGGGTCACAGCCAGTTGAACTGGATCCCTGGGACATGCCGCTGAACCCATCCGGAGGGATTCAGGAGAAGAGGCAATCAAGCAGGCAGGAGAGGGTCTCAGAAGAGAGCCCTTCTGTGGCCAGCAACGTCCGTCCGTGGCATGCATTCTCAAAGGGGGCAATACTGTCCCCAAAAGGGGTAAAAACTGGTTCTTGGGGTCGCAATAGGGGAAACAAGTCTTAGAGATTACAACGGTTTATGGATCTATCTCCAAAGCGAACCCAGCAACATTTTATTCCTTAATATATAATTTTTCGTGTTTAGGCAAATGGAAACTGACTTCATTTTTCCCCCTTAAGGGCAGTGATGAGGAAAAAAGGTTGAGAAACACTGCTCTCTCAAGCAGGAAACACTATAAAACAGAAGAGGAATAGAGAGTTTCTGGCTTCCGAAGGCAGAGGTCCTGGGCTTTCCCAAAGCCTCAGAATTCCACCAGCTCTTCCCAGACTCTTGGCCCAGGCTTGCCACTGTGATAGGTCTAGCCAGGCCTGCTCCTCCCAGGCCCTCCTGTGCTTTGTAACCCAGGTGATAAAGGCACGTGCAGGCCCACAGTCTCATCCTTGTTACACAGAGGAAGGAGTCTGCAGACAGGAGGCCTCATCCTTCTGCAGGACCTTTGGGCAGCTTAGCAAGATGGTATGGGGGGGCACAGCCAAGAAATTACACTCAACACCCACACTGTTGGCCCAGGTGAGGTGACTTGCTAAAGGCAGGGCTTCCCCCACATGGCCATTGAGTTAAGGTAATTGATCACCAGATATGTCAGGGTCTCTGACCGGCAGAGCAGGAGGCGTGGTCTTCCCATTTGGGGCCTCTCGTGATGTGGCAGGCAACCCCCTGTCACCACCGACTCATGAAGAAAACAGCAGATTCAGGAAGCCTCGCTCACCATACACCCATTAGTCTGGTTCTCTCTGTTTGCTGGGACAGTACCCTTTGAGTTGAGGGCAATACATGGAAGCTTCTAGAAGTTTTATCTTGTTGACATGCTCACTTTTTCCAAAATCAATCCCAGACCCTTGAAAGATTTCTTAAACCACACTGTCCTACCCTAGGATGAAGGTTCATTTAATTTCCAACTTCCAGTGTGTGTGGTGTATTTTGTCTCCTCTAAGTCAGTATCCCTGTGAGGTCATCAGTTTTCCCAATCCACTCATTCATTTGTGTCTCGTCAGCAAGTCAAAGCCAACCCAAGTTCTTCTCAGGAAAAGCCACACATCCAGTCCCTCAGAGTGGCCTCTTAGGAGGTTAATGATGTTACAGGTAAAGTAATTTAACAGTGAAATGAGAGCAGAGCTGTAGCTTTACTTCGAAAACAAGATTTCTGTACAGTCTGAGGGTAAAGGTGTGCTCTGGATTTCAGTCTCCATCAGCACCAGCACTACCCAGAACCCCCTAGAAAGTTAATACAGGGGTACGTGGCCAGTGTTGTCTGGGGATCAGGAAACTTTAAGGCAATACCAGAAACTAAATCATGCTTCTGCTCTCTTCCTAAAAAAAAAAAAAAAAATCTACACAATCATAATTTGATATATTAACATAATTACTAATAGTATTTTTTAAGCTACTCTCATCTGGACAACTCCTGTAATTTTCCTGGAGTAGAGAGGATGACTTTCATATTTGATAAAATCGCTGCTGATGGTTTTCTATCACATGGGCCAGAGAGGCTACAGTGTCCACTCCTTCCAGCTGACACCCAGGGGGCCTTAAGCTAGTTGGGCTGGGAAAGGTAGTAAAAGGACTATCTCTCACCCACAACTTCAGACAGAAGTCCTGAAACTGTGCTGAGTTGAGTAAAATGAGAAGCCAAGATAGAAAAACCAAGGTAAGGGGTCTGAATTGGTCACTAAAGCAAGGCGGGGGCGGTGGTAAAAGCAATTATCAATGGTGAAGAAAAGAACCAGGGTTCAAGAACCAAGAACAATAAGCCTCCTGGAGGTCTTGAGCAGCATCTTGGGGCAGGAGGGGATAAGAGATATTATTGTAACCCATTGAACTTGCTGGGATGGGAGGTCTGGAGTGGCCAGAGCAACCAGAATCAGCTGTCCTGGGATGTTTCTCTGAACTGGGTGGAGAATTTGAACAAAAGAAATGGCTCTTCAAAATTCATTTCTGACCCACCCACAAAATTTGTTCAAATTAAGCACTAGCTTCTAGAGGCACCAACTCTGGGAAAGCAGGATGCTTTCTTGGCCTAGATACACTCCTTCAGGAAGGATGTGGCTAGCAAAAATACTTTCCCCTCCATTTTAACTTTTAAAAAATTAGAATACTTTTAGATTTAGAGAACAGTTGCAAAGACAGTAGGAGAGTTTTCACATACTCCTCACCCAGCGTCTTCTATTGTTAACACTTTATATCATTACGGTACATTCATCGGAAGGAAGCAACCTTGGCACATTGCTGTTAACTAAGTAAATGATACACGTTATTGGATTGTGTTAGTTCTTTCCTTAGTGTTCTTTTTCTGTTACAGAATCTTAACCAGGACACCTCATTACATTTTGTAGTCATGTCTCAGCCTCTTCTGGTCTGTGGCAGTTTGTCAGACTTTCCTTATTTATGATGCCCTTGCTGGTTTTGAAAAATATCAACCAGGCATTTTATAGAATGCCCCTCAATTTGGGTTTCTCTGTTGTTTTTCTCGTGGTTAGACTGGGATGATGGGTTTTGGGGAGGAAGACCACAAAAGTAAAGTCCTGATCTCATCATAACATATCAAAGGTCCACACTATCAACATGATTTGTCATCATGATGTTAACCTCGATGACCTGGCCCAAGTAGTGTTTGTCAGGTTTCTTTACCATGGTTACTTCTTCTCCCCGCCCCCTCACCCCACCCAAACCCATAGTCTCTGGAAACACACTGCTAAGTGCAGTTTGGCTCCTTTCTGACCTTTGTGGTTAGGATCCCATTTTCAACTCTTTATTTGAAAGAGAAAGTTATGTGGTCCATCACATGAGTGCCGTGCTCTCCCCTAAGCAACCACACATGGGATGATCAAGATTCCGCCTCTTGGGAATGTTCTTCCTCTGTGCTCTTGCTCTTTGTTCCTGGCCATCAAGGGTTTATCTTCCCCCCAAGCCTGTTGAAAGAGAAACTTCTCTCCCATTAGATACACTAATCCTTTCCCAAAATCAGTCAACAAGTGAGGTTCTAATTGATTAGTGACAAGGAAAAGACTGAGAATACATTCCAGATGAAGTGAAGACATAAATGTAAAAATAAAATAGTAAAAAATAAAATAAAATAGTAGAATGTTTAAGAACTTTAGAGAGAGTAGAGACCTTAAGCCACACAGGAAACTGGAAACTTGTGCATATCTGACACTAAGAAAATTAAGAAAATTTGATACTAAAAATACTGGATGTCAAAAGATAAATTGTGATGGAGAGCAGTAGATAAAGGATACGGGATTTCTTTTGGGGGTGATTAAATGTTTTAAAATTGATTTTGGAGATGGTTGCACACCCCTGTGGACATGGAAAGAACCACTGAATTGTATACTTCAAATGGGTGAAGTCATGGATATGTTAATTAGCTTGATGGTGATAATCACAATGTATGCAGATATCAAAATATCACATTGTATACCCTAAGTATATACAATTTTTTTAGATTTATTTATTTTAGAGAGCACACCACACACATGAGAGTCAGGGGAGGGGCAGAGGGAGAAACCCTGAGCTGACACCGCGCTGTGTGCTGAGCCCAATGCAGGGCTCGATGGACTATGACCCAAGCCGAAACCAAGAGTCAGGCACTCAAATGACTGAGCCACCCAGCCACCCCTTAAATATATACAATTTTTGTCAATTGTACCTCAGTAAAGCTGAAAAAAGAGAATATTAATCAATCAATGGTGAGTTGTATAGTATATGAATTAGATTTCTCTAAAGCTGTTACCAAAAAAAAGACAAAGGATAATCTAGAGAAAATGATCTGTAACAAATATCCTTGAATGCAGCCCCTAGAAAATAAGAAAGAATAAAAAATGGACAAAAGAGGGGTGCCTAGCTGGCTCAGTTGGTAGTGTGTGTGACTCTTGATCTTGGGGGTCATGAGTTCAAGCCTTACATTGGACCTAGAGCTTACTTTTTGCCGGGGGGATGAGGTGGGGCAAGGGTAGAGGGAGACAGGGATTGATAATCTTAAACAGGCTCCATGATCAGCACAGAGCCAAAGCTGGAGGTGGGGCTCACTTTCAGGACCCTGAGATCATATCAAAGGTCCTGAGCTGAAATCAAGAGTCAGATGCTCAACTGACTTAGCCACCCAGGTGACCCAAGAGTACTTAAAAAAAATTTTTTTAATGGACAAAAGAATGTAGATAGTTAATTCAAAGAAGAGATACACATGTCCAATATATATGTTTTAAAAAATGTCAGTTTCACTAGAGTTCTGTGAAATGTCAATGAAAGCAAAATGATACAATTTTCACTTATCTTCCTGGCAAACATTGAAAGACCAATAAATTATAATTAGGTGAGGATTCACTCTTTATGAGGCCTGAAACTTAAACAATTTGGGCCCCTTTACATGCAAAAGAATTTAAATTTTCATTATAAAACTTAGTACAAAGGTAAATATTTATTTAGGATGAGAAATCGCCACAATGAGAAATTTTACAAATCGGACCACAAATATCGCACAAAAAAATTTAAGTTGCTTATTAAATGCCTGACACACTTCTACAATACTATTTTTCTTTTTCTTTTCTTTTTTTTGAGATTTATTTGAGAGAGCGAGTGTGTATGAGCGGGGGGAGAGGCAGAGGGAAAGAATCTGCTGAGCATGGAGGTTGACTCAGGGCTCAATCCCAAGACCCCAAGGTCATGACCTGAGCCAAATTCAAGACTGGATGCTAACTGACTAAGCTATCCAGGCACCCCTACAATACTATTTTTCATAGTCTTTGGATGCATAATTCTTAAGCACTTTTTCATAAGACAACTATTTTATAACACTTTTCTACAGAAAGAGCAGAAAAATATTGAAGACTTTCCTCTAGTATGGCTGTTTGAAATCTGCATTTTTATTACTGATAATTTAGAAAAGTTTCTTCAACCCCAAATTCATTGTTGATAATGTGCTAAGATCCAACTTGATACACTGACAGGCATAAAATACATGGTTTACCACCAAACATACCTGCTGTTTGTAATGCTGTTACAGAGTTTTAACCTACAGACAGGAATTACTGTGTTTCAGGTGAGTCCCAGGTGAGTTTATACTTTTATGTACCGCTTTACCAAGGGTATCCCTGGTAGAAGAGAAACACTTGCTTAGAATTCTATAACTTGGATGAGGAGAAGAATTTTCTACAAGCCACTGCAAGGCCATACAACCCAAGAGGAAGTGTGAAGGGAGAAAAATTCGGAGTTAAAAGGCACAGTTGTCTTAAATGGTTGTGGATAAAGGAAACTACTTTGTCAAGTATTACAAAAAACAGAACCCTGTGAGCAATTGCTAAGCTTCTCTCAAGGCCTGGGGGTGGGGGCGTGGGGGGACTTGATAGCAGTGTAGGGGCACATGTTGAAGCAGAGAGCCCTGAAACAAGCTTCGTGTGAAATCTGCCTCTGCGTCCATTGCTAGTAAGGGTACAGGGAGCCAACCGGGTGCCCTCAGTGTCTGCACAACCAGTTTCGCTACCAAAATAAAAGTACAAGGCCATAAGGATATATGTGCAAAGATGTTTACTGCAGCACTGTTTGCTGAGACAAAGAGAGTGGAAGCAACCTACACATACATCAGTAGGGGAAAGGCTGAATGAATTACAGTACAATCACACTATATTACGCAGCAATAAAAAATTAAAGTTTTATGTATCAGAAGGTCTATGATAGGGGCTCCTGGGTCGCTCAGTGAGTAAGCCTCTGCCTTTGGCTCAGGTCACGATCCCAGGGTCCTGGGATCGAGTCCCCCAGTGGGATCCCTGCTAGGTGGGCAATCTGCTTCTCCCTCTACTCATCCCCCTCTCCAGAAGCTCTCATGCTTCCTCTCTCAAATAAAATCTTTAAAAAACGGTCTATGATACATTAAATTTTAAAAAGTAAGTGGTAAAATAACATGGATAATGGGATCACTATACATGACTGTTATGTATATATACATATACGAATGTGTGTGTATAGGTTTATATGAGAATAACAAAAAAAAATGAGAGCATATGCACCAGACGGTTAAGGTTTCTTTTTTTCTTTTTTTTTTTTTTTTTTGACAGTTAAGGTTTCTATCTTGTGGTGAGGGTGCAGCAGGGCAAGAGTAGACCAGATTCACATTTTCTTTCTAGAACTTCATATTGTTTCCCTTTACAAATTACAAAGAACATTTATTTCTTTGGTAATTTAAAAATTCTAATAAGGAACAATTTTTAAATCAAAGCATGAAATATGAGTTAAACATATTTACAATACTTTCTATTTCTTTTCCAAGGCTAAGCAATATTCTCTGAATAAGTCAACCTTTTATTTAACCTTTCTCCACTCCTAAAGTAATATAATTACAAGAATTTTAAGATATCTCCATTATATCCCAATTAACAGCACTTTAAAAAAATCTCTTATGACAGGTATCACTTTTTTTTTAATTTTAAGTAATCTCCACACCCACCATGGGGCTCAAACTGACAACCCCAAGATCAAGAGTCACACGCTCTACCAACTTAGCTCACCAGGCGCTGCAGGTATCACTTTTTTTTTCTTTTTTTTTTTAAAGTAAGCTGCATGCCCAGCCTGGAGCCCAATGCAGAGCTTGAACTCACGACCTTTAGATCAAGACCTGAGCAGAGATCAAGAATCGGATGTTTAACTGACTGAGTCACCCAGGCGCCCCCAACCCGGTATCACTTCCTATTTCAAATTATATTTATATGCTACACAGCAACAACAAAGACAAATTCAGGCACAGTCCCAGACCTCCACTGTACAGCTATGTTCCACCCCTCTCCTCCACTTTATGATGTACTCTGTTCTGTCCCATCTCACTTTTACCAGATGCATCTTGGTAAACAAGACTGAATCCATATCATATAATCTGATGTACACTACAGAGGCCTTTCCAATTTTAGAGAAAACTTTGATTTTACTTATTAGAATTTTTTAAAAGATTTTTTATTTAATTGATAGAGAAAGACAGCGAGAGAGGAAACACAAGCAGGGGGAGTCGGAGAGAGAGAAGCAGGCTTCCTGCTGAGCAGGGAGCCCAATGCAGGACTCAATCCCAGGACCCCAGGATCATGACCTGACCTAAAGGCAGACGCTCAACTCACTGCGCCACCCAGGTGGTTGTTTTTAACACTTCAAACGTATGTGTCTCTTTGCTGCTAATTGCATATATATAATGTCAAATTTAACCAGAACTGGTATGTTCTTAGCATCTCATTTTGATGATCTTAAAAGTTTTTTTTAATATTCTGAATATTACATATGTATAAAATATAACAGCGTATTCTGAATTGTCTGAGTGACCACTGTTTAGCTGACTAATGAAATAGATATCAGTTCCCACATTGATACTTAAGATCGAGAAACTACCAGATATTTCAACTTTAATTTCCTTATGTCAGTGACAAATATAACACATGTAAATTTGTGCCTGGTCAGGCACATCTGAGCATTTGGGAGGCCCAGGGCCACAGCACAGATGCAGGCCCCATGTGTCTAAATATTTACAAGTTATAAATCAAGCTAATAAGTGCATATAAATCTATGGCTTTGAAATGACTGAAGTTTGGCTAAATATCAGACAACTAACTTTAATAATTTTCATGTCCGCGTAGTCTGTGGATATTTGATATGAGTGATAAAATAGATACATACACAGCTCATAAACTTATCCTTGCCTTCTTAGCCACAAAATAATTATTTACATTATGAGATAAATAAGATTTTTAACATGAATTGTGTACCATCGACAGGGTTAATAGATAAACCCAGACATGCCTAAAAATTGAAGAGTTTGAGCAAAAAATTCAAATTGGAAACAGAGCCAAACTGGACTCCACCAACAGGAGCTGAGGAGAAACTTTTATAAAGAAAAGACAGAACCCAAGCAAGGAAATTCCTGACTGGCTATAGTTTAAAGTTTAGACGGTTCTTTGTGATTGGTTGTTCTGAGGTTTCAATTTCATTACCCTGAAGCATGCACAGGCTTAAATCACATTAGAGCTACCCCAGTCTTAATGGCCTTCTTGTTTAATTAATTTAACAACAGTTGATGTCAAATTAGACAAACTAAATTTTCTCTAGTGATTGTAGTTCTTAGATAGTTTTTTTCCCCTTAATTTCAGGGTGGAGGAAATATACTCTTTGGCAAGGAAACAACTGAAATTGCCAATTCTTTTTTTTTTTAAGATTTTATTTATTTATCTGACAGACAGAGATCACAAATAGGCAGAGAGGCAGGCAGAGAGAGGAGGAAGCAGGTTCCCCACTGAGCAGGGAGGTGATGCGGGGCTCGATCCCAGGACCCCGGGATCATGACCTGAGCTGAAGGCAGAGGCTTTAACCCTCTGAGCCACCCAGGCACCCCTAAATTCTTAAAATAATACTTAGATACAGAAATGAATCACAAATTTTACATATCATTAAAACATTGAAATGGGGGTGCATGATAAATTATCACAGAATATTAGAATAATTTTACTCTTGTCATAATTATCACTCATATTGAAATGTTTGCCATCTCTTAAAGCAATCTCTAGAGTCATACAATAAAGAATGAATATTATGCTTCACTCAATATATGTAAACTGACATATATACAAACATAAGATGAACAGCAATTGTTTAATATTGCGGAAATATTCTTCAGCCACTAGTATCGCTGTTGTGAACACTACAGTTTATTCATGAGCAACTCCAGAATCACAAATAAGAGCCAGAAGAAAAGCAAGAAAATGGAAAATTCAGCACCAAAGACAAATCAGTGTTGGTTATGCAAGAATTTATAGAATTCCCATCTGCTCTGAGACACAGTATTTGGAGTTTGGTGTTTGTCTTATCTAAGTACTTCTGCTGATCATCTCAGTCCCTGCACTAAAAAGCAATGTCCATTTCTGGCCTTGAGAGATAACAGAAAAAAATATACGTTGGTCTCTGCCCCCTCTTCCACTTCATTCTTGGCACAGAGCTCCTGAAACCCTTGTAAATTCCTAAATGATAAGAACACAGGAGCAACTTTGTTCTAAAATGTGGTCGTTGACCCTGGCTCCCAATACAAGGCTCCTAACCCCC